>NC_053395.1:53842814-54442814 GCF_905171765.1 Bufo bufo
TGCAGAGTGTGACACACATACATCTTAGGTTCCTCACTTTTCTATCATCATCCCCCAACCTGGAGCCTCTAAAGTGTTATCCTGCTGCTCACTGTGCTCCCCAATACCCCCAAATACTATCCTGAAGAAATGAGTGCCCCCCATAGTAATAGTGTTCCTCCAGGTCCCACCAATAGTAATTCCTTTCCAGAATGCCCCCATTAGTAATACTACCCCCAACAGTGATAATGCTCCTCAAGAGTGCCCCTATTAGTAGAAGAGCCCTCCAGTATTTTATAATGCTCTCACAGAGCCCCCAGTAGAAAAAGGCCCCCTATTGTTCCCTAGTGGTAATAAGGCTTTCTACAGTCCCCTCAGTAGTAATAAGGCCCCCATAGTGCTCTTAGTGAAAATAAGGAGGATCTTTAAGTCCCTCCTATAGAGCCCCCAGTATAAGAACACCTATAATGTCCCCTGGATTTGCAGTACTTCCTGTAGTTATATTCCTCCCTCCACCATAACAGTCCCATGTAAATAACGTCACACCATCTCTCCTGCCCTCTCTAAAATACAGTCCTATGTATAGAACATCACTACCCTCCCTTCAGCCCCTCCAACATACAGTCCCATGTAAATAACACTATTTCCCTCCCTCCATAGAGTGCCATGTAAATAACATCACACCATCTCCCCAGCCCCCTCCAAAATACAGCCCCATGTAAATAACATCACCTCCTCCCCAGCCGCCTTCAACATACAGCCCCAAGTAAATAATATCACCCCCTCCCCAGCCGCCTCCAACATACAATCCCATGTAAACATCACCCCCTCAACATTCAATCCCATGTAAATAACATCATCCCCCCCCCACCAGCCACCTTCAACATTCAGTCCCATGTAAATAACATCACTCCCTCAGACCCCTGTAACATTCAGTCCCATGTAAATAACGTCACTCCCTCCCACAGCCCCCATCGGCATACAGTCCTACGTAAATAACGTCAGTCCCTCCCCCAGCCCCCTCCGTCATACAGTCCCATGTAAATAACATCACTTCCTCCTACAGCCACCATCAACATACAGTCCCATGTAAATAACATGACCCCCTCCCCAGCCACCTCCAACACACAGTCCCATGTAAATAACATCTCTTCAGCCCTAACATACAGTCCCAGTTAAATAACTACAACTCCCAGCATTGCTCTGCCTCTCCCTTTATTAACCTCTACTCCTGTAGCAGACATTACCACAGCTTCTTCCCCCAAGACTTCTCTTCACTGCCGTCCTCCTGCACTGGTCACATGATGATATCATGGCAGGTCCTTCTCAACGTCTGCCTTTTTTACTGGTCACATGACCTGTGATGTCACCACAGGTCCTTCAGATCTTCCACTGCATTAGATTAAATTGTATTGCCTTCCTGAGGATGGCAATACAGTTGTATCTAGCAGGCAGGCAGGACATTCGGGGCCTGGGACAAAACATCAGGGGCCCATGCTCCGAATGTTTTGACCTAGCAACGACCCTGGAAATCAGCAATAAAAAATAATGTATTGTTAAATGTCCCCCATAAGATCATACACTACCTCTGGGGCATTTAACAATACATTAAGTGTCAAGTAAAAATAAAGACAAAATAGAAAAAAATGCCACCACGCATCACAGATTCTAACCCTGCACCCAGCGACTACAACCCATACATCCCCCTATATCAAAGCGATTGTTTTGGAAAGAGGACATCATTTTAAAAATAAATAAAAGTATTTTCGTTGCATGTGTTGCTATTAAAAAATAACTGGGTGAAAATAAAAAGTAAAAAAATTACTCAAATAAAAATAATCCATGTATCACTGAATAAAGGAGCAAAAATTATTTGCATAATAAAAACAAGTTAAGGTTTTCAAAGACTTTCACTTGCTCAGGAAGGGAGGTGGCTGACCTGGTCTTGAACTGGTTAAAAACAAGTTAGGGAACAGCCTGCCGGATCTTTGCGCACTCCGGCCTTGCCAAAAGCTTCTAAGGCAAGGCTCTGTCCGGCCCTATTTACTATAATGGGGGACCAGTGGAGATCCAGCGGCAAATATGCAGAGAATCGGGCAGAAGAAAAATGGTCAGCCAGTTCTGTTGGTAATGGCGGGTTCAGCTCACAGCAATCTAATGTGTATGGCCACTTTTAAAGTGATTTTCCTGGACATAAAGGGGTTGTTTGAGATAATTAAAAAATCTGACATGGCCCCCCATTTGGCCAAAAAAATAAATAAAATTTTGTTTATACTTGCCTCTTTCTCCAGCTTTGAATAATGTAAAAAATTAAAATCAGACATCATATTGTACATGACAATCTCTTTCTAACAAAGCTGGAACCAGCCCTGTACCTCACATGGACCCAGCGATCTCCACACTCACTTTGTTGTTCTTTCTAGATTTCTTTCCAGCTGTCAGCTTAGGGGTCCTGTCTCGGGCTTCTGCTGTAGCTGGTGGCAGTTAAAGGATGGGCCTGAGCATGTTTGAAGAGGCAGCAGAGCATCAGTGAGTGCTGCGACCTCTTCCAGGACCAGTGATGTCACACGGCCTATTCAAGTGAATAGCCCTGGGCTGCAATACCAAGCACAGCCACTACCGTCGCAGTGAGCAGGACAGAGAAATAAAAAAAAGAACAAACAGCAGGTGGCGCTATACAGATAGATTTCATTGAATAACTCAGTAGATATAATACATTTTTAATTACATGCAATTACAAAAGTATTCAGATCCAAGTGCTGGTTTGAAAACTGTAGAATATGTTTCACGGGACAACCCCTTCCATTGTTTCTTTTCTCGGACAACCCCTTTAAGTCCCCAGGATATTAATTACCTATCAGCTCTGTTGTGGTCCAACTTCTAGTACCTCTGCCAGCCAGCCGTTTAGGGGGCCGCAAAGCTCAGATGAGTGCTGCAGCCTCTTTATTGTATAAATCAAGCATAGCAGTGTGCATTGTATATCAGCTGTGCTTGGTTTTGCAACTCAGTCCCAATTAATTCAATGGGACTGAGCTGCAGAAAGGCCATATGGCTGAGGAAGGTGACGGCACAGGCTGAGGTAGAGTGCCGTGACCCCTTCCAACAGTTGATCAGTGGGTGTGCAGGGGTTCACACCCCCACTCATCTGATATTGATGGCTTCTCCTTAGGACAGGTCATCACATTAAAGTTCCACGAAACGTTTACTTTAAGTTAAAACTTTACATTTAGAAATGACATAATGATTTTTCTTTGCAGAAACTGGATTATCTGATATTCCACTGGATCGTTCTTTTCTAGCGAGAGAGCTGAACCTTGTTGAAGATTTGAGTGCTCAGTCAGTGTAAGGAGTAAGAATTTTTATTGTGTGGCTCTCATATTTTCTGTTACACTAGTTTACCAGCCAGGTGCCTATTGGTAAAACAGTATAGCTATGTTCACATATTGCAATCATATTGCATTTTTTATTTTCTTTTTTTTTTCTGCCAGGTTTGGTATTGTTTTGCAAAAATTGCTGCAAGAACCACCTCATGTTCCACAACCTCTGAACACATTGTAAAATTAAGTCATATATTTGGCTAAGGGTCCATGGTGACATTGGGTTATGCATGTTCTGTGGAAGAATCGTGGCATTACGTCAACTCAACACACAACTTCAGTGTTTTCTTATTAGGAGAAAAGTAGCTATCACAAGAATTTTTATATGCGTCACACAACTTTTTCCCCATTGGGAAACATTGAGGTTGCATAACAGTCAAGTTCATGTTACAATTTTACAGAGCCCTGGCCTTAAAGGGGTTCTCTGTGAATTAATAAAATGAAAATACTTAAATATTACTTTATTATAAATATATTCCCAAATATCTTTCATTAGTTATAATGGCTCATTTTGTCTGGGGACCAATCATTAGGAGAAATAAAATGGGCGCCGTCCTATTACTACCCACAAAACCTGTCCTAATCACACAGGAGGACAAGTTCCTTCACAACACTGAGCTAAAGAGCTGCCTCATTCTCCTCTGCTCTGCTTGTCAGGGATTATGATCCTGAATACAGCTGATAAGATCTTCAGCTGAATCTCTGTGGGAATAGAGGTCATGAGGAGACATGATGTACAGAGAGGATGGACAGAACAGACTGCATACTTGCCAACATCTCTTGGTAAAATTGTGAATGCCCGAAAACGCCCACTTATGACCATGATTTTCAGAGACAGTCCTGGCAAATCTGGGACAGATGGCAACTATTAGACTGTGGTAAAATGGGGCTGTGGTAATAGAGACTGCATACAAGTGCTGCTGCTCATTACCTCATCCCCACCTCCTCTCCGTACTTCATTAGTGATGAACGAAGTGAGCGTCTGATACTAGATCCGAAGTCTCTTCACACAAAACTTAGTTTGAGCACTGTGCGGAGGTTTGTTTCTGTACAGTATTCAAATGTATGGGCTCCAGTGAGTTGAAAAGAGTGATCACTGAAGTCTTGCGAGACTTCGGTGGATAACTTCGGCATTTGATTTTTAAAATCGAAAACCCCTTTAACCCCCTAACTGTTTTGCCCCAGTCCAACTCGGGCAGTGGGAAAAGTAGCTAACTGGAGCGTGGAGGGCTGCTTTAGATGCTGCTATCTCCTGAATGCTAGCAGCTAGAAACATGCAACTGTGCTGACATTCCAAGCTTTCAGACAATACCAGAATGACAGCAATCTGTTCAGTACTGGAGAAGATATCACTGATAGAAATCGGCATACTGTGAATGCAGCTGAAAGTGAAAGTAAAAACAGGTTTTACCCGCGATTATTCCCGACTCGATTTCTAACAGTGATTTCTCTGTTGCTTGGACTTTAGCTGTCATTTTGGTCTTGTATGAAAGCCTGGACTGACAGATTTCACACAAGACCAGGTGCATGTTACTAGCTGCTACCATTCAGGAGATAGCGGCATCTAAAGCAGCTCTCCAGTTAGCTTACTTTTCGGGCAAAATAGTTAGGCGGTTAAACCGGAACCAAGTTTTAAAATGGTTTTCAAGTTGAAAAATCAAATCCCGAAGTTATTCACCGAAGTCCTGCGACACTTTGGTGTTAACGAACTTCCCTCGCCAGAGCCCATACATTTTAATGCTGAGATAAAGAGCTGCCTCATCCTCGTCTCTGCTCTACTTGTCATGGATTCAAGGTGATCTTCAGCTGAATCTCTGTGGGAATGGAATTCACGAGGAGACATGAAGTGTAGGGATGCTTGAATGGGAGTTCAGATCCAAAGTCGATTCACTCAAAATTTCATTTTAATGCTGTACGGACATCTGTCTCCTGTACGGAGACAGATGTCCGCACAGCATTAAAATGAAATTTTGTAACTTGTCCTGCTGTGTGATTAGGACAGCCTTTGTGTGTTCTGATAGGACGGCAGCCATTATATCTCTCCTAATGATTGCTCCCTAGACTAAACGAGCCCTTATAACTGAAGAGAGGTATCTGGAAATATATTTATAATAAAGTATTATTTAAGTATTTTCCTTTTTTCTCTTCCCCCCACGACAGCACCACAGAGAGAGAGGATCCACCCCCAGGGAGTGGGAAATCTGCAGTTTTATTTTCAGGTCAGTACCGCTAGTCTGGAAGTCCTAGATATGTTCTGTAGGACTAGGTGGTAGTATACCTCCTGGGGTCTATCGCCCAGAGGATGGGCTTGCAGGACCCTAGGAGCCAGTGGTTGTCCGGGGCTTCCACTTGGTTTTTGCGGCAGGTGCGTGTGCTCTTCCAGGGGAGTGAGGCCATGTGATCTCTGAAGGTTGAAGGTTCAAAGGAAGCAGCCCCAGGAGGGGGTGTTGCATTCCACCACATGCAGCCCGGATCCATGGGGAAACATATCTTCCGGAGCCTCCCCTGTGCTTGCGGTGGTCCTGCGCAGGATGGCCGGTGGTGTGCCAGCATTTTTTCTCTGACTGCTCTCACTTAGATTCCGATTCTGCTGGTACTCCTGCTTCCCCATATTGTTATATATATATTTATATATATCTCTCTATCTCTCTTTATCCTCCTATCTCCTGGGTCCTCTATGTGAGGGTTGGAGACAAATCTTGATTCCCCTGATCTGCTCTTTTCTTTACATTATAACATTGTCCTGATTGGATGCAATGGAGGAGGAAAAGAGACCTGATTAGGCAGAAGGGGCGATCCTTGCGCTTTTACCGGTTCTCTTTTGGAATGAGTGGGTAAGTGCCCAACAAGTGATACTGTGTTGATATTTGGTTATTTCTTTATTTTAGACAAGGCCTAAGAAAGTTTTGGCTAAAATAATGTGCGTTATGTGGATGTCCCTTATCTTCCTCGTATACTAAGAAGCTTTGCCAACAATGTATAGACAAGACAGTAACGGAGGAATCTCCATGTTTTCTGAAGAATATAAAAACACTCATTAGGTCAAAGGTGAAAAGTTCCTTGAAATCCTGTAAACATCAGAAAAGATCTGCGGAAAGCTGGTTATCAGATATGGATTCTACAGTTAATAGTGAGGAAGTGGTGGAAACATACGGCTCAGAATTTTTCTCATCCTCTGAAGATGATATGGAGGGTAGAGATTTTTTTCCTGTAGAAGATACTGAAAAATTATTGAAAGCTATGCGTTCTGCTCTGGATTTAGAAGATGTTAAAGATGATAAATCTGTAGTCGATTTAATGTTTGAGGGCCTTCAGGAAAGGAGGCATAGATGATTCCCTTTACATAAGTGTTTTGGCCCTCATAAACAGAGTGGAAAAAACCTGCTAAAAAGGCATTTATTCCCAAAAGTTTTCAAAGTATCCCTTTGAAGAAGAGGCCTCTTCTTCTTGGGATAAAGCACCAAAGATTGACGTAGCTATATCAAAGATTTCTAAAAAGTCTTCCCTACCGTTCGAAGATATGGGGTTCCTAAAGGACCCACTAGATAAAGTAGATTTGTCTCTAAAACACCTGGGAAGACTGAATATTGCGACCACGGTTAAGGCCAGATCCATGATTATCTGGTTGGAACGATAAGAATGTCAGATTAGGAATAAGTGTCCTAGAGGGCAAATTCTAGCCTCCTTGTCCACTTTACAGAAGGCGGCTGATTTCATTGCCGATGCTTCTGTAGATTCAGTCAAACTGGTGGCACAGGCATCCTCCCTTTCCAATTCTGCTCTGGTAGAAAAATTGGAAAGGGGGTGATTTGTATTCAATAGGGTTGTTTCGATACCAAAATTTTGGTTCGGTTTCGATACCATTAAAAAGTATTGCGATACTCAATACCATTCGATACCACGCAAAAAAAAAAAAAAAGCCACTTGCATTCCGCATTTTATGGAACGTTCAGCCCATAATAGAACAGTCCTATCCTATTTTTTTGGCGGGACAAGGTGACAAAAAAAAAAAAAGGAGAATCGCGCAGTTTCTTTTCTTTTTTTCTTTTACAGTGTTCACCGCATAAGAGATTTTTTTATATTTTGGACTTTTCGGACGTGGCGATATTTAATATTTATTTATCTATTTTATATGTAAAATTGGGAAAGGGGATGATTTTATACAATTTTTTTTTTTTTTTTTTTTTGACAGTTTATTTAATAACTATTTTCCCCCTTAGGGGTAGAACCTGGGATCTTTTGATCCCTTGTCCTATTCACCCTAATAAATCTCTTCTAGGTTAAATAGGATCTTACACTGTCCCTACTGCTCTGTGCACACAGCAGCAGGGAGCTTGCCATGGCAGCCAGGGTTTTATTAGCGTCCTGGTTCATTAGCTGCCATGGTAACCGATCAGATCCCCAGGATTACACTGCTGGGGCTCAGATCACAACTGCCACTGCCACCAATGAGAGGAGGTGAGGGGACTCTGGCCACTGCCACCAATGATTTTAATACTGTGGAGGGGGGGAGGGGGGCGCACTGCACCACCAATGATAATTAACGTTTAATATACAAATACAGTCGGCTGCAGAAACACATTGCCGCCACCCGACCTCTGACAGGGTGCTGCGATCAGCGGCAGTTAACCCCTCAGGTGCGGATCGCAGCGCCCTGTCAGAGGACAGGTGCCGGCAATGTGTTGCTGCCGCTTGTATTTGTAATGTATTAAACGTTAGTTATCATTGGTGGCGCAGTGGCCACAGCCCCTCCCCTTCTCTGCCCCTCTGCGCTTTCATTGATGGAAGCAGCACAGGGGGGAGGTAAAGACTGCTTCCTTCTCCCCGTGCTGCTGAGGGAACATGGCCGCGCTGAAAGCAGCGCAATCCATGTTATCTGATACTGGGCTGTGCAGTAGCACAGCCTAGTATCGATAAAAGACAAATCCCGGTATCGTATTGATACCGGGACAAAAGTATTGACTGGGTATCGAAAGTTCAATACCTGAAACAACCCTAGTCTTCAAAGCAAAGATTGTGCAGTATTCCTTGCCAGGGAGTTTTTGTTTGTGCCTGATTTAGATTCCCTTTTGGAGAAAGCTACGGATTATTCTTCAACCTCCTTTTCCAGATCCAGACATCCCTTTCGTTCCTCATCTAGATTTCGGGGAAGAGGTCAAAATAGCGACAGAAACAAAAGTTTTAGATCTAAAGGTTTTGGGGGTAAAGGCTTCCTGTTTGGAGGTTCCTCTTCCCAGCTTAAGAAACCTCCTCAGCAATGACGCCAGGGGTGCTGTGGGAGGAAGACTGAGGTTCTTTCTTCCCGCATTGGGGAAAAAGTTGCAGGAAAATGGGTCATGGGGCTCATAGGAGAAGGTTTAAGGTTAGATTTTCGTTCAAAACCCCCTCAGAAATTTGTGGTCACAAAGGCTCAAGGTTCGTCACTAGGATTGTCTGCTATGGAGGTAGAAGTCTTAGTGCTGTTAGAGAAGCAGGTTCTAATTCTAGTTCCAGTGGCAGAACAGAAAGAGGTTCTACTCTCCTCTATTTCTGGTAAAGAAACCAGACAACTCTTTCTGCACGATTATAAATCTAAAACAACTGAACAAATACCTTCTTTTAAGAAAATTGGATGGAGATCGTAAAATCAGCAGTTAATCTAATGTATCGCAATTGTTTTATGGCAGTCTTAGATCTGAAAGATGCGTATTATCACGTCGCCATACACCCTTTGCATCAGCAGTTCTTCAGAGTGGCAGTGACTGTCGAAGGAAGTATTCGTCACCTTCAGTTTCAGGCGCTTCCCTTTGGCCTCTTTATAGCCCCCAGAATATTTATGAAGGTGATAGCAGAAGTAGCCTCATTTATAAGGAAAGAGAACACTTTATTCCTGCCTTATCTGGACGACTTTCTAATTATAGCAGGCTCTCAGCGGGACTGTATGATGGTGGGAAGACAGCACAAATCTAAGTCAAGGGATTCCTTGGAGTCGTTCCGATCCAGTGGTTTTGACAACAGATGCCAGCCCTTGGGGATGAGGGGAACATTTTTTGGACCAGATCATTAAAGGACAGTGGTCACCTGTACAGAGAACATTCTTCTCAAACTGAAAAGAGTTGCTGGCTATAAGTTTGGCCTTGGAGGCAGCAATACCATTTATTTATTTAAAACATGTGAAGATAATGTCGAACAATCGGTCAGCTGTAGCTTACATAAATATCAGGGGGGAACAAAATCAGTTTCCCTCATGAAAGAAGCAGATCTGTTGTTCCAAAATCTGGAGTGGAAGGTCAGTCATATTACTACTCTCCATATAAGAGGCAAGGAGAACTTCCAGGTGGACTTCCTGAGCCATCATCAGCTGAGACAGGGGGAGTGGTCTCTGGTCCCTTCAGTTTTTTCAGAGATAGTCAGGCTGTGGGGGCCCCCATGCATCGGTCTTTTTGCCACCAGAATAAACAGAAAAGTGGAGAGGTTTTGCTCTCTCAACCAGAGAGAATTTCCAGATGGGGTGGATGCTCTTCTTCAGAAATGGGGTTTCCCCTTAGGCTACGCTTTTCCTCACTTCCAGCTTATTCCTCTAGTTCTCAAAAAGATCAGAGACAAGGGTGCAAGAATGATTGATAGCCCACTTGTGGCCGAGAAGGGCATGGTTCTCTCTCCTGAGGTCCATGTCAATAACGGACCCCTGGATTCTTCCGGAGATCCCGGACCTTCTGATGCAGGGCCCAGTTTGTCATCCAAATTTCAGGGGCCTACACCTTACGGCCTGGAATTTTAAAGGTCATTATTGATTAGACAGGGGTTTTGGAGCTCTAGTATCCACCTTACTAAAATGTTAGAAAGCTTGTGACAGTTTCCATCTATGCTAGGGTTTGGAATAAATTCTTAGAATTTTCAGGGATCAAGGCCGGTACTTTGCCCTCTGAGACTTCAGTCATTCAGATCCTGGAGTTTCTCCAGAGGGGTTTGTCTTTGGGGTTAGCAAAGAACACTCTGAAAGTTCAGGTTTCGGCCCTGTCGGCCCTTTTTGGTTTAAATTTTGCCATTGGTTCCTGGGTGGTAAGGTTCTTTAAAGCAGTAGATAGAATTATTCTGGTTAAGGTGCCCAGGATTCCCCTGTGGGAACTAAATCTAGTATTAAATGCTTTGACTAGGCCTCTCTTTGAATCATTGACCTTTTGTTATGTGAAGCTTTTTACCTTTAAGTTAGTCCTATTGGTAGCTTTAACCTCTGTGAGAAGGATCAGCGAAATTCAATCAAAATCAATCCTCCCTTTTGTCTATCCTGGATGATAGGGTAGTTCTTAGACCAGATCGTTCCTTTTTACCTAAGGTTCCTTCCAAATGCAACAGACTCCAGGAGATAGTCCTTCCAACTTTTTTTGATAAACCCAAGAACCAGGAGGAAAGAGTTTTCCACTCCTTGGATGTTAGAAGGTGCCTTATATGTTACCTAGAGGTAACCAAGGATTGGAGAAAGTCCTCTGCGCTATTTGTTCTTTTTTCTGGCATAAATAAGGGTAAGGTGGCCTCAAAGAGTTCACTAGCCAGAGGGATTAGGATAGTTATTTCCCTGGCTTACACCTCTTCTGGAAGTTCTCTTTCTCTGAAAGCACACTCTCTACTCGCACAGTCTCTACCTCATGGGCTGAAAGAGCTAATGTTTCTATTGAGCAAATCGGTAAGGCTGCCACGTGGTCTTCTCCTTCTACCGTCACTATCGACTCCAATTGAATTCTGACTCTGATCTTCTGTTTGGTAAGAAGGTTCTGCAAGTGGAGGCAATTTTTTTTTTTTCTTCTGAAATCTCTCTGTGGTGCTGTCGTGGGGAAAGGGAAAAATGATGATTACACTCACCTTTAATCACATTTTCCAGACCCCACAACAGCACCCTTCCTTTTTCCCTCCCTGGTGTTTCTGGTTCTCTGCTTTAAGTTGCACGGGGTGTAGCGGAAAAAAAATGTCTTGTCTCTTGGGGCGGATCCTCTCTCTGTGGTGCTGTCGTGGGGTCTGGAAAATCCGGTTACCTGTGAGTAATCATAATTTTTTTTTTTAATTCCCGGAGAACCACTTTCATGTGCCGTTTTAGGCCTTAGGATGGGTCATCCGTATCAAAATCCTGGAAAACCCCTTTAATGTAATTTATTCTTCCTTCTACAGACCAATCCTGTATGGACTGCTGGCTCACTTCTTACATGGACACAAAGAGATGCCTTGTCCTTCAGCGCTGAAACAGCCCTCGGAAAGATCTTCACAGAGGCACCTGGAATGTTCTGCAGACAGAACTGCAAAAGGTGGTAACAAGCTTATCTCAAAGCAATGATAATACATCACTTCTTAAGACCATGTTCAGATGGCATATTCTTACATCAGGAAAAATCTGCTGCAAAGTCCATAGTGGCAATCTGAGCCTGACCCTTGTGTGATGGATTTGCAGGTTGACATGGCACATATTCCCACACAGATTTAACCCTATACATTGGGCTCACAGAAGTGCGTATGTGTGACAAGGATATGAAACCCGCATGCAGAAAAATCTGTGCCATATAAACCACGGCGGAGATTCCCGTTGATACCAATGAAAATTCTGGCATCTGAATATACCCTAATTAAAAATCATGTTCATGATCTAACCAGTGATATGGGCATGTGCAAGGTTTGGAGCGGTATGGTCATACTCTTTCTCCCTGCTTCTGGTATCTGGAATTTTTCTGTTGGTCTTTTATATAATAACTGTATATTACAGAATACATTTTTAGTTTTTGATTGCCATTTTAAAAGAGTATTCCTGTCTTTTAAAATATGCCATCATTTCATGATCAGTGAAGCTCGACCTCTGGTACCAACACCAATCCTGAGGGTGCTGAGTTGCAGCTCTAGGATATGCAAACTCTTTATCATCAGTGGGGCTCTGATCTTTGGTCCCCACACTGATCCTGAGAACCCTGATTTAGCACCCTTTACCGTCCTGACTTTTTCCTGCACATTGACTTCCCCAGCCACCCGTCAATGTAGGGAACTGCAGCCAGCCCCAGTCGCTTGAATGGGACTGTGCCTAATGGTTAGGTGTAATGTTGTGCAGGGAAAACCAGTGAGGGGAAACAAGATCGAACCCCACTATCGTAGCTGTGTGCCATCACCTTATTTTTATTTTTATTTTTTTACGCACTTATATAGCACTGACATATTCCCCAGCACTTTACAGACATTAGCATCACGCTGTCCCCAATGGGGCTCACAATCTAAGTTCCCTATCAGTATGTCTTTGGAGTGTGGGAGGAAACTGAAGAACCCGGAGGAAACCCACGCAAACACGGGGAGAACATACAAACTCAGCGCAGATGTTGTCCTTGGTTGGATTTGAACCCCAGCACTGCAAGACATTATTGCTATCCACTGCGCCACCGTGCTGGCCGGTTATGAGATGGAAATAATCCTTTAAAGTGTAACGGTCATTTAATTTTTTTTTAAAGTGTATAGGGCCAGTCATGTTAATAAATGTTATATTGTTTTTTATTAAGGAAATGGGTAATTTTATTAAAAACTGCGTGTACATTTTGAGAGTTGCGAAGGAGAATCTGTCTTCAGAGTTCTACTGAATGCTGAATATAACTTACCGTAAGATGGATAGGTTTTCCAGCCTGCCTCTGCACACTCTGCCCCAGTTTCTGCCTCCCTATATATAACGACCCTATTATGATAAGGGGTTTACTATGATTTGTATTAAGAGCTGTCAGAACTGAATGCTGCTCCTCTTCCTATTTTCCCGTAACTCACTGGAAAGATAGAGAGGGACAGAGCTGCAGCGATCAGCCCTGACACTATTAGGGAAATGTATCATTCCCTACGCTTTTTTTTTACGTAAAGAAGCACTAAATCTTTATGCCCTTTGCCCAGAAAACGGGGTGAGGGGAGGGGGTATGACCTCGGGAACTTATGTTCTTTTACACCAGTGTTCGTGGGTGTAAAAAAATAAATAAAAAATGACTGAAATCTGTCATCCCAGAGCCTCCATAGGTTTCTGTTTAGGCACATGGGCTGCTGGAGGATACACCTAATCTGTAACTAAGCGTGTGCCTTGTCATAAACTAGCAGCATCCTCTGGCAGTGCAGGGGATATCATAGACTGTCGTAAAATGCTGATCTATGATAAATTTCCCCCTTGTGTACTGTATACCTATGTTTAGCATGTTTGCAGCAGTGCAGTTCTCTGTCACCCCATGCTTACTAACTATCCAGGGACAGGACTGGAAAGATAGAAAGTAGCGCTGTAGGGAATAGTGAGTGCTAAACACAGGCATACAGTACATTATTTGTAAGGGCTGATTGCTGCAGCCCCGCTTCCCTCTCTCTTACTAGTAAGTTTAAATCCTAAAATAAATGAGTATAAGTCCTAGTTACACATACGGAGGCAGTGGCTGGGGCAGAGAGAGCAGAGGCAGGCTGAATAACCTCTCCATCTTACATCCATATTTTTTAAATAAATTACACATACCGTATAAAGTATATTACAAATTATTAACATCACTAACGTCCCTACACATCTTTTAAGTTGAAAGAACAGTTACACTTTAAAGGGAACCTGTCATCAACTTTATGCTGATCTCACTGAGGGCAGCATAAATTAGTGACAGAAATGCTGATCTCAGCGGTGTGTCATTTATTAACTAAAAGTAAGTGGTTGCTGAGAACCAGCATCCTAATCATTGCAGCCCAGGCCTTGAAAAGAGTCCAGTCTACCTGGGAAGAGTCCTGGTTATTCCTAATCTCCTGCTCTCTCCGTCCACCTGCTGATGATTGGAAGTTCTCTCCTAGAGAGAAAGGGAGAAAACTAGGTAGAAGACGGTCAGTCATCAGCAGGTGGACAGGGAGAGCAGGAAATCATGAATAACCATGACACTTCTCGGGTGGCCCGGACTGCTTTTCCAGGCCCAGTCTGCAATGGTTGTGATGTTGGTTCTCGGCAACCACTTACTTTTAACTTTTAAATGACCGACCGCTGAAATCAACTCACCTGTCTACTTCATTCTGTCGTTAGTATGGGCAGCATAAGTTGATGATGGGTTCCCGTTTTTTATTATATATATATACTCACCTAAAGAATTATTAGGAACACCATACTAATACGGTGTTGGACCCCCTTTTGCCTTCAGAACTGCCTTAATTCTACGTGGCATTGATTCCACAAGGTGCTGATAGCATTCTTTAGAAATGTTGGCCCATATTGATAGGATAGCATCTTGCAGTTGATGGAGATTTGAGGGATGCACATCCAGGGCACGAAGCTCCCGTTCCACCACATCCCAAAGATGCTCTATTGGGTTGAGATCTGGTGACTGTGGGGGCCATTTTAGTACAGTGAACTCATTGTCATGTCCAAGAAACCAATTTGAAATGATTCGAGCTTTGTGACATGGTGCATTATCCTGCTGGAAGTAGCCATCAGAGGATGGATACATGTTCTCATTCTGTTTACGCCAAATTCGGACTCTACCATTTGAATGTCTCAACAGAAATCGAGACTCATCAGACCAGGCAACATTTTTCCAGTCTTCAACAGTCCAATTTTGGTGAGCTCGTGCAAACTGTAGCCTCTTTTTCCTATTTGTAGTAAAGATGAGTGGTACCCGGTGGGGTCTTCTGCTGTTATAGCCCATCCCCCTCAAGGTTGTGTGTGTTGTGGCTTCACAAATGCTTTGCTGCATACCTCGGTTGTAACGAGTGGTTATTTCAGTCAACGTTGCTCTTCTATCAGCTTGAATCAGTCGGCCCATTCTCCTCTGACCTCTAGAATCCACAAGGCATTTTTGCCCACAGGACTGCCGCATACTGGATGTTTTTCCCTTTTCACACCATTCTTTGTAAACCCTTGAAATGGTTGTGCGTGAAAATCCCAGTAACTGAGCAGATTGTGAAATACTCAGACCAGCCCGTCTGGCACCAACAACCATGCCACGCTCAAAATTGCTTAAATCAGGGCTTGACAAATTTCCTTGGAATCTAGGAGCCCCCACTTCTCCATAGAGCCCCCCCCAATAATGCTGTATACCATATTACATATACCGCCGCTCCGTCCCCGGACCCTATTGACTATAATGGGGACGGGGGTGGAGCTCCGGCGCAGCATGGCAGTTTGCGGTGAGAGGCCGCCGGACTAAAAAGTTGGACATGCAGTACTTTTACCATGCACTGCCGTGCTGCGCCAGAGCTCTGCCCCCATTATAGTCAATGGGGACAGAGCTGCGGTCCGGCGAAACAGCGGAAGGACGGATCTGACAGGGTGAACCGCCTGCCAGATCCATCCTGCCGCAAGTGTGAAAGTACCCTTAGTTCTATAGCTACTGAATGAGACAGAAGAAGGGATGCCTTTAACATATAGATCTCCTTGAGAAGCCAATTTGATCCTAAAGGGTTAATTCACACTGTAATCTAAACTGTGTCCTGTCACTGTCTTATCACTGCTGCAAAAGCATCAGCACAGCCTCAGTGTAACCTGTTCTTTTAACTCAAAGAATCGAATGAGTCACTAACTAAGTCGGATCTTTAGATTCTTTTAACCTGAGACTCATTCGATTCTTTCTTACTTAGACTCCCTGTACTACTCAGACGGCTCAGAGCTGCTAGTGCTTGCCTTGCCTCAGCTCTGATTGGTTGGTGGGCGGGGAGGGGAGGGGCTGGTAGAAGCAGCTTCCACTCTAGGATCATATCACAATCCTCCCGAGCCCCTCCCCTCCCTGCTGCCAGCGTCTCTGCTATTGTGTGCTGTGACGGAGCTGTTTCAAACGGTGCTGCCTCCGGACAGAACGGCAGCTCCGCACCTATCGCCCGGACACCTTTGAAAACGGGCTGACAAATACCCATGCGACAGGACTAAATTCCCGGTCGCCATGGCGACCTGGCGCTTGGGATTTGTCGAGCCCTGGCTTAAATCACCTTTCTTTCCCATTCTGACATTCAGTTTGGAGTTCAGGAGATTGTCTTGACCAGGACCACACCCCTAAATGCATTGAAGCAACTGCCATGTGATTGGTTGACTAGATAATTGCATTAATGAGAAATAGAACAGGTGTTCCTAATAATTCTTTAGGTGAGTGTATATAATGACCTGCCCTTAGGATAGATCATCAATATCAGATCGGTGGGGGTCCGACTTCCAGCACCCCCGCCTATCAGCTGTATGAAGAGAAAGCAGCACCTTCTCTTCTCTGTTTACCTGCTCACCGTCGACATTGCAGGTGTAACTTTAAGTAAAGCCATTCACTTCAATGGGACAGCTCCTTCCTATTCAATTGAAATCCGCCCCCAGCCGATCTGATATTTATTACCTACCCTGAGGGTAGGTCATCAATATAAAAAAGCAGACAACCCCTTTAATCAAATCTATCCCAAATGTAATGTTGACTTGGTTGTCACACATACATGCGTTCATATGATTGTGTAGGATCAGATTTTTAGCTGGCCTCTAATGGTTGATCTTGACAGACTTGCTTCAGTTACCAGCAGGGGGAGCTACTGATCTGTTAATCTTAAACCTTCGCACAATTCAGCATGCTTATGACTATCCTGCAGGCTTCTATTCTTTCCTGATTTGTCCGTTAGATTAGACTTTCCACATCCTATGCTGAGTTAAACGTTTCTGTGACGCATGCACCTAACAAATGAATGTATAGGACTTTGTTTAGGCTACAGTCCAAAGAGGGGTGGAATGTGCTGGCCAATTTTCTTATTCCGACCTTTTGCTCGATTGTTATCCCCTTCTTAGATTCCGGTCTCATTATTGTAAAACCCCTTTAAAGGACATTACAGTACATTACAGGGCCTTTCATGAATGGGAAGGTTACTTTGTCAGAAATATCTGCACCTATGTGAAAATGTAGACTAGAATAATATATATCTTTTTCAGCTTTAACATTCTGTCACATCTTCTTGTTTTTCAGGTACTTCTTTAGAACCTACAGATATGATACAGGCAGGCCCTTCAGGTTCATACCTATTCCAGGGCTCTCACATATAATGGTCTGTTATTTATGGTGTGTAATTTATTTATAATTGGGAAAATACAGATTTATACATATTTTAACAATTTTTATTTTTTAAGCTCAGCAAAAATTTGTTGCAATAAATGTTTTTCAACGTCTCTCAGTGTTGAGTGCATTGATTTCTGAATGATGATAATTGATGATCCTTACTGTCCTTTTTGTATTCCTCTTAGGGCCCATTTGCACGTGCTGATAGAACGGGCAGTGATCAGGAATGAGATGCGTCCATTACTACAATGGCTCATGTCTATACAGTTTTCATTGTTTGTCGGCAGCACGTTGTTTACACAGGATATGCCGCCCACAAATGTGGATTTTTGGTGCCATATGAAAGATACGATCACCGGACACATGAGCGTTTCCTCATTTGTCCGTGACATCTTTACAAACAGAAATTAGTGGGAAGGAATGTTCGTGCAAACATTGGTTTCTGATAGCTGACCCTATGCTAAGCCTGTGAAAAAGGGCACTTTAGTTGGACTGAATCATTCTAAAAGTATACAGCAGTGCAAAGAGCTAAATGATGCATGCAGCAATAAAATACCAGTTAAACAGCATTGCTTTAAAAAAACATTGGTTTTCAGCTTGTAAAGTTGAAGATTTTGGCCTATCCTAGAGCTACATTAAAGGGGTTATCCAATTTCTATAATGCCCCTCACAGATGTTGTACTTAAGTCGATCCCCGCACCCGCTTCGCTTCACATATCGACACGGCCACCGCTGCACGAGCCTCCCTAGTGTGTGGGCTGCTATTGGCTGTGCCCCCCTTCCCCTGACGCCGTATGTTTATATCTGCATGATGGGGAGATGCAGCGACGGCCGTGAGGGCATCAGAAGCGACGCGGGTGCCAGGGAGCAAGGTAAGTAAAATCTGTGTGGTGCCCGGGCATATGGGGGGGGGGCATTATAGAACTTGGATAACTCCTTTAAGCCTTTTCTATGGAGTGTATTCTACTGGGAATTTGGCTTGCATGGTTGGTTAAATTAATAATACATGGATAAATTATAAGGTCCTATTTTTTTAGTCTCCGGGTATTCCGGTTTTCAGGATCAATTGACAGAAAACAACACACATCGCTTACTAATATTTATTGTTTATCTGTAATGCCACATTTTCCTGTACTCTCATCACGGCCACATTTCGCAGTGTTAGTTCCATATCCCAATTACATTACATCACATCGACATCTGAGATGTAGCAAGCCTTGTAAGGCTCTGTCCTGTCATCACAACATCATCAATGACCTAGTGGTTTACTAAAGTCAGAGGTTGCCTGAGACCTGAAAATAAATTTGGGGATGACCGGGTATGGTATATGAGTAAAAATGAAGAGAAGAAAACCTCACCTGGTCTGTTCGTTCTGGTTCCTGTGGTGTGACTCCTGCCCTGCCTGGCTGGAAGAATGACATGCTGTCTACATGCATTTCACTGCCACCAGTTAATCAATGGCCTCGGTGGTGACTTGCTGGCTTGGCAAATGACCACTGTCATGCTAATAACAAATGATTCCTAAAGGGCCCTTTACACTGGCCAATTATCTGCCGGATGATCGCTAACCAGCATTCATAGTAACATTCTTTATCTGGCAGTGTGAAATGCCACCGATTGCCCAATGAACGGGAAACGCTCGTTCATCGGGTAGTCGCATAATTCAAGCGGTCATAAAAATCGTTGTCTTCCGGCAGCAGATCGTGCTGTGTAAACAGCATCTGCTGCTGGCAAACAACGAGTCTGTATGGGGGCCAGCAATGGTTTTGGCGATCGCTCCTCCCCATATTCAGGAGGAGATCGCTGCATGTAATATAGCAGCGGTCTCCTTCAGTGACGAGCAGGCAATTGCCGGAAAGGAACTCCTTCTTCCTGACAATCGTCTGCAAAATTCGTCCATGTAAAGGGCCTTTTACGTAGCTGCAAAAACAAGTTTACAGATGACCAAAAAGTTGCAAATGTGATATAGAAGTTCTGGTCCTAAGTAGGCTTACGTAGTTACATAGTTAATACGGTTGAAAAAAGACATAAGTCCATCAAGTTCAACCAAGAGACAGATGGGGATGTGAATCCTAGCAGGAAGTGAGACTCAGATTTCTACACATTTTCATAAGCATTAATGTTGTTTACTTTCAAGAATTCATCTAAACGCTTTTAAAACTGTCCACTGTTCCTGCTGTGACCACGTCCGGAGGAAGTCTATTCCACAGATTCACAGTTCTTACAGTAAAGAAGCTTTGACGCTTCTAGAGACTGAACTTTTTCTTCTCCAGTCTTTTGAGGGCGTTTGATATGTAATAGTTTTTCACTGTATTTTTTGTATGGCCCATTTATATATTTGTATAGGTTAATCATAATCCCCCTTAGATGTCTCTTCTCAAGACTAAATAAATTCAATTCTTTTAATCTTTTTTCATAACTAAGACCCTCCATGCCCCTTATCAGTTTAGTCGCTCTCCTCTGTACTTTTTCCAGCTGCAGAGCGTCCTTTCTATGGACTGGTGCCCAGAACTGGACTGCATATTCCAGATGAGGCCGCACCAACGCTTTGTAAAGTGGTAATATTACATCCCTGCCCCACGAGTCCATGCCTTGTTTAATGCATGACCATATCCTGGTTGCCTTAGAAGCAGCTGATTTACATTGTATGCTGTTATTTAATCTACCATCTACAAGAACACCCAAATCCTTCTCTATAAGTGACTCTCCCAATGATACATCCCCTAGGACATATGATGCATGGAGATTATTACTACCAAAATGCATAACTTTACATTTTCCACATTGAACCTCATTTGCCAAGTTGATGCCCAATAAATCAAGTGTTTAAGTCAGCTTGTAGTTTATAGATATCTTCCATAGACTGTACAGTACTACATAGCTTGGTGCCATCTGCAAAAATAGAAATGGTACTATTAATCCTGTCCTCAATATCATTAATAAATATATTAAATAATAGAGGGCCCAGCACTGAACCTTGGGGTCACCACTTATAACCTGGGACCATTCTGAATAGGAATCATTGACCACAACTCTCTGGACATGGTCCTTCAGCCAGTTTTCAATCCAATTACAAACTATACTTTCCAATCCTATAGACCTTACTTTACCTATTAAATGTCTACGAGGGACAGAATAAAAAGCCTTTGCAAAATCCAGAAACACTACATCCACAGCCGCCCCTCTGTCCAGGCTTCTACTCACCTCCTCATAAAAATAAATCAGGTTTTAGTCTGACAACTTCTGGCCTTGGTAAACCTATGTTGTTATCACTTATAATATTATTTACAGTCACATACTCCTGTATATAGTCCCTTAAAAGTCCTTCAAACATTTTTCCCACAACAGAAGTTAAACTAACTGGTCTATAATTATGGATGACCTAGATCCTTTTTTGAATATGGGCACCACGTTTGCCTTGCACCAACCAGTTGGCACTGTACCAGTATCTAGAGAATCTTTAAAAATTATAAACAACGGCACAGCAATGACTGAACTGAGCTCTTTAAGCACTCTTGGGTGTAATCCATCTGGACCTGGAGCCTTGTTTACATTTAACTTATCTTGGACCATATCTACAGTTAGCCAAGAGAGTATATTACTGGATGTACTAACAGCCCCAGCACCACAGATATCAGCTCCTTTCTCTTCTTTTGTATATACAGCTAAAAACCCATTTAGTTTTCCAGGACTTGGAATTGAAAAGTACAGAAATAGTCATCACAGAGAGACTAATGACTTTTCTTCTAAAACGTAACTTTTACTTCAGTGGTAATAAAATAATACCCCACAATGTATACAATAATTCATAGCGTATTATGCCACAATTGATAAGCAGAGCCTTACTTTGGTCTTGGTGAAGGATTATCCACGAAATTGCAGATGCAAAGACTTACAGTTTTGGAGACCGAGGAATTGGATGCTTCAATAAACGAGAAGTGAGGTCAGGAGAGGGTAGAGAAAATCTTTCCCTGATGAATCCCTCAGTCCACTACCCCTGGCTACAGGTGGAGCACCCGCCCCGAAAGGGGCGACCCCCATCTCTCGGGTGGCTAAGCCCTCGCTGTCACCTACTGTGACCCTGCTATGGTGTGATGAATACTTGTCCCGACGTGTTTCCCAAGTGTCATGCGAGCTGGTTTATCAGGGGACCAAGATGAAATAATCCAAAAGGCATCATTGATGTAAATAGCATGGTAATGGCATCCTGATGTAATAAGGCGCACTCACATGTTGGTGATGGGACCTTAAATAGCTCAATTTTGGCGCTGGAAATTGGCCCCTCTAGTTTAAATAGCAAATCGACGGGTAGGCATCAATGCTAACGCTACTTCTGGTCGATGGAACGCACGCCGGAGGGGTGGAACGCACATGTGACCTCAAAGACCGGAAGTGCGTCAGCACCAAAGCCCATGATGCTTCCGATATGTGGAACACATCTGTATGCTTGTGTATCAGCTGGGGGGGAACTATAGCAACATTAATAAACAAATCTATACCGACAGACTCATACAAATAGATTGATATGTGCCATATATATATTTTTAGCTGAATACATGAAAGGCTAATATATATAACAATATAACAAAACAATAGGTGCACACTGCAGTCTCACTAAACCCTCAAACTGATTTTAAAATTGAGAGATTAGTCAACATGTCCTACGGTGTAGAACATGTCTAAGCCTGGGCACCACGCCAAGGTTTCTCAAGTAGGCCGGGACCTAACACTCTCCTACCTGAGCCGTATGGGCAATACCAGGAGCCAGTGGGCAAATTACAGGAGCATAAGGCCGACTCACAAACAGCTCACCAGTTACCTCCAGCATGTAGCCATGCTTGCAATGGGAGGAGGGAGGAGTCTGCGAGTCCCACTCAAGACTGGCTGATATGTCCCAGGCCTCACAGGTGCACCTAAATGTGACCTGTAGATGGAAAACAGGCACATTTAAATTGGAGTTTATACACCTCCAGGAATCTATATATACAAACTAAGAAGACAGGTTGGCATTAGCAGGAGCTATATATATATATATATATATATATATAAATAAATATACCATGTATGTAAGTGCAAGGATGCCACATTAGTAATGAGGTAGTATTGGGGAAATGATATAGAACTGTGGGGACACTATAATAATGTCCCTCTCAGATCCCCACATATTTGGATAATTATTTTATGAACCAATCTTGGTTCGATACAGGCAAATAACCATATGCTTCTAAATTGCAAGCAGATCATAGGCATTGGTTAATCTGAGAGTAGGGGGAGAGGGAGAACTAAATAAAACAGGTAAATGAAATTTGTTCATTTAACCCCTGGGGATATACCGTTTTTAGGCTATAAATCCACTGGGCTTTCTTGTGAAGAATCCTATTGTCCCAGTCGTCACCCCTAGGGGATTGTCGTATGACTTCTATAACCTGAAATCTGAGAGTGTTAACATCACCATGGTGAACATCTACTACTGTCACGGCTGAGGATGGGGAAAACCCTCAGCCGTGCGATGACAGAAGATGGTGGTCGCTGCTAGGACAGGAATCGGGGAGCAGGTCACCTCCTAATACGTCCCTAATTCTGACCCTGTCTCCTAGCCATATGAGCCGACCCTGATGGTGGGAGGGCTCATACTCTGGAACCTATAATCCCTACTAGCTCTCAGGGTGGCCCTGGACTAGGAGCAGGGTAAGACGACCTGTTCCTTCAAGACACGGACGAACAGGAGTCTCACTGGCCAGACTGCAAAGGAAGGGGAACATAAACAGCATATGGCAATGGCAGGTAAATGAAACAAGTACAACACCTACCTGCCACAAACACACAGCCTGGAACCCATGTACAAGTGCTGCTGTCCACTACAACACAAACGGACACAGCACACACCAACATCACACAGGAACCCAGGAAACCATAGCAGCAAAAAACAGAGACCACAGAAACATCTTCAAAACATCATACATAAACTTATGACCACAAGGGTGGCCCTCACTGGCAGATGGTATATAACCAGGAGGATGACTCCAGCTAACCATGGCTGAAGTACCCCTCAGACTTCTGGCTTCCAGCAGGAGCTAAATAGCCCCAAGTGGCTACACCCACACACAGACACACCCAATGTTCACACACAAGGAAGGGAGTTAACCCTTCCTACACCAGGCAAGGGAAGACTGCCACTTAAAGGGGAATTGTACAAACACACACTCCACCTGTTACCACCGGCAACGGCATGCGTGGCAACCATGTCCTGGGGATCAGCCAGAAGGCCAAGACACTGCCACCACATGCACAATACCACACGTTGCCACGGGCAACCACAAGTGGAGGAAAGTGTCACTATGAGCACATACAAAACCTTGTGCACAACAAAACGGGAAAGTGCACACATACAAAGAGAGGTTGCCAGGTGAAACCGCATGCACTTGACAGCAAGCTACCTAGCAACAGCTCAGGCTGCTATACTGCTAAATACAATCATGTTGCCAACGGCAACCACACGTGAGGCAACCACAAGCAGCCCTCACCATGTGGTTGACAATAAAACCAAACCGCAGGCAACTGCATGCGGATCCAGGAGTCACGACCATAAACATGGTCGTGACAACTACATGACGTGCAATGGGTTTATCCCTATGATTTCTCACATCACCGAGATGATCACCAACACGTCTCCTGAATTCTCACTTGGTTTTACCGACATAGTTCAGAGGGCAACTACAAGTACACAGGTAGATGACCCCCTGTGTGCGGCAGTTAACAAAATCACGCATTGTGTAAGTTATTCCCGTGCTGCTGCTAGTAAACATTTTTCATTTCAAAATGAAGGGCAACAAATGCAATCTCCGCCGCATTTGTAAGTACCAGTTGGTTTTGGATTAAGCCAAGTTGTAGCCTTAGTTGGTCTTAGATAATGACTATGTACCAGCCTATCTCTTAGAGATCTTCCACGTCTATAGGTAATTGCTGGTGTAGGAGGCAGAACATCCTCAATGTCTGGATCCGAAAGGAGGATATCCCAGTATCTCCTAAGGATACCCCTCACTCTTTCATTTTCACAATCATACGTCCCAATACTTCTAATGATGTTTTTTATCTTATCTTGGTCATGTCGAGCGTTATTCACTAATAGGGAGTGGCGGTCGACCTTGCTAGATTGTTGGAAGGGCTTTTTTAGGACATCATCGGGATATCCTCGTTGTCGATATCTATTATGCATATCTGCAGCCTGACAGTGGAAGGATTCGTGTGAGGAACACTTTCTTCTAACTCTGAGGTATTGTCCTTTAGGGATATCACTTTTAAGGCTAGGGGGATGATAGCTTCCCCATTGTAAGAGGCTATTTGTAGCTGTAGGTTTTCTATAAATTTCAGTGTGGAGTTCACCCCGACACTATGCTCGATTTCGCTAACTGCCGCACACAGGGGGTCATCTACCTGTGTACTTGTAGTTGCCCTCTGAACTATGTCGGTAAAACAAAGTGAGAATTCAGGAGACGTGTTGGTGAACATCTCGGTGATGTGAGAAATCGTAGGGATAAACCCATTGCACGTCATGTAGTAGATGTTCACCATGGTGATGTTAACACTCTCAGATTTTAGGTTATAGAGGTCATACGACAATCCCCTAGGGGTGGCGAATGGGACAATAGGATTCTTTGTAAGGAAGCCCAGTGGATTTATCGCCTAAAACGGTATACCCACAGGGATTAAATGAACAAATTTCATTTACCTGTTTTATTTAGGTCTCCCTCTCCCCCTACTCTCAGATTAACCAATGCCTATGGTGATCTGCTTGCAATGTAGAAGCGTATGGTTATTTGCCTATATCGAACCAAGATTGGTTCATACAATTAATTACCCAAATATGTGGGGATCTGAGAGGTACATTATTATAGCGTCCCCACAGTTCTATATCATTTCCCCAATACTACCTCATTACTGATGTGGTATCCTTGCACTTACATACATGGTATATATATACACTCACCTAAAGAATTATTAGGAACACCTGTTCTATTTCTCATTAATGCAATTATCTAGTCAACCAATCACATGGCAGTTGCTTCAATGCATTTAGGGGGGTGGTCCTGGTCAAGACAATCTCCTGAACTCCAAACTGAATGTCAGAATGGGAAAGAAAGGCGATTTAAGCAATTTTGAGCGTGGCATGGTTGTTGGTGCCAGACGGGCCGGTCTGAGTATTTCACAATCTGCTCAGTTACTGGGATTTTCACGCACAACCATTTCTAGGGTTTACAAAGAATGGTGTGAAAAGGGAAAAACATCCAGTATGCGGCAGTCCTGTGGGCAAAAATGCCTTGTGGATGCTAGAGGTCAGAGGAGAATGGGCCGACTGATTCAAGCCATGTCACAAAGCTCAAATCATTTCAAATTGGTTTCTTGAACATGACAATGAGTTCACTGTACTAAAATGGCCACCACAGTCACCAGATCTCAACCCAATAGAGCATCTTTGGGATGTGGTGGAACGGGAGCTTCGTGCCCTGGATGTGCATCCCTCAAATCTCCATCAACTGCAAGATGCTATCCTATCAATATGGGCCAACATTTCTAAAGAATGCTATCAGCACCTTGTTGAATCAATGCCACGCAGAATTAAGGCAGTTCTGAAGGCAAAAGGGGGTCCAACACCGTATTAGTATGGTGTTCCTAATAATTCTTTAGCTGAGTGTATATATATATATATATATATTAGCCTTTCATGTATTCAGCTAAAAATATATATATGGCACATATCGATCTATTTGTATGAGTCTATCGGTATAGATTTGTTTATTAATGTTGCTATAGTTCCCCCCAGCTGATACACAAGCATACAGATGCCTTTCACGTATCGGAAGCATCATGGGCTTTGGTGCTGACGCACTTCCGGTCTTTGAGGTCACATGTGCGTTCCACCCCTCCGGCGTGCGTTCCATCGGCCAGAAGTAGCGCTAGCATTAATGCCTACCCAGCGATTTGCTATTTAAAAAGGAGGGGCCAATTTCCAGCGCCAAAATTTAGCTATTTAAGGTCGCATCGCCAACATGTGAGTGTGCCTTATTACATCAGGATGCCATTACCATGCTATTTACATCAATGATGCCTTTTGGATTATTCCATCTTGGTCCCCTGATGAACCAGCTCGCATGACACTGGGGAAACGCATCAGGACAAGTATTCATCACACCATAGCAGGGTCACAGTAGGTGACAGCGAGGGCTTAGCCACCCGAGAGGTGGGGGTCGCCCCTTTCGGGGCGGGTGCTCCGCCTGTAGCCAGGGGTAGTGGATTGAGGGACTCATCAGGGAAAGATTTTCTCTACCCTCTCCTGACCTCACTACTCGTTTATTGAAGCATCCAATTCCTCGGTCTCCAAAACTGTAAGTCTTTGCATCTGCAATTTCGTGGATAGGCCTTCACCAAGACCAAAGTAAGGCTCTGCTTATCAATTGTGGCATAATACGCTATGAATTATTGTATACATTGTGGGGTATTATTTTATTACCAATGAAGTAAAAGTTACGTTTTAGAAGAAAAGTCATTAGTCTCTCTGTGATAGCGGTGTATGTCTGTCCTGCAAAAAATAGAACATTTCCTATTCTTGTCCGTTTTGTGGACAAAAATATGGATTTTTACGATAGGGCGGGATTGGAAAGTGCAGGATGCACACAGCCATTATCTGTGTTTTGCGCTTCTGTGGTTTGTGGACCACAAAACATATAAGGTGTGCATGGGGCTTAAGGCAGCATGACCACTACTCAGCTGTGTAGTTCTGATACCTGAAGGAAATGGGTAAAAACGGCCATTTAAATGAGTGAATGGCTGGCTCCAATAGATCAAAAACCGGTCATAATTAGTGGCTCTCCAAACTACTCCCCCCCCCCTCCACATTCCCCATTAAAGGGGTTGCCTTAGTGTGGTGACTCCTTTATGAAAGAAATATGGTCAGCCCTTAACAAGTTTTGTGATGCGTTTTCTTGATATTTTATAAAGTTGGTTCAAATCCTTTTATTTCCGTATGTTACTGAATGTATTACTATCCATAGTCCGCTTGTCTCTAGTCCCATCACCCATTTTTTTCTTTTCTTCAGCACCTCTTAAGAATGACTGTCCTAAATAATATCATCTCAACACAAATCGAGGTACATTGTGTTTCTAAGCTCTTGTAACGTCCTGGATTAACATGACTTTGAGCTTTTGCCAAAGTTATATCAATCTGTCCAACACTGAATAGGTTAATTGCTGACATTAAAGTATTTGGATCCAAGTTCAACAACCTGTTTCTTTCCTGAGAGTTTGCCAAAACTTTGAAAGTGACCATGTATGGGGAAAATACAACAACAATTTATACGTTGTAGTATATGCTTCCATCCAGCAGACTTCTCTCTTCCATCAAGTTCTCTGGTCCGCATTCCTGGGACTTCTCTGAAACATTTTCCATCCAGTGGAGCATTAAAATGTTTGTGTCTTGTAGGGAAAATGCACCTTCTCCGTACAGTGTGATCTGTTCCTATACATTACGGTTTACTACATGTGTTTAGACAATGGCAGCTTGTTATAGTTCCATGTTCGTCATTTTCAGGAGAAGACAGTGCATCGACCTTAGTGGGAACCAAAACTGAGGAATCACCTCGATAGATACCTTTTGACTCCTTTAGTGTGAACTGCACCCAAGTTGAAGCAGCGCGGTTTTCTATATTATATACATTGGTTATTTGTGATGTGTACCCACCTCACGAGAAAGACTGCAGCGCAAAAGGACAATACTGATCTGGGGACTATAACTTTTGTTGCAGATTATTGTCTGTGTTTTGTGTTTGTAAGTGTTTATATCTGATTTTTTTTTTCCTTTTTTTGGGTTATTTTTATTTATACTTTGATGATCTTCCTTACTGCGCCTGCACCGCTAATGTCAGTCCACCCGGAAGACGCTCAGACGAGGAGATTGCTGTGTCGGCGAGCATCTAACCTTGACTACTGACGGCACGGCACGAGACTTCAGGCGTAGTCAGAGCCAGGAAGGATGACGTGAACACTACCTGGCCCTGTCAATCACAATGTTGAGGGCACGACCATAGGAGGGAGAACGGTGCCTCTAGCTGTAGTGGCCGCACCGCCATTGCTCCTAGAGGCTCATTTGCATAAAATAAGTTCGTTTTTCTCAGAAATGGAGGCACATAAAAAGATAGGACCAAGACGGACAACAGCACATGTTCAGACTGTTTAATAGCGATGTTTCTGATGACAGATGACCTTTAACTCATTTAAAACTTAATGGCAGCATCCCTTCTTCTTTTAACAACAGTCTGTAAATGTCTAGGAAGTGAGGAGACCAATTGCTGGAGTTTTGGGAGAGGAACGTTGATGTTCTTCTAGCTGCTCCACACTCCTGGGTCTTCTTTGCCTGATGTTTAGTTTCATAATGAGCCAAATCTTTTGCAGGCAGGTCAGTTCAGCAACCGAAATCTACTTCTGCGAAGCCATGCTGTTGTAATGGATGCAGTATGTGGTTTAGCATTGTCTTGCTGAAATATGCAAGGCCTTCCCCGAAAGAGCCATTGTCTGGATGAGAGCATACAGAGTGGTCTTCTAAAACCTCTATATGGTGTTCAGCACTAATAGTGCCTTTCAAGGGCTAACATAAAAATCATTTGGCTCCATAGCACGAATTTAAATTAGGCCCATACCCTGCCCCCTCCCACTACCTGCCCTGGCTATGCTGGAACAGAGTACCGCAATCTGATCACAAGTGTGCACCTAGCCTTACCCAATAAACTGTGCCAGCTGCTGCTTATTATATAGTGTGCCATACCCATCCATGTAATGTGCTTGCTGCTGATCCAACCCCCTCCCTTTAATGTTGACCTACTGTTTTTGCTGCTGCAGAACCTCATCATACACGCCTCAGCTGCTGCAGAACCTCATTATACACACCTCAGCTGCTGCAGAGCTGCATAATAAAGATGTCATCTGCTGCAGAACATTATAATACAGACCTCAGCTAATGTAATTAGGGGGAGGCCTTTCATCCACTGCTGGACCCCCTTCCCCAACGGGCCCCATAGCAGCTGCGTGGTCTGCCCTATTGGAGGTACACCACTGGTGCCCTTCCAGATATGTAAGTTGCCCATTATGCAACTCCAGACCATCAGAGATGCAGGCTTTTGAGCTATGCGCTGATAGCAAGCTGGATGGTCCCTCTCCTGTTGTGTTAACAGGACATGGTGTCCGTGGTTTCCAAAAAGAATTTCAAATTTTGATTTATATGACCACAGAACAGTTTTCCATTTTGCCTCAGTCCATTTTTAATGAGCTTTTTCAAGAAAAGATGGCAGTGTTTCTGGATTGTGTTGCCGTTTGGCTTCTTTTTTTGCATGATACAGCGTTAACTTACATTTGTGGATTGCACATGCAGGGATTTCCAGTACGGAATCATGCCTGTTTTAATGCAGTGCCACCTGAGGGCCTGTAGATCACGAGCATCCATTATTGACCGTCAGCCTTGTCCCTTGCACACATGGATTTCTCCAGATTCTTTGAATCTTTTGATATTATGTACAGTAGATGGTGGGATATTCAAAGTCTTTGCAATTTTACGTTGAGGAACATTTTTCTAAAATTGTTCCACAATTTTTAGACTCTGTTTTTCACGGATTGATCAACCTCTGATAGACTCTGCCTCTCTAACATGCTCTTTTGTGACTTAGTTGCAAATTGCTCCTCCAGCTGTTTTTTATTTGTTCAACTTCCTTTTCCTGCTGTTTTTTGCCCCGTCCCAACTTTTTTGAGATGCGATGCTGCCATCAAGTTCAAAATAACCGTATTTTTCGCTTTATAAGAAGCACCTGACGATAAGACGCACTTAGGTTTTAGAGGGGGACAATAAAAATAAAAAAAAATTTCATTAGACCTCAGATCAGGCCAGCAATCAGACACCAAATGTTAATCAGACCGCATCTGACAGCCTTAGTCAGACCCCCAATGTTAATAAGACCCTCAATCAGACCTCAGATCAGACCCACAATGTTAATAAGACCCCAGTAAGACCTCAAATCAGCCTCCCATGCCTCAGATCATCCCCCATGCCTTTTATCAGCCCCCATGCCATCTATGAGCCCCAGTGCCATTTATGAGCCTCCATTATGAGCCCCCATGTCATTTATGAGCCCCCATGCCATCTATGAGCCCCAGTGCCATTTATGAGCCCCCATGCCACAGATCAAATAAAATAAAACAAAACACTTCTCACCTCCAGTGCGCTCTGTCTTCTTCCTGCTGTGGCTGTGACCCGACGGGCACAGCGTGAGATCACAGAGCGCCCTCACGCTTTGTGCAGCCACAGCACAGCCGACAGCCGAGGACCAGGAAGCGGTGAGTACAGAGCTTTCACCACTTCCCGGCCCTCCAGTACTAATGAGCGCTTCCATAATGGAAGCGTTTACTAGTATTCGCTTTATAAGACGCAGGGCCATTCCCCCCCCACTTTTGGGGGGAAAAAGTGCGTCTTATAAAGCAAAAAATAAGGTAGTTGATTTTTTTAAGAAATGGTAAAATGTCTCACTTTCCACATCTGATATGTGTTCTATGTTCTATAGTGAATACAATATGGGTGTATGAGATTTGCAAATCATTGCATTCTGTTTTTATTTACATTTTTATGTGTCCCAACTTTTTTGGAATTGGGGTTGTAAATGAATATGGAGTCGCATGTTCCTGTTTATGTTTACATTGTACCTTGTGTTTATTTCTTCTACAAATTCTTTTACAAATGACTCAACGTTTCGTATGTCTTGTTTGTTTCTATGAATGTCGTAGATCCCTTGAGCTGTTTAGAGGCAGCTATGTCTGCATTGCTTATTTGTGTTATACATAAATATATTCTTGTATTATCCACCTGTTGTGCTATTCCACAGCTTTGGCCCTAATCTAAAACTCAACAAACTCTTATAGCCCAGAGAATAGTTTTGTTGTTTCTGTTGGCAAAAATAGGAAATAATTTCATTTTATCTTTAAAAGGAAGTTTTACGAAAATCTTTAAGGCTGGGTTCACATCACATCTTTGTCTTCCGTTTAACCCTTAGAGCAGTGTTCCTCAACTCCAGTCCTCAGGACCCACCTACCAGTCATGTTCTCAGGATTTCCTTAGTATTCAGCAGGTGATCTAATTAGTGTCAGTGCATCAGGACTTACCACAGGTATTCATACTGTATAGGATATTCTCAAATCATGACCGGCAGGTGGGCCCTGAGGACTGGAGTTGAGGAACTCTGCCTTAGAGAATCTTTAAATAGGGCGCCCCCTGCTGTTTCAAACAACAGAGGCCCACAGCTAATGTCTGCGACCAGCAATAATGCAGATCGCAGGCATTTAACCCTTTAGGTGCTGTGCTCAAGCGTGAACACGGCATCTAAATATCAAAAAACCTGGAAGCGGCGATCGGGGAAGCAGGTCCTTCGTTCTAATGCGCTGAGTCTCTCTGAAGAGACCCAGCATTTTACTGCTGCAGTTCCTATGGAGGCCTGCAGGTGAAAAGCCAATATAGGATAACTGCTAATTGAGCTTATACTGTAGTTCTATGGAACTGCAGTATAAGCTTAAATAAATCTAACCCTGCATATTGTAGCCTCCTAGAGGGGCTAAAAAAAAGTTAAAAAAGTTAACATTTAAAAAATATACAGTACAGACCAAAAGTTTGGACACACCTTCTCATTCAAAGAGTTTTCTTTATTTTCATGACTATGAAGACATCAAAACTATGAATTAACACATGTGGAATTATATACATAACAAACAAGTGTGAAACAACTGAAAATATGTCATATTCTAGGTTCTTCAAAGTAGCCACCTTTTGCTTTGATTACTGCTTTGCACACTCTTGGCATTCTCTTGATGAGCTTCAAGAGGTAGTCCCCTGAAATGGTCTTCCAACAGTCTTGAAGGAGTTCCCAGAGATGATTTACATTTACTAACTGGTGGTCACTGAGGACCTATTTACGTTCTTGGATCAAGTACTGTTTTTTCTTTTAAAACTTCACCTTTATTTTGTTATTTTAATAAATACTGACCTTTTATTCTAATTTAATCTTATTGCTATACTAAAGACATATTTAAAACTCTCAGTGGTGTGGACTTGCTCTATATTCTTAGCTCTTAGTATTGTATATTCTTATAGTCATATATACCAGTTGCTGCGACCTTCTTATGTGTGGCACTTTTTTCCTCCTGTTTATATATACTGACTGTTGAGGGGGGGGGGGGCTGAGGGAGGGGGGGGAAGGTCGAGGGGAGATTGTCCTGTTGTTTAATACACTCTCTAGGGAGGTAATAGGTTGAAAGAGCGTCACGATCTGTTATCTGTTATCGTGCCCTTAGTATGTTGGGATCTATATTGTACTTATTCCCTGATAGTAACAACTGTTGCTTTTCCTATTGATACATTCCTTCTCTCACTTCCTATCAGTCTCTCTCCGTCTCCTATATTCCCCTTGAAGCCACTGCCTTCTATACAGATTGTTGCTGGCTGCTCATATATTTGAGCCTAGTCCCTATGGTTCGCTGCTACTGGGGTTATATCTTTATTTGCACTGTTGTTAGAGCTTATTCCACATATCACTGCCTAAAACCTAACACTCATACACCCTGCATCCCGACATGTTTCGCTGTAAACCAGCGTCTTCAGGGGATGATGCAGGTGTGAGTGTTGGGGGCGGAGTCCATCCTTTGAAGGTTCAGGTCCGGTGACTGTGGCGGACAGGTCATCTGGCGCAGCACCCCATCACTCTCCTTCATGGTCAAATAGCCCTTACTTTCAAAGTTTTCCCAATTTTTCGGCTGACTGACTGACCTTCGTTTCTTAAAGTAATGATGGTCACTCGTTTTTCTTTACTTAGCTGCTTTTTTCTTGTCATAATACAAATTCTAACAGTCTATTCAGCAGGACTATCAGCTGTGTATCCACCTGACTTCTCCTCAACACAACTGATGGTCCCAACCCCATTTATAAGGCAAGAAATCCCACTTATTAAAACTGACAGGGCACACCTGTGAAGTGAAAACCATTTCAGGGGACTACCTCTTGAAGCTCATCAAGAGAATGCCAAGAGTGTGCAAAGCAGTAATCAAAGCAAAAGGTGGCTACTTTGAAGAACCTAGAATATGACATATTTTCAGTTGTTTCACACTTGTTTGTTATGAATTTAATTCCACGTGTTAATTCATAGTTTTGATGCCTTCAGGGTGAATCTACAATTTTCATAGTCATGAAAATAAAGAAAACTCTTTGAATGAGAAGGTGTGTCCAAACTTTTGGTCTGTACTGTATATATATAAAAAAAATTAATCACCACTCGTTCCCTGTGAAAACACTTGTACTATTAAAATCTAAAAATATTTATCCCATACGCAAATGGCGTAAAGAAAAAAAAAAGTCAAACCGCCAATTTACCATTTTTTCTTCACTTCAAAAAAATATAAAATGTGATCAAAAAGTCACACACACTCCAAAATGGTCAGCAGATTTGTACCTATGACACTGGCTGACCTGTTACATGTGCGCTTGGCAGCTGAAGGCATCTGTGTTGTTCCCATGTTCATATGTGCCTGCATTGCTGAGAAAAGTTTTATTATATGCAATTGAGCCTCTAGGAGCAACGGGGGTGTTGCCGTTACACCTAGAAACTCTGCTCGCTCTGCAACTGCTGCACCCTCTCCACTTTGATTGACAGGTCCAGACAGTGAAAACATCATTATGTTTTGCCGATAATTTTTGTCTCTTATTTATCTTTCTAAAAAGACTTTCTAAAAAGTAGCAAAGAAGTCGCAACTCCACACCAAGCACCCCCTAGGCCTACTTTTTACTGATCTAGGCATAAAACACTTTGTTCTTGCGCCAAACTTATTATTATTGTGTGTCAATTTCATAAATTTGGTGCAAGTGCTCACAGCAACTCCAATCTAAAAACTGACCTCAAATACACCTACAATGATAAATTCCCCCCATAAACTTTTTGCACTACAGAAGCCCAGGGGTTGTTCACCTTTTGGGGAGTTTGGGCAGAATCTCTCCTGGCAAGACCTGCAAAGGAAAGCATACTTACCTGCTCATTACTGCTGGGTCCCAGCTCCTTTCTGCCTGGCCGTAGCTGCCTTGCTCAGGTCCTCTGCTGTCAACATCTGCTTTGATGCTGCTGCAGCCAATGACTGGCCACAGCAGTAACCACTTTGGACATCTGGCCAGGAGGGAGGTGACCCCCTCCCTCCCCGCCACCCATTTAAGATTGGGTAGTTATACATGAAGTTCCAAGAGACTCAAGCAAGAGCTAATAATAATATACAGAGTGTGATTTTATAGTTATGTTATTTTTGTAAGATTGTGTCAAGTTGGATCATTTGACATATTTGCGACCTCAGTCCTATAAATCAGCGGTCTCCAACCACTGGGCCGCGGATCAGTACCGGGCCCGTGGATCATCTGGTACTGGTCCGCGGAGTGTGCTGGTGTTAAATGACAGGGACAGGAACTGTTGGCTCCTGTGCCCCGTCATTTAGCCTCATAGACTGAAGGCCTATGAGGCAGTGCTAAGGTGCAAGATGGTCGCGATGTTGACATCATTGCGACCTGATGTGCCGGGTCAGAGGCGTCGTGACAACGTCATCACACCGCCAGAGACCCGGTGCAGGAGTACCGCCTGTACTGCAACGCAGGGAGCCGGATGGAGGTGAGTATTTTGCTGTTTTTTTATTTTTTTTCCTTTGCGAACCCTACTAAGGCACCAAGGAGGAGGCACTATACTGTATATATATTAAGAGGCATTACTGTAGAGCACTATATATAAAGGGGCACTACTACTAGGGGGCACTATATATAAAGGGGCACTATATATAAAGAGGCACTACTGGGGGGGGGGCATTATATCTACTTGGACGTAAATGGGGATGATTACTAAATATCTGTGTTCCGTTTGTTCAGTTATACAGAAAGAAGTTGTGCAAAAAGGAAAGAGAACAACTCCAGACAGAGGAGACATCATTCATAGTCACTGAGTGGGGGCCTATACGGATTTATTAATGACTTATTAATTACCCCCCGGCGGTCCACGAGAAAATTGTTTTGTGTGAAACCGATCCCTGGCACAAAAAAGGTTGGGGACCACTGCTATAAATTACATCTGTTCGCCTTACGTTTCTGAATATTTATAAGCCAATATGTTAAAATACACAGGGCAGCAGGAGGGCTGTAGGAAAGCATTCTGGCTATTTTTAATGTCATGAGAACTCAGGGGTTGATCCACCAGGATTTTTTGTTTCATTCTTTGAACTATTTTCCGGTTAGTCAGTGTCTGGCTTCTACCGTGTACTAATTCGACTGAAAACTGAATTGTGTAGATTGCTACAATATGAATTTTAGCTTATTCGAACATTAGTTTTCTTTTCAGGCTATTATAATGCTAGCGACACCCCCCCGACACTGGATGTTTTCATCCGTGTAGAGATAGAAGCAGCAGCGGCGGTGCGGGGACGAGGAGCGGCGCAGGGAGCAGGGAAAGTACATTTCGTGTGAGTGGCCCGGCACATGGGAGGGCTGTTTATGACATTGGATAACCCCTTTAAAGGGGTTGTCTCACTTCAGTAAACAGCATTTATCATGTAGAGAAAGTTAATACAAGGCACTTACTAATGTATTGTGATTGTCCATATTGCCTGCTTTGCTGTCTGGATTCATTTTTCTACCACATTATACACTACTTGTATCCAGGGGTTATGACCACTGCTGCAGCGCAGATACGAGGTGCCCGGACCGGGAGCTGCTGCGCATGCGTGCCTATGCACTTTCCCTGCAACAGTAAATGTGATACTCACTATGCTTCCAGCGTTGTGCTTCAGTCCTGCAGCAATGACGTCATCTTCCTGGCTCCAGGGGTGACGTCCTGTGGACACCATGTCACAGTGCAACTAATTACTGGCTTTAGCAGAATATGGCATGCAACTGCTGAGGCCAGTGATTGGCTGCAGCGGTAACATGGTGTATATGTGACATCGCTGCACCCAGGAAAACAAACACCAGTGGGGAGGACCAGAGCATGGTGCATGCAGAAGCAGGTGAGAAAAATGGTGAGTATAAGAGTAAGGGTATAGGCATACGGCAGTGTAGTTTAGGCTTCGTTCACATCACCGTTCAGCCTTTCCGTTCTCCTGCCCCGTTTAGGGGCAGGAAAACGGAAAGGACAGATTCGGCACATAACTGAGCCCACGGGCCCCATACACTATAATGGGGTCCGTTAGGTTTACGCTCAGAAGATGATTTTGGAGTGGAGACGGACCCCATTATAGTCTATGGGGCTGTGGGCTCAGTTATGTGCCAAATCCGTCCTTTGCGTTTTACTGCCCATAAAAGGGGCAGGAGAACGAAAAGGCTGAACGGTGATGTGAACGAAGCCTTATGTGGATTTTCATGGGTTTTTTGCTGCGTTTCTGCAACAAATCTTTACTAAAAACATGTGTCAGGGTAAGTTCACACTGAAGTTTTTGAGGCATATTTTCTTGCAGGTTTTTCAGCCAAAGCCAGAAGTGGATTCGAGAGGAACTGGAAATATAAAGTAAAGACAGTTGTACATGAGATTTTGAAAATCTGATCTACAGTATGTAGTGTACCGTATTACACTGTGGATTTCCTGCACGAAAAACATCATGTGATACACACCATATACCCTAAAAGGAGGCTCCGTGCACACAGCAGTGAAGTTGATGTGGATTTCGCTGCATTTCCGCACCAAAATCTGCCGGAATATCTGAGCCACTAATTGGGGTAGTAATGGGAGTTTCTGTCAAATGCTGAATGCAGAGTTAAGACATCAGTGTAGCATCCAATAATTACACTATAAATCAGGAGGAATCTTCTCCACTCATAGAGATTTACAATGTCTTGTAAATGATCTTTCCTTTTGGCTAAGGAAACTGGCACCCTGCTGTGCCGAGCAGACATCGGGCCTCTGATCAGCCTCACTAGAAGGGTTCGGATTTGTTCACTCTTGCCTGGAATTCCCTGGAATAGATGAAGGAGAGATAAGCAGCTGTCTTACACAACTGGCAGCATTCTCCAGGGAAAACATTAGGATCAGGCAGGTAAGATACAACCTGTCTGGTATCTGTCAGCAGAAGACTGATGAAGAGCTGCTACTTCCAGACCCGACAGATACTGTACACTGTGGAGTTACATGCAGGAAAGTTACGGAAATTTTAAAACATCTCATCCACAAGCTGCATACAAAATCTGCAGTGCAAGGCCTGATGCACACGACCGTTCCATTTTTTGCGGTCCGCAAACCACGGATCTGCTAAAAACGGAAGCCGCATGGACATGCTATATTTTTTTTGCGGGGCCACGGAACGGAGCAAAGGATGCGGACAGAACACGGAGTGAAGTGAATGGGTCCGCACCCGAGCTGCAAAAACTGCGGCTCGGATGCGGACCCGAAAAACGGTCGTGTGCATGAGGCCTAAATTGACCTGCGGTTCAGATTTTAAAATTTGAGGCATGACAATTTATGCGGTGGATTTGTGCTGTGGATTTTATCTTTTGCAGTTCAGAGAATGAAATCCACAGCAGAATTCACAAAAAAAGCAGATTTTCTAGCGCATCTGTTGATTATTTGGCTGCATACGGAAATTACACTAATGTAGATGTTCCCTTAACAGGGTTTTTTGCAGACTCCATATTTTGATGACCTATCCTCAGTAAAAGTCATCAATATCCTATTGGTGGGGGTCTCGGTTGGACACCCGGCACCTCCACAGATTAGCTGTTTACTGCAGCCTCCAGCATCGAACACGTAGAACAGAGCCGGAAGCACAGGTCTATTCAACGTGAGGTGGCCTTGCTGGGTATTGCAACTCTGCTCCGAATTAGGGCTCATTCAGACGGCCGTATGCTGTCCGCAAAAATACTGAATGCTATCCGTTTTTTTGCGGATCCGCAAAAAAAATGAAACATGTCCTATACTTGTCCGTGAAAATCAGGACATGGCCCCATTGAAGTCTATGGGTCCGCAAAAATACTGAATGCTATCCGTTTTTTTGCAGATCCGTTTTTTTGCGGATCAGCAAAAAAACGGATAGCATTCAGTATTTTTGCGGACAGCATACGGCCGTCTGAATGAGCCCTTACTTGAATGGGAGCTGAGCTTTAGTCATTTGGCATAGCTGTGCTACCGGCTCCGTTCTAAGTGTTAGTTCTCACTCTTAGGCCTCTTTCACACGGGCGTTGCGGAAAAATGTGCGGGTGCGTTGCGGGAACACCCGCGATTTTTCTGCGCGAGTGCAAAACATTGTAATGCGTTTTGCACTCGCGCATGTTTGGTACCCGAACTTCTTCACAGAAGTTCGGGCTTGGGATCGGTGTTCTGTAAATAGTATTATTTTCCCTTATAACATGGTTATAAGGGAAAATAATAGCATTCTGAATACAGAATGCATAGTAAAACAGCACTGGAGGGGTTAAAAAAAAATAAAGATCATGTGATGTACCATGTGATGACCGGAGTGACGTCATCCCAGGTCCTTGAACTATAGTTAATGCTCACCACAGGTCCTATACAGTAAAAGAGACAAACGGAGATGCCGGCTACGCGAGCAAATGGATGAAGGTGAGTTAAATAATTATTATTTTTTTTAACCCCTCCAGTGCTGTTTTACTATGCATTCTGTATTCAGAATGCTATTATTTTCAGTTATAACCATGTTATAAGGGAAAATAATAATGATCGGGGCTCCATCCCGATCGTCTCCTAGCAACCGTGCGTGAAAATCGCACCGCATCTGCACTTGCTTGCGGATGCTTGCGATTTTCACGCAACCCCATTCACTTCTATGGGGCCTGCGTTGCGTGAAAAACGCAGAATATAGAACATGCTGCGATTTTCACGCAACGCACAAGTGATGCGTGAAAATCACCGCTCATCTGAACAGCCCCATAGAAATGAATGGGTCCGGATTCAGTGCGGGTGCAATGCGTTCACCTCACGCATTGCACCCGCGCGGAAAACTAGCCCGTGTGAAAGGGGCCTTAAAGCTGCAGGGAACAGCTGAGCGATGGGAGTGCCGGTGTCGAACCCCCACCAGTCAGATAGTGATGACCTATCCTGAGGACAAGTCATAAATATATGGAACTGGGAGATCCCCTTTAAGCAAAATAGGAAAATAAAATATATATGGGTAGCTTACCCGCATGAATTTAGAGAAAATACCAGAATTGGGGTATTAGTGCCATTTTGTCACCAGGGCAAACAGTTAAATGGTGTACCATATAAAAGTGCAGGAACGGACTGATCTGCAAGTTCTCACCTAGCTATGGGAATATTGTACTCATGGACACAACACTATAAGGATTCATGCACACAGCCATGTCTGTATTTCAGTCTGCAAACAACTGATCCACAAAAACAGAGACCTTCCGTGTGCTTTCTGCATTTTTCTCACTCCCATCAAGAAAAAGGACTGTTCTCAACCACAATGCCCACAAGAATAAGACCCGCCCTATAATCTGTGGAATGACCACATGGATCTGAAAAAAATACAGATGCGTGTGTGGCCCCATAGAAATTAATGCGTGTGCTATCTGAAAAAAAAATAAAATAATAATAATACATAAAAAAATAATATACATATATACACACACACACACACTTTTATACAATAAAGCTACTACACTACAGATACATTTTAATTAAGCAAGCCATAATTGTGACCAAACTGTACATGAATCCAATCTATAGAGCCAAATAAAACATTTACCGGTAGGTTATACGACTTCCGCTTTTCAGTGGTGATGTAAGCTGGAGATTCCACATCTATTGACTCACCTTTATTGATTGCTTGACTGGTGAGAATACAAGATGTCATCTGTAGTACCTCACACTCATCCTATTGTACACAGTCTGTTTTCTGACTATGAATGGGCTATTTTCTAATTATACAAGGATTTCCTATGCTGTCCTGGCATTGCCCAACAGCTTCCAGTCTCCAGCTCTTGTAGTTATAACTCAATCTGATAGATTCCAGAGACATCCCCACATAGCTGCAGAGATATAACTTCAGTTAAAGGGTATTTCTAGATGCATTCCTCCCCGCAGGACGTTTAGTGATGGTGGAGGATGCAGACAGAACACTGGGTAGTTGTGTTGCCTCTTTTAACTTTTTTTGGCAGGAGATGCAGTCAATCTTGCAGTTGGTACAACCTTTTATAGAACATCTATCAACTAAGATATGTTTATCTGTAATGCAGTGGTATGGGATCCGTTGCGTCACTGAACAGATTTGTCTTAGGGTTACTCCTAAGGACGTTATTTAAGTAGCCTCCCTGGTTTTAACCCTTTCACACCTATAGAGGGTTCTGGTCTTCACTGCGGGAAAACCACCAGACAGCTACCTCTTGGACTAATCTCCGTTCAGTGACAGCTGACCATGGCAGGTGAAGAGACATTGGTGCGAAGCACCATGTAGATAGGCAAAATTGTGGTCAATGGACAAGTAGAGGTCAGGACAGGCAGAGTTTGTTCAGTCTGGTAAATATGCAATGGTTCAGGGTAAGAAGGATAGATTTCAGTATGTCCAACAGGCAGGACAGGGTCACATGGTAAACAGGCAGAAGTAAGGGCAGGTAGCATAGGTTCAACACAGTAAACAGGCAGAAGTAAGGGCAGGCAGGATAGGTTCAACACAGTAAACAGGAAAAGGTCTCGGCAGGTAGGACAAGTTAAACACAGTAAACAGGCAGAGGTCAGGGCAGGTAGGACAAGTTCATCAAGGTAAACAGGCAGAGGTCTGGCACAGGAGTTGAGACAACACTAAATACACCTTTACAAGGACTACAGTAGCTGGGGACCTTATTGCTCAGGCACCTTTATCTTTCCAAAGGTGAAGGCATCTTAAATAGCCCAGGGATACCAGGCTTTGGCTGAGGACAAATTAGGTCTGGCACTCAAAGGGCCAGCACATGCACCCCAGGGGACAGAGCATAGCAGTCAGAAGGAGGAGAGACCAGAATAGGCCTACAGTGGGCACTAGAGAGAACTGGTGTCTGTGCCCTTCGAGGGGAGAAAGATGCCAGCAGACATGGACCGCCACCACACCAACACTGGAGGAGGGGTGAGTGTCTTGGGGGTTGAGAGGGGAGATGCTAGTGGGCTTGTCTTCAGAGGGGAGATGCCAACGGGCTTGCCTTGCACTAACAATTTATATTTACTTTTAATTAAACAAAAATCTATTTTGATGGATTTTTCCATAGACCACTTCTCCCCAATCAAAGGATGTGAGGGCCGATATATCCTCTATCGTCTGATGCTGAACTCCTTTTTGTCAAGAAAACCCTGCACTTTAATGCAGTCATCACTAGAGGTAGCTCAATGCAAAGCAATTGTTCAGCTCCCATTCCAATAAATAGTTCCTGTATAGGTTCCTATGCACTGAGCTCCCTCTAGTGGTGGCTACAGGTAACCAGCATTGTAATAGAAGGGAAGCTGATTTATTCATGTATTTTGCTAGTTGTCTGGTATAAAAACATAGAGTAATATGACGTTCAGAATTAGTGGCATATTTATAAAGCACGTATTCCACTTTTTCCAACATAAAACTTGGGTGTGGGGGTGGTGGGGGCGCGACTTTTTTATTACAATTTTACATTAAAATTTCTTCTATTAAAAAAAAAAATGTATTAGTCAGAAATCTGGGGGGTTGCGTTTTATGTTGCCTGGGAGTGATTTTGCATGTGTACCAGAAAACTGTATAGGGCAGATGGGCCATGCTAAATTTTGCTATGAGGCCCTATGAGATTTGTGTATGACCTTGCCTAGTGGTACAGTATAATGATTGCCTACTCCCGTTGGTTAAAACACTCAACATTGCTCATTTCTGCTTGCTTAACGTATAAATACCCCTTTTTCCTACAAACAGTTCATTCTCAGCCCTTGAAAAGTAACTTTAGGTGGCTTGGTGAAAAATAGTATTCATTCCTATATTAAATCCCCTTTCTGTTTAACATTACAGATTTGCATTCCCTGATGTTTCTGGCCTCTGGGAAAGAAACTTTGTAACCATAATCCATTTTTCAGACAATGGAGGTAAAGGTGGCCATACACATAAGATAAAAGTAGGTTGAACCAATGATCTGGTGGACCATCATTACGCCAACGCCAGACTGGGGTGCCTAGGGCCCACCAGTAAAATGTATTTTAGTGGCCCACTGTACAGATACATTCAAATATGATTGAATATGGGGGTCCTACAGCTACTTTGAGAAGGTAGTTCCTGGGGAGAAGAGGACACTGGTAGCTTTCCTCTATACCTAGGAGTCATCTCAGCTCTGATCGTGTCTATAATAAACTGGGGAGTTTCTTTAATACTCTATCAAGTTTTTTATATGAACATCGGCTGGTTGAGGTGCTGTACATTGAGTATATGTATGTAGTGCAGTAAGTCTACTGTGTTATGTGCCACTGGTGCAGGAGGTAGGAGACTAGGGGCCCACCTTGCTCAGGGGGCCACCGGGGGATTCATCTGTACCACTGGCCATTACAGTCATTCAGACCGACCATACATGTTCATTGACACTGACTGAATGATCTTTCTGGGAATGTTCTTGAAACATACTCTTAAAAGGGTTTTCTGAGATTTTTATACTGATGACCTATCCTCTGGATAGGTCATCAGCATCTGATTGTGGGGATCAGATCCCCTGGAGATCAGCTGTTTGAAAAGGCTCATGTGAGCGCCGCAGCCTTCTCCCTGCTCAGCAAGCACAGCTTTATACATTGTATGGTGCATGTGCTTGGTATCGCGCTCTGCCCCATTCACTCGAATGGGGCTGACCTGCGCCTAGGCCACGTGACAGATGAACGTGTTGTCACTGGCCTAGCAAAAGCTGAGAGAAGGCCGTGGCGCTCACAGTGCCTTCTCAAACAGCTGATCGGCACGGTCCTGGGTGTCAGACCCCCACCGATCAGATACTGATGACCTATCCAGAAGATAGGTCATCAGTATAAAAATCTTGGAAAATCCCTTTAAGGCAAGATCGTTTGTGGACTACCGACTATTGAATGACAATTTTAAACGTGGCTGACTTCTTTTCAGACGTTAATTGTCTACAAGGATCATTCAGTGTTAACTTTCACCCAACGAATGATCGTTTTGGTTGAAATCATCCCATTTGATCAACTTTGGAGTACTGCGTGAGGCCACCTTAATTATTTGCATTCCCCATGTAATAAAAATTGTCTAACATCTTTTCATATAACTGCACGTTGTCCCATTCCTCTATTATTTCTACTAGAAGTTTATGAATGAATTGCAAACAGTGTCCAATAAAGGTCCATCTGGGTGTTACCAGTTGGGGTGTGTCCCTGTACAGTCTGCTACTGGCAGCACTGATTGGATAGTGTCAGACTGTGCAGGGACACACCTCCAACTGGTAATACCCAGATAGACCTTTTTTTCTGACTGCTGTCAATTCATTTATAAAGTTCTAGAAGGAATAACAGAGGAACGGCACAACACAGTGTTCTATTAAAACAATGCTGTACTATTTTATAAAATGTGTACCAGTCCGTATGTTCCCGTATGACCTATAGCTATCAGATGATATTCTGCATCTAGAACTAAATCTGGAATTTGCAGCACATTTATTTATGGAATGTGTATGAGTCTTCAAAGCATTGCAAACATATGGTGAGCGGTCTGCATGTGGATTCACATGGGTTAAGTCATAACGAAAGAGGCCACGGCTGAAACCAGATCCTGCTTTCATCTTAAGGAAATGTGACTTTTACTTTTAATTGTTCTGCCCTTTAGGCAGATCCTGATAAGATACTTAGGAAACATTGCGATGGTTCTTTAGAAGGCACCAACGTCCTGCGAGAAAAATAAAGTCTTGAGAGACAGTTTTGTATATTTTCTGGTATTTTTATGTTCCTGTAATGATATTATATCTTTTTTTATGATTATCATGTTTGAAAAGAAAATAATACTTATGAGCAAGATATAGCATAGTACCCCAATGGTAGGGGGTATCTGCAATTAGTTAGTGCTGTTATGTCATGTTAATGTAATGCACTGTTCCAGCATGAGCCAGGTGTGGCCAGGATTAACCATCTGGCCCAGCCCTCTCTGGAGCTTAGAGTGTGGGCTGGCCCCACCCCCTAGTTCCAGAGTTTTCTAGTCAGTCTAGCTGTAGAGAGGGAGGCAGTACAGAGTAGTGTTGATGTGCGCCTCTCTCCCAGACTCCAGCTTCAAGCCCAGGAGCCTTGGGTACCTCCACAAGCTCCAGGGGATGAAAGAGAAAAATATGTGAAGGAGGATTTGCTTGGCTGCAGCGTGAAAGTCAGAAAGGTAACCCAGCATAAAGCATTCCAGACTCTGCTGCTGGAGAAGGGTAAACTGTTAAGACATCCTCTACCCTTCAGATTAGTGTAGCCACACTTGCCAAATTGCAGTTGTTAGCCAGAGATCCACGTCACAGAGAATTTAGCAAGAGAAAGAGTAATTAGAGGGCCATTGCTGCAAACTACTCGTTTAGCTCATGCTTGGACATCTGGGTGGAATTTAAGCTATGTACTGATAATTGCTGGATGTACTACAACTCCCATTTTGTACACAGTAAAGAGAGACTTTCTTTTGGTTAATATGACCTGGTTACTGACTCTCCGAACATCACACACCAGCCATTGCACCATTTCAAACCCTGCATTGCACCCACTTAGACATTTAACATCAAGGGCACCCCAAACTACCATCAGGCAGGAGCCCTAGCTACAGGGAGTGCCCCAAGGGAATATAGGGTTCCCCTCCTTCACTACACCAACTCCAGGGAGCGACCGGCTGAGGGAATACACTGTGACACATCATCTTCAGGGCCACTACCACTCCCAACCTCTGTTCCGGCTTCTCAGTGGCTCGCTTCAGTTAAAGGGGTATTCCCATCTCAGACATTAATAGCATATCAATGTCAGATAAGTGTGGGTCACCTCTCGGACCCGCTCCTATCTCCAAAATAGACCCCCCCCCACCCCCAAAGCTGAGTGCTGACTTTCCCATAGGAGAGTTGGCCGAGGATCATGCGCTCGCCACTCACAGCGCTGAGACTTTAGAAAATAGCCAAGTCTGCTCACTTGACTAATTTTGAATGGAGAGCACGCCGAACATGCACGTGCACTCTCACCTGTGGGTTGCGCTTCACTTTGGGGGCTCTGTTCTGGAGATAAGAACAGGACCCAGAGAAATAATATGGCTGCCGTCCTATTAGTACACACAAAACCTGTCCTAATCACACAGGAGGACACGTTACTTCACTTAACACTGAGCTAAAGAGCTGCCTCATCCTCCTCTCTGCTCTACTTGTCAGGGATTATGATCCTGAACACAGCTGAAAAAATCTTCAGATGAATCTCTGTAGGAATGGAGTTCATGAGGAGACATGAAGTACAAAGAGGACGGACAGGGCAGACTGTGGTAATGGAGACTGCATACAAGAGCTGCTCATTAGCCACATCTCCTCAGGAACTCAATTTCTTCCGAGATTCAGAATGAAGTTTTTTTAATCTGTATTCAGGATCATAATCCCTGACAAGTAGGAGAGGAGGATGAGGCATCTCTTTAGCTCAGTGTTGTGAAGTAACTTTATTTGGGAATATATTTATAGTAAAGTAATATTTAAGTATTTTCAGTAATTTTATTTTCTTAATTCCCATAGAAACCCTTGTGTTAATCAACACAAGACAAGAATGACTGCAGCAAAGGCTTCAATGCAGCTGAAAATTGCTGAAAGTGGCCATGTGTTTTTTTTTCCAGAATTGTGGCCCACATGCCTTACACCACATTTATTATGCGTTTAGACCAGGGTTCAGCAACCTCCGGCACTGCAGTTGTTCAAAAACGACAACTCCCAGAATCCTCATTTCACTTCTATGAGAGTTACAAGAACAGCCAAGTAAAGGTGCATGCTGGGAGTTGTAGTTTCACAGTGTCGGAGGTTGCTCATCCCTAATTTAGACTTTTTTACCACCGCCACTATAAGGGGCACGGCTTAGTGGAGAAGTGGGAGTGGCTTAGCTGGAAACGGTAAAGGCTAAAAGAGGAGCTGACGTCTCTCTTTTAGTAACTACTTACATTTCCCATGTAATAATAACCATAATGATTCTGGAGCATCTATTCTTAGGACTCTACGTTGTGCCATTCCTTTATTATTCCTTCTAAGGCCTCATGCACACGACCGTTCCGTTGTTTTGCGGTCCGCAAACCGAGGATTCGCAAAAAGCGGAAGCCGCCCGTGTGCCTTCCGCAGGCTGGTCCCTGCACAGTCTAACACTGGCTGCACTGATTGGATAATATCAGACTGTGCCGGGACATCCCCCCCACCCAACCGGAAACACCCATCTGGACCTTCATTGCAAACTGCTAGTAATTTATTTATAACTTCTAGACGGAATAATAAAGGAATGAAATATCATAGAGTCGTAAGAAAAGATGATCCAGAATTGTTATTACAAGGGGGATGCACGTAGTGTCTAAAAAAAGACACGTCAGGTTTCAGGTACGCTTTAAGGTGTGACACCATGTGGCGGAATTGTGTCCGAATTTCAGCACAGCATTCTGGTATAAGGTATGTCAACTAATGAGTGTTAGAAGCTTAGACAAGACAGATTTATCATCCTGCATCCGCCACTGTGATAACTCTGCTGCATCTTTAGACTGTCTAGTCTTAGTTTACACTGTAAATCTTAGACAATACCAGTAAATCTAGCTCAGTGACACTGCGCTAGTTATCAAGACACTTTTTCCGATATACAAACTACGACTCCCAGGCGAGTAATGATGGATTTTTAGGTCAGCTAGTCTGAACAAGAACAATCTGCTGCATACAAGAAAATGCTTCTCACATGTTATAGGATCGATGCAAAGTTTTCTTCAGTGTCTTCAAGCTGTGGACCCCTTCTCATACAGTATATCTCCAGTCCTCCTGTTATTAGTAAAGCCAGTGTCAGACCAGCAGATTTCACCATTTAGGCTGAGTTCACATCACCGTTTAGCTTTGTGTTCTTCTGATCCGTCAGAAGAAGGACTCATGCACACAAACTTATTTTCTTTCCGTGTCCGTTCCGGTTTTTTTGCGGATCCATTTTTGGCAGACCGCAAAATACATACGGTCCTGTTCATGAGGCCGAAGAGAGAGAGAAAAAGAAACGGATCCAGTTGTATCAGTTGTCATCCGTTTGAACCATTTCTGTCTGAGATCCATTTTTTAGACGGGAAGAAAAGTCCTGAATTCAGTACTTCTGTTTCCGTCTAAAAACAGATCTCAGATGGAAATGGCTCAAACGGATGACAACTGATGCAACTGGATCCGTTTTTTACTTGATCCTGCAAAAAAATAATGGTTCAGCTGCAATCCTAAGCATAAGACCTCATGCACACGACCGTTTTTCGGGTCCGCACCTGAGCCGCAGTTTTTGGAGCTCGGGTGCGGACTCATTCACTTCAATGGGGCCGCAAAAGATGCGGACAGCACTCCGTGTGCTGTCTGCATCCGTTGCTCCGTTCCGAGGCCCCGCAAAAAAAATATAGCATGTCCTATTCATGTCCGTTTTGCGGACAAGAATAGGCATGTCTACAATGGGCCGCCCGTTCCGTTTTTTGCGGATCCGCAGTTTACGGACCGCAAAAAACGCCACGGTCGTGTGCATGAGGCCTAACTGATGCAACAGGATCAGGTTTTTTTCTCTCTCTCTTCTTCTGACGGATCAGAAGGACGGAAAGCTAAACGGTGATGTGAACTCAGCCTTAGGGTACTTTCACACTAGCGTTATTCTTTTCCGGCATAGAGTTCCGTCCTAGGGGCTCAATACTGGAAAAGAACTGATCAGTTTTATCCCCATGCATTCTGAATGGAGAGCAATCCGTTCAGGATGCATCAGGATGTGTTCAGTTCAGTCTTTTTGACTTTTCAGGACGGAGATAATACCGCAGAATGCTACGATTTTATCACCGTCCAAAATTCGGGAACACTTGCCGGAATGCCGGATCCAGCATTTTTTCCCATTGACATGCATTAATGCCGGATCTAGCCCCGAGTGTTCCGGCAAAAGAGATCCGGCATTGCGGTCTGCGCATGCTCGGACCGCAAAAAGTGTAAAAAAAATAAATGCCGGATCCGTTTTTCCGGATGACACTGGAGAAACGGATCCGTCATTTCAATGCATTTGTCATACAGATCAGGATCCTGATCCGTCTGACAAATACCATCAGTTTGCATACGTTTTGACGGATCCGGCAGGTGGTTCCGACGACGGAACTACCTGCCGGAATCCTCTGCCACAAGTGTGAAAGTAAGGCCTCCTGCACACGACCGTTGTGTGCACCCGTGGCCGTTTTCCGGTTTTTTTCGCGGACCCATTGACTTTCAATGGGTCCGTGGAAAAATCGGAAAATGCACCGTTTTGCAGCCGCATCCGTGATCCGTGTTTCCTGGCCGTGAAAAAAATATGACCTGTCCTATTTTTTTCACGGCCAACGGTTCACGGACCCATTCAAGTCAATGGGTCCGTGAAAAATCACGGATGCACACAAGATTGTCATCCGTGTCCGTGATCCGTGTCCGTTTTTTCCTATCATTTCAATGGCAAACTTGACTTAGATTTTTTTTTCATTTTTCATGTCTGTGGATCCTCCAAAAATCAAGGAAGACCCACGGACGAAAAAACGGTCACGGATCACGGACCAACGGAACCCCATTTTGCGGACCGTGAAAAAATACTGTCGTGTGCAGGAGGCCTAAACCTTAGGTCTCTTGCACAGGAACGTTGTGTGTGCCCGTGGCCATATTGTGCACACAGCATCACGGATGTGGACCCATTCACTTGAATGGGTCGGCAGTCACGGAGATGCAGAAGGGAAGCACAGATTGGGACCCCACAGAAGCACTATGGAGTGCTTCCGTGGTGTTTCTGTCCGTGCCTCCGCACCGCAAAAAAAACTTGTTAGTGACGGATCCGTTTTTTTTCTGTTTTGATTTCACACAGCTGCATCCTAACGGAACGGATGCATCCTGATGGGCAAAATCAAAACAGATCCGTTTAATTCCGGTATTGAGATCCTCTGCCGGATCTCAATATCGGGAATTAACAACGCAAGTGTGAAAGTAGCCTAAGGGTGCCTTCACATACAGCAGAAATGTCTGTGACTGAAAATCTGTTCCATTCATAGAACTTGCAGGAATCCATGTGCTTGACCGCAAAATAACCCCATTCAGATGAATGGAACAACGGATTTTTAGTTGCAGAACTTTCTGCAATACAGTTTACCGTGTAGGATGGCTCCCTAAGGCTAGGTTCACACCTGAGCGTTTTACAGCGCGTTCCTACGCGCTGTAAAATGCTCAACAGGCAAAAACCAATGTTTCCCTATGGGCATGGTTCTCACCTGAGCGCTTTACATCGCGTACGAACGCGCTGTAAAACGCCCTACGCCCCAAGAAGTACAGGAGCTTCTTTGGGGCGTATTGTCGTGCGTATTGTGGCAGTTTTTCATTGGATGCCTCTGTGGTTAATCACACAAACGCGCGTACTACGCGCGTTTCTAAAATACAAAAACTCCCCAAAATACGCCTCAAAAACGCGGGATAAAAACGCCTGTAAAAAGCGCTTATCGAATACGCTCAGGTGTGAACCCAACGCTGGTGTAATCGTGCCGCCGAGTACCCCGTGAACAAGCGAAATGCTCATTCATCAGGTAACATGATGATTTGTGCGCAGCGTCCGACTGGCCCACCAGAGGGTCCTCCGCGGGGCCTTTTCTAGAGCCGGGCGAGGTCACATCAACAAAAAAAAGGGGGCGCTGGTCACTGGTGTTTACAGCTGATCAGCAGCAGGCCCAGGACCCAACTAATTGCTCATTAGTAAAGGAGGCTGAAGGCACAGTGAGTACAGCGCTCCCAGCACTAGCTGCACTCACCGCCGGCCCTCTTCTCTATGGCTGCAGTATTTTCACTCAGGGATAGTGCAGCCTGTGCAGTGTGTGTGAGGGAGGAGGCGGGGCCTGTGGGAGGTGTCAGGAAAGGAGGCGGGGCCAGTGTGAGAAGAGGAAAGGGCACTGAGGGCTGGGTGGAGCTGCATGAGGGAGGAGTCGGAGCTTATCTGGGGGAGGAGTCAGGTAGCTGACCTGTGAGGTGAGGAACTTTCTTCACCGTGAGTACAAACTATAATGTAAATGTGCTGGAGCCTGTGCATGAGGGGTATACAGTGTATGAGGGGGCTCAGTACATGAGGGGAGATGATGGGGGGGGCTCAGTACATGGGGGGAGATGATGGGGGGCTCAGTACATGAGGGGAGATGATGGGGGGGCTCAGTACATGAGGGGAGATGATGGGGGGCTCAGTACATGGGGGGAGATAATGGGGGGCTCAGTACATGGGGGGAGATGATGGGGGGGGCTCAGTACATGGGGGGAGATGATGGGGGGCTCAGTACATGAGGGGAGATGATGGGGGGGCTCAGTACATGGGGGGAGATGCTGGGGGGGGGGGCTCAGTGTATGAGGGGAGATGCTGGGGGGGGGCTCAGTGTATGAGGGGAGATGCTGGGGGGGGCTCAGTGTATGAGGGGAGATGCTGGGGGGGGCTCAGTGTATGAGGGGAGATGCTGGGGGGGGCTCAGTGTATGAGGGGAGATGCTGGGGGGGGCTCAGTGTATGAGGGGAGATGCTGGGGGGGGCTCAGTGTATGAGGGGAGATGCTGGGGGGGGCTCAGTGTATGAGGGGAGATGCTGGGGGGGGGGGGGGGGGCTCAGTGTATGAGGGGAGATGCTGTGGCGGCACTAGTGCTGCACTATGTCTTGGTAGCGCACCACTCCAGGACCTATTGCACATAGGAGCACACTATGACCTGGCGCTGTGTGATGTCAGGACACAGCGCTAAACCAAGAGCGATGGCGTCTGGAGGAGAAGCGGAGTATACACTATATATATATATATATATATATATATATATATATATATATATATATATTTTCTAGTCTGATGGCTGCATTTAATGTACTAAGGAGTGAGGTGGAGGTTAGAGGGGGTGACGGGTCTGAATACATTTTAGGCCTGGATAAATTTGTAGGCTGATCTGTATGAATTTAGGGTCTGATCTGGATACATTTTGAGATCTGGTCTGGAGGTCTGCATCATTAATTTTGGGATCTCATGTGGGCTCTGTGTTAAGAAGGGTTTATTCAGCCATGTAAAATTCATTTTCTAAAACTGATTTGCATGTGATAATAGAAGTAGTGATCCATGTCTGATCCCTGCCGCACTCCTTCCCGTCCCCTCGCTGGTCTATGTATCTCTCCCTCCACTGAGACACGAGACCACTGCAGCCAGTGATTGAGAAGTGAGCGGTGGGATCAAAAAAGTTTCACTACTTTTATTATTTTATCATGTTCTAAACTAATGTAAGCACATGGGGCAGCACCCGGCATAGTATTGGTGGACACTACAGGGTGGCAGTGTTAAAGGGGCAGCTATAGAGGGTCGGGGTGGACTGCAGGAACAACAAGCCAACGTCAAAAGTATAAGCTGAATTTCCTGGTCCCTAATGCAAAATCGGTAACCATTTATTAATACTGGTGTCTTTTTATGTAGCAGAGGGGGCTGTGCACCCCTGGCCGAAGATGTGTGCGCATGAGCTTGTGGAAACAAACTGAAAAGGAAAGTGAACAAGCTGAGATCTGTGGAGACTTTAAACGTGAATGATTGGGGGGGACAGCGCGCTTTTTTATTGTTCGCCCTGTTGGCAAAACTCCCTAGAAACTGCCCTGGTCCTCCAGTTAGCCGAGGCTCTGATACCATAGTGGACCCCAAAGGTCCAAAGAAACAAAACATTTGGAGACTAAACTCCATTGAGGTCTATTTCTTTGAATAAAAACCTATTAGGCTGAGTTCGCACAGGCGAGTATTCCGCGCGGGTGCGATGCGGGAGGTGAACGCATTGCACCCGCACTGAATCTGGACCCATTCATTTCTATGGGGCTGTGCACATGAGCTGTGATTTTCACGCATCACTTGTGCGTTGCGTGAAAATCGCAGCATGCTGTATATTGTGCGTTTTCCACGCAACGCAGGCCCCATAGAAGTGAATGGGGCTGCGTGAAAATCGCAAGCAAGTGCGGATGCGGTGCGATTTTCACGCACGGTTGCTAGGAGACGATCGGGATGGAGATCCGATCATTATTATTTTCCCTTATAACATGGTTAGAAGGGAAAATAGCATTCTGAATACAGAATGCATAGTAAAATAGCGCTGGAGGGGTTAAAAAAAAAAATACAAATAATTTTAACTCCCCTTAATCCACTTGCTCGCACAGCCCGGCATCTCTTCTGTCCATCTTAGCTGTGTGGAGGAACAGGACCTGTGGTGACGTCACTCCGGTCATCACATGGTCCATCACCATGGTAAAAGATCATGTGACGGACCATGTGATGACCGGAGTGACGTCACCACAGGTCCTTTTCCTGCACACAGCTAAGATGAAGACAGAAGAGATGCCGGCTGCGCGAGCAAGTGGATTAAGGTGAGTTAAATTATTTTTTTTTAAAATTTAACCCCTCCAGCCCTATTTTACTATGCATTCTGTATTCAGAATGCTATTATTTTCCCTTATAACCATGTTATAAGGGAAAATAATACAATCTACAGAACACCGATCCCAAGCCCGAACTTCTGTGAAGAAGTTCAGGTTTGGGTACCAAACATGCGCAATTTTTCTCATGCGAGTGCAAAACGCATTACAATGTTTTGCACTCGCGCGGAAAAATCGCGCATGTTCCCGCAACGCACTCGCACCTTTTCCCGCAACACCCGTGTGAACTCAGCCTTAGACTACTGATGGTATGGGGGTTGGTCCTTAAGAATAATTTCCTTTGGTGGGAACAAGGAACCCCAGTCCGACCCTATTTTTGTGGTCACCTGAATCATTGTTTGCCGGCAGCAGATCTTGCCGTCTAAACGGCCTCTGCTGCTAGCAAACAACGATTCTGTATGTGGACGAGTGATGGCTTTAGCGATAGCTCCTCCCCATACCGTAGAGGAGATTGCTGTATGTATGTAATGGTGCAGAACTCCAAACAACCAGACAGAGTTTAAAGAATGGTGGATTTATTAAATGACGGCAGAACAGTCCAGACCAGAAATCATATGCAGGTAATCAATCCAAATAATAACTTGTGCAGGAAAACTCATAAGCGGTAGCCAGACCAGGCCAAAGTGCCTATGCACAGAAATAGTCCGTGTAACGTAGTACCTAGGGACAAGACCTTTCCAGGGTCTGATCCGAGGTCTAACACGAGTCAAACTGTTGCACATAGAAGTTTCCCACAGGCAGTCTCTTGAGATGGATTGAGGAGGTCAGAGGTCATGCCCAGGTAGTCTGGAAGACTGTCAACAGCGACATACACCCAGGTTGTCAAAACAGTGGGCACTGACCAGCCAGGGAGATCACCTCTTAAACACCTGCTAGCCAATCACAGAGTGCCATGTGTCTATTCCTCATAGGTCATATGATTATCCTAATCCCTGACACTTGTGCGGCCTTGGCTGGTCATTGATCACCTAACCCATGCCTGCCCTCTAATCTACTAGAGTTTATGTACAGGTTTATTCCCTGTCAGCGGCCGGCGTAGCGAATAAGATGCGCGTACGTTCGGCCGCGTAACCCTTTGCAAACCTCTGCTCAAGCGGCCCAGCGTGGATACGCGATCGCGTCGGCACGGACAATCATCTGCTAAATTGTGCAGTGTAAAGGGGCCTTAAAGGGGTTGTCTCATCATGGACAATGGGGGCATATCGCTGGGACCCCCACCTATATCAAGAACAGAGCCGGCCCCATAGAAAATGTATGGAGGGCGGCTGCGCATGCGCAGTGCGCCCTCCTTCACTTGCGGGACTCCATTCTCGATATAGGTGTGGGTCCCACCGCTGGGACCCTCACCTATAAGACAATGGGGGCATGTCTTAGCGATATGCCCCCATTGTCCATGATGAGACAACCCCTTTAAAGCGGTTGTCCCATGAATAATAATTCTACAGTTTTTAAACCAGCACCTGGATCTGAATACTTTTGTAAATGCATATAATTAAAAATTTTGTATAACCACTAAGTTATTCAATATAATGTATCTGTATAGCGCCACCTGCTGTTTGTTCTTTATCTTATTTCTTTGTCCTGCTCACTGAGATGGCCGCACATGCTCAGTTTCATCCTTCAACTGCCTCCTGAGCTGTGATAGGGAGAGCATGGACACGCCCCCTCAGCTGCAGCAGAAAGGACACTCCCCTTGACCCTCCAGCATGATATAAATCTAGCAGAGCAGTGAATGTGGAGATCTCTGGATCTATGTGTAGTACAGGGCTGGTTCTAGCTTTATTAGAAAGAGATTGCCATGTCCTACTGTATATCATGTCTGATCTTCATTTTTGACATTAATCATTGCATAACCCCTTTTAAAGACTTGTTCAAACGGTGGACTTTGCCCCCCCCCCCCCCCCCCCCCCCCCCAAATTTTGGAACAGATTCCACATGGCGACCATGTGGTGTCCACTCCTATTGTTTGCACGGGAAGGCAGTGCTGCTGTTCAGGCGGCTGGCAGTTTAAAGGTGTGACACGTACCTTCTTTGTGCGGTGTCCAGGCAAAGGCGCCGCTGGAAACCGTGGCAGGTGTCCACTCCAGGTTTAGCTGCATTCAGTAGGGCTAAACCGGTAGCGGGTCTGCGGTATTCAAAGTGAAAAATGACCGCAGAACCCACGGTGGCATCCACCGCAGAATAAGCGCTCATGCACACGAACATATTTTTTTCCGTCTCCGTTCCATTTTTTTTTTTTTACAGGAACCATTCACTTCAATGAGGCTTGAAAAAAAAAAATAGAAATGACTCCGTGTGCATTCCGTATCCATATGTCCGTTCCGCAAAAAAAAAAAAAAGAACATGTTCTATTCTCGTCCGTTTTGCGGACAAGGACAGGCATTGTTACAATAGATCCTCAAAAAAAACTGATGCAACACGGACGTCACATGGATGTCATCCGTTTTTTTTTTGAGGATCCATGTTTTGCAAACCACAAAATACATACAGTTGTGTGTATGAGCCCTAAATGTCAAAATCCACATGACCAGGCCCTTAGGCTAGTTTCATGCACATGACCGTATGTATTATGTGGTCCGCAAAAAATGGATCTGCAAAAAATACGGATGACGTCTGTGTGCAATCCGTATGTTGCGGAAAGGAACAGCTGGCCCCTAATAGAACAGTCCTATCCTTGTCCGTGATGCGGACAATCATAGGACATGCTCTATTTTTTGGCGGAATGGACATACGGAAACGGAATGCACAAGGAGTAACTTCTGTTTTTTTGCCGACCCATTGAAATCAATGGTTCCACTTTCGTTTTCTTTGCAGACCGTAACGGACGCGGAAAGAAAATACGTTCATGTGCATGAGCCCTAACGCTTGTCAGATCCAGCAGGCTGTTCTGGCAGGGAGCATCCTGCCCGATCTCTGTATCTGGCATTGCTAGAAGCTACAGGGATGCTCTCTGGCCCCATTAACTATTAGGCCTCATTTACACATACGTGGATTTTCACAGACCACTGTCCGTGAAAACCCGTCCTGCTGAGTGGACGAGCGCATGGCGTCATTGGTTGCTATGACGGCGTGCGCTTTGTGCCGCCGCTGTACAGTAATGCACTTGTATAGATCATACGAGTGTATTACTATACAGCGGCGGCGACGCCATGCGCTCGTGCACACAGCAAGACGGCAGGCCAGGTTTTCACAGACCGTGGTCCACGAAAATCCATGTATATGTGAATGAGTCCTAATGGAGCGTGCAGTGGTATTTGTCTGCCCGATTCGTGGCTGTGTATGGATCTCCACCGGTCTCCATTATAGTTAGCGGGGCCGGAAGGCATCCCTGTAGCTTCCGGCAATGCCTGATACAGAGAGATCTGACAAGTGCTAGTGTGAAACTATCCTTATAGATGTCCGTCAGATGGACCAAGTACATCGCTATTTTGTGTGAACCCAACCTTATTCTAAATGTTCAGTTTACCAATAAAATCAGTTCCTCATACTTTTAAAAAATCTCTGCTTGCTGTCATTCAATAGGAACCTTCATTGCTTATTCCCAGTTGGATTCAAATCAGTCCTAAAAGAGACCTGTCCCTCACAGAAGCAAATCTCACTTACATGCTGAAAAGACCTGCAGCAGAATTTGACATGCGGTACAGATTTGAAATTTATTCAGCGGATTTCCACTGCAGATTTAGCTGTTTGCAATTCATAGGGTGTAGGGAAGAGCGAATCGACTTCGGATGAAACATCCGAAGTCGATTCGCATAAAACTCCGTTCTAATACTGTACGGGGCGAGAGCTCCTTACAGTTTCAGAATGTTTTGGCTCCGATGAGCCGATGGTACCTTGGAACCGAACCCAAGTTCTGGAATGCAATACATTCTAATACTGTATGGAGCTCCTGCTCCGTACAGTATTAGAACAAAGTTTTATGCGAATCGACTTTGGATATTTCATCCGAAGTCGATTCGCTCATCCCTAATAGGGTGAAATGTACAACAAATCGACATGTAACTTTTAATGGGTTTTGCAGTGGATATGCTTCAAATTCCTCCGCAGAAATGGCATGGCAAATTGCGGATCTGCAAAACATAGATGCAATTTGCGAAACGGAACGGGCACCCATAATAGAAATACCTAGTCTTGTCCGCAAAACGGACAAGAATAGGACATGTTCTATTTTTTATTTTTTGCAAGGCCAAGTAACTGAGCAACGGATGCACAAAGCACACGGAGTGCTGTCCGCATCTTTTGCGGCCCCATTGAAGTGAATGGGTCCGCACCCGTGCCGCAAAAAAAAAAGCTGCTCGGATACGGACCAAAGCAACGTTCGTGTGCGTGAGGCCTAAACAGCAGCATACACTGGGTTTGGTGTTTTTTTTCACTTACCTCTCTAGTGGGTTTTTTTTTCTCTATAAACATTCATTGTTTAGGTTTTTTTTTGGCCTTGCATGAAAACCCACAAGTTAGCAATGTGTGTTGTGTTTTTATATAGTATTTTAGCATGGCATTTTTTTTTACCAATGTAAAAAAAAAATATGCAAAAAACACCATTAAGAAACCCAGGTGCTCAAAAACACTATTTGGACACCTGCACATGTTGCGCAATACGTGCGTTTCTTCCCGTTTCTACACGAGCGTTGTATTTTGCAGTCCACAAAACCCAGATCTGCAAAAAAAACAAAACGGATGACATCCATGTGACGTCCGTGTTACATCCGTTTTTTTTTTTTGGCAGTTCCATTGTGACAATGCCTGGCCTTGTCCACAAAACGGACAAGAATAGGACATGTTCTATTTTTTTGTGGAACGGACATGCGGACATAAAGAATCAGGATGCAAGAGTCATTTTCCTTCTTTTTTTTTTTTGCAGCCCCACAAAAAAACCGGAACGGATAAGGACAAAAAATACATTTGTGTGTAGGAGCCCTAATACAGTACCAGCAAAGTGTATGAGATGACACAAATCTCACGTATACTTTGAGGATTGTTTCCTTGCGGTAATTGACCTACAAGGCGGATTTCTAAATCCACAGCATGTCGCTTATGTTTGCGGTTTTAGCTGCAGATTTAATCCTGTTCCAAGGAAGGGTGAGATCTGCGGCAAAACCGCATCAAATCCGCACCGAAATCTACATTTCGAATTTGCGGATTTTGGCGCAGATATGCTGCAGAAACGCACAGAAATCCGCACAGAAATTCATGCAGCTCTTATTTGCGTTGACTTGCACTGCACATGGAGTGGATTTGATGCAGATTTTCAGCCTTCCATTAAAAAGGGTTAAATCCGCACTAAGAAAAAAGATCCAACAACAATTGACATGCTGCAGATTTCAAAAGTAATTATGTTCTAGGTGTACATTGGATGCGTCTAATCTCATACACTTTGCCGGTACTGTAAAAGGCTACAAAAATGCTGCAAAAGTCTGGCATTTTTGGATATATTTTTTTTTACCCCAAAAAAACACATACGCCAAGCAATTATGTGGCAGCGTGCTAATATTGGTGTCTGCAGCTTTTGAAGGAAGGATGCTGTTTATGCAGTTATGTTATCTACTAATAATATTGTGACATTCACATGAAAAGCACCAATAAGGCTGGGTTCACACGAGCGTGTCCGGATTAGTTCCGGATGCGTCCCGGTGTGTTGCGGCAAACCCGCGCGAGTAGGAATGCAATTGCAGTCAGTTTTGACTGCGATTGCGTTCCGATGTTCAGTTTTTATCGCGCGTGTGCAATGTGTTTTGCACGCGCGTGATAAAAAACCGACTGTGGTACCCAGACCCGAACTTCTTCACAGAAGTTCAGGTTTGGGTTCGGTGTTGTGTAGATGTTATTATTTTCCCTTATAACATGGTTATAAGGGAAAATAATAGCATTCTGATTACAGAACGCATAGTAGGTGATCAGTTGAGGGGTAAAAAAAATAAAAAAAATTAACTCACCTTCTCCGTTTGTTCGCGTAGTTCTCCCGGTCTTCAGTTCTTTAAAAAGATGAACTATGGGCTAAAGGACCTTTGGTGACGTCAGATCACATGCTCCAATCACAGGGTCCATCACCACGGTGATGGACCATGTGATTGGAGCATGTGATCTTACGTCATCAAAGGTCCTTTAGCCCATAGTTCATCTTTTTAAAGAACTGAAGACCGGGAGAACTACGCGAACAAACGGAGAAGGTGAGTTAATTTTTTTTATTTTTTTTACCCCTCAACTGATCACCTACTATGCATTCTGTAATCAGAATGCTATTATTTTCCCTTATAACCATGTTATAAGGGAAAATAATACAGTGGATAGACTGTCACCTAGCAACCGTGCGTGAAAATCGCACCGCATCCGCACTTGCTTGCGGATGCATGCGATTTTCACGCAACCCCATTCACTTCTATGGGGCCTGCGTTGCGTGAAAAACGCAGAATATAGAGCATGCTGCGATTTTCACGCAACGCATAAGTGATGCGTGAAAATCATCGCTCATCTGAACAGCCCCATTGAAATGAATGGGTCCAGATTCAGTGCGGGTGCAATGCGTTCACCTACCGCATTGCACCCGCGCGGAAATCTCGCCCGTGTGAACGCAGCCTAACTGTGTAGGTTTCCATATACAGACTATATTACTAAGGCTACTTTCACACTTGCGGGAGAGAGATCCGGCAAGCAGTTCCGTCGCCGGAACTGCCTGCCGGATCAGGCAAAATGTATGCTAACTGATGGCATTAGTAAGACTGATCAGGATCCTGATCAGTCTTAAAAATGCCTGATCAGTCGAAAAAATGCATTGAAATGCCGGATCCGTCTTTCCGGTGTCATCCGGCAAAAACGGATCCGGCATTTATTTTTTCACCTTTTTTTTTTAGTCTGCGCATGCGCATACCGGAAGGACGGATCCGGCACTAATACATTCCTATGGGAAAAAAATGCCTGATCCGGCATTCAGGCAAGTCTTCAGTTTTTTTAGCCGGAGATAAAACCGTAGCATGCTGCGGTTTTCTCTTTTGCCTGATCAGTCAAAACGACTGAACTGAAGACATCCTGATGCAAACTGAACGGATTACTCTCCATTCAGAATGCATGGGGACATACCTGATCAGTTCTTTTCCGGTATAGAGCCCCTAGGACGGAACTCTATGCCGGAAAAGAACAACGCAAGTGTGAAAGTAGCCTAAGAGGCATGGAATAATAAGAGATTCATTCATGAGGTCCCTTTAAATGTGGCACAAAGACCGTTGATGCCACAGTCCGGAGCTGGTAGCTTACAAGTCGATGCATGCCTCTTCATGGTGAGTGGTTTGGAATTGGCCCCTTATCCTTCCTAAAGCGCTCGTTCTTGTTCAGTCCCTGTTTACTAGTTAACCCAGTGCAGCCTATTTTAGTCAACCACAGCCATCGGAAGGAGGATTGTGCCGGAGCCCTCTGGGTTTTAACTTGACACCATATTTAGTATGTTACAATGTGGCTGGCCTCTATATTTCATATCCGGTATGTTGATGGGATTCCTTGAGGATCCTTTGCTTTCCTTTTTGGGATGTCTCAGAGTCCCCTTGGATCAGGAGGTTGTCAGATGCTGTTTTACAGGGAAGGCTTGGAAAGCTGAAAGCCGCAGTCTCTTTCTAAATTCACTTGGCATTGATGAGGAGCAGAGATTTGCAGCGCCGCTGAATTCTCTCCAGTGTCAGAGAGGTCGGAAACACGGCTCCCTCCGGCTTCTGCGCCCCTCTTCTGCCTACTATGATTAAGGGCTCATGCACACGGCTGCATTGCGGCCCGCATACACGGGGTACCGGCCATGTGCACCCCGCATGAATGGGTCCACAAACCCGGAGATGCCTCTGCACAGCAAAAAAAAAAAAAGAACATGTTCTATTTTTTTGCGCTGCGGCCGGATCACGGACCCCTTCGAGTTAAATGGGTCTCGATCCGTCCCGGCCGCCGCACGGACATTGCCCATTCATTGGGGACTGCAAATTGCGGTCCCCAATGCACGAAACTGCTGCACAACGGCCGTATGCATGAGCCGTAAAGGAACACTGGGAAACTGGGATTGTATTTTTATTAAACTGGGTAAAGAGACCCTTTACCATTATCGTAGTAACATAAATAAAAAATGGGAACATTCATTTAACCTTTAGGGTACAACCACATGGCGCGGTGACTGAACCTGTCGTATGTAAAACAAACCCACTAGCATGCGGCTGCTGACTGCACTGGATATACAGTTGATCAGTTGCGTGCGGTATATGTTTAACATATTTTACCACATTCATCACTGGTTAAAGTTAAATGCTAAAGAACTACGAAAATTTGCAACAGTTCAAAAACAAACAACCTAAAAGTATGGTTACACACGCGGTCAGCCGTACGCATTCCCTAACCACAGCATGACCGCAACACAACTGCGCCGTGTGGTCATACCCTTAAGGCAAATTTGGATGCTGCGAGGATCAGCTGATGTTCATTCCCGATATTATACGATATACGAACGGGCTGTGTAAATCCAACTTTAGGCATAGTTCAGACTTCAGTGATTTGATCAGTGAAAGATTTGCATCTGTTCAGAAACAATCTGTGTAGCCTCTGCTCCTGGTTTTTGCTGAAAATCACTCATGGAAATCCCTTAGGCCCCTTTCACACGGGCGAGTATTCCATGCAATGCGGGAGGTGAACGCATTGCACCCGCACTGAATCCGGACCCATTCATTTCTATGGGGCTGTGCACATGAACTGTGATTTGCACGCATCACTTGCGCGTTGCGTGAAAGACGCAGCAAGCTCTATATTCTGCATTTTTCACACCACTCAGGCCCCATAGAAGTGAATGGGGCTGCGTGAAAATCGCAAGCATCCGCAAGCATGTGCGGATGTGGTGCGATTTTCACGCATGGTTGCTAGGTGACGATCGGGCTGGGGACCCGATCTGTATTATTTTCCTTTATAACATGGTTATAAGTGAAAATAATAGCATTCTGAATACAGAATGCAAAGTAAAATAGTGATGGAGGGGTTAAAAATATAAAAAATTAACTCACCGAGTCCACTTGATCGCGTAGTTGCGGATCTCTGTCTCTTTCTGTAATGTTGAGCTGCCGGCTAAGGACCTGTGGTGACGTCACATCACATGGTCCCTTACCATGGTGATGAACCATGTGATTGGACCATGTGATGAGCACAGTGACGTCATCAAAGGTGCTATTCCTGTGCACAGCAAAGAAGAAGACAGAAGAGATGCCGGCTGCGAGATCAAGTGGATTAAGGTGAGTTAAGTTATTTTATATTTTTTTTAACCCCTCCAGCCCTATTTTACTAAGCATTCTGTATTCAGAATGTATTATTTTCCCTTATAACATGGTTATAAGGGAAAATAATAGCAATCTACAGAACACCTAACCCAAACCCGAACTTCTGTGAAGAAGTTCGGGTTTGGGTACCAAACATGCCGATTTTTCTCACGCGCGTGCAAAACGCATTACAATGTTTTGCACTCGCGCGGAAAAATCGCGCATGTTCCCGCAACGCACCCGCACCTTTTCCTGCAACGCCCGTGTGAAACCAGCCTTATAGTTTCTCTCCTTTTATGATCCACTCCTGATCTTGACTTCTGAAACTACATGCAGAAACCTCACCGTGTGGCCTCACCCTGAAAGCTGCCAAACCTACATCAATCAATGGATCCTCAGAAAGCAGCTGTAGTGTAGACATGGAACAGTACATACAAGGCCAATATCGGCTTCATAAAAGTGTACCTCTCGTTTCAAGTGTCTTTTTCAGAATAAGCCATCTTGTGTGTGTACAGAGGGGCCATGCTATATCTGGCAATTTTAAGACTTGTATCAGGGGTGCACCTAGCCTTTCTGCTGCCTGAGGCGAAAAATGAAACGGGGCCCCCCCCCCCCCATGACAATTTCTTAACCTAACCCATTTTGACACAATAAAAGCGTTCATTGCCCATGGCCCTTCCGCTGCCCCCCTCTTGCCCCTACCTGGTGCTGCCTGAGGCTTACCTAAGGTTACCTAAGGCAGGTTTACCTAAGCTCAGCTACAGAGAAGGTGGAGGCTACAGGTTATGATGTCTCCCATACAGTGGAGATCCTGTTCTACTATCTGCTGCACACCCTCAGAAACCACATTTACACCGAGAACATTATACAGCAGCACTGAGCAGTGTAGTTGTGAATCCAGGACTGAGGTAAAGCACTAGCTAAAGCCAGCAGCAGTGTTTTTGAGTGTCTCTGCCCCTGTGCCTGTTTCCTTCTAGCAGCTCACTCCTCCTTCTCTCCATAGACTTTTATAGGCTACACCTTATTTCTTAGTTAGTTGACAACCATTTCTTTACTGCAGATGGATGGATGAGGAAGAACAGAAGAGGAGTCTGATAAGGAGAAAGAGGCAGTTTCTGTATTTAAATTACAAAACTTCTTATCTTCACTTGAATTATTAATTTGTAAAAAAAAACAAAAACTGAAAGAACTGTTTTAGCAGTTGAGGGGGTTGTTCCATCTCATACATTAAGGACACATTTCTAGGATATCCCACCTCTGGCCCCCGCACTTATGTTTAGATCGGAGCCCGCAAATTGAAGGAGTTCGCACCACGCATGCATGCCCACAGACCACAGTCCATTCATTTCTATGGGAGTGCCATAGCCAAATAGCCAAGCAGCGCGCTCAGCTAATTTATGAAGTCTCATTGAAATCAATAGGAAGCGCACCACTCAAGCGTGCCACTCCATTAACGTCTGTGGGGCTGACGGAAATAGCCAAGCTATTTTCGCCAGTCCCATATAAATGAATACAGGAAATTCTTGCATGTGCGGTGGGTCCTTCTTCACTTTGCACGGGTTCCGTTCTGAAGATAGGTGCAGGTTTTAGAGGTGGGACCTGCACCAATCAGATATTTGGGGCATAATCTAAAGATATGGCCCCAATATATGATTTGGGACAACCCCTTTAATGTAGAAGTGCAGCTTCACTTTATGTCAAAAAAGATAATCCTATGTTTAGATATGAAGGATCTCAATGTAGATCTCCCAGTAAGTGTCCTCTGTGAATGGCCTTGGGATCCCATGAGGGATCTGGCTATGCGCACAATCGGTCATTGCTGCATTCAACTCTCTCCCAAGGCTGTACCTGATTTTTTTTAGATTGATTGATTAATTAAGGCTACTTTCATATTTGCGTTTTACTTTTCTGGTGTTGAGATCCGGCTGAGGGTCTCAATACCGGAGAAAAGCGCTTCCGTTTTGTCCCCATTTATTGTCAATGGGGACAAAACTGAACAGAACAGAATGCATTCTGTTCCGTCTGGTTGCGTTCCCATCCGTTTTCTTGAACACAATAGAAAAATGATCCGGCACCCATTGACTTACAATGGTTTTAATGCCGGTTCCGTCATGGCTATTTTTAACATAATACCCTCGGATCCTTTCATAACGGATGCAGCCGGTTGTATTATCAAAAACGGAAGCGTTTTTGCTGATCCCTGCCGCATCAGGCAAAAACGCAAGTGTGAAAAGTAGCCTAAAAATAAATGTATAGGGCCAGATTTATCATTCCTCTGACAGCTCACTCCACTTTAACATATGGCTAAAGTCAGTTTTAGCCAAGTCAGATTTATGATCGGCCCTTTAAGACTTTAATAAATGTGGTTTGATGGTAGCAGTTTATCCTTCAGTAAGCAGCTTTACAAAAAGTCGCACATCTTTACGAAAAAGTCGCACGTTTTTATGAAAAAGTCGCATGTTCTATTAAAAAGTCTCATAAGATAAGCATGGTCCTCACTGGAGTGAAATTGGGACTTTTTTGCGACTTTTTTGCGACTTTTTTAAATAGTCCCAATAGTAAATCTGTCTAGAGATTCATTTACATAAGAAAACACGCCCACTTTCAGAAAACTGGCGAGCATAGTGCAGAGCAGAAAAAAGTCGCAAATTTGTGCGCAGTTTTAGCGTTTGGGACTTTTTTGGGACTTTTTCACTCCATTATTCTGACCTGAGCTAATGATAAATCTGGCCCATAGTTCTGTTATAAAAAGGTACTATAGCATATACATGTTTGGACCTTTAGATTAGCTCTGTGATGGTAAAGCTGTCACTTTGGCTTTGTTAAAGGGGTTCTGCAGTTTGTTTAAACTGATGATCTATCCTCTGGATAGATCATCAGCATCTGATCGGTGGGGGTCCGACACCCGGGACCCCTGTTGATCAGCTGTTTGAGAAGGCAGCACCGTGGCCTTCTCACTGTTTACCGCTGGCCCAGTGACCCCCGCCGATCAGATGCTGATGATCTATCCAGAGGATAGATCATCAGTTTAAACAAACTGCAGAACCCCTTTAACATATGATACACTATATGCCAAATGTACATGTCGCAGACACTTTACAATATCCATAGGTTGTTATTAGCCATACATATGGGATCTGATCTCACTGTGCTTGTGGCTGTTCGTTTAGCATGTACAATATATCTGATGAGTGAAATCTCTAACTTGTCCCCTCTCCTGACATGTTGTAGTAGCTATTCTGGAACATCTATTCTTATAAGTCTATGATGTGTCATTCCTTTATTATTCTTGCTCAAAGTTATGAAGGAATTTCTTAGCAGTTTGCAATGAAGGTCCAGCTGGGTGTTACTAGTTGAGGGGGTGTCCCTGCACACTGACACGATAATGTTCATCATGTGCAGGGTCACATCCTCAACTGGTAACACTCAGGTGGACCTTCATTGTAAACTGTTAAATATTAATTCATAACTTCTAACAGGAATAATAAAGGAATGGTACAGCACAGAATCATAAGAATAGATATTTCATAATTGTTATTACATGGGAAATGCAAGGATCTGCTAAATCAAACAGGTCAGGAATAATGAGGAATAAGAAAAACACTGAGGTGCTTTTGTACATTCAATGAATGTGTTTTTTTTTTTTTTTCTAAAATCAGGAAACCCCTTTCCCAAGTAGCTTGGAGATCAGCCAGGTGGTTTTGCTATGAAAACTGTGTGTTTTCCTCACCAGCAGCGGTTTCCTGCTTCCTACTATCCCATCATTAAATCCTGGTGTGGAGTTCCGGACAATGGTGTGAGGGTTTTTTCTTTGTAATTTACCAGAGATGAGTTGTCAATGCAACCTTGGAACAAGGGCTTGTGCATGTGCCATGTTACAGCTTCATATAACCACTGAGTTGTGCAGAGACACATCCTAAAAAGATATGACATAAATGTCTGATAGGTGCAGGTCCCACCTCTGGGACCCACTGCTATCTCAAGAAAAAGGCCCAAAGTGAAGACTGTGAACATTGCGCATGTGCAGCATACTCCAATCACCGCTACGGGACTTCTGAAAATATCCAAGCCAGCATGCTCACCTACTTTCAGAAGTACTATAGCAGAAAATGGAAAGGTTGTTCCTCCGCTCGCCACTATGGGACTTCCACAAATAGCTGAGCTAGCATTCGGTTATTTTTGGAAGCCCCATTGTGATAAATGGAGATGCAGCCATGCATGCACACCTTGCCCTTTATTGATTTCAGGGCCTTGTTCTGGAGAAAGGAGCTGGTCCCAGAGGTGAAACCCGCACCAGATATATTCTATCGATATGCCATAAATGTCCCAGATGAGAATACCTCTTTAAAGATGACCTGTCACCGCTCCTGACATGCCTGTTTTAATAGCTTCATGCATTCCCCATGTTATAATAATTCTGGAGCATCTATTCTTATGGCTCTATGTTGTGTCATTCATAGAAACATAGAATGTGTCGGCAGATAAGAACCATTTGGCCTATCTAGTCTGCCCAATATACTGAATACTATGGATAGCCCCTGGTCCTATCTTATATGAAGGATGGCCTTATGCCTATCCCATGCATGCTTAAACTCCTTCACTGTATTTGCAGCTACCACTTCTGCAGGAAGGCTATTCCATGCATCCACTACTCTCTCAGTAAAGTAATACTTCCTGATATTACTTTTAAACCTTTGCCCCTCTAATTTAAAACTATGTCCTCTTCTAGCAGTTTTTCTTCTTTTAAATATGCTCTCCTCTTTTACCTTGTTTATTCCCTTTATGTATTTAAAAGTTTCTATCATATCCCCTCTGTCTTGTCTTTCTTCCAAGCTATACATGTTAAGGTCCTTTAATCTTTCCTGGTAAGTTTTATCCTGCAATCCATGTACCAGTTGAGTAGCTCTTCTCTGAACTCTCTCCAAAGCAGTGGCGTACCTACCATATAGGCAGACCACGCAGCTGCTATGGGGCCCGTGAGGAAGAGGGGCCGCAGTGGAGGAGAGGCCCCACCCCCTAATTGCTCCTGTCTATCTTTCTAAAGCTGAAGGACCTTTGATGATGTCATCACAGGTCCTGTAAGGGAACTGCACAGTGTAAAGTGTAGTTCCCAGGTTAGAACAGTACATCTGCCAGGACCTGTGATGACATCATCTTCAGCATCACAGGTCCTGCAGGATCTAGCAAAGGAACTGCACCAAAAATGGTGTAGTTCCTAGGTTTGAAAGGTACATCTGCCAGGACCTGTGATGACATCTTCACAGGTCCTTCAACCCCTAACAGTAAGTATTAGAAGTTCACAATCAGCTCTGCATTGATCCATACAGACTGGAATGGAGTGGTAAGAGGAGGTCCTCCACTTCTTGTCTTTTCCCCCCCCCCCCCCCATGCCCTGTTTTTACTGATTGCACACTCATGTATAATACTTCAGACAGGTACAGTGACCACTACCTCATGTACCTCCCACACAGTGACCATAATACATATCTGACCACATATTTCTATAAACAATGCTTCTACAGTATTATACCTTGTATGCCTCATATATATATATATATATATATATAAAAATATATGTCCAGAAAAAAGAACGGCACTCCAATGGATAAAAGCAAGTGAACCCTTTATTCACCCAAGTGGTGCAACGTTTCGGCTCTGGTCACGAGCCTTCCTCAAGCAAAGACACAACTCAAATGGCAGTGATTATATAAGAAAATACAAATCATGTGATCACAACCCAGTGGGTGTGTTTAACAAATCATAACAATGGTATACAGTGCCCTCTATAGGTATACAACCTCAACAGTGTGTGTATATATACACACACTGCATATATTAAACAGTATTATAGATGCAATATGTACAGATATATAATATATATTGCAGTGTACTGATATGTGAGGTACGAGGTATAATATATGCAGTGTGTATAGATATATTGTATATACAGCAGTGTACTGATATGTTAGGTACGAGGTATAATAGATGAAGTGTGTACAGGTATATTGTGTATATACAGTATTGGATTGATATGTGAGGTACGAGCTGTAATTTATACCTCACATATCAGTACACTGCTATATATACAATATATCTGTACACACTGCATCTATTATACCTCGTACCTCACATTACACTACTGTATATACTATATATCTGTACAGACTGCATATAATATACCTTGTACTGCACATATCAATACACTGCTGTATATACTATATACCTGTACACACTGCATATATTATACCATGTTCCTCACATATCAGTACACTGCTGTATACACTATACATCTGTACACACTGCATCTATTATACCTCTTTTGTCTGCCAGGACTGTTTTGTAATCCCAATCCGGCCCTGATGCATAAATTATAAAACGCAGCAGCAAACATAGTTCATGGAACAAAAAGAGAGGCCTGGAATGGGTAGTGGGAGGGGCTATAAAAGGGGAATGGGGGCCCAATTTAGATTCTTGCTATGGGGCCCAGTGATTTCTATGTACGCCCCTGCTCCAAAGTATCAATATCCTTCTGGAGATATGGTCTCCAGTACTGAGCACAATACTCCAGATGAGGTCTCACTAGTGCTCTGTAGAGCGGCATGAGCACCTACCTCTTTCTACTGGTAATGCCTCTCCCTATACACCCAAGCATTCTGCTAGCATTTCCTGCTGCTCTATGACATTGTCATGACATTCCTTTATTATTTCTACTAGAAGTTATGAAGGAATTGCTAGCAGTCTGCAGTAAGGGTACAGAGGGGTGGTAACCAGTTGGGGGTGTGTCCCTGCACAGGCTCACTCTATCCAATCAGTGCTGCCATTTTCATACTGTGCAGGGACACCTCCCCCCCCCCCCCCCAACTGGTTACCACCCCTTTGTACCCTTACTGCAGACTGCTAGCAATTCCTTCATAACTACTAGTTGAAATAATAAAGGAACGGCACAACATAGAGCCATAAGAATAGATGTTCCAGAATTGTTATTACATGGGGAATGCATGAAGTTATTAAATCAGACATGTCAGGAGCGGTGACGGGTCCTCTTTAATACATGGTGCATACAACTGAATAGATCCTTACTGCATACTAATTACCTAAAGGGTAAATTATTATTATTTTTTTTTATATAATAAAAAATTGTGGCATACTTCTTTGGATTAAGTATGTATAATGTTATTCTCCCCTGAAAATCTCTGTATGTAGGGCATGCAGCACACACCGGCCATGCAGCTCTGTACTATGGAGCCATGTGGCTTCCGTGATCTGCCATAATGGCTCTGAATATATAGCATGAGCCATCCACTTCACCCATTGTTACAGCTTCATGTAAACCCATTGTTTAACATGACTGCAGTGTAGCTGGCCAGCTAAGACCTGTCCTTGGTTGCTAATATGACTTACATGTTTATATGGCTAGACTTGCCAATAAATGTAATACAGTTCCTATGTTTATATATTAGAGACAGAAAGAGAGTTATGTACAGTGACTTAATGTTTCTGGATGTCATATAACAGTTATATATTGTGTTCACAGAAGCAGAAAAGATAATATGACTTTAAGATTCAGTAAATGAATGTAAGGTAAGCTCAATAACACAGCAGAATTAACAACAGAAAGAATAGAGTTGGGGTCCATTCACACGTCTGCAAAACGGATCCGCATCCGTTCCACAATTTTGCGTAACAGGTGCGGACCTATTCATTTTCAATAAGGCCAGAATGTTCTGTCCGCATTTGCGGATCCGCACTTCTGTTCCGCAAAAAAATAGAACATGTCCTATTCTTGTCCGCAAATGCGGACAATAAAAGGCATTTTCTATGAGAGTGCCGGCGATGTGTGGTCCTCAAAATACGGAACGCACATTGCCGCAAAACACATACGGACGTGTGAATGGACCCTGAAACTGTTATTACTGCCCAGGAGTCTTAACCAAACACAGCCAACCTCACACTGAGCCTGTGTGGGAAATCTCCTAGCAGAATCTTCTGGAGTCAGTATAGACCAGAGAAGAGGAGCTGAACAGACATTTCCAGTCAGAGCTGTGTTTTATGGGAACAAGAGGCCAAATAGGTATATAGAATGGTTATATAATGTTCATATTGTTAATGCTGTGATCATAACTATATGTTGAGACCAGTTGTATATGTTTGTTTACAGTTCCACCAAACTGCAACCAAACTACGCACAAACTGAGCAAATCAAACTAAATCAAACTATTGGTTAAACCTCAGATATACCTCTCAGAGTGATTATAAAGTGCTTAAATAACTTAGAGTGAAAGTACAGATACTGAAGAGAGAAATATATCCACCATTTATCTTGAATCACAAGATTGAACAGTTAAACCACCATTTTATGCATACCGCCATTTTGTGATACTTTATGCAACACATGTTTGTACATGGACTATCTGCTGCGGAGGTGGCAGTGTTATATATTGAAGAAAAGTTGAAGTTAATAAAGAAGTTATTTTAAGCATTTGGTGTGCTCTTTAAGCCTACTGTTTCCATAGAACCGTGCTTGAAAAATTAGCTCAAAAGAAACAAGACTGAAGCAGAGTAACAGTCTGGTTGGACTAAAAAGTCAGAGATATCAAAGTCTTCTAATGCCACAGCGCAAAAGGCACTTCATAGTGCTGCGCCTGCCACATGCAATCTCCTTGAGTCTTGCATTCTGGTTTTGTAGAAATTTTGTGCTGGTGGCTCCATTGTTGTATTAAGGCGGGGAAACCTTTTTTCTGTCTATAGTGCAAAAGGGAAACTCAATTAAAAATCAACATAATACTGCTAATTGCTGTTAGGAGATATAGTCCTAGAGCAGGAGATGACATGCACTGAGAGGAACCATCAATATTTTCCCTAATGGTGGGTTCAGACGGTACAAGGAGCAGCCGAATATCGGGAAGGAGGCCTTCTTTCCCGACAATAGGCTGCTCATTCAGTGGGGTGAAGCTCTGCATTTACATGCAACGATCACCGCCACAGTATGAGAACGAGGGATGATGATTGCAATCTATGCATTGTTTCTGGGTAGCGGATCGCTGTTTAGACAACACTATCTGCTGCCCAGAAATGATCATTTACTTGCCTACAGGAATGACAGTAGTTTCACCCAATGAACGAGCATTTCACTCGGTAATCGGCTGTACCCTTAGGTGGGCAGATTGTCAGGAGCGAGCATTTGCAGAACCGTTCGTCCCTGATAATCTGCCCAACTAATCTGCCCAACTAAAGGTAGAGAAGAACGAGAATCTAGCACTGCCGTCTCAGATAAAACTGGATACTTTAGAAGATTACATGCAGGAACAAACTTGACGCGTTTCGGGCTATACGTTCCCTTTCAATAGTACATAGTTACAATGTGTGTGTGCTGAATTCTTATCTTCTGTTGGAGCCCTAACCGTGTACGCCAGTCTAGAAGTTGGCTGAGCCGTGCAGAGTGGAGATGGTTACGGGGTTTACCCATTTGCTTTTTGAGTATAAGGGTAGGTACATGCAGGGGGTCATTTATCAAAAGAGTTGAGACTATTTTAGCTGAAAAATATAAGTCCCTTTTTTTAACCGGTCATGCAACAATATGTAGTCATGCGGCCGATTTCACGTTGTCTTCAGCAGTTGGGCAGGAATGGGGGAAGAGCGGGGGCGTTTCCAGCAAATTTACTAACAGTTACTCCTGACGTCAAAAAAATAAGGCTACTTTCACATTAGCGTTTTCAATTCCGCTATTGAGATCCGTCATAGGATCTCAATAGCGAGGGGGGGGGGGGGAACGCTTCAGTTTTGTCCCCATTCATTGTTAATGGGGACAAAACTGAACTGAATGAAACGGAGTCACCAAAATGCATTCCGTTACGTTTGGTTGAGCCCCCATCGTGGACAGAATAACGCTGCAAGCAGCGTTTTTCTGTCTGCGATGTGGTGCAGAGCAAGACAGATCTGTCCTGGCACACAATTTAAGTCAATGGGGACAGATCCGTTTTCTCTGACACAATAGAAAACTGATCCGTCCCCCATTGACTTTCAATGGTGTTCATGACAGATCCGTCATGGCTATAGAAGACATAATACAACCGGATCCGTTCATGACAGATGCATGCGGTTGTATTATGGTAACGGAAGTGTTTTTGCAAATCTGTGACTGATCCACAAAAAAAAAAGTGTGGACTAGGCCTTACAGTGCTGGAGAGTGGGAAAATTGCCACCAGTCTCCAGTGCTGGATTTCCAGGTAATGTTTTTACATGCATGTTTTGAAGGTGTCCATGCTAAGGCTCATTCTTGATTGTCATCTCTTTCTCACTGGTGGTTGGCTTAGTAACATGTATTTTATAATCTTTCCGCTGTTGCTGTATTAGAAATCCGCTCTCCATGCACTGACTTCCTGTGAGCCTGTTATCGACTTGTGTTTATACACAACAGCCAATCTGAGGAGGAAGAACTGCAGGGGGCGGGAGAGAGCAGCAGTCTGAACCAATGATGAGACAGAGGGTGTGTCTCAGACTTCCTATAAGCACTGTAGCTAAACTGTAGTCACAGATCACAGTCCTGTCCTATTGCAGCTGAGCGAATAAGCAACCAGGAAACAAGATATGAGAAAAATATGTAGCATGCAAGCAAAACCAATAAGTACTGATTATACATATCATTTTGAGGTCATGACTGAACAGCCACTTTAATTTACATAACAGTTTCTAAATGTTTCTGCATTGTTCTAAAGTTCCCATTGCATTTTCATCATATAATTATAACATGGTAAATGTTACAATTCATATTTGTGTGTACTGTATAAAAGTGACCATATTTGTGTAGTATCTATGTGCTCAGTATGGTCAATGATACAATCTGTATTTGTTGTCTTCTGAAAGAAGTGGTCTTTTGGAGAGATTTCACTGTATGGGCATACTCTATGGTAGACCATCAGATCATTGGGGGTCCAACACCCCGCACCTCAGACTATCAGCTGTTTTGTTGTCAATCTATTGCCAGACAGAAGAAGTGAATGGGAGACGCACTGCAGTTCCCAGTTCCATCAACTGCACAATGGAGTGAGCTGCGTAGTTATGGAGCTACTGCTGATTGGGGGTTATGAAACCCCCACCAATCGGATATTGATGGTCTATTCTGAGGATAGGCCATCAATATCAAAAACCTGGACGACCCTTTAAGTCATAGTGAAAAGTGTGCCTATGCTTGCCTAGCTTCTGTGACTGACAGCTATATCTACTGTATATACACACTAACACAGAGAATGCTATCAATCACTGATAACTCCTCCCCCGTGTACATCTACCAGTGACTGACAGTCATCTCTGTATACACACTTACACAGTGTCACGAACCAGCGGGTGTAAACCCACTGTACCACGTGTCCTACCTCCTCTAAGGGCGTTTTCTAAGTAAACCCCTCGATCTTCACAGTACCCCTGATGGTGGGGATAGACTTTCCCGAGGGGAACACCAGGTCGCTACCTCTTGAGGCGCATTGGCACACGAGGCAGCTGGTCCAGGAGGTAACTGAGCAAGTTACCAGAGGTACAGACATAGTCAGCAGGCCGAGTCATAACCAGGAGCAACAGTGCAGGACCGAAGGATGAGGCAGAGGCAATGTCAAACAGGCAGTAGGTCAGGGCAGGCGGCACATGTACAGGTCAGGCAATCCGGGTTGGCAACAGGAGAGTCAAGGCAAGCAGGCAGAATTCAAACAGGAACACAAGCAGATAAATCAGCAACCTTAGCAGGACACAAGTACCTTGATGCTGAGGCATCTGGGAAGGGGGCTGAGCCACGTATATATGTTTTCAGTGAGGTCACATGATCTAACCCGCTGAACACGGCGCCCGGGACCGCGGCGGTAACCAGGGGAACAGCGGCACACAGCAGCCGCTGTTACACACAGAGAATGCTATCAATTACTGATAACACCTCCCCTGTGTACAGCTACCAGTGACTGACAGCTATCTATGTATGCACACTTGCACAGAGAATGATATCAATCACTGATAACACCTCACTGTGTACAGCTATCCGTGACTGACAGCTATCTATGTATGTTGGGCCCATCTACCAGCGTCAAGGTGGCTTCTGCAGATGGGTACCTAACACTAAACAGAACTGCCTCTCCTGGGCCTAACCTATGCCTACAATGTTTCGGGGCAGTGTAGGAACCAGCTACATTTATACTCTGCTCAGAAGCCCTGAGCAGACGGATGGGGAGTGCTCAATCTAAAGGAGGGGGCTACTCTCCAAACATACTGCATGCTTGGAGAGTAGCCCCCTTGTTTTCTGTCTGCATGCTATCTTTATGGATGTGCACCTGTGACTTCTGATGTGCTAGTCTAAATTTTCTTGCAGCTATCTATGTATACACACTTACACAAAGAATGCTATCAATCACTGATAACACCTCCCCTGTGTACAATAAAGTCAGAAAAAGAGATTTAAATGTAAAAATGCTTCTTTACAAGAGTAGATAACTGATTTGATTGAGTCGTTATTTGAGTGATTAACTTTCAAACAACAACCCTTCAGAGTATCATAGAAACATTCATGAGGACGATTGTGTAATAAGGTAATTCGTCAGGCAAACTCTTACACTAAAACTGACTTTTTGTGGATGGTGTTTGGCAAAAAAAGGATTGTGTTATACCCTTGAAGTTGTGAAAAGGGTATGTTAAAATGGTGTCTAAAGACCTTTTGCTCCACTTCTTTACCACCAAAGACAACCTTCCCACCTGTAAGCAATATCCTTTTTGTCTTCAGTTGAGACTACAGAGTTTCAAGAGCTTAAATATTGGATTATTTTATGGATTATGTTATGGATTTCGATGTTTGATGTTTTGCAACAATATTAACTCGGAGGAAAATTAAAAACCAACGTTCTAAGCGTCTTCTCCCACTTCAATTTGACCAATAGGAAAAGTGCTGAACTCCTTCTTTTCCCGACAAGAAAACACTGCATTTTCATACAGCCACCACTAGAGGAGATTATTTGTGTTTCCATTCCAGTAAATAGTAACTGTATAAATTACTGTGCACTGAGCTCCCCCTAGTGGTGGCTGCAGGCAGTCAGTTTTTTAATAGAAGGGAAGCAGATTTATCAATGTATTTTTGCCAGCTGTCTGGTATAAATACATTGAGAAATATGGGTTTCAGAATGAGTGCCATATTTATAAAGCACCTGTCCAAATTTTTCGACACAGATATTGGATGAAGTGGGTGAGGTGGAGGGTGACTTTCTTATTACAACTTTTAAAATTAAAATTTCTAGATAAAGTAAATTTTTGAGAAATCGGTGGCACTGCGCTTTGTGTTTCCTGGGATTGTCGCATGCATACTGGGAAACTGGGTGGGGCAATGGGGCCCATACTACATTTTGCTATGGTGCCCTATAAGATCTGTGTACAGCACCGGTGATAAGTGTTCTTAACTACTGTAGCACCAAGGTGGCAACTAGAAGAAAATATGTAAAAAAAAATTTTGGAAGGACAAAGGTTCTTTTCTGTATAACTAGATCAGTGGATATTATATTTACCAATTTTTAAGAAAAGCTTTCAAAAATATTTTTTTTTAGATAGATAGGCCCCACACCTGAAAACAAAACAACTAGAGGGCTCATTTAAACAGTACCCGCCAGTGTGCTCCTAAGACAGAGCCAGCTAGAGTGCCACCTAGAACTTAAACTCTGAAATTAAAGTGGCCCTGGAAAAAAATACTAAAATTGCTTTGTAGTCTGGTCCAAATTGATGGAAGGCAGGGCCAGCAATACCATATTGCGGCACATTATACCACCCCAACAGTGCCAAATACCACAGTCCATTACAAAGTACTGCCAGTAGCACAAAACACATCCCTAAAAACTTCCACTGGCAGCCTGTGAGGAGGGCCCAGGCAGACCCCTGGGCATCGGCCCACTAGGAAATCTCCCTGTAAGGGCTGTGGTCTATCCGCCCCTGGTGCCACCATAGCAGAGCAGCCAGAGTACCTCTGTTATATAGGGTAGGGATCAGTTCCTCCTAGGTTTGAACCACACCACCGTCCCTATCTACTTGGAGGAGCCCTCAACTGGGCATGCGGAAATGCGCCTCAGGGGGGTGCCATCTTACACTGTGGGACACACCATGGGTATTTGTTTTATTAGATTTTTTTGATTGTTATTATTTGATTGTGGATAATTCCTTTGCAAATAAATTTGGGACTAGAAATGCACTTAGCACTTTATGGGTGTCCTTTTTTTTTTTTTTGTATTGGAAAATTAAGGGGGTCATTTATCAAACTGGTGTAAAGTAGAACTGGCTTAGTTGCCTACAGCAACCAATTTAGATTCCTCCTTTCATTTTCCAAAGCATATATATCCAAAATGAAAGGTGGAATCTGATTGGTTGCTATGTGCAACTAAGCTAGTTCTACTTTACACCAGTTTGATAAATGACCCCCTAGGTTTACATAAATATCTATATATCTATCATTGCCATTCCTATGGCTGTATCCCCCTTTCCAATGATGTTGCATCTTCCTGTAATCTCTTTTAATTGTGTTTAATCATGTGATATAATAAAAATCATGTCGTTTTCTTATTTTGTGTGTAGACTGGCGTTCTTTTGCAGGTTATGTAGTTTTAGCACTAGTACAGCGGACTTTGTGTGTGTAAAATATACAAAAGTACACACATTTTTTTTCCTTTTAGCTTTCTTATAAAAAAATTTAAAATCTAGGAATTTGTTTTAGCTATATTTATTATAGTGGGAATCTTTTTCTTCATAAAATACGAACGCACACAAATTTTATTTTCATTTATAAAAATGTAAAAAAAAACAAAAGGTTAAAATATCCAAATTTCCCCAAGATGATTACCATAGGGGGACAAAAAAGTCACTTTGAAGGGGCTTGTAATGTTTTAGCACTGTACAACTGTTCTGGTATTATGGTACCATAGAAACAGCAGCAGAAAAATAGGCCTCCAAAATGCGCTGTGGCCATTTTAATTCTTTTTGTGAGCCCAGCCAGTAGATAAATTACACAAATAGTGTCAATTTTCATGGTGCAAACATACCGTAATGATTTTAGAAATGTTTTGTTGAGGCTGAGCGAGTTTGTCTGCGCCACGATCAACCTCTCAGTTGGATGATTAAAAAGAACCACATTGTGGGTGGAAATTACAAAAGAACAGAAAAGTATGAAGAGAACTGCTTACATGGTTGTGAATTCTGCCAAGGCTAAATGAGATAATGTGTTGTAAGGTGACCCTTTTTGGGTTGATTGTTATGAGTTTTTTATTCTACGGACATATGAGCAAGTTTTAAAATTACCTTTTACCTTTGACCCCTAATATAACATCCTGAAGAGAGGTCCCTTTTTTTCAAAATATATTTATACATATATGTATAATTTTATCAGCAATGTTATTGTGTGATGCCTGAGGAAGGGGCTAGTCCAGCCCCGAAACACATTGCTATTTTACACAAACGCATGTATATACAAAGACTAGGCAGTTGAAAGTTTTTTTGGCAAGCAGCGCCCACGAGAAGTCTCCTTTCCAGTATATAATCATAAAATTGCATGGACAATAAATAAAAACATATAAATAAATTTAATAGATAAGTCACTCAAGGAATGTATAGGAACCAACCTGACTTCTTCATCTCATAATATTTGCTGATGTTAATTATACTGAAAACACTTAACAGGACCCCTTTCTACCAACCAAGTCATACATAGTGAGCACACATGGGAGAAAAACAGTTAAATTCTAAACTCTATGGGGGTCATTTATTATATTGAAATACACCTATATTTGGCGTGTTTCAGGCACAGATGGTTGCGCAACGGTTAGTTGCACTGCTATCTGGGACTTCACCCCACTCACGCCAGGTCTAAAATTGTGGGCTTTTCGTGGGTGGGGACCTGTCTCCTTCATTATTTTCTACGCCTGTTTTAGGCATAGAAAATGGTCTAAATGTAAGGCCGCTCAGAAGCTGTCTTACATTTAGAAGTGGCGCTGGATACGCGGAAGTTATGGAGAGGCCAGTGCCTCTTCATAACGTCTGCAGATCCACCACCACCTATGGGCCTTTATTAAGACCCCCTTTTTTTTTTGCAGTTGTACTGGGCCTTTAAGACTAGCGTCTAAAATGACGATCTTATAAATGTTCCCCTATATGTCTATATGCTTCAGAGTCTGTCTGGGATTCAAACTTTTAGCCAATTCTAAAAATTCTAATTCTTGTGATTGGTAAGAACCGTTACTTGATGTTGAGCTCCCTCCAGAATATGATACCCTCCAGAAAGTGGTGCCACTCTTGATGGCAAGGACCTCTTGGTTACCAATATCATAATTTCATTCAGTTGAAAAAAATTAATGAGAAAAAAAACAGACTGAGGTTATTGGGTGAGGATGTGCCTTGAGAAAGTACAGCTGCCACACCCACCTCAGAGGCATCACCCTCAACCATAAGTGGCTTAGTTGGATCTGGTTGGACTAAAACAAGAACTTTCACAAAACATTTCTTTAAAGGCTTTTAAAGGAAACCTGTCACCATGATTTTGTGCATAGAGCTGGGGACATGGGCTGCTAGATGGCCACTAGCACATCCGCAATACCCAGTCCCCATAGCTCTGTGTGCTTTTATTGTGTTAAAAAAACTGTTTTGATCCATATGCAAATGACCTGATATGAGTCCTGTATCCGGAGATGAGTCAAGCGGAAAGGAGCCCAGCACCGCCCCGCGTCCTCCGAATCTCCTCCTTGCTGGCTGACGTCACAGAGCTGGAGCGCCGAAATCTCGCGATGCGCGAGCTAGCGCATGCGTAGTGTCGGCATCATGTTCATTCCCTGTACTGGCATCGGCACAGGGAACGAACTACACATGCGCTAGCTCGCGCATCGCGAGATTTCGGCGCTCCAGCTCTGTGACGTCAGCCAGCAAGGAGGAGATTCGGAGGACGCGGGGCGGTGCTGGGCTCCTTTCCGCTTGACTCATCTCCGGATACAGGACTCATATCAGGTCATTTGCATATTGATCAAAACGGTTTTTTAACACAATAAAAGCACACAGAGCTATGGGACCTGGGTACTGCAGATGTGCTAGTGGCCATCTAGCAGCCCATGTCCCCAGCTCTATGCACAAAATCCAGGTGACAGGTTCCCTTTAAGCGAAGACAGACAGATCCAATCCAAAGTAGCTGGGACCTTGGCAAGATCCATATGAAAACGCTTTTGGGGTAAGTATATACCCAAGGAAAGGTATCTACTGAACTCCAAACACACACTTTTTTCAGTTTTACATACAATTGATTCTCTCAGAGAATCTTTGACACCGTTGATGATCAATCTGGTGAATAATCAATATATCAAGGTATAAAACAAAAAGCCTCCTAATATATTCCCTGAAAACATTATTAACCAGATTTTGAAACAAATCAGGTGTGTTACTTAACCCAAATAGCATAACTAGTTACTCATAGTTTCCCCCGGGGGGTATTAAAGCGGTTCTCCACTTTTCCTATATTGATGACCTATCCTCAGATATTACTAAGGTACGGCCTGTGATTCTATCCCATAGGATAGAGATCAGTGTCCCTTTGGCTCCAACCACACCACAGTCGCTACTTACTTAGACGATTCACCCTAAATGGTGGCTCCCAACTGGGACATGGTCCTTAGCCTGTCTAAGTGCACAGGACCTACAAAGAGAAGTAGAGAAGATATAGGCCAAAAAGGACTAAAGGAAAACTACACAGGCAGAGACAGTGTACAAAACAGAGTCAACATAACCCAAGGTCAAACCAAGGAGTAAATGTCAAAACCAAAATGTGAGCCTAACATGGAGTCCAATATAAGAATGGGTAATTACCAGGAAGTCACATCTGAAGTCAAAATGGTACCGTAGGTAGAGATGAAGTCAGGCTAGCAGAACGACAGCAAGGCAAAACATGGTACTGTGGTAAGCAGAACCATTCACAGGCGACTGTGGCCAGCAGTCAGGGGTGGATTGGCCATAGACCTTACAGGGAAATTTCCTGGTGGGCTGATGCCCATGGGGCCACCCAAGTCCTCCTCTCTGCCGCTGGCCAGGTACATTATGAGTTCTCAGCAGTAATTAACGCTGTGAGAATCAGAAACTCATGTAACTAGCCATGTAAGCATTCACCTGTTTAAATCCCCTGACAGCAGGAAACACGGGACACTGGGACACCAGCCCTGGTTCTGATTGGGTCAGCGTCTCCGCAGTCTGATTGGTCAGATGTCATCAGTAGTCACCAGATGCCGGCACCAATCCTGATAGGCCTTGGCGTCCCAGCATGCTCGCCTTAGCGAAACCAGGACCACCGTGGGAGTACCAGCAGGTAAGTGCATTGCAACCTCAATGAATAGTACCATGTAGCGATCCCCAATAATTTTGCATTCTAGCACACCCGTATTTGTCCGAAAATATTGATCCTATTAAGTTCATATTTGTATTCTAGGCTATAGATATACAGTATATCACTTATAAGCGTTATGATTTATTAATGTTTTTCACTTTGTCCATAAAAAATTGTCTGCGGCTGTTTGAGAAGTTGCCCAGAATTTTTTTTTTTTTATCAGATTAACCACTTTCAGAATATACTGTTAGTCTTTGCTATAGCATGTACTCTATAACGGCCAGAAAATTTTTTTTTATTCCTCATCCACACACAGCAGTGTTTTCAGAAAAATGACCTGATACGACACTTACACTTCATTAACAACCACTGTATAGTCCTTTTACATTGGCTGTTTAAATAAGGCACCTCTGAAGAGCCACCTCGTTTATGGCAGTGCTACAAAGGAAGATTGCAGTGATATGCAAACAGCATGCCTGGTGCCTGGGGTGTTATTAGCAGCCGGGGTCTTCAAGCACTGATCAAAGATAAAGTTCTGATCATTTTAAACTCCTTAGATGCCGCAGTCACTGGCAACCAGACTTGACAGAGGGAGGGGGCTTTCTTTCTGCCCATTGCACCCACAATCTGATAATCATAGCTTAAAGGAAATGTGTCACCAAAAATGTTATCTGCCAGTTAAAACCAGATAGTAACCCATATCCTTTTTTTTTTTTTTTTTCAATCCTTTTTTATTTTCTGATTGTAGTTTTTTTTTTTTTTTGGTATTTCTGAACATGATTCTGGGGGCGGCCATCTTGCCTGATCTGTTCTTAACAGCATTTACAAAGTATAAAAAAAAATTGCTTTACTGCAGCCCCATGGGCCATAGACACAATGGTCAGGAGGGGACCCTATTGACTTCTATGGGAGAGTTTTCTAGGCATGGTCTGTGACCTGTGCAGAGGTCATTGTACAAGGAAAGAATAGATAAGCTGTGACAATCACCTATTGGGAATGGGGATCCTGTCTTATCTATACACAGAGGTGATATCATTACAGGCAGCAATAGAATGAGTTAACTGCAGTAAAGTGATCTGAACAGACCCAGAAGTGGCGCCAATTATTAGACATAGTGGCCAGTGCAAAAACTGCAGGATTTTTTGTTTTAGTTTAAATATAATAAGGGATATGGAAAACTAAAAATAACATAATCAAAAATGATTTTAAATATGTTAAACATAAAAAAGTGATTTGAACAGCAGGTCATTTTCTGTTGACACATTCCCTTTTAATAGTATGTCTGTCAGTGTATCACTGACAGACTATAATGCTCTGAAATACCATGCATTATAGAACCGATAATGTCCCCTATGTTCCCCCAAATAAAATAAAAAATGAAAAGCCCACACTCAAAAAAAATCTGAAGTGTTAATAAAAAATGTCTTTATTTTTAAATAGTTCACACTAACAAATGTACATCTTTGGTATTGGTGCAATCTGAAAGGGGTTTTCCGGGATTACAGTTTTTTTCCCATCCTGTATGTAGCTCTTTCTGCATCCAACTAAACCCTTGATGCACTTCTCCTCCCTCTGCCACAGCTCCTGCACCGCCCCTAAAATGCCCAGCTAGTTTATAGCTCCTCCCACCCAGCTAGTTACATAGACACTCCCCCTATCACTGCCCCTAACACCCAGCTAGTTTATAGCTCCTCCCACCCAGCTAGGTAGATAGACACTGCCCTATCACTGCCCCTCTGGCTGCTTTAACATGGCCATGGACATAACATCACAGAAAATAAGAAGGAGCTGCATGGACATGGTCATGTGACCACAGCCCAGAATGGGAGATAATAGCAGTAAAGGTAAAAGGAATACATTATATAAAGGGTGTTGGTCCAAAAACCCCCTTTAAAGACGCATAAAATAAAGTTAACTTGTTACTTTTACCACAGCAAACTAAACGGCAAACCATTTTTTTTTATTTTTTTATTCACCTTACCCTCAAATTTTTCGGAAATTAATAAAATTATATATATATATATATATATATATAATCTCAAAACGGTACAAATAAAAAGTTAATTGTGTCTCACAAGCCATCATATAGCTACTTTGACAAAAAAAAAGTTACAGCTCTGAACATAAGGGTGGACATTCACTTTAAGTGGTTTGTCCAGTCTCGTGACATTTTTTGACCAAAAGCATAGAATGCGATAAAATAACAGGTTGAGTAGTACCTTACTCTTCCCCCGCCTCTTGCATGCTATCTACTCCCAGGGATGACATTTTGATATAGACATGTAGCTGCTGCAACCAAACGCTACCTCAGCAGTGTCTGCTTCAGCCAGTGATTGGCTGTAGTGGTCACCAGAGGTGCCCCGCCAACAAGGCAATGTGAAGCATGTGCCTCAGGTGGCGCTGCATAGGGAAAAGTGGAGGGCAGCCATGGGCCATCCTGAGGATGGCAATGCAGTTAAATGCTGTAGCGAAGCACAGGAGCGATATCTCCATACCCTGCTGCTCCCTCTGATATCGGAGGCCAGCGCAATTGGTGTGATGACATCATCATCATCATCACGCCGCTTGAGCCAGGCTGCATATATCTCAGGATTGCATAGCTGACAGTGGCATAGAAGTAAATATTATTTTTTGTTGGGCAGCATGCTGTTGAGCCACTAAGGGAGGTCATTATTATGACTGTGGGGAGCAGTATGGGGACATTGGGTCTACTGGAGGTGTAGTGCCTTGGAGCCTTGGACCAGGGTACCAGCCTTCTGAAGAGAAAGAGGGACAGCTAGCTCAGGCCTTTCCTCTGCATCAAACCCTTCTTCTGCCCGGGAGGAGACTGGAGAAGCCAGCCCTATGCCTCGCCTGTATTGTTTTTTTTACCTGAATTCCTCTAGTAAAGAAGCACCCTGGTTTACAGCAGACCCTGACTTTCTGGACTTATTTCCCATTGAGTTGCACCACGCCTTACCATCCCTTCCAGAGAGCAGCAACACCTGGTGACACCTCGACGGTGTCCGGGGGAACCCAAACCCGGCCACTGCCGAGGCACTAAAAAGGGGCATATTTTGTACTGGCACACGTTATAAGGGACTTTTTTGTACTGGTGCACATTATAATGGGGTATTTTTGTACTGGCACAGTCATAAGGGGGTATTTTTTGTACACTCACACATTAGGGGGCATTTTTCTATAGGCACACATTATAATTGTAATTATTACTAGTGAGGGGCATTATGGATGGTGGGGACTATGGAGAACATGATTACTAGTATGAGCCCTATGAGGGCATTATTACTTCTGTGGGGGGCTCCCTGGCACAGTATGTTTACAACACTGTTAGAGTCAGGGGAACTGTTTGCTGGGCACAGTTAATTTTTAGGGCACTCTGTACCAATAATTATTGAAGGGGGCCCCATCTGTGTGGTACTACTATCTTTAGGGGGATTATCTGTTTCTGCAGTATAGTATTGGGGAGTATAGAGGGCACAATATTGGGGGGCAGGATGGGGTGTTCAGAAGGTGGGAGGATGATGAAAAAGTAGGAAACTAAGATGTCTGTGTTTCAAACTCTGCAGAGACAAGAGATGGCTGAAAGAAATGATCATGGCTGTCTGGCCCAAATGGAGAAGATGAGTGAAGAAGACGTCTGCACTAGAGGAGACATCACTGGATGTAAGGGGTATGCGGGGCTGTAGTCTCCTGTATGTTTTGTAGCGCTGTATGTAATGTTTTCCAAATATGTCTTTAACAGTAAGGCTGAAGGGAAGGAGTTAAGTTGAGAATTTGGAATGGGGGTTGGGGCTGTTTCACTTTTGCCTCAGGCAGCAGAAAGGCTGGCTGCACCCCTGGTGGTGATATGACCGTGTTAAAATTTCATAGCTGGAGGCCAGGATACAGATATCAGTGGGGGAAACAGCAGGATAGGAGAGGCAGGAATCAGTGGGATGAGTAGTACTGAATTGGTTATTTTATAGAATTTTGGTCAAAAGAAATTCAAGGTGCTGAACAACCCCTTTAAAGTTCCAGCCTTAAAAGGAATGTCCAGTCGTGGGACTGAAATGCTATTCTGGGAGCCTTATAACCTATAAGTATGATTGGTGGTCAAAAAAGCCACGTGCTCCTTTAACTATGCACCACCAGAGTGGAGTGGGTGGCTTGCAATATCTTAAGAGATAGGAGGATTTCATACCTCCCTAAGGGACATTATCAGCGGTGCATGTAGTATTCTGCATCAATTTATTTTACACTCTAACTCCACCCAATGCCTATCTCTACATATCAGTCCCTACACAGCAGTTAGGCCCCTATGGTTCTCCCACACACAGTAGATATGCCACTTTAGTGCCGCTATACAATAGTTATGCCCCTGTAGTGACCCCATACAGAAGTTATGCCCTCTTAGTGCCCCCACACAGTAGAATGGAACTCACCCAGCTCTCCCCAGCAGCAATCTTGATGAAGTGACATCATCGTGCCTGGTGAGCAGAGGACAAGAGCACGTGGGCTAGGGGATGATCATAATTTCTCGGCCTGTACGCTCTGTTATTCAGCCCTGCAGACGCGATGGGGTGACCCCCATTGTGCTGCTAGGGAGAGAATCAGCCGGGTGAATGGTGGAGAAGGAAGCTGATGGCTCCCTGCTTCACCATTGCACTCGGGACGCGGACACAGTTGAAAGCGAGATCTACCTCAGCTGTCCTGGAACTGTGGGATGACCACTGACATCGGGACTGTTTTGCTGGATCCAGGACAGTTGGAAGGTAAGGAATTTATTAAATAACAATAATGAAAACATTTTTGTCTTGCGTTTATATTATTCATTCTTAAAGGGTTTGCCCCACTAATAATATTATACATTTTTCAAACCAGCACCTGGATCTGAATATTTTTGTAATTGTAAGTAATTAAAAATGTAGTATAGCCACTGAGTTATTTACTGAAATCGATCTGTATAGCGCCACCTGCTGTCTACCCTTTTTCTAAAAAAAAATTCCAGCTCACTGAGGGGGACATACCTGCTCAGGTCCATTGTTCAGCTGCCACCAGTTGCAGCAGAAAGTGCAGGCCCCCAAGCTGCAAACTTGAAATAAATCTAGCAGAGCAATTTCAGCAGTGAATGGTCCGATATCTAGATCCATGGGAGGCACAGGGCTGGTTCTAAGCTTGTTAAAAAGAAACTGTCATGTACTATATGATATCTGATTTTCATTTTTTACATTACACCTGGGGTAACCCTTAGGGTCCATTCACACGTCCGATGTTTCTTTCCTGATCTGTTCCGTTTTTTGCGGAACAGATCTGGACCCATTCATTTTCACAAAGCGTGTGGATGAGCTTTGTGAAAACCGTATTCATAGTCCAGGCAGAAAGCTGGCTGGAGACAGCACTGCTATTAGACCGTTACTAATTGATTGACAGTTGCCGACTTACATTGATGACCGTGTGGTTTTGCAGCAACAGCAAACCAATAAACAAGCAAGCCAATCAATTTTAAAAGTAAAAAAGTGAACTTTTAAATGTAATAAATCCTATTCTAAATGTGCTAAAATAGTTTTTGTAATCTTCTTTAAATATTATATTTATTTATTTTTTACTTTATCTGAAGTTCAGGACTCTATCGAGCGTTAGAATTCGTACTCCCACATAGCAATGTGAACGAGAGGACGGGTTCCACTGTGGCCACACTGAGCAATGTACAGGCTGGAGCATCGCTGCTCCTACCTGTACCAGCGAGGCTCCGCTAAAGCTTGGCATACATAGGCTATGTCCGTTTAAAAAGAGCGGGTACAACCAGGAGAGCAATGTCTAATGTGAGCTCCTGTCCTGCGTGTTCTCCGCTCAGCTCTGCCTGTATGCCCACACTCCAAAATTATACATATAGACAAATTAGCTTCCTATGAAATTGACCCTAGTGTGTGTTGGGATTGAGCGTCCATGCGGCAGCCACTGGGAGTCACCCCGGCCACACAACCACCGCTGCGTTTTCAGTCCCTGCGAGAAAAGCCCATTACAAATGGTTTTTGGTCACATGGATTCAGCAACAAGTCACTATGGATAATCCATCATTGAATTGTAGAGAGAAGTATAGTATCCATTTTTTTTTTTTTCTCACTATTTCCAGCTCACAGGAAAGTTTTATTAGGAGTCGGAAAACCCTTTGAAGCCAGAGATATTAACTCTGAATGGTTCCTCATTGGAACCACTGATGTTCCCCTTGGGATAGCAGTAGTGTTCCTCTTGCTACTTTAGAGCTCAGATGTTTTATGACTGTGTGGATACTATACCCTTGGAGTTATTTTTGGCCAAGTGACCACTCCTTGGGAAGATTCAGCACTGCCATAGGGTTCCTCCACTTGCAATTATGCTTGTTGGAATTGATTTCTTAAAACTAATGTAAGTAAAACATGTAGTAGATGCTCCGAGCTACCAGTCAGGTCTGATCAATATGAGAAGAATTCTATGGGCAGCTTCTCCACTTTTACATTGTTGTGGTTTGATTTCATATTGCAGAGGGGAATGGTAACAACCAGGTGTCAATATAGGCATACGTTTCTAGGAGGATGAACAGAGGAATGGCACAGACTTCTGGGAAAAGATGCTTAAAACTTATTTTTTGGGGAATACTAGTATTTATTATAGTATACACGTTAGGAGAGCTTACAGATCCTCTTTGAGATGGGGGAATTTTTTTTTTTAACATGGCCAAACAAGACATTCAATCTCTTAACCTGTCACCATGAAAATGCTATGTAAGCTATAGGCAGCATGTTACAGAGCAGGAGGAGCTCAGCAGATTGATATATACCGTATTTTTCGCCCTATAAGACTCACCGGCCCATAAGGCGCACCTAGGTTTTTGAGGAGGAGAATAAGAAAAAAAAAATTTTTTAACCAAAAGGTGTGCTTTTGGTGGGTTTGAACTAATGGCGGTCTGTGCATGACACTATTATGGGGGATCTGTGGATGATGCACTGTTATGGAGTGGGGGATCTGTGGATGGCACTGTTATAGGGGGGAGCTGTGGACGGCATTATGATGGTGGGGGGGATCTGTGGATGGCGTTATGATGGTGGGGGGATCTGTGGATGGCATTATGATGGTGGGGGGGATCTGTGGATGGCACTGTTATAGGGTAGTGGATCTGTGGATGACACTGCTATATGTGTCATCCACAGATCCCCCCCATCATAATGCCATCCACAGACCCCCCCCCCCATCATAATGCCATCCACAGACCCCCCCACCATCATAATGCCATCCACAGACCCCCCCCCATCATAATGCCATCCACAGACCCCCCCCCCCCACCATCATAATGCCATCCACAGATCCCCCCCACCATCATAATGCCATCCACAGATCCCCCCCCACCATCATAATGCCATCCACAGATCCCCCCCCACCATCATAATGCCATCCACAGATCCCCCCCCCCACCATCATAATGCCATCCACAGATCCCCCCCCCCCCCCATCATAATGCCATCCACAGACCCCCCCTATAACAGTGCCATCCACAGATCCCCCACATAGATCCCTAAGGAGGGGCTGTAGTAGGCGGGGAGAGCGGCGGGCAGTGCAGGCACTGTACTCTGGCCCGCCGCTCAGTATGCACTGTATTATACCTAGTGTTAATCATAATATCTAAACTGCGCTCCCCCTGCTCCCCATCTGTACCGTACTTACCGGTACATGTCAGACTCCATCTCCTGTAGTAAACGCTAGCAGGCAGGCCGGGCTGCAGGCGGCCGTAACTCACTGAGGTCACGTGCCTGCTCCGCCTGCTTCATTCATAAAGTTTTTAAAGTTTTTTTATATTTTTTTATGTTTGATGAGATGTTTTTTTCTACAAACATCGGGGATGTCGATGGGGGCTAAGTTCTCTCCCTCCATAGCCAATATATTCATGGCCTGGTGGGAGAGAAACTTTCTCCTCATCGACACCAACCCCTTTGCAGGTGATATAAGGTGGTATGGCCGTTACATCGACGACTTGATCTTTGTCTGGTCGGGGGATGTGTGGCGGCCATACCGCCTTTCACCTGCTACTTGAATTCATGTGTGAACAGCATCCAATTTACTGTTCAGCATGATACCTCGAACGTCGCGTTCCTGGACCTCCGCCCCAGGGGGGACTCCTCCACAGCCTCCATATTCACAAACACATACAGGAAACCCTCAGCAGGCAATACTCTATTGCATGCTCATGTCATGTCATCCTACTCATACAATCAAGAATATTCCCAAAGGGGAACTTACCAGAGCTAGGAGAAATTGCAGTTTGACAATTATTATGAAATCGAAGCACAGGATATCCTAAATAGATTGACATGTAGAGCATATCCTCAAAAAATGATGTTAAAATGTAATAAAGAAGTCTTGGATATGAACAGAGACCATTTGCTCTCAGTGGATCCCAAGAAATCTAAAGCAAAAGACAGGAAAAGGAATTGTGATGCAAAGCACATCAAAAAGAAGGTCTTTGTTACACAATTTAGCAATGAATATACACAAATCTGCAACATCATTAGAAAACACTTCCCAGTGCTAGCATGTGATAAAAACTGGTTGGCAGTTACACAAAATGGTGTCAAATGTGCGGCACGTAAAGCTCCAACCATAGCCAACACAGTAAGTCCCAGTCCCAATTAATACTTGGTTATCAACCAAAGGAAATTATAAATGTGGACATTCCATCTGTACCTGTTGTAAATACATGAAAATTCCGAGAACATTTGAATCCAGTGTAAATGGCCAAAGTTTTGCGATGAAATCATTTTTAAACTGTAATGCAACCTATGCCATATACTTGATTACCTGCACTAAATGTATGTTACAGTTTGTAGGTTGTACCATTAACGCTAAAAAAACACGGATAAGAAAACACATCTCAGATGTACCTTACCATGAAAGCCGCAATATTTCAGCGGCTAGTCTTCATTTTGCGCTATTTCATGGTGGCGATACCTCTGATATGTCTGTGCAAGGTATTGAAAGGGTTAACAAACCAGTAAGAGGAGGCGACCGCAGAAGGAAACTTCTAAATAGAGAATCCTACTGGATTTTCCAGTTAGAAAGCCGTCAGCCTCAAGGGTTAAACAAAAGATTAGATCTGATCCTACAATACTAACTCTCTTCTTTTCCCATGTCTCCTAAGTAATTCAGGATAAATTGTATTTACCCTTTTTAGTTTAGTTTTATCACCAAGCACCTTTCCAGGAGGGAGGAGCCACTTGATGCCTTGATTGCCCCGGCTGCGGCTCACTTCCCCCTATAAAGGTGTAGATCTTAGTGCAATTTGAGCAGTCATGAGTAAGGGCTAAATTGTTTTGTGCCCGAAACGCGTAGACCTATGCAACCTGTACCTGGATGTTTTTAGTATACACCATTATTTAATAAAGTGCCCTTTGGATTACCACGAAGCAAGGCTGGACAAACTCCTTTTTTCATTTATTCCTATTTGCTCCCAGACCGGGTGAGGGAGCGGTTCCGTGCCTCAAAGGTGGATTCCCAGGCAGGTGAGAGCTGCTCATATCACGTTTTCTTTTGGCCAGCTATCTCTGTATACACAGTGTGGGGGGTTATCTCTTTTTCGGGGGTTGCAACCACACACTTCTTCACGGACACCAGGATTTGGGGGCCAAACTGTGCTTTATTGTGGCACACTGCATAACGAAAAAAACATACAAAGCCAAAATAACATACCTTGCCCCTCTAGGCTCTACCTAAATACATAGGTTTCCCTGACTCGCCTAAAGCGTAACACAGTTCACACCCGTGATGAGATGCGGCTTTCCCAGCCCAACCTCCAGCAGCCTCCAGGCTGCTCCCACACTAGTGTCTCTTGGGGGATAGTGGTGTCTCAGACCACTCCAGCCTTCTGTGTGCAAGTCCCCACCCCCTCTCTCTCTCTGAGGATTCCTTTATCCCCAGGTGATTACTACACCTGGTCTTTCTTCAGACCTGGTGATTGTGGGGAAAACAGCAAATCCTGCCATATATCTCCCCTAACAACCATGAGGCCTGTCACTGCCTCACATACCCCCCCCCCCTTTGTTCATGCCCGTAGGGGTGAACACTAGCATCAAATCCAGATGCTCGTGAACGGGCATCGACCTGGTCTACAGTCTTCCCCTTATTCTGTCAGACCCAGGACAACAGCACTTGGTTTGTCACCCTCATGAGTTTATTACAGAGCCGAAAAGACCAATGAGATTTTCTTGCCCATCTCATGAGCCGATACTCTCTTTCTAGATTTTCTGGCTTCTGCATATGCTCCTCACGTCTTTTCTTGGACTGCTGCAACTCTGGACCGAACTGGTCCCAGTCATGGTCGTGTCCCAACCCTTTCTCTTTTGCCTTGCGGGCTCCTTCAGAAGAGCAGGTTTCTTACGACTCGCTCCTTTTCCACGCATCTGGACCACATTCCCATTATTCTCAGCAGGGGTTTCTTTGGGTTTGGGGCCAGCTTCAGAGTCTTTTGCGTCTTCAGTGGTTTTTCCCACTTCGGCAGTTGCTCCTTCCGCCCTAACCTTGGTCTCTGGAACATCCAAGGAATTCTCCTATTTCAAGACCTCGGCCTTAGCTTCTTCGGCCTCTATTTCTTTGGAGTCTCCATTTACTTTATTAGCCTTTTTATCCTTTACGGACATGGCATCATATCCTTGCCTTCTTAACTCCTCCTTCTCATCAAGGTTGGAGGCACTGGTGACATCAGGATCTTCACCAGACTCGTTGCCTTCTGGCAAACCTTCCAGAGGTTCACTTCAGGATATTGTTCCCAAATCGTTTAGGCTCTAGGAGAGCTATCTCACAGTAGTAGACACCATCTGCATGCTGGTCGTCTCTCTCCTGGTATTTCTTCTCCAGCAGACCGCTGGCTTTATGTAAGGCACTGACTGCAGAGGGAACATCTTTCATGACCAGGTCCTGGCTACTCATTGCCACGAGTCTCTTGGCCTCTGCATTCACATCAGCCCCATCAGCGGGCTCAGCAGAAAGATCTTCCGTCTTCTCCGCCTCGGTCGGCACCATGGCGCCACCATCTCCAGAACCATTCTTTACAGGCTCTGGCTTCGACTTCTTCAACTCATAGATGGTCTTCCCGAAATCATCATCTTTTGAGCTCATGAGATCTTCCATCCCTTCTCTGAGTTGCTTGTTCAGCCTCTCACATTCATCTTGCTCGTCAAGCAATTCTTCAACGGATCGAGCCAAGGAGAGGCTCTTCACTCTGCTCTGCTGCAGCCGATGTAGGAGTATCACCATTCTCTTTTGGCCACCCTGTGGGGGTTCCACCCAGGGTCCCTTTAAGCACTTTGTTTGTGTCTACTGCAGTCTTCTTCGGTGACTCTGTGAAGACAGCTAGTCCCTTCTCAATTATATCTAGGGACCGTGTGGAGAGAGAAAAATCTTCAGGATTGCAGCTGTACTGACGTGTCAGGTCATCTACCCCTTCCGTCTCCCCACTCAGCTCTTATCATGTCAGGTATAACTGTCGTCTGGTCGCTACTAGTGACCGCCTGAATTTCGCAATACCTTGACTTGTTAGCTTCCCTCTGAGTTGCTAATGGTCCCAGCACATACATCGCCTATGTCACTCATGTCATTATTAACGCTGACCTCTAGGGGCACTACCGAGTTAATCCCTACCTGGGACATTACTTTATTGACCATAAAACACTGTGGAGACTGCATGTCCACCTCTGGTACGTGTGATACACCCTCTAAGACTACTACCATTTCTTGCACGTTCAGAGTAGGATTGCTCCACTCGGTGCTCACAACATTTATCTGCACTTCTGCATTCTTCACATGTTTTCCACCCGAGGGCACTAGTCCCCTGACCACATCCTGCAACGGAAAATGCATGTAGTCATCACCTATTTCACATGTCATCACCTTTTCATTATGCCTTTCCCCAAACTTGACACAATCGCTTTGTACCTTATCAGCACCATTGTTTTCAATAGGCAATATTCTTTCCCCATGGCGATCAATGTGCTGCTCCCTTAGATCTTCATCTAAACGGGCAATTACAGGTTCTGCAGGAGTTTCGTCACTATATGCAGAAGTGTCTACCTTACCCCACAACAACGAAACAATATCATAGCCCAACATCACATCATATATGAACATATTTGTAACATCAGGACCACAAGACCCAGTTCTTACTGGAGACTCCCCCTCAGTGAGAACCACCTGCACTTGCTCAGGCTCTCTTTCAGGTGCCTGGTTCACATTATAGGTCACACCTTTTTCATCTATCTTGCACCCGAGCTCACTAACCATAGAACCCTCTGGCACTGTCACATTTTTCAAATTTTTCAAATTTTTACCAACAGGGAAAGCTTTCTCCCCAGTCACAGCCTGCAAAGAAAATGGATTGACATCCTCAGACATTTCACAGGAATCCACATTACTTATATGCAATTCTTCAAACCTCCTGATCAAGTCACAAAGTTCTTCTTAAACAATATCGGGTGAAGAAAATAAACCTTCATTATCACTACATATTTTACATAACTTCACACCTTCATCCGGAAATGCATTTAACTTGACATCTTCCCTCAAAGGGACAGGTACAAATTCTGCAGGAGTTGCATCACTGACTGCAGAAGTGTCTCTATTTCCTGACAACTCCCAAAGCGAGGGGAAAGCACTGCCCAATTTCCTATCCGGCATGAGGGTATCAGCAACCCCAAGCTCAAGAGTCCCAGTTTGCACTGGTGTCTCACACTCAGTGAGAGCCACCGGATAGTCCTTCCTATCCACACGAATGTCCCGCACATTGTCCCCAACTACACAATCAATAATCGGAACAGTCTTGCCCATTGGTGCCACTGGTTCGTCAAGCTTAGGTGAGGGGTCTCCAGGGCCATCCCCTCCGAGGTCATCATCCTTCTCCTGGATAATAGGTACCTCCCACCTTGGATTCCTGGACGTATGTCTCCTGACCATCGGACAATCAGGTGCACACTTTTCGAACCGATGGCATCTCCAGCAGCACTCTCTCTGACGCGGGACAGCTGCACGCTGTTGTGCTGGGTTGCTCCCAGCAACGGCCTTATGAGACCTCCAGAAATCATCTCTAGGATTCTCTATACACTTGCAGGGACCACTCTAACTCCTAAGAGCCAAACCGCTCTTCCAATCTTGTTCTTCCCGACAGTTGCCCCTTTTCCTCCGACACTCCCGGCACGCCACCTGCCTCTTGGAATTTTACGTGTCCAGACCGCGTCGAGGACCCTCTCTTCAGCAAATGATTAGTTCTCTGCTCAAGCTGTCCTCCGTTTTTTTTCAAGTCGGTCTTTCTCACCAGGCTTCTGGCCCTTTAAATCCTTCACAGTAACTCCTTTGCAACCCAGCAAAGTGTCCAGAACCGCATGAGCAGCACCTGTTCCTTTCAGTGATGTCGCTGCCCCTAGCAAACGCGTTGCTTTTTACTTTTCAGCACGGACATGTGCCCGCATTTTCCACCAATTGTGGGGTGTTAGCTCTTTTTCGGGGGTTGCAACCACACACTTCTTCACGGACACCAGGATTTGGGGGCCAAACTGTGCTTTATTGTGGCACACGGCATAACGAAAAAAACATACAAAGCCAAAATAACATACCTTGCCCGTCTGGGCTCTACCTAAACACATAGGTTTCCCTGATTTACCTAAAGCGTAACACAGTTCACACCCGTGATGAGATGCGGCTTTCCCAGCCCAGCCTCCAGGCTGCTCCCACACTAGTGTCTCTTGGGGGATCGTGGTCTCTCAGACCACACAGAGCCACTCCAGCCTTCTGTGTGCAAGTCCCCACCCCCACTCACTCTGAGGATTCCTTTATCCCCAGGTGATTACTGCACCTGGTCTTTCTTAAGACCTGGTGATTGTGGGGAAGACACAGCAAATCCTGCCATATATCTCCCCTAACAACCATGAGGCCTGTCACTGCCTCACAACAGTCATAAAGGGAAGTCCAGGAGGCGGTCCTATCAGTGATTGACAGCTCTGTCTGTATACACAGTCATAGAGGGAAGACCAGGAGGCGGTCCTATCAGTGATTTGACAGCTCTGTCTGTATACACAGTCCTAGAGGGAAGGCTGTCAATCACTGATAGGACCGACTCCTGGACTTCGAAGCTCAGAATGAGCAGGAATGTAATTCAATATAATACAAATTATACTAAATCTGACATCAGAAAATGTGGTTTGCAGGAGCCAGAGGTGGCCAGGGTTGCTAGAACAGTTGAGTGGGCTGTGTTATACTTTTCTGTGACTTCCACAGAAGTGAATGAGAGCTACAAGAAGAGCGTTATACAGAAAGTTATGTAGCTCACTGCGCTACGCTGTTTCTGTAACTCGCACTCACTTCAGTGCGTGTTACAACTATAAATTAATATACAATATATCCAGTCCGTCAATTGTGATGATTTATCGCTGCGTGTCTCGGATGTGTTGTGGGTTCAATTCACACGAAGTAAAATGCAGTATGTATGTATGAGACCACGTGTTTTCTTCAGCACAACTTATCACAGGTATTGAGTCTCACACACATCTTCTATCATAAAACATCCTGTGAAAAGGTGCTGGAGAGGATGCGGGAGTTTTAGATATTTTATGCCTGTTTTATAGAAGTCTTGTGAGTATAATAAATCCATTTATATTTACTGTGACTTACGGTACTTCACTATGGGGAGGAATTTCTGATATCCGTAGACCCACGACAACAGCGAAGATAAGAACAGAAAAACAAAGCAGATCTATATTCACCTGATGGCCTACATTCCGCCTGTGTTTGTGAGTATACTGCGGTGATTGTATAAACGGTGCTTCACTATCCGTGCACCTTTTCTGATGTTTTATGATAGAAGACGTCTGTGAGACTTGATTCCACTGTGGGAAAGGGAGAGTGATAATACCTGTGATAAGTTGTGCTGAAGAAAAGGCGCGGTCTCCTACATACATACTACAACTATAAAGTGGCTGGGATAGGTGCACCAATTTAAAGGGTACATGTCATGTTGAACATGGTGTATGAGCTGAAGACAGCTTATTATAGAGCAGGAGGAGCTGAGCAGATGGATATATAGTTTTATGGGAAAAGATTCATTAAAACTTGTATTTCATTCATTTTAAATTCCTGCTCGTTCTGGGCTTTGAAGTCCAGGAGGCGGTCCTATCCGTGATTGACAGCTCTGTCTGTATACACAGTCATAGAGGGAAGTCCAGGAGGCGGTCCTATCAGTGATTGACAGCTCTGTCTGTATACACAGTCATAGACGGGAGGCTGTCAATCAGGACCGCCTCCTGGACTTCAAAGCCCAGAACGAGCAGGAATTTAAATGAATGAAATACAAGTTTTACTGAACCTTTTCCCATAAAACTTGCTCAGCTCCTTCAGCTCAAACACCATGTTTAATGTGCAGTGGCGTAGCTAGAAATAACTGGGCCCCACAGCAAATTTTTGAATGGGGCCCCCTCCCCCAGTAATTTTTTCACAACCCCTTCCATTCATGCCGCCCCGATTCTTGTGGCTAGTAAAGATCGCTCTCTCAGACCAGGGCCGGCAGCTGTTCCATCCGTTTCTTACACTGTCTATACTGTCACTGTATATCATTTCATTGTGTAATACTGTTGAGGGGGCCCTGACCAAATCCTTTAGTCCTCCTCCTCCTCCTGGATGGGCCCCTTCTCGGTCAGGGCCCCAAAGCAGCCGCTTCCCCTATAGCTACGCCCCTGTCAATGTGACTGGTTCCCTTTAAGTTCCCTTGGGCCAATATCAAAAACTACTTAGCATTGCAAATATGCAGTCATCAAACCTCTCCAGATATGTTTTCATCATTTAAAAAAACAACAGAAAAACATGAAATGACTTCATATGTATAAACCGGGCACGTATTCCACCCAATTAGGGCTCTTTATCTTCTAAAGCTAATATCACATCTTACAACTGCTATGTTCTGCCAAAAATACAAAGCTAAAATCCCTTGTAATTAGGAAAGCAGAGATTGCAGCAATATGCTGACTTGGAAGGAGTGCTTAAGGTTACAGGGGATTTGTAAGTTTACGCACAGGAGTGCAACTACTTCCAAGGGGTTAAATGGAGGAGATCTCCTTATTTATGGCATTAAAAGTTTAAGCGACTCCTCTTTTCTTTAAATCATCCAGCCTCCTCTCTCCCTAGCCTGAGAACAGACAGCCCCTAACATAGAAGAACACAGGGCAGAAAGAGTTCCCGTCTCCTTATTTGGGCAGATGGAGTCATATCATCAGAGGTTTTTTTTTTTTCCTTTCTCAGGAACATGCATGGGAAGCCCCCAGCTATAGCCGCCCAGTCAGTGAGGCTGGGAATCATACACCCCCCACTAGGGAGGAGGATGTCCCTGCACTCCAGTCCAGATGTGGATGACAGACAGCATCCCATTGGTTACCAGTAATGCAATACATATTAAAGTGAGATGATACATATACGCACTATGTAATCTATCTATAATAAAAAAATATATAATATAATATAGATATATATTTAGACTAATGCAAAATAATGTAGTGTTGCTATTATATAGTCTATCTATCTATCTATCTATCATTGATATCTATCAAATAAATAGATAGATAGATAAACTATATAATAGCAAACAAGGACTACATTATTTTGCATCAGCCCTTAGTAACAAGGTAGGAATACCATCTGCTTTTCTGATATAAGTGTCCGTAAAGTTTCCTGAACTTTTTCCAATAGGTATTAAGTTGGATAAAAAAAAAAAAAGTTTGCAGTGATCAACCTTCAGTCAATACCACAATCCGTTCCCTGCTGACAAGCGCCAGTTAAATATTCCACTGGCAGCTGAGGGGTTACTGTAGCATCCACCCTGCACTAAGGTGCACTAGGCAGCCCATACCTTGGAGCAGGGGATGAGCGCCCAACCCCTCCCTCCAGCTCTCCCCAGACTCCATCCCTCCCACTGTGGAGATGGCTCAGTCTATATAGAGGGACTGCAAACTGAAGGGGAATTTGGACTGTCCCAGCTGTGAGCTGTACAGGTTCCAGTCTCTGCCTTCATTTCAACCTCTGCTTAAAGTAATTGGATATCTGTAAGTAGGCATGCTGTCTATTACTATAGGATTTCAGTATCTTCTGGTTGCAAAGTAGTGAGATGTGCAAATGTGTATAGATAGATAGATAATTGTATAGAGAGAGGGTGACCGGCGATGATTGGGTTAACATGCAGTGCAGTCAATGCGGTAGTCAAATGTGTCATATGCCAAAGGGTTATCCTTTTGGTTATCATATTCTGTGTTAGGTTAACCTTGCAGTTAAAAAGTTAATGCATCATGGGAGCACAATGGTGGCTTCTGTCATTTGATGTCAAAGTGCATGAAGTGAGAGAAGTAAGAGAATGTACAGTATAGATTGCATAGAATCTAGAAAATAATGCCATTTAGATACATGTAAATAATGTTTCCATTTATGTTATGGCAACTTTTTATTTTTTATGTAAATTCGAGGACAGATGTCGTTTTTACAATGTATCTGTGTAATAGCAATATTGACATAATATCGCCTACAGTAGATGTCTCCAAATCATGTCCCGTTTCTAGGCATTATCCTTTCCATATTTGATATACCTTTTCATTGCCCCTAGCCCATGCTGGGAGTTGAGCATCCTTGCTCACAATCTAGAAGATGCTGCTGATCTGGATAGGAGGAATCTATAGCAAGCTTTGCTTTTACCACTTGACGTTTTACTTTAGTTTTTTTCAGATGGGCTTTTTTTTTTCTTTTTTTTTCCCTAAAAGGTATTTGTTAGGAATCAGTTCTGGTGTCTACAGGGTAACATGACCTTATATGGGCCCTTGCACCAACATCTGCAGAGAACCACTGCTGGCAAATGGCTCTTAGCTTCCAGTCTTCAATATTCCGTCCCTGTTTATAACATGTATTAGATGCATGAACTTCATATTCTGAGTAAGAAATCTCAGCTAAGAATTGCTTTTATGCATTTTCAGTTCCGAGGAGATATTTTTTTCTTTTATTGAAAGCTACCAAATGATAAAAATACATCTGAAAATCAAGATTTTTTTTTTTTTTTTTTTTTAAACTACCTATTTATGTTATTACCCTGCATGGAAAATTGGGAATATCCACATCAGGCTAGACTAAGGAGGATAAAGAAAAATGTCCGTAACGTGAAACAAGATGGAGTAGATCATGCTCATATGTCCTCTGGCTTTAGGTTCCTGAGTGTCTACTATTTTTGTGGCCTTTTTATGTATTTTCAACATAGTCTGTAGCTCTGCACTGAGATTGCATCACCCATACCAGCCCCTGTCCCTAAATTCCCTGCCAATGAGTCAGTATCAGCCTGTTTTCAGTCATTTTAGGAGGAAAATCTGGCCTTTCCAAGGATACATCAGATTGTATCTGTTTTTGTACGTCAGTGTAACATTCCAACAATCCAGATTGTATTTCACTGGAATCCACCAGAAAGGCCAGTCACACCTTACTGGTTATCACTGGGGTTAATAACATGTCTTTCAACTGTGCTTGAGCCAGACAACATACATTACTCTTCTGCAGATCTCCTGCAGATAACACCCGTATTGTCATCACAGCATAGGGTAAACTCTGCTTTTGTGGGAACTTACTGTAATTCAAAGGGGTTTTCTAAGTAGAAGTTCCTTCCTTACACTAATTAACCTAATTACTGGGGGGGGGGGGGAGTTGAATAGCGGAAATGGATTAAAGAAAAACTACAAAAGGCAAGGTTGCTAAAACTCAAAGAGTTGAAAGGCCTTTCCTCTATGGTCACTGCTGGTTTTCCGATTTAATTGATCATGCTCCCATCTAGAAGTGGTCAAACTGCATCATCCAGTTACGTTACATAATTTAAAGCTCGGTCATAGACCTCATGTTATGTGCCCCTATATAATGATAATTGTTGCCTCCATGCTACCTGAGCTAGCACTTTTTAGAATGTCATCGTAAATGCTATGTATTGCTTATCAAACTAAAAATTGTCCAGTAAGAGCTCATGTCTATACATTGCAGAAGGTCCTATACACCTACTAGTAATATGCCTTCCACTTCTTTAGATGACCCTGCCTATCCACATTAGTTTTCACCTCTCAGGGCAGGAGTTCTTTGAAGATTCCTTTAGACATTTCAACATACCAGAGCTCTACCCTTGTCTTTGTCATCACTTGGTCCCTTAGGCTAATTGTTTCCTTATCAGGAGAACCAGGCTTTAGCTTGTGCTCATCACCCCCTCTACTTCTAATCTCAAGCTTTCATCCTTCCTTCAGCTGCCCCTTTTCCTTCCTACTTACCAGAATATTACACCCAAAAATTCAGGTCTAGTTGCTAGTTACTCTTGGTCCTGGTTCCAGTCCAACTGGAATTTTTGACAAATTTGCAACGTTAATTTGAATGTACTAGATAGATTACATAGTACATATATGTATCATCTCACTCTAATATGTATTGCATTACTGGTAACCAATGGGATGATGTCTGTCATATGATAGATGATTGTTTTTGCCTTTTGCTGCCTTATAAATATTAAGCCTTTCCTTTTATCCTTCTTAGGTGACCTTTAAGTCAAAATGTCACAAAAAGCAATGAGTGAGGATGAGAAATTCCTTTTTTTGGACAAAGACTTCATAAACAGTCCTGCAGCCCAGGCAGATTGGACGGCCAAAAAGTTGGTTTGGGTCCCTTCTGAGAAACATGGATTTGAGGCTGCAAGTATCAAGGAAGAGAAAGGTGATGAAGTTCTGATTGAATTGGAGAATGGAAAGAAAGCAACTATAAGCAAGGATGATGTCCAAAAGATGAACCCCCCCAAATTCTCCAAGGTGGAGGACATGGCAGAGCTGACTTGCCTAAATGAAGCATCTGTGCTGCACAATTTACGAGAAAGATATTTCTCCGGCCTTATCTATGTAAGTCGCTGGTAATATAACATAATGCATGATCTGATAGATTTTTTTTTAATTAAGGGCATTGATAGGCCTTACTACACTATGTGTACATTATTATTCTGATTTATGCTATATGGGGAGGATAACATGCTGGTGGGTTCAGTGCAGATTGTTGGAATTGTATAAGTTTATATTAGGGTAGGAAAAAAATGAGGTATACATGCTATTGACCCAATGCATTGGTTCTGAAAGTCTGCTACTACTGGTCATTTTCACTTTTTTCATTGTTTATTGGGAAATTAAAGCACTCCGACTCCATACTAATATAGACATAATCTTCACCCTGAACCAACTGAATTTGGATATTTTAAGTAATGATATATATGTTAAAAGGACGAAGCAAGGATCCATGGAGCCTCATAGCAAAACTTGGAATGGAGCCCCACTCCACCATGACCACCTTCAAGCAAAGTTTAGAACATTAGAATTAGATTATGTTGGTTTACCTATTTCCCAGGGATAATGCACAAAGTGATGTCACAATAGTGGCCGTAATGAGCACAATGATGTCACAGTACAGCAAAAAGGCACGCGGTGTGATGTCACAATAGTATGATAATGCACAGAAGCATATCGGTGATGGCACAGCACAGAAATAACCCACAAAGAAATGCATTCTTCCACGTCCATTTACATTGCTAACTGCACAGAGTGGAGATGGGTCCACCTTAGTTACTGGGCCCAATAGCAGATGCTATGCCTGCTACCCTGGTAGTTATGCCCATGTTCCTGGTGCTGATGCACTCCACTACTACAGCTCTCACCCCCCGTCTCCTCCAGTCCCTCCTAGTAGATAAATTTGCATTATACCCCATCTGACAATGAACTGGCATGATTCACGGTATGCATCTTGGAACATAAAAACGAGGGGCTTAGGGTACTTGCGGCAGCCGGAACTGCCTGCCGGATCCGTCAGAACGTATGCCAACTGATGGCATTTGTAAGACTTATCAGGATCCTGATCCATCTTGCAAATGCATTGAAATGCCGGATCCGTCTTTCTGGTGTCATCCGGGAAAACGGATCCGGCATTTATTTTTTTCATTCCGGCACTAATACATTCCTATGGAAAAAATGCTGGATCCGGAATTCAGGCAAGTGTTCAGTTTTTTTGGGCCGGAGATAAAACCGTAGCATGCTGCGGTTTTATCTCTGTCCTGATCAGTTAAAAAGACTGAACTGAAGACATCCTGAACGGATTGCTCTCCATTCAGAATGCATGGGGATAAAACTGATCAGTTATTTTACGGTATTGAGCCCTTAAGACGGAACTCTATGCCGGAAAAGAAATGCTAGTGTGAAAGTACCCTTACCCCTATAAAATAGTAAGATGATTAGCCTATATGCTCATAACGAATCTATTTCAGGTTCAGCTGTCCTCTGTGATACATATTAGCAAACTGCAGCTGGGTGTCATCCTATCAGTCAGCCAGCATACCCTAATGAAGCCTGTAGTGCCATATAAGGACTGGGGGCCCATTAGGCGGGGAAGGGACTTTCCTAAAGAGGGCCGCCCTTGCTTATATAATTAATCAAAGTCATCTATCCTTTAAAGTAAAGTAGCCATTGTTTATGATACCAATGAAGTCGTTTTTTCCTCGTTTTTTAGTTGCAACCTGAAATTAGGTCATTTGTGGACTTAAGTTGAGTCCAAGTCTTAGGATAAGCCGCAGAGCTTATGACACCAAAAGGCCATTATGCTTTGCACTGTAGGAATCCTTACCTCAAGACTGTATTTTGGAGTAGAGGATGAAACTGGAGAACCCTGAAAAAAACCTATGGCACCTTTTTGGAGAACACAAACTCCATGCAGATGTTGCACTGGTCAGTTTCCAACCCTTGGACTCGAGTTCTGAGTGCTAACCACTAAGCCATCCATGCACAAAAGAAAATTGTAATTTTTTTTTCTCCACATCTCAGGCACTTTCAGAATCCTATTCCATCTGTAAATTTATATTTTCTTCTGGACCGTCATATTTATTACAGAGATCTTTTAGAGATCTTGCGTGTAATTGTTAATAGAAAGCGACTGAGGTCATGGACATTCTTATGTGGGCCACATACATTAGATGAATATTAGCTGAACCAGCTGACTTCAACAGGACCGGACTACCATCTAAAATGTACATAGGTGTCCCGACCCTTCTCTGAGGACAGATATTAGGGCAAAGAAGGGTCAGGCTTGTTGGATTCAACATGCCTGATTCTTTTATCTCAAAGGAGATGAGCCAAGGTAGACTTGTCTGGTAGTGGCTTAAAATGGGCAGACTCATAAGATAACTGTCGGCTGAATAATCAGCTGATCAATTGTTTGGATCTTTTCTGAACCTCCCATACATATAAATGTTCGGCCCGGCAAAGCATCCATATGTAGTGAATGAGGAGAGGGGAGAAAGCTACTGCCAAACACCTCTGAGAGAACAAAAGGATCAGGCATTTAAATCCAATATGCCTGATCATCTCCCCCAATATCAGCTGTTGGAGGAGAGTCGGGAGTCCACGCATGCAGTAGATCGTTGGCCAAACCCACCAAAATCAGCAGGTTCGATTGACGTAATAGATATCCCCTATTAGCTTATTGAACTCCAGGATCACATTCATTCCATATGTCACTTTAAAGGGATAGCCCAATTTCTACAAATATCTCCTATAGGTCCTAAACTATTTTTGATGTGGCATATATCTGTCACCATAACTTACCACTGTTGTGCAGCTGAAGTCATCAGGTCCCCATATGTTGACCATGTTGACTGCTTGGCTGCTGTGTATATAGGGCTTAAGATGGTGCTAGTGACGTGATTCACCCACATCACCACATTCTGTGCCATCTCTGGATGCATGCGCAAAAGAGGATGGGTCGATGAGTGGCACAGAAAGTGGTGATGTGGGTGAATGACGTCACCACCACCAACTTGAGCCGTACATAGCAGTTACACAGCCAACAGATGGGGATCCAGGGGCCTTCTAGTGCATGGCAGAGATAAGTTATGGTGTGCAAAGAAGGTTGATATACTATAACAGTACTTGAATCACTACATAAATTAGAGGTTTATGTAATAGGAATTATCAAGATACACAGAGAATACCAAAGATGGAAGTCTTGCACCGTCCCCTCTAGCCATGCTCAAGGCATAATAGTATGTTTCCAAGAAGAATTATAAGGCCCAATCCATATTCAATTGGAGGCAAATGGAGTCTACATGTTGCATTTTGATAGGAATGTAGGCCATATCATATAACATTTAAAGGAGCAGATTTACATCTACCTGTGGGTTAAATCCAACCATAGCTACATGATTGGTGTACGTAGTGATGATAGGATCACAACTGCGGTCTGTTTGATATCATTAAATATAATACACACTTGGCTTCAATAAAGGGAGCCATGTAACTTCTCTACCACCTCACCATTGGTTCTCTGCCTGGCTGCAGCCACATCTGGAGAACCAAGGTCAAGTGACCTTACTCTCAATAATTGGGAACCTAACAAATAACCCCAAGTATACTTTGGATATGCCATAAATAGGAAAATTGCTTGAAGGTCCACACATGGGGTCTGTAAACTATATAAGCCTAAATTACTTAAAGAGATATCCCATCTTAGACATTTTAAGACACATCCACAGGATGTCACATACATGTCTCTCATTATGTGGGTCCCACCTCTCCAAAATGGAGGTCCCCAACTTCTCACTTGCTTGGTGAGATGAACTCTGGCCTCAGGCCACCGCATCCAGACAGGGACTAAATGGAGAAATGGCCACATCTACAGGAAACAGCCTTGCTTGGTTAATTTTTTTTCAAAGAAGTGAAAGGAGAGGCTGCCTCACCCAGACGGGGGTCAGGGGACTCCTGTTCTCGAAAAAAGGTGCTGGTCCAAAGGTGGGATTCACATCAATACTGTGGACATGCTCAAAGACCAGGAATATCCCTTTTAATTCTTACTGATCTGTAACATGGCTCAACATTAGCATTATCCAAATTTTTATAATGATATAAAATGAGACTTGAAGCCAGGCAGATGACTACAGCTCCTGTCTACGTAATGATATTATGGTGAATAATCTGCACTTAACTACACTTTGGAAAAAAACAGGGACAAGAGTCCCTTTATTTCTAGCTTTCAAGTTTCCGCGGGGGCACCTTTTCAAGAATGTATTTTGAGCACAATGATGCTAATTAGCAATTACCACTCCTTGAAGGACTATTCCAGTAATTTCACGCTCTTCCCTATCCTTAAGATCAGTAGGTCTCCCACAGGGCACCCCAAAACAAACTGAGTGGAAGGTTGGGCATGTGCACTGCCTCCTTATCTCTACAAGACCGCCGGAGATAGCTGAGTACATGGGTTGGCAGCTTCTCTAGCGATGAATGGAGTGGCAGTGCGCATAAGAACCCCACCAATTAACAATCAAGAGGGGATAACTGGAAATTACCGGAATACCCCTTTTACTTCTTTAAGTGTGCCTGTTGCATAATATTGCACTGCTGTTATCATACCCGATCGCTTTCCAAGATTATGCAGATTATGTCCCTTAATGACAACTATGTTAAATTACAAAAAAATAAATACATATTTTTTTACAAAAAAAGCATTAACTTGGTCTCTTCAAACAGCTGATAAGTGTAAACAATGGAGATAAGGCGAGTCGGACCTCCACCGATCTCATATCCTTAGGAAACCTCTTGAATTGACTATGGGGCTGACCAGTCCTGTGATTACCTTTACTGGATGACTGTGACTGTCTATCCGACATCATTACATGCTTGTGTTAACATAATTCCCATAGGCTTTAATAGAGGAAGCAGGGTCTCCCCTCTCCTGATAAGTTGAGATCTCAGAGGTGGGGCCACCATGTATTAGTCATTTATTATATATATGATGTACAGTACAGACCAAAAGTTTGGACACACCTTCTCATTCAAAGAGTTTTCTTTATTTTCATGACTATGAAGGCATCAAAACTATGAATTAACACATGTGGAATAATATACATAACAAACAAGTGTGAAACAACTGAAAATATGTCATATTCTAGGTTCTTCAAAGTAGCCATCTTTTGCTTTGATTACTGCTTTGCACACTCTTGGCATTCTCTTGATGAGCTTCAAGAGGTAGTCCCCTGAAATAGTCCCCTGAAATGGTTTTCACTTCACAGGTGTGCCCTGTCAGGTTTAATAAGCGGGATTTCTTGCCTTTTAAATGGGGTTGGGACCATCAGTTGCGTTGGGGAGAAGTCAGGTGGATACACAGCTGATAGTCCTACTGAATAGACTGTTAGAATTTGTATTATGGCAAGAAAAAAGCAGCTAAGTAAAGAAAAACGAGTGACCATCATTACTTTAAGAAATGAAGGTCAGTCAGTCAGCCGAAAAATTGGGAAAACTTTGAAAGTAAGGGCTATTTGACCATGAAGGAGAATGATAAGGTGCTGCGCCAGATGACCTGTCCTCCACAGTCACAGGACCTGAACCCAATCGAGATGGTTTGGGGTGAGCTGGACCGCAGAGTGAAGGCAAAAGGGCCAACAAGTGCTAAGCATCTCTGGGAACTCCTTCAAGACTGTTGGAAGACCATTTCAGGGGACTACCTCTTGAAGCTCATCAAGAGTGTGCAAAGCAGTAATCAAAGCAAAAGGTGGCTACTTTGAAGAACCTAGAATATGACATATTTTCAGTTGTTTCACACTTGTTTGTTATGTATATAATACCACATGTGTTAATTCATAGTTTTGATGCCTTCATAGTCATGAAAATAAAGAAAACTCTTTGAATGAGAAGGTGTGTCCAAACTTTTGGTCTGTACTGTATATGTATATGATAAGATTACTCCTTTATTGTAGTTGTCATCTCTGCTGTCTCTTATGAAAGTTTCTTCTCATGCATTGAATGGTCCATCACATCTTTTACTGTATGTTATAAAGTTGATAATAGTAGCATGTGTCTTAGTATTAAAGAATCCAAAAGTGTAAAGTACATTTAAGCTAAATTCACATTTACACTTTGCATGGTAATACAGTGTCTTGGAAGCCTATAATGTAATATGGGACTATTGGTGCAACCTTAAAGGGGTTCTCTGGGAATGATTTAAAATGGCTCCCAGAAACCTGTTGTAGATTGTGCAAAGGACTGCCTCCATTTGCCGGCTGCCTAGGAGGGTGAGGGAGCATGTCCCCACTGCTCTACAGTAATAATGTGATCCTACCTATGATATTTCATCATGGCTGAGCAGCCTGACAGTATATGTAAGTGTCAGAGCGTAGTGTGTAGCAAGGCCTGTAGCTCTTCAAGTGGAGGCAACCAGTCCTCCTTACATCCTAGGACAGGTTGCTGGTGGCCATTTTAAGTCATTCCAAGACCACAGTGAATTAGATTTCTTATGCTCAGAGTAGTTGAAAGATTACACGAGAAAAAACATTTGGAAGAGGTTTTAGGAATAGGAAAGTGAGCCTTCCTAAAGCCAAGCCAATGGTCACAAATGATCCTGTCTGTACTATGAAACAAAATTGTCTCCTATGGACACCATTTACTAAATGAATGGAGTCATGAGTATGGCAGGCATCCTGCTATGTATTTTTATAGCTCTTTAGAGTCTTAAAGCTGAGCTTAGCTCGGGGGATAATAGTGATTTTTAGCTAATTAGGTAATCTAGTGTCGCTAACAATGACCTTTCTATATAAAGAAGACTATCGAGTGGATGAATCTTGAGGCTATGGATGATACGTGCTGTGAGATGTAATCCCAATTTCAGGAATGAGGACTGTCTGTTCAGAACTCTTCATTGCCAGAAGGGGCATATCTAGTCTGCCAAGTTGCTTGGATGAAGACTCGTTCTTGCTGCATAGGGTGACATGCCCGACACTTCATCACACGCAATTTTATGTCCAAATGGGAAATTAAATCTAAGAAATATCTTCCCACAGTACAGACAGGCTTAATTGGCCATGAAATGAGTTTTGTTCTTTTGTTTGATCAGTAGAATAAGTATGAAGTAAGATGAAGCTTCAATTCTAAGAATTATGTGGAATAAAATATATACTATATGCACTGGGACACCTACACTTTCTACCTACAGGAGCTTTTATGCCATCCCATTCTAAACCCATGGTTATTAATAGAGTCGGTCCCCCCTTTGCAAGTAAAACGGCTTCCTCTCTTCTGGGAAGACTTTCTACAAGATTACATTGATGATGGATGAGGGGGGCCTGGGTCACTATCTCCATTCTAGTACATCCCAAAGGTGTTCGATGGGGTGGAGATCAGTACTCTGTGCAGGCCGTCAAATTCTTCCACACCAAATTCATCCAACCAATGTGTTTGTTTGACAAGTTTCAATAAAGTGCTTTGACCCCTTTTATTCTAAACCTTGTTGAGACTACACCATCAAGATCACTCGTCAATGCACTACAGTAAGACTGCCATTAAAAGCAGTAAAACGGTCCATTTTCATGGCCATTTTTTCATGGATGCTTTTCTGAAAAACATCCATTAAAATGGCCCTCCTGAATTGTATAGAGGCTGTCAAGTCATGAAAACGGACAAACTATGATGTCATATTTTTTTGAAGGCCAATATTCACGGCGTGAATACAGCTATAGATCGTCAATGTTCTGAAATTGGTCGTATAAATAAGGCCTGGAACAAACCTGTAGCTAAATGCAGCGGTATAGAGCAGGAGAAACTGGAAAGAATGATATATAGATTTGAAGATTCAGTAAAGCTTGTTGTTTTTTTTTCATTTAAAATCTCTCTGCTCAATGTAAGCTCAGGAGTCCAGTGGGCGGTCCCTTTAGTGATCGACAGCTATCTCTGTAGGGACACTTATACAGGAAAGGCTGCCAATCATTGACCACCGACTGGACTCCAAGCTCAGAATGAGCAGAGATTTAAATAATCTTTCCCCACAAAATTTCTACCTATATCATGCTGTCTGCAGATTGCACTGCATTTACATGGTAGCAGGTCCTCTCTAAATGTAATGCTAATAATTCTTTAAAGCGAACATGTGTCTTGGTAAATCGTGATATCTCATTACAGTGGCAAACTTGTAAGAGACCATCTTTGGGTTTTCATTTCCTGTTGAGATCATGTTTTATACATTGGTCCTGTAACACGGTTTCAGGTCACCTTTTCAGCTATGGATGGTCATATGATTCTACAAGTTTGTTACAGACACCTATTATGGATGTGTCTGCTGGTGGTATTCAATTATCCTGCAGCATCTTAAGACTGTTAACACACTTATTCCTATGCCACGGATCTCTTACCTAACTTGTATTTCCATATAAGAGATAAAGACTTTGCTCACCGGAATAAATAACTGAAGGCAAAGAAATTGTTGTAAAGCAAGACTAGATAATAGAGGCACATATAGGTGAGAGTATGCACATGTAAAGTAGACATAATACCTATAGTATACAAAGGTGAAGAACAGTCTGTTGCATTCTTTGATCTTTAGTTATTTAGTATTACTAGTGGTCAGTGAAACTCTTTTCTAGCCTCTGCCCCAAAACATTGCTGCTGGCCATGTACAACCTAATTCTGTCCAGATGTTAAACAAATGAACGAGAACCAGGCGGGATATAGTTTCTCTCAGGGCATAGAGTATAAGGGAACTTCTGGCCCTAAAAAGTACTTATTGTTGCAGACTGAGGTATCCATATTTTGCAGCTCTGCAGTTTGCAGACCACAAAACGGATACGGCCGTGTGCACAAGGCCTTACTAATAGTCCCCAGGTGATTTCAGGACAGGCACATCTCACATCCTATCATCTTCACAGATATATCTGCCCATATAGGCCACACTAAGTTTGCCTATACACCTTCAATAGCTGTTGGCTATTGAACAGCTATCTCTCTCGACTCCACTAGTTTCGGTTTGGCCATGCATGTAGGTTTTTTCAATGGGGAGAGAGGAAAAAGCCATTGCCAGACACCTTTTGGTGGAGGAGTATCTTCCCTGATTTCCCTAGTTTTCATTTGGCCAAGCATATAGGTGTTTTCATGGTGAGAAAGGAGAAAGCCATTGCCTGACACCTTTTGAGAGTGGCTCATCTCCCAGGAGAACAAAACGGTTGAGCGAAAAAATTCAATTCACCCAATTCTTTGTCTGTTGGGAGCTCCTCAAACAGATTCGTTTGTTGGCATTTATGTGTATGTGAGCCATAAATCTGACCATGGACGTAAGATCTCTGTTGGCCGATTCCTCCATTGGCGACTGTCAGACTGTACCCCATTGCCTAACAGCAGGTGAAATAAGTATCGGACAGGATCGTTGGACAATGACTTTGATAAGATGTCTGTAGAAATTGGAGATTGTCTGGATTGGAGGCATCAATGCTCCCACTATGCGTAATATCATATTGATCCATATAGGCATGTTTATGATAAATTTGGGGAAGATGGCTATCCAGAAAGTTGACTTATGTCCCTGGCCTGCTTAAATAAGTTGTCCACTTTGGACCCTTCTTGTTAGAAGAATCTCATGAATAATAAACTGGTCACTGGGCTTCACGCAGCTGGAATCCCCAGAGATTTACTGTAATCTGTGGAGGAATTCGGAACAAGTTTACAATTTCCCTTCAGCTCCACCACAGAGGAACTAAAGCTTTACACATTTCCCATTGAAGGTCTTGTCTTTGCAATTCATGGATGTGCTTGGTCCTCCCCCGTCATAGTTGATGATTTTGAAAAACAGACTCTGTCTATTCATTCAGATTTTCTTAATTCATTAGAAATCTGATTTTAAACCAGATACCCCTTTCATTTCAATTATGCCAACAAAACCCGTGTTCTCATTTGCCTGTTATATGCAGTGATGGCACTACATGGATACATTATCTATTACCTACTGCAGCTACTAGACATTAAAGGGGTTGTCCGGTCTACAGATATTGCTGAGCCTTCTTCAAGATAGGTCATCAGTATCAGATCGGTGGGGGGTCTTTCACCCAGCAACCCCAGCAGTAGCGCTGGAAACAATACTGCGCGCCACTGCAGTGCAACTCTCATTCACTTGAGAGCTGAGGGACGGAGTTTAGCTACAGGACCCCAGCACCGGCCACTACATCATGTATGGAACTGTGCTATAGTTTCTGGCCAAAACAGCTGATGCCGGGTCTGGGACCCCCACTAATCTAATACTGATGACCTAACGATCATCAACATCTGTAGCCCAGAGAAACCCTTTGTAGTATTAAGAATTGTAGTTATTGGGGGACAGAGGTTGCAGTCATACCATGGCACTGGTGTAAGGTCCCCAAGACCCCTTTGTTATAGGGACATCAATACAATAAATTGGCTGTCTGGGTCTGGAGGTGTGATCATCAGATCACATAGACTGTAGCTATATACAGTTCAGGAATTATATACAACCTGGTATCACTGGAATGCACCAGCATGTGACTCTTCTATATAGCATGATGGATACATTGAGGAGTATCTGCGTCATAAATTTAGACACCTTTCGTTTTGTTCTTCTGCAACAAACATATTCCCATTTATGTTCTTTCTGCTTTCAAATACCAAGCAAACCATACATACCAGCTCTTTAAACAAGACATTCTCGGTGCTCCTTATATGGCAGTGCACATAGAGATCTTGGTATTCACATGGGAAGTAATTTTTCCTCAGGTGCCAGATGACACCATAACCAGCGCATCAAGATTTTAATTGAACTTAAATATAGATTATTATAGACCAATGTAGACCAGTGCTCCTATGGCATCAACCAGTGCTCCTATGGCATTGACCAGTGCTCCTATGGCATCGACCAGTGCTCCTATGGCATCGACCAGTGCTCCTATGGCATCGACCAGTGCTCCTATGGCATTGACCAGTGCTCCTATGGCCATGACCAGTGCTCCTATGGCTTTTATAGGGTTCTTCTGGTTCTGCGTTGTTACAGATGTGAATGTTTATATGTGTCCATGTTTAATACTTTCATAGGTCTATGCAATCACAGGATGGGGCCGTTTAGTATATTCTGGGGTATTTTATTCCTGGTAGGTTCACCCTGTTAAATGAATATCCCTTGCCTTTGTATTTCACAGACATATTCCGGTCTATTTTGTGTTGTGGTCAACCCCTACAAAGCTCTTCCAATTTATTCGGAGAAGATCATTGACATGTACAAAGGCAAGAAAAGACATGAAATGCCCCCTCATATCTACGCAATAGCAGATAATGCATACAGGAGTATGTTACAAGGTAAGCCTATGGGGTCTCTACTACCATATGGTGTTGGGTCCAGTTTATTGTAAGACTTAGTTTACACTAGCATCATGGCCATGACATCTACATTGGTTCATTATTCAAAAGGATTCTAACAAATCTGAATAAACCCCCATTGCCCTATATTGGGGTATATCAGAAATCTGATATTTTCAACGACAAGTATAGTGTTGCGGACTACACATTTCCTTCCAAAATTCCAGAACTCTAGCTAGAATGGCAAAAATACCAATGCAAAAACTGGTTGTGAAAGAGCTGTAATATAATCTTGTTTTGATTGAAAACACCTTTATTACAATCAATCGTTATACATACTGTAGTACGGTAAAAGAGGAAAGAATATTTAAAAGAAGAAAAACTGCTACAAGAGGACATCGTTTTAAATTAGAGGGGCAAAGGTTTAAAAGTAATATCAGGAAGTATTACTTTACTGAGAGAGTAGTGGATGCATGGAATAGCCTTCCTGCAGAAGTGGTAGCTGCAAATACAGTGAAGGAGTTTAAGCATGCATGGGATAGGCATAAGGCCATCCTTCATATAAGATAGGGCCAGGGACTATCCATAGTATTCAGTATATTGGGCAGACTAGATGGGCCAAATGGTTCTCATCTTCTGACACATTCTATGTTTCTATGTGACGCAGCACAGGCCACGAGGCAGCACTTAATTACTTAGTCTTTTTTGCAAGCATGGCATTGTTATGTAAAGTACAGGCTAACCTACACTGTACATCACAATGCATGCTACACTAGCATTCCTATTCAATCCCAAAACCTCTCAACAAAGCATTTAGATAGTAATGAGGGATGGGGGGGATGGGAAAGAGGGGGTAGGGAGGGGAAATTACTTGCCCTCAGCTTTATTGAGAAGACAGAAACAAATGGGGGGGGGGGGGAGGGGGAAGGAGAGGGGTTTAGTCCTCTTCTTCGTCGTCGACGTCCAAGATGTTGTAATCCCGGAGCAGACTGTGCATAAGCCTGCGGCAGTCCAGGACGGACTTGTTCTCCCTCCTGAGAATGAGCCGATTCCTGGCAAACCATATAGCATCCTTAAAGCAGTTCATAAGGAGCCAGGCCTCCTGGATGGCTCCAACAGTGTGAATCCCAGAAAATAGTCTGTATAGCACCAAAGGGCATTGCAGGCTGTTCCTGGGCACAGAGTCTTTGAGTTCATGTTCCAGGGCATCCAACAGGCCCTGCGCAAAGAGGCACTCCCAAAACAGGTGGTACGATGTTTCCTCCACGAAGGGGCAACTGAGTCAGTACTGTTTTTTGCACAGGTTGCGGGCGTGCATGAATGACCGAATTGGCAGTCCTCCCTGTATGGCCATCCATGACAAGTCCTTGTGCCTGTTGGTTAGCCTGTCTGACGACACATTAGTCCAAACTATCTCTATGGTGTCGTCATGGATCCCTGGAATTGACTCCACCGCATCCTTTGCTCTGATAAGCTTGTGTATAGTCTTTGGTTTCCACAAGTCGGGCTTGAGGCCCTCCAGCTGATGTTCCCTCACAAACTTGACGACCTCTCCGTAATATAAACTTGTGGGCCAAGTATCAGAAACGTTAGCTTTTTGTCCTCGAAGATGTTCATATCTATTAATTTTAAGCCATTTATTTTGGGTATACTATATTTCCTTATGGAGAGCGCCTTATCTGAGTGAGGAGTCTAGGCAAAGTTCCTCTGGAATTGTGGGAAGGGAGTATGCAAATAATAAGAGCTCATTTGCATTCACTCTTCCCAGAATTCCAGAGGAGCATTGCCTGGCCTTTAAGACTCCTCACGCCAATTAAAGCTCTCTCCATAAGGAGACCTAATATCCCCCGAATCCTGACCTAGGCCTCTCACCCAGTTAAGCCAGTACTCTCTGCTCTGCACTGATGAGGGGCAATCACCCCAAAACAGCTGTCTGCAGATGGGGTGCTGGCTTATTTAATATCCAAGTCATGTCTCAAGACCTGTTTAAAAGGTCAACTATTGACTTATAGACTAGCTACCTTACATCTGGTGGCATTAGGCCTATTTTACATTTGTGTTTAAGAGATCCAGTAAGCTGTTCTGGCAAGGAGCAAGCTGTTTATCTTAATTTCGAAAATATATATATATATATATATATATATATATATATATATATGAGTCTACAAACAATTTTTTTTATATATCATTGAACATTGATAGGGGTTGTACTAAAGAAAAATATGGTTAACATATAATATGGGTCCTAAAATTATGCTCAACCATACTAAGTACATTAAGGGATAGCTATCAAGTTTCAACACCAATTTTCTGCTATAGGAAAGTTGCAAACGTTGTCGAAAAGTGGTGGTTTGCAACAAAATTTGCGACGTTTTAGCTTTTTCCAAAAACCCATCAACTTCTACAAACATTGGGCGGGGTGTGGCTAGAAAGAGGTGGGACACGGGCAGGACAACGACATGTACAGCACACTGGCGCACATCACACCAGAAATGTATCTAGGGTCCTAGCTATAGTATATTTCCGTTTTGGCACATGGGTGGCTCAACAGGTGCCACAGTTATTAAGAGGCATGCACCTCTTAATATTTACAGCGCATCTCATGCAGCGCAGGGCAAAAATGAGACTGGTGCATATAGCGCCGGTCTTAGAGGGGTTTTCTAGGAGAATGATATTGATGACCTATCTTCAGGTTAGGTCATCGATAGCAAATCAGCTTGGGTCCGACTCCTGTCACCGCCACCAATCAGCTGTCCACTGGGTGCTCAGGTGAGGAATCAGACCTCCGCTGATCTGATATTGATGATCTACACTGAGGATAGGCTATGAATATTGAACTCTTGCAAAATCCCTCTATTGTGTTTAGAACATTTTGTGTATATATATGTTTACTTTTATGTATATTATACATTAGAGGATAGGGACTAATTAGCCATTTTTTCATACTCTATTTAGTCTAGGTAGAGTGGTATGGACATGGCCCTACTAGTCTGCAGCTACATTTTGGCTACCATTTTTTACCTCTGTATATCTTTGTGATGACATATGGCGAGGGCCTTTCTTTTACCTCTGTATACATCTACATTAGGACATTGGCAACTTTCTAAATGATTGGTATCATGGGAAATTGTTGGCTTTTAAAGAGTTCAACTATAAGCAGTTCCATATGCTGCTAGATATATATGGTAAGGTATCCATGCTGGGTCTGTGACTTGTTCCCGATGTCGCACAAAAGCTGTGGAGACATCCTGAAGACCATGTCCTCACAAATATAAAAGACGAGCAGCATGAAGCCGGCGGCGGGGGTGGTAGAGCTCCATTGCCTTTTTTGGTGGGGAGCAGACACGGACGTAATAAATCCTCGGGAGCATATTCGCAGGGTGGAGATAGCTTTCTTAGCTTTATTGGGGGGGGGGGGGGGGGATGTTCATGTAAACCATGGTCACATTAGACCCATGAGATAAATGACAATGTCAGGGGTTTACACGCCTAGTATAGATTAACGGTTTTAATGTTTTAGTTTTATGAACAAGTAGATTATCTTGTTTCTAGATGCTAACAGATGGCTTTAATAGGGATGTATCGTGTCATAAGGTGATAAACGTTTTACGTTTTTTGCTGCTGATGTTTATTGTAAGGGAACTTTCACACAGGGAGATAAATTCGTAAAAATTAGTGCTGATCCACAATTGAGGAAATTAGTAATTTTCAAAAGGCATGGATTTATATTTATTTTACGCACTTCTATAGAGCTGACATATTCCGCAGTGCTTTACGGACATTAGCATCAAGCTGTCCCTGATGGGACTCACAATCTAAGGTCCCTATCAGTATTCTGGAGCGTGGGAAGAAACTAGAATACCCGGACAAAACTCAAGCAAACTTGTTTTTCCTGTTGAGCATGGACTCCTGCCCCACCGGGTAATGGCTAGCACCTGTTTACACATGGGAATATAATACCGATAAGTGAAATTTCTAGGGCATCCTAAAGGATTCGATCAATGACAAGCGAGCAATATTTGTGCAATCGCTGCCTACATTAGTCAATAATTGCTAAAGACTTACCATGTAAAAGGCCCATAAGTGATTTGCACATTATATCATAGAGGTGCGTGTCCAACATAGATTTGTGTATGGAGTAATTTTATTTAGCTGTCTATTGTATCACATCATTTCTTGTACAGTTTTTATATTATCTATGTTTTATACTATTGTGTGGAGAAAGGTTCGATGAGTAGAAGACTCTGTTGACTTCTTGTTTTTTTTTTCTATGTCAGAAGTATAGACCATGGGCCAGATTTATCATGACTCTGACAGCTCACTCCACTTTCATATATGGCTAAAGTCAGTTTTAGCCAAGTCAGATTTATGATCGGCCCTTTAAGACTGTAATAAATGTGGTTTGACGGTAGCAGTTTATCCGTCAGTAAGCAGCTTTACAAAAGTCGCACATCTTTACGAAAAAGTCGCATGTTCTATTAAAAAGTCTCATAAGATAAGCATGGTCCTCACTGGAGTGAAATTGGGACTTTTTTGCGACTTTTTTGCGACTTTTTTAAATAGTCCCAATAGTAAATCTGTCTAGAGATTCATTTACATAAGAAAACACGCCCACTTTCAGAAAACTGGCGAGCATAGTGCAGAGCAGAAAAAAGTCGCAAATTTGTGCGCAGTTTTAGCGTTTGGGACTTTTTTGGGACTTTTTCACTCCATTATTCTGACTTGAGCTAATGATAAATCTGGCCCCAAGAGTGTTCCTCATGAATACTTCTGATGTAAGCCTCTGACGTATGACATCGTATAGGCACACAATGGTAGATGTCGGCCATTGACTCCCACTGTAAAAAAACAAACAAATACGTGGTATAATTTATAGCCTAGCTTCCTTAAAGGGGTTATCCCATGATTATTGTAAAAAATGAACATCATGGCCGTACATCATATAGTACATGACAAGCCCTTTCTAACAAAGCTAGAACCAATCCTGTACCTCACATGGATCCAGAGATCTCCCTATTCATTGCTCTTCTAGATTCATATCAAGCTTCCAGCTCAAGGCGAGTGTCTTTTCTCAGGGAGTCTGTCTTTTTTGCTGGAGCTCTCTCCCTATCACAGCTCAGGAGGCGTGTCTCAGCTCTCCCGATCACAGCTCAGGAAGCGTGTCTCAGCTCTCCCTATCACAGCTCAGGGGGCGTGTCTCAGCTCTCCCTATCACAGCTCAGGAGGCAGTTGAAAGATGAAACTGAGCATGTGCGGCCATCTCAGTGAGTAGGACAAAGAAATAAGAAAATAAAAAAACAGCAGGTGGCGCTATACAGATGCATTTTATCGAATACCTCACTGTCTATACTAAATGTTTAATTACATGCAATTACAAAAGTATTCAGATCCAGGTACTGGTTTGAAAACTGTAGAATATTTTTCATGGGACAACCCCTTTAAGTACACCAAAGAGGGAAATCTTTATATAGTGACTTAATAAAAAATTCCATTTACCATGCAGCATACATTTTTTTTTACGGGGTACCTCTATGCAGGAACATGTAGTAGACTATGCTTTCTTATAAAGTGAATTAAAGTTGTGCAGATGCATACTAGCACAGTGTACACCAAAAAGGACACTCTTTTGGCAAATTCTGGGCCTAGTTTTATGGGGACATTTAGCACAGGAGCTTTTTAGGTTTGGCAACCATGAATGTCTATGGTGAGTACCTGGCCTATAGGTTTCAACCTGTCTGACAATGTTCATCAAGGAGCACTAGAGGTGTCTGCCAGCTCTGCCAAATTTTAAAGGGGTATTCTGAGAGTTCAGTATTGATGCCTGACCCGCCAGGATAGGTCATCAATATCTGACTGGTTAGGGTCTAACTCCGAGAACCACCACTGATCAGCTGTTCCGGTGAGTGCCGCGGCCTCTTCCTAGGCCACGGTTTCTCTTTCTAGGCCATGTTCATTGGTCACATGGCCTATTTAGAGGTCAGTCCCATTCTGCAGTACCAAGCGCAGCCAGTATACAATGTACGGCACTGTGCTTGGTATTCTGTCAGGAGGCCACAGTGCACACTGGAGCGGCATAGCCTCTTCAAACAGCTGATCATGGGGGTGGCGAGAGTTGGACCCCCACAGATCAGATATTGATGACCTATCCTGACAATAAGCCATCAATAACTAACTCCCAGAAAACCCCTTTACATGTACGTCTCTGTGAAGTTGATAACCCCTTTACTATGTGATTGCTGTTTAATTTCAATTGTAAGCTCTTCTACTGAATTTAATCTCCTTCATGTTTATACGTATGGCTCCCAGGGAATGCGGTCATCACTGTTCTCATTGAACTAGTATAAACCACTGTGACTTTTTATTTAATGCATTTTATGATGGATTCATAATTATGGTTTATAAGTATAATAAATGCAAGTGAAGCATCCGTAATGGAATAATTGCAGTTCATTTTTGTAGCTCAGGATCTGGATATGACTAAACCGAATGCTACACTGCTTTTATTGACTGAATCGTGTTCTGTTGTTATTCCTACTATAATTGCTGTCAGTTTGCTGAGTAACTGCTGAAAGCTCTAGTAAGATTTCCTGTTAACAAGCCACTTCTACAGCTCGTTCTTCTGTTAGGACGAGATAAGATAGACAGGACTAGAAGGAACTCTCTTGACTTTCTGCTCGACCTGATAATAGAGAAACAGATACATCACATAGTAATACTATTAATAATAACATTATATACCGCATATGGAGTCATATTTTCTCTACTGCCAAAAATAACAATATTAGGCTATGTTCACGTATGCAATGGGGGCTCCATTTTGAGCCTCTGTTGCTGATTTGATGGGAAAAAATAGTGACGCACGTGTTAAAGTGTAACTGTCACGTTTTCATAAAAAAATTATAAATTTTAGCATATGTTACTGCTGCTGCAGCAATATGCATGAAACAATCTTTAGTTTCTTCACATACCACTGTTTTGCTAGAGCTTTTCCCTTAGTTACGGCTGTTTTAACCCCTACAATAAGAGGATCCTCTCAAGATGGCTTCTTTTTCAGTTCTCCGAGGCCAAAACTGCTTTCCCTCCCTTCACATACACACTCGCAGTAGCCAGCAGCTTCCTGCCAGCCAATCAGATTGGATTACTGGGAGACACACCTCCTTACTCTGAAGCCTAATGTAGGCATGCAGTGTGGAGGACCGCCCTTCTGTCTTCTGTTTACACTAAAGGGAAGACAGACAAGCCCTAGCAATGGTCTTTTAAGTGACCAGTGGAAAGGGACAGGGGACATTAAAAAGCTGTTATTATAAGGTAATTACACATCTTTTGACAATCATTGACAGACTAACTCAGGTATACATGCCGTGCTCTAATAAACTAGCAAATAAAAAAAATAATGTATGACAGTTATACTTTAAAGCACAGACCCCATCATAGAACCCAGTAGAATCTCATTATACATCACATCAGTGTGGTCCGTCAGTTGCTGGTGGTATCTGTCATATAGACCTGTTGCACAGAATCGATGATTTTTGTGTCCGCATCAATGATGCTTTCACCCAATGAATGAGTGTTTGCTTGCTCACTGGTTGATCGGCAGTACCTTTACACAGGGCAATTATTGGAAACGAGCTTTCCTAGGAATGCAGCTTCCTGATAATTGTCCCAATCGCTGTCCAGTATAAAGGGGCCTTTAGAAAGCTCAAAGAAGTTATTATCTAATATTTTTTACTGCTCACAATAGGGCTCTTTATAACTTATTATACACAAAGTCATTCTGTACTTTTTGTACAGAGAAGGGGAACTTTGTTCATATGCTAACTGAACTCCTGATTTCTCAAAAAGAGGTTCTGCCGTGGTTGTGGGTGAGGTTTATTTTTATGTAAGGAAAAGGTCTTGGTAAATGTCCCTTGAACTGCATCTACACAAAAGCTACTGCATTTATAAAGTGCCTATGTGCACTTTAATAGTGAGAAAGCTGTCAATCTGCAGTGGGTGATAGCTGTGTTCTAATGTCTCTTAAAGGGCATCTGTCAGTAGATCTGTACCTAGGACACTGGCTGACCTGTTACATGTGCGCTTGGCAGCTGAAGGCATCTGTGTTGGACCAATGTTCATATGTGCCCGCATTGCTGAGAAAAAAAAGAAGTTTTGATATATGCAAATAAGTCTCTAGGAGCAACGGGGGCGTTACCATTACACCTACAGGTTCTGCTCCCTCTGCAACTGCCGAGCCCTCTGCACTTTGATGGACAGGGACAGGCAGTGTAAAAATCATAACTGCTGGCTCTGTTAATCAAAGTGCATAGGGCACGTCATATGCAGAGAGAGCAGAGCCTCTAGGTGTAATGGTAACGCCCCCGTTGCTCCTAGAGGCTCATTTGCATATATTAAAACTTAATTTTTCTCAGCAATGCGGACACATATGGACATGGGACCAACACAGATGCCTTCAGCTGCCAAGCGCACATGTAACAGGTCAGCCAGTGTCATGGGTACAAAACTGCTGACAGATGCCCTTTAAATAATAATTGAACCTAATAACCTATCTAGATCTGACTTAGGTAGATGCTAAGGAAATGTATACATCTGCCTATGGCCTGGTGTCTTCATCCTCCTCAAACCCCGATGGGTCATTGCACAGCTGATGAAAATAAAGAAAAAACAACAACCCAGGGAGGTTTTTTTTTCTCCAAATCTGGTAATGTCCTTAGGCAGACAGCTGGCAACAATGCAATGGTTCGTTATCTAAGAGCTGGAATTACAGGAACCATCTATACAATGAGAACCATCTGCACCAGCCCACCATACTAAAGCGTTTTTTTGAATGACCGTTGTTTGAACGGCTCTGAATTATTGTATACACATTTCCTCGAAATCTGATAACGGCCCCAAATGATTGTACACAAGTTTCCTCCAAATCTGATAACTTCTGAGGGAAAAACATGCCCTGATCGTAAATCAGACTACAGGGGACTTTGATTCTGTCAGATATCCATCTATGCGTCCTGGATGGTAAGAGTGGTAAAGTGGGCCGTAGACCTAACGGCCCTTGTCCCCGTCAGACGAGTCTTACAACAGTTATGATATTGTATTTGCTATTTTCTACTGGGAAAAATGTTACCTTGCATTGCTCCTCATGGGAAAGCTTTAGCAATTATTTGTATATCCTATTATAGTCGGGGCTCATGGAGTTATTACAGTCTATGCTGTATAGATTCATAATATGAAGCCCATAGATTGCTGGGACTTATAGTGGAAGCCTGTGACATTTTTATCATTTTTATCCTCATACTCGCTTGCATTTTAACCCTGTGCTCCGACAAAGCAGCAGTCAAATCCATTGAGAGGACTCCTGAGCTCTCCATTATCTACATGAGCTCAGGAGTCCTCTCAATGGATTTTACTGCCTGTTTGTCGGGACACAGTGTCAAAACACAAGTGAGTATGAAGATAGAAATGACATAACTGGACTGTGCACCACTAACAATATAACTAGAGTTAGCGGGGTGTTTTGGATCTGACAGATTCCCTTTAAGAGCTATCCACCTACAACATACTGCTGAGTGTACATGTTACATTATGCAATAAGCTCCATCTATTGGTGGCTGAATTTTATCTCTATGTCAATAACATAGCCTTTGAATGGGGTAGCAGGGAGTATGCTTGACCACCACTTAATTTAAAGGGAATCTGTCAACTCTGAAACACCCCCCCCCCCAAACTAGGGTAAGCGGTATATAGTGTAAGTGATGCAGATTCTAGTTATGTCTTTTTTATCTTCATACTCACTTGTGTTTTGACACTGTGTCCTGCCAAACCAGCAGTAAAATGCATTCAGAGGACTCCTGAGCTCATGTAGATAATGGAGAGGACTCAAAGAGGAGTCCCTTTCAATGGATTTTACTGCTGCTTTGTCGGAGCACAGGGTTAAAATGCAAGTGAGTATGAAGGTAAAAATGACATAATCTGACTCGGCATCACTTAACCTATACACCACGCACTCTAGTTTATGGGGTGTTTTGGAGTTGACAGATTCCCTTTAAGCTCCCTCTAGTGGTAGCTGTGAGTATCTAATATTTTATGTCTATGCAGCAGATTTGAAATTTTGTATTTAAAAAAACTGAGCACATACTGCCATTTGAATCTGATCAGTAGAGAATTTCAGATGTTTTAAATTACGTGTGTTAAGGGTGTTCAAGAATGGACGTTCACTTAAGAATGCTTAAACCTAGCTGAGCCAGGCTAGCGCGAAGCTCAATCATTCCAAAAATCAAAAAAAATTGAGACGTTTACAGATGATTTGGGTGCAGGGGTTTTAATCTCCATATTCCCAAATAACTCTTCATGTAGGGCATGCTCAGCTCTGCTTATTCAAGACCAAAGAAAATAAACTATCACAACTCACATTCTTGTTTGCTTCTTCCTGTTACACACAATTTACACACAAGACGCCCACACACAACATGATATCTTCAGCTGAGAGATCTGTTTTTTATTACAGTCAGTCTTATTCATTAACATTCTTGCAGATTCTATCAAATCCATGTATTTTTACATTTATGTGCAAAATTTCTGGTGACTGCATATGGAGAACGTATCTTCTTAGTCTCTCCTGCTGCAGGCCACAGCCTGTGCTTCTTCCTAAATCCTACCCGGCATTACTTTTAAGGCATATGCACGCTTTCTGGTATTTAAAGGGCCAGCATGCACCCTAGTCTTCTCTAGCCAATCGCTAGTCACCTCAGAGTATTTAAGGCACCTTTCCCTTGGAGAGGGTGCCTGAGCTTTAGGTATTCTAGCTTGCTAGTCCTACTTAAGATGTGGTATTCTGTTTCTCTGCCTGTGTACCGATCTCTGCCTGTTTACCGACTCTGACCCTCCACTCATGGAACTGCTTTTAGCCTGTTTATAGTATTGACCCATTATTGCCTGCCCTAAACTCAGACTAATTTCATGGATATACACTAACTCTTGTCTGCCCTGACCTCGACCTGCTTCCTGACTAAGAGTATTGGCTGTTCCCTGGTGTCTCTGACCACAGTGGGTCAGCCGTAAACCACACCAGGACTATTCCAAGAAGTAGCGGCCTGTTGGCTACCCTGAAGCAGTCCAGCTCGTCCCTGTATAGGGGTTAAAGTTGAATACTGGGGGACCCTCAGGATAACGCCCTAAGTTAAATCGGTTGGTTGGCGCAATGGTTCCACAGCCACTGCCCATTACAAGATGACTTTGCAGGAACCTGTTTCTCTCAAACAAGAAGGAGAGGGTGGGGCTGGCATAGGAAGCAGGACGAACAAGGGTGCACAGAGTGGTTTGGGCCCAGCCTTGGTGCACTGAACTGCTCATTTGGATATGGATTAACAGTAGGTTTTATCCAGAATTAAGCAGCAGATTGCTAATTGAATGGTATAATCATTTCATTCAGTTGAGCTAGCCCTAAAAGGCATTGTGCCTGGTTTAACTGTGAATTTTCTGGTGATGGATTACCTTGAAGTGTGATCATAATAGCACGCTAAATCTGGTCTCTTATAGTTAAGCACAAGGGGATGAAATGTTCCGAGTTATTGTCAGTATTCTGGCTGCACACTGAATGGCACCCATCTACAGACTGTAATGCTTCATGGCTGGATATTTCATGTTATGTACCAGATTGTGGTTTGCAGCTGTTTTTGTTGACTTGTTACATCTCTTACAGCATAGTTGGCTTATATGAAGGGGATTTGGATTTAATTAGTGATTGCTGCAGGGGCGGCAGGCAGTGACCGCCCACACAATACAGCACTTATATATCAAGCAGGGGGGTCCTTTTGCCAAAGAAAAGGCCTGGATATAAATAGATTATATCTGGGTCCTCCTGCCAGAGGTAAAGAACTATAATATATATGAGAAAAGACGATCCAAATGAAATAGGCAGTCTGTCCTCAGGAAATTCTGTTACACCGGCCACAATGCCTTGTAGTACTAGCTCAGCTGAATGTAATGATCTGTTGCTTCATTCTGGAGAAAAAGTACTTTTAATCCATATGCAAATGAGCCGTTCAGTGCACCAAGGGCGGGTCCAATTCTGTGCACCCTTGCTCCTCCCTCTCCATTATTGACAGGGCCAGGCTCCTGCATAGACACCTCCTCTTCTAGCCCCGTCAATTTAGAAGCAGAAGGAGCAATGGTGCACAGATAGGCTTAGGCCTGCCCTCGGTGCACTTAAAGGGGTTGTCCAAGTAATTATTTTTTTTTATGACCTATCCTTAGGATACATGACCCATCTTCAGGGGTGCAACACCCGTCACCCTGCCGATCAGCTCGTTGAAGAGAAGGCCGTGCGCCATGCCAGTGCAGCCTCCCCTTCATTGATTACCTTGTCGCCGTCTCAACCGCCATAAGAGGTGAACACTTCAATAGGAAGGAGCCGTCCCACAGAAGTGAATAGGACGGCTTCTTGTAATTACACAGGCTCACCGCTGTGGTTGAGACGGCGGGCACGTAAACAATGAAGGGAAGGCTGTGCTGCTGATCGGCGTGGGAGCCGGGTGTCAGACCCCTGCTGATCTTATATTGATTACCTATTTTGAGGATAGGTCATTGATAAAAATAACTTGGAAAACCCCTTTAACTGCTCATTTGCATATGGATTTAAAGTACTTTTTACAGAATGAAGCAATGGATTGCTAAGTGAAAGGTATCATTACATTAGGCAAGCTAGCCCTAACCATTGTGCCTGGTTTAGCGGTAAATGTCTTGGTGACAGGTTCCCTTTAAAGGGAACCTGTCACCGGGATTTTGTGTATAGAGCGTAGGACATGGGTTGCTAGATGGCCGCTAGCACATCCGCTATACCCAGTCCCCATAGCTCTATGTGCTTTTATTGTGTAAAAAAAACCGATTTGATACATATGCAAATTACCCTGAGATGAGTCAGAGCTTGAAAATATGACTCTTCTCTGGTCATACAAGTAAGATATGACTCTTTTATGGTAATTTGCATATGTATCAAATCTTGTTTTTTTACACAATAAAAGCACATAGAGCTATGGGGACTGGGTATAGCGGATGTACTAGTGGCCATCTAGCAACCCATGTCCTCAGCTCTATACCCAAAATCCCGGTGACAGGTTCCCTTTAAGAAGATTAGGGTTCTTTCAGACTAGGTGCTAACGAAACCCAATAAATACCCCATTAAATAAGTGCCCCAAGAAATGCTAGCTGTAAAAAAAGCATAACAATACGTTAATCAGTATTACTGGCCTAGTTTCAGTGAGCCTTTTTGCCCATCCCAAACTTTGTCCCCAAGCCAAACTTCCAGAGCACTGGAGCATTCACCAGCATTCAAGAGGAGCTATAGCATAAACTCATTATTTTATTCACATACTTTATTCCAATCCTTTAACTGCCTTCCAAAATAAAAATCTTCTATTCCCAGAAACTGTCAACAAGTAGTCATCCCTGCTGATGGTTTTTAAGGCAGCATTGGAAAACGGAGCCTGATCAGTATTGCTATCTATCTCCTTTTATGGTAAAGCTGCCAAAAGCCACCATCCTTGTGATAAACGGCAGATTATGCTTGAGATCAGGCAGAAGTAGATAGTCTGACAGCCTGGGGAATCATTAGATAAAAGATAACATAGCGACATCCTGCAGATTTACAGCTTGGACCCTTGTGCATGAAATAGGCAGGAAGCTCCACTATGGCTTTCTAGGGACTGCTTGTGTGCACATGGGGAATTTTATAAATCTCAGATAAAGAGCAGAGATAAAACTGCTTAGAGCATCCAGATGTCCAGCATTCCTTTTATGATAGTAGTCAGAGCTAAAGGGGTCTTCCAGGCTTCTGATATTGATGACCTATCCTCAGGATAGGTCATTAAAATCTCATCGGTGAGGGTCTGAAACCCACGGACCCCCACGATCAGCTGTACCCTGCAGCCTTCAGTGCTGGAAATGACCTCTTTGAATGGAACAGGAAGCACAGCTCCGTTCAGAGTGTAGTGGTTGTTCTTAGTTACTGCAGTCTATCTCCCATTCACTTCAATGGTAAGTGAGCTGCAGTAACTAAGAATGGCCACTACACTTTGATAGGAGCTGTGCTTCCTGTTCCATTCAAAGAGGTAGTTTCCAGCACTGATGGCTGCAAGGTACAGCTGATTGTGGGGGTGCGGGGTGTCAGACCCTCACCGATTATATTTGAATTACCTATCCTGAGGGTAGGTCATCCAATATCAGGAGCCTGGAAAACCCCTTTAAGGGCAGCCATACATCTTCAATAGCTGTTGGATGAATGCTGATCAGCCATTTCTCCTGATTTCCACATACATGTTTGGTTTGGATATCTATGTATGTGTTTTCAATAGGGAGAGAGGAGAAAGTTGCTGCTGGTAAATTAAATGTTTGGGCTTTAAAACTCAATGTGTCATTTAGCAATAGCTGCTGCTGACACCTAAAATTCCGGCTCTTTCTTCACCGAGGCCAGGAACCTTGGTGACACATACCTTCCATCCATGATGATTCCAGGTACCTTCTTACACCACATTGTGCCCCCTCACAGAATTATGCCTAGCTGTGCCCCCAGTAATATGCCCTGTTATGTGCCCCCAGTTATATGCCCAGTTATGTGCCCCCAGTAATATGCCCAGCTGTGCCCCCTCACGGAATTATGCCCAGCTTTTCCCATAGTAATTGTGCTCCAGTAATAGGCCCTGTTACGTGCCCCCAGTAATAGGCCCTGTTACGTGCCCCCAGTAATATGCCCAGCTGTGCCCCCAGTAATATGCCCTGTTATGTGCCCCCAGTAATATGCCCAGTTATGTGCCCCCAGTAATATGCCCAGCTGTGCCCCCTCACGGAATTATGCCCAGCTTTTCCCATAGTAATTGTGCCCCAGTAATAGGCCCTGTTACGTGCCCCCAGTAATAGGCCCTGTTACGTGCCCCCAGTAATATGCCCAGCTGTGCCCCCAGTAATATGCCCTGTTATGTGCCCCCAGTAATATGCCCAGTTATGTGCCCCCAGTAATATGCCCAGCTGTGCCCCCTCACGGAATTATGCCCAGCTTTTCCCATAGTAATTGTGCCCCAGTAATAGGCCCTGTTACGTGCCCCCAGTAATATGCCCAGCTGTGCCCCCAGTAATATGCCCTGTTATGTGCCCCCAGTAATATGCCCAGTTATGTGCCCCCAGTAATATGCCCAGCTGTGCCCCCTCACGGAATTATGCCCAGCTTTTCCCATAGTAATTGTGCCCCAGTAATAGGCCCTGTTACGTGCCCCCAGTAATATGCCCAGCTGTGCCCCTAGTAATAGGCCCTGTTATGTGCCCCCAATAATATGTCCAGCTGTGCACCCTCACGGAATTATGCCCAGCTCTTCCCATAGTAATTGTGCCCCCAGTAATATGTCCAGCTGTGCCCCTAGTAATATGCCCAGTATGTGCCCCTAGTAATATGCCCAGTTACGTGCCCCCAGTAATAGGCCCAGTTATGTGCCCCCAATAATATGTCCAGCTGTGCACCCTCACGGAATTATGCCCAGCTCTTCCCATAGTAATTGTGCCCCCAGTAATATGTCCAGCTGTGCCCCTAGTAATATGCCCAGTATGTGCCCCTAGTAATATGCCCAGTTACGTGCCCCCAGTAATAGGCCCAGTTATGTGCCCCCAGTAATAGGCCCAGTTATGTGCCCCCAGTAATAGGCCCAGTTATGTGCCCCCAGTAATAGGCCCTGTTATGTGCCCCCAGTAATAGGCTGTTATGTGCCCCCAGTAATAGGCCCAGTTATGTGCCCCCAGTAATATGCCCAGTTATGTGCCCCCAGTAATAGGCCCAGTTATGTGCCCCCAGTAATAGGCCCTGTTATGTGCCCCCCAGTAATATGTCCAGGTTTGTGCCCCTCACAGAAAGTAAAAAAATAAACACCACATATTTACCCTGTTCCTAGCAGCAGGACATCAGCTGCTCTGGTCTGTGGAGGAGGCGGAGCCCAGGCCGCCCCCTGCACAGAGGTGTGGAGAGCCGGCAGGGGGGAGGAATGATGAAGCAGTGAGCCAATGCCGGCTCGCTGCTTTATCATAATTTAGATACAGCTGCCAGAAAGTGGGACATAGCTCCCCTTACGGGAACAGCGGGACACCCACTGTAATCTGGGACTGTCCCGCCGGATCTGGGATGGTTGGGAGGTATGCAACAGAATTGAATACCATGCATTACCTGTTTTATTTCCTAACATTACGTTGATATTAAAACATTCCGATAAGATTTCCTAATATTACGGTGATATTATAACATTACGGTGCTATGCAGGCGCGTTGCACGGTGTGAACTCGTGGTGTAAAAACATAAGGAAGTTTAGGAGGAGTGGGACAAGGCGTCTTATAAAATCTGAGAACACGACTGGCAATCATATGATTTCTGAACCCTTTGTCTGTGTCTAGTGGTACATGTACAGCTCCTAGGCACGGTGCCACGTTACAACATTAAATGCACATATATGGTGTGCTGGCCTCACGCCCCCAGATCTTGGATACGCTACAAAGACACCTGGAGAACATAAAAATGTTTGTTAAATTGGGGCTAGATTATGGAAGAACATTCCTGACACAGCCATACCCCATTCAAACTGTTTATAGGGCATTGTGCAACTACATATTGGAGTAGGTGGTGGCGGTATTATATCATTGTTTGGGAATTTGGGGGATAAGGGTTGAATTGTCAAAACAACCACTTTAATTGTGTATAACTGATCTAATGGGGAAAGTCACTGGTTAGGAACCTTTTAGCTGGGAGCAACCTTACCTTGGGGGACCACAGGTATTTATGGCAGTCATCAAAGGGGTTCTCTTCACTACAGATAGACTCTGGATAGGTCATCAGTATCAGATCGGTAGGGATATGACACCCAGCATCCCCACGCTCAGCTGGAGACAGACCGCTCCCTACACTGTGCGGTTTAAGGTACTGAAACTCGGCTCCCAATCAAGTGAGCTGCAGTACCCAGACATGGCCACTACACATTGTTTGGCACTATAAGCCAAAAAGAACAACAAACAAACAAATTGCCCTTTGTTATAAAGTAACAACAAAATATACCACTAGGCAAACATGAAAGGTCAGCCACCTCACCAACTATAATACACAACCAATAAGAAAAACAGAATCGGGCGTAGATTTAGAACATTTTCTGCACCTAAAACAGGCGTAGAAAATCATAAACGAGACTGCCTACTGACCCTCCCCCTTCCCGTGCACGCCACGCCCCCTTTTTTAGAACTGGCGTGAGCTGGAAAAAGTCGTAAAGGTTATTTGCGCTGCAATCTGCAACAGATATACGGCAGAAAACTGGCATGTATCCGATAGTAAATGACCCCCAAAGAGTCCAAATGCAAGCCACAATGGATCAGCGAGGTTACGAAGGTTTAGAAGTCCAGGATTTTCTGGAACGAATATGGGGAATAAATTGAATTCTGCAATTCGTATACAAGCTGAAGTATGCACGCTGCTCTGTAACGATGAGTACACAGCTCTGACCACATCTGTCATGTCCAGAAGAAACAACATTTCTTAATATAAATGGACTGGAACGTTTCCATGTAAAAAGGGATTATCATCTATGACAGTAAAGAAGTCCTCATCAGACGGCGCGACAGGATGAGAAAACAATGCAGGATAAATATAGTAGGAAGAATGCAAGATATTGCCCCCCAAGGAGACTTACAACTTCCATCCGGTTGGGCCAGTGCTCAAGGCATGGACTTCTGCAACACAAGATCTGTCCTTTTAAAGAGGCTAAAAGGTAATGGCATAGTGCTAGGAGATGCCATTACTTTTTGATCGTTGGGGCAAAGGTTTATAAGTAATATCAGGAAGTATTACTTTACTGAGAGAGTAGTGGATGCATGGAATAGCCTTCCTGCAGAAGTGGTAGCTGCAAATACAGTGAAGGAGATTAAGCATGCATGGGATAGGCATAAGGCCATCCTTCATATAAGATAGGGCCGGGGGCTATCCATAGTATTCAGTATATTGGGCAGACTAGATGGGCCAAATGGTTCTTATCTGCCGACACATTCTATGTTTCTATGTCTGACCTCTGGGACCTTGACAGGACCAGGCAGTGTAAACATTGTAATGCCTGGCCCTGTGAATCAAAGTGCAGAGGGCGCGGCAGTTGCAGAGAGAGCAGAGCCTCTAGGTGTAATGGCAACGCCCCTGTTGCTCCGAGAGCCTCATTTGCATAAATGAAAACATCATGTTTCTCAGTAATGCTTGCTATATGAACATGGGACCAACACAGGTGTCTTCATCTGCCAAGCGCACATGTACCAGGTCAGCCAGTGTCATAGCTGTTGATTTAAAATCCTGGAAAACCCCTTTAAATGGCAAAGTTTGTTAATAGTATAATTGCAATTGACATGAAAGTTACTCCAGATGTAGGAGTCATGGCATTCTAATGGTAGAATCACAGTTAGGGCTCTTTCACACGAGCGAATCTAGTGCGTGGAATCCTCTGCGTGAAAGACAGCCAAGCCCCGCTCCGGACAGCAGAGACACGGAGCAGTAACATGACTGATAATGCTCCGTGCCTCTCTGTGATCTTTTTACTACAAAATCACAATGACAGCTTTATCTCACTGTGATTTTGTAGTAAAAAGATCAGAGGCAGGGAGCATTATCAGTCATGTTACTGCTTCATGTCTCCCTTTCACTCGGTGGATTACCCGCACGGCCCTTATCCTCTTCACATATCCAGGTAAACAGCAGTCAGACACCTGGACGGGACAGGTAGGAATTCAACCTTGAGTTCATTGACCTGTACATTAGGCCTCATCTCTACAGCCAGTTCAGTCCATGCATAGTTCACGGTTTTCTGCTGTGGTTTTCACAAAACTGTAACCAAAATCACAATATGACCTCCATGGGTCACTGTAGACTGTTGTAACTGGTCAAAAGTGAAGGAATAGTTTTTTGCCATCAATAGTTATATGGGCATTTTACGCCCCCATTCCATATAGACCTTGTTTTAAGCATAAAATGGGATGATTATAGTATAACCTTTATAACTCGTATCTTATCTTCTTCTATTGCAGATCGTGAAGATCAGTCCATCCTGTGCACGTAAGTACAAGCCATATTATTGTCCCGTATTGCTCTGGCCTTTTTATGTTACGAGCTGTTTTCTTCTTGTTTTATGATCTGACCAATACCTATTTGTAAGGTAAACTACGGAGGTCACTGTCCAGAACCATTACCAGCAAATTCTTAGGCTACTTTCACATCTACGCTTTTTGGGTGACAGATCCGTTTTTTTCTTATCTGCAAAAAACTGCAGCATTGACTTAGGCTACTTTCACATCTGTATTTTTCCTGGATCTGTCATGGATCAGCAAAAACACTTCCGTCACGATAATACAACCGTCTGCATCCGTTCTGAAGGCATCCGGTTGTATTATCTTTAAAATAGCCACGACGGATTCATCGCTAAAACCACTATAAGTCAATGGGGGACGGATCCATTGACTTACATTGAGAGTCATGTCAGATCCTTCTTGATCCGCATCCCAGGACACACTGAAAAACGCTGCTTGCAGCTCTTTTATGTGCATCATGGGAACGCAATGATATGGAACGGAATGCATTCTGGAGCACTCCGTTCCCTTCAGTTCAGTTTTGTCTCCATTGACAATGAATGGGGACAAAACAGAAGCGTTTTCTCCCGCTATTGAGATCCTATGACGGATCTCAATAGCAGAAAGGGAAAGCGCAGATGTGAAAGTAGCCTTGCATTGTTTTTAGTGCCGGATCTGTTTTTTTCCGTTTTACAGACCAGACATAAAATCTTGCATCGGTTTTGTGCCTGGTCACAAAACGGAACAAACTGGAACAGTATGCATCCTGATCTGTTTTGTCACCATTGTCAATGCATGGGGAAAAACGGAAGTGTTTTGCGTCAGCAGAGGATCTCAAAACCAGAATACAAAGCGCAGATGTGAAAGTAGCCTTAAACTGCTACCAATCTTCCTACACCATTCCATTTAGTAGAATCTAAGGCTACCGATAGGTATCCACCACAGCCCACCGTAAGGCCAGGTGGACTAGGCTACTACCAACCCAGATTACGTCTGCGGTGTAAGGCGATAGAAAACGGGTGTGAGCGCTCAGGTAGCAGACTTTACCGGATGACCATAAGGGAAAGAGAAAAGTAGTCAATTAGCCAGGGCCAAAACCAGGAGAGTAGGTACAAGCCAAATCAGTAGACAAGAGGTTACTCAGGAGCCAAGCCAAAGTCAGCTCTAAGCAGGTATAGGGTATGAACACTAAGCACAGAGGGACGAACAGGAGTCAGGACACATATGAAATCACAGGCACTGACCTAGAGTCAGTGCCTGATTGAAATCTCCCAGCTAGTCCTCTGATTGGACATAAAGCCAAAAACCTTATTGGCTCGGTGTACCATCTCTCAGATAGGTCAGCCAGCCTGGCTGGATTGGCAGGTTGGTATGGGAACCTTCTAGGAATGACCATGCGACTGATGCACATGCCGCTCCTGATCTCCTGACGCTTGCTAGTCGGACTGTGGTTAGGTAAGTGTCACAAATGTATGACAGTGTATAGTAGTCACAAGTACAGTTATGTGCAACAATATTCCTGATACTTTAGGAGACACATTGTGCAAACATGTTGTAGAGGTGAGACATTTCTCGGACATCCAGAAGAAGTTCTTGCATACATGACCCCATTGCTTTGTAGAAGTTCCTGAGACGACTTTGCCTACTCGGCACACAATGGCGTCATTCATCTTAGTCTAATGTAAACTCACTCCCGGCCATCCCTAGTGTTCACTACATGTCTATGACACGGGATAAATGAACCCTAAGTGACATGTGATGAATCACGTTTGTAATCTAATAACCCTTTTCTCAAGGCGGATCCCTCTTCATGTCCACTGAAGGCTTAATACGACAGCAAATAAGCCAGTTTCTGTGGTTCTAATATTAGCTCAGTCCCTTGTTCTCGGTAAATCCTAAATATAACAGTCTATATTCCCAGAAATGTAGAAATAGCTCAGTGCTGTTCATAATAACATGAATCAACTCCATCTCCTTGCCGTCTATCCATGCATGTAGGACACCGGCATTGCAGGTACTTTATGGCCTGGGCTGTGGTCACATGACCATGTCCATGCAGTTTTTACTTATTTCCTGTGATGTTATGTCCATGGACGTGTCAGAGTAGCAACAGGGGCAGTGATAAGGGGGCGTCAATGTAACTAGCTGGTGGGAGGAGCTATAAGTTAGCTGGGTGTTGTCAGGGGCGGGGCTGGAGCTGTGGCAGAGAATGGTGAAGTGCATCATGGGTTTGGTTGGATACAGCAACAGGAAGTGCTACCTATAGGATGGAAACAAACCAGAGTTATTGAGTCCAAAATGTCTGCTGCTACATTCAAATGGGGGAACACAGGCCCCTGTTTTTGTGATCGGCGGTGGCCCAAGTGGTCAGACCCCTGACTATCAGACACCTATCCCCTATTTGGGAATATGTTGCTTACATGGGACAACCCCTTTAAGGCTATGTAGCCTTTTGAGGCCTCTTGCACACAACCGTATGCCTTTTTCAGTATTTTGCGGTCCGCAAAAAACAGATCCGTAAAAAATACGAATGACGTCCGTGTGCATTCCGATTTTTGCGGAACGGAACAGCTGGCCCCTGATAGAACAGTACTATCCTTGTCCATTTACGTTCCTTTTTATTTTTGCCTTCCGTATGCAGACCATATACAGAACTATTCATTTCAATGGATCCGCAAAAAAAACAGAAGGTACTCCGTATGCCTTCCGTTTCCGTAACGGAAGGCATACGGAGTACCTTCCACTTTTTGTGCGGATCCATTGAAATGAATGGTTCCGTATTCGTGTGCAAGAGGCCTGAGGAATACAAATAAAATGTTTTTTAAACAATGTTTGACTTTGCGGTCTGTGTTAGTAAATACTTCTATTGTCCATGGGAGCATCTTTTAGAACTCTGTTTTTCTCTGTTATTCCTCCTGGGAATGGATGAATAAATTGCCACTCAGGCGTTACCCTTCCAATTGTCATTACTGTATGTGTCCCTACAATTTCTGCACTGGTTGGAGAGTGTCTAGGGGCCCACCCGTTTGACAGAGGGGTGTTAATGTGTGTCTACATTTTCAGGAGGAATAGCAGAGGGATGGCACAATGCAGAGTTTTATGGGCCCTGTCAGGAGTGGGAATAGACGGCTTTTAAAGAAGGACTGCATTTTGGGATCAGCAACGAGTAATTCCCCTCTTGTAGTTTGCACTGCTCATCTCGCTCAGCAGAGAATAGGTTGAGGGCTGTGTGTGTGTGAGAGCATTTAGCAAATGATGCCTGGGAGCCTGGTATGACGATTAGGAAGATCTAATGCCATATATAGTCAGAGAGCCAGGGATTTTTTGAGAAATGCCAAGAGACAGGCACTTTTAGCCTGGGAGAAAGGAAATGCAATTTAATGTCATTACGTCCACACTATAACCTTTTTACTGGAGAAACTGCTGTATGTATAGTCTTCTCGAGGAAAAGCTTCAGTTTTCCAAAACTGATAAAAGGAATAATAATGCTCAGTTGGAAAGTACAGCTATGGGGAATGTCTGGCGTGGGAGCGTTCCCACAGGATGTGTATTTACATCTGTGTAACGTAGAACCCTTTACACACAGGGATGTATGGTGTTTTCCACATTACGTCCTACAGGGGTAGACGAGAAGGAGGTATCCTAATAAAAAATACAATGGGGGAGATTTATCAAGATTGCTGTCCCCATACGCCAGTCTTGATCCCATGTGCATTGGAGTAAGATGCGCCTAATTTATTAAAATGCAGATGTCTCTTAAAGGGGTTATCCAAACTATAAAACATGCCCCCTAATGCCTGGGCCCCTCATATAGATTATACTTATCCTGCTCCCCGGCACTCTGATCCCAGCACGGCCGCCGCTACATCTCCCCGATGCACGGATCAAAACATCTGGCAACAGGGGGTGCAGCCAATAGCAGGCTGCGATGGGGATGAGCCTCCCTAGTGTCACCAGATGCAGCAGCAGCCGTGCGGGGATCAGGAGTGACACAGGGTGCCAGGGAGCGGAGTAATTATAATCTATATCAGGGGCCCAGGCATTTAGGGCTTGTTCACACGACCGTATGGATTTTTCAGTGTTTTGCGGACTGTTTTTTACGGATCCGTTGTTCCATTTTTTGTTTCCGTTGTGTTTCCGTTTCTGTTCCGGTTTCCCATTCCGTTTTTCCGTATGGCCTATACAGTATACAGTAATTACATAGAAAAAATTGGGCTGGGCAGAAAATTTTCAATAGATGGTTCCGCAAGACATACGGATGCATTTCCGTATGTGTTCCGTTTTTTTTTTGCGGACCCATTGACTTGAATGGAGCCACGGAACGTGATTTGCGGACAATAATAGGACAAGACTCAAGATGTAGCGGAACGGAAATGCGGACATACGAAAACAGTACATTCCGTTATTTTGCGAACCATAGAAATGAATGGTTCCGTATACGGAACGCAATAAACGGCCCATATACGGAACGCAAAAAACATTTGTGTGAACGAGCCCTTAGGGGCATGTTTTATAGTTTGGATAACCACTTTAATGAATTAGGCACATCTCAAGCCAGTGGCAGATGAACACTTTGAGCTATAACTGTGCCAGTTTTGTGCCAGCTATGCCAGTTTTGAAATTACGTAGAAAAATGCTTTTACTCTTTTATTATGACTAGGTCCCCTGATTTATTATATTTGCAGTTATTGAGCACCTGTTAACAGGATCAACCCAGATGAAGCAGGCACAGTTCCTGGTAGGGTACATCCTGCTGATTACAATGATACCTGTCATGTGAAAATCAGTTGTGGCGTTCCCAAGAAAAAAAGATTTTGATTCTTTATGTACATGAGGGCTTCAGTGCACTGGGGGCGGAATCTAGAACCTCAGTGCACCTCAGCTTTCCAGTGCTGGCCACACCCCCTGGCGCACTGAAGCCTTCATTTGCTGAAAGGATAAAAGTCCTTTTTTCTCGGGAACGCCACAACCGATTTTTACTAAACGGGTATCCTTTTAATCAGCAGGATCAACTCTACTGGGAGGTATCTCTGGCTTAATTGGGTGAATCCTGCAAATAGGTTCTCTTCAAACAAAGATTGATGCAAAGAAAAAAATAAAATGATTTTAAAGAAAATCTGTTGAACTGCAACGAAAATAAATCCAGGAGCCAGATAATTCCACTCTTAACCCTCTGCCATGTGTGTACAGTAGGATAAATGCATACGTTTATTCACTACTGAAAGCAATTTAAACAGACCATAAATCTACTCCAAGACAGAAGTATAACAAAGTGACTGTGATTACAGGCACACGGTCACACCATATATAGAGATCTCAGGGTCTCTTTACAGTAGAGCCTTTCTAGATTTAATGTAGAGCAAAAACGGTGTTATATATGTGATATGCAGCCAGCCCGGGCAGGAGGCGAGAGAATGAGAGTAGTGGTGGAGGCCTAATGGTGGTAGTACACCTTAAGGTGGCTATGGGTCCTCCCTGGTGCTCCCTGAGGCCGGGGCACAGTGAATTGGCCCTAGACTCGTGGCACACACTGGTGATGGTTTAGGGTGAACTTGATATTGGTGGTTCTGTTGGGGGTGCAAGACAGGGTCCTCATGAGGAACGCAGAGGCGGTTCAGTACTGTCGCAATGCAGGTGTCGGTGCATGCAATGTTTGGCCAGTTTTTCAATAAACAACCGTTCTTTACTAGTAATAAGCTTGAAATGCGGTAGTCACAGTCTTCATCATGCATGGACTGGCAGATCTTACACAGGTTGCAATTTCCAAAGTTCTTACAGTTCTTCAGGCTGAAAGTGGAGTAGACAGGCCTAGAGATGTTTCCTCTCTGAGTCAATCTTCCAAAACTGTGCTTTCCTTCTCTGATTCAACCACAGGGTTGCAGTATATCTCTTCTTTTTCTCGTTTTTAATCTCTATCATCAGAATACAGCACTCAAAGTCCTTTATCAGATACCCAATCTGCCTCTTAAAGTATGCCTGGATGCCTAAGCTCACAGTTATTGTAGACACGAGAGCTACAGTATGCAGTGCAAAAATCTCCACAGTATTTTTAGCACGCACCTCTCCTTTCAAAAGGCTGATACACTATAATGTAGTCTCAATTGCTTCCTCAGAGGCTGGTGTATGGTTCTGTCTCTCAAGCTGGCTGTTCTATCCAGGGCTGCTATTTTGCTCCCTCACTGTACTCTGTCTCTTAGTGCAGTGTTCCTCAACTCCAATCCTCAGGGCCCACCTAATGGTCAGGTTTTTAGGAATTCCTGAGCAGGTGATATAATTACGGTAGTTTCAATGCATCAAGACTTACCACAGGTATTCATTCTGTGGGATATTCTCAAATAATGACTGGTAGGTGGGCCCTGAGGACTGTAGGGAACACTGTCTTAGTGCACTGAACTGCATATTGAGTGCCACTCCCTATGGGTATGTGTAGCAGCCCCACCTAGCAACTAGCTACCAAGGCCTGTTAACCCTTTGACAGCCTGTAGAAAAAAAATGCATATACCACTATTCTCACACATTTTAAACCTTTTTAGCAGTGTTCTACCAGGAAAATTCCTCTTCTCTTCTAAGCTCATAGATTGTTTTTTTCCAGATCAAGTCTCAGGTCAGTGTCCCTGCAATGCTACAGAGTTAGAAAGTCATGCACAGAAATCCTTTAACCCAAGTATATACAGTATATGTAACTTCACAACCTAATTCAGTAATAGTTTGTTAATTCATAAAATATATCATAGGCCTATTGAGGATTGCTGTGGTAGTCCCAGATCTTGTGTTATCTTCTCAGGGCCTGTGCCTTTTCCCCGATTTCACGTGCTGATTGTGGGTTGGAAAGCTCAAATGGTTTCCATGCAATCTAAAAACAAATCTTCTAAAATAGGATTGTGGGACGATAAGTCTTCTAGTACGAATGTTCTTATTAGATTCCTGCTGTGTTCAGAGCTATGCGTAGTTTAGATGGTGCCCTATGCAGTACCTTCTATTAGCAACAGGCTCGGACTGGCCCACCGGGGAGGCCCCCCATCTCCTGGGTCCGGAGATAAGATGGAGGAGTAATTATTTATCTTGTTTCTCAGGAGAGATAATTATTGTAGCCACTAGGTGGCAGTATCGCACAGTGATGCAGCCTATTACTGGTGTAAATTGTACAGGAGGCCCCGGAGTATCTTCTAAACTTCCCAGGCTGCTGGCAGTGAAGGAGGAGAGAACATGTCTGGCCATCCTTCTGCCCTCCCTGCTGTCAGAAAACTGTGGTTGCTGGAGAGAAGGACTCATCTACGGTGCTGGGCTGATTTCTCAGGTGTGTGACAGTAGTGATCTGTAGGAGACTGTAAGGAGAAAATAGGGGATTTGTTTATAGCAGACACAGATCTATGGATGTGTGCTGCTCTCTGCAGAGTTCAGAGTGGCATTGGGGGGACTCTGCCCTAGGTCCCACCCAATGATTCTGCTTTAGGTGCACCCCCATTAGTGCCACAGCTCCAGATGCCCCCCAGTGCCCCCACTCTAAATGCACCCCTAATATTGCCTCTTCTCCAGTTGCCCCCCTAATTCCTCTGCTCCAGGATCACCACTATTACCATGCCTCAGGTGACCCTAATGCCTCTGCTTTAGATGCACCCCCATAAATGCCCCAGCTCAAGATGCCTCCACTCTAAATGCACCACTAATATTGCCTCTTATCCAGTTACCCCTGCTCCAGAATCTCCACTATTACCCTGCCTCAGGTGACCCTAATGCCTCTGTTTCAGTTATGACCCTCTGTTTGTGCCCTTTGCTCACGTTGCTCCTCTAGCACCTTTGCTTGGGTTTGTTAATGGTTGTGACCTGCAAAGGGGGTTGGACTTATGACTGAAAAATTCTGCACAGTGCGTCATATTCTCCAGTATTGACACGTATGGTTTACAAGGCGGTAGTGATGATATTCCGTATTTACAGGCATCACTGCTGCCATGTAAAAAGATACTGGTGGAGGATTTAAAGGGGTTGTCCAGGTTTCCAAGTTATCCTTTCCACACCATAGGGCATAACTATATGATTAGTGGGGTCCGATTCTGCGACCCCCACTGATCCCAGAAACAGGTCCTGTTCCCCCTTTTTGATGGTGTGGCAGGCCACACATACGCCCTGCTGCTCCATTTATTCTCTTTGGGACCACTGGAAATAGCCAGCGCTTCACTCCGCCATCTCCAGCGACTCCATAGAGAATGGATGGAGAGGCAGGGCATATGCTCGACCTGCCACTCAATCAAAAAGGGGGATCAGTGGGGGCTCCAGTGTTCAGACCCCCATGGATCACTTAGTTATCCACGATCATGTGGATAGAGGATAACTAGAAAAGTGGACACAGGTCCTTTTAACAGGCGAGCATTTCTATTTTAGTTTGACACATATTTTGGGCCACATTTAAAAATTTTTTTACACCCAAAGAAAACCTTTAAGGATAGGGAATGTGTAAAGGTTCAACAGCTATGACACGACAGGTGATAAGTGTCTGATTGATAGGGGTCTGACTGCTGGGACCCCCATAATCAAGGGAACGTGGTCTTAAGACCCTTGTGTATATAGATTGGCGGTAATGTAACTGAATGTCTCAGGACCCCTTTTTGCATGATCAGTGGGTGTTCCAGCAGTCAGACCCCAGCAATCTGATATTTATCACCGATCCTGTAGATAGGCGATAGGTCATTATGGTAGGACAACCCTTTTGATTATAATGTAGATTATGTGCAATCTGAGGAGGTTAAGATTTGGTAAATTTAATGCCAGACATTTATGCTTAAAGGGGTTAAAGGTTTTGTCCCACTTCAGTAAATGGCATTTATCATGCAGTTACCGTAATACAAGGCACTAATGTATTGTGATTGTCCGTATTGCCTCCTTTCCATCACATTATACACTGCACATATCCATGGTTATTACCACCGTGTAATCCAGCAGTGGTGGCCGTGCTTACACACTATAGGGAAAGGCTGGAAGTGCTCATAGGCCAACACCTTTACCTATAGTGTGCAAGCACGGCCACCGAGTCGTCAAAACCATGGATACATGCTGTGTATAATGTGATGGAAAAGAAACAATATGGAGAATCACAATACATTAGTAAGTGCCTTGCATTAACTTTATCTACATGATAAATGCCAATTGCTGAAGTGAGACAACCCCTTTAACCCCTTTAAGTGTGCTACACTTAATAGGGTTAGGCATAAATGTCTTGGTGTGTGCATTGCGTGTTTCCTATGTGTGATTGGTGTGTGCTATATATGTTCTATGTATCAGTGGTGTATGTGCAGCATGTGACATATGCATCCGTGGCATGTGAGCCACGTATAAGTGTCTTGTGTGCCACATGTGTCCAGTAAGTGATTGGTGTGCGCTGCATGTGTCTTGTTTCTGACCGACTTAAGTGCAGGATATCCATATATGTGTCAATTCTGCCACATGTAGGTTTGTGCATTTTGCTGTGAATGTCTGCCATCATACTTCATCTGTAATATCTCTGTTATCACTGTAATGCTCATGAACACGACCGTTGGATGTTTTGCAGTCTGCAAATTGCGGATCTGCAAAACATGGATACCGGGTGTGTGCATTCCACATTATGTGGAACAGAACAGCCGGCCCCTAATAGAACCGTCCTATCCTTGTCTGTAATGCTGACAATAATAGGACATGTTCTATCATTTTGCAGAACGGCCATGCGACCATACAGACACGGAATGAACGCAGAGTCATATTTTTTTTTGCAGCCCTACTGAAGTGAAGTGAACGGTACCGACATGGAAAAAAAATAGTTAGTGTGCAGGAGCCCTAAGTTGGGCCCTAAGTACCCCAGTCCGACACCTTATGGTGTGCCATGTAGTAACCTAATAATACAATCATACAGTGTCCAAAAAGTATTGCTATAGGATAGGATTTCCAAGACCACAATGCCCAATAAAAAAAAAAAAAAGTCTAGGGAGTGTAACATTCCTTTTCACCAAGTGTGGGACTGAGTGTGCAATATCCAGATGTCCAGGACATTAAAGGGGTTGTTCCCCTTTTGGGGGTGTTTGGACAGACCACCCCTCCGGGCCAGACCGCCAAAGGGAAGAATGTCTTGCTGCAGAATAAATTTAAACTTATTAAGGCTCCATTCACACGTCCGTAATAATTGGTCCGCATGCGTTCTGCAAATTGTGGAACGGGTGCAGACCTATTCATTCTCTATGGGGACAGAATGGATGCGGAGAGCACACTATGTGCTCTCCGCATCCGCATTTCCGGAGCGCGATGACAATCTTCCAGTCCGGAAAAAAATAGAACATGTCCTATTCTTGTCCGCAATTGCATTTCTATGGGGGTGCCGGCCGGGTGTATTGCGGATCCGCAATGCACTACGGACGTGTGAATGGACCCTAACACTTCTATTTTTGACAGCATTTTTTTCCATGTCTGCCTAAAACTTTTGCACAGTACTGTAGGTTTGGTTTCACTGATATTTAGTCTGCCAGTCGCGATTGAAAACGGTGCTGTTTGGCAGTTCTGGTACTGCTCATTAGGGCATAACTACAAACAGTGAAATCGGCATATTTTGAATATTTAGAAGGGTTTTCTAGTTATAATGATTTTTGGCAAGTGCCCGCATTGTGCCTGCTGAAGCAGAAGATTCATACTTACCTGCCTCATTCCGCTCCGGTGCTCCATGCAGACCTCGCTGTCTCCATCTTTTAGTTAGTGTTGATCGCAAATTTTCTAATCGCAAATTTTTATCGCGAATATTGGCGCTTCCAGAATTTGCAAATATCTAGAATATAGTGCTATATCTTCATAATTGCGAATATTCTAGATTTTTTTTTCATCAGTACCCATGATCCCTCACTGCTTCTTGCTTGTGGCCCAATGAGAAGGCTGCAATATCTTTGACTTTAGGAGTAGTGTTGATCGCAAATTTTTATATCGGGAATTTTTATTGCGAATTTCCCGATTGCCGATTTTCGCAATCAAGAAAATAATGACTGGAGATCACGAATTCTTGAATTCGCAAATATATGACGAATATTCGCCCAAATATTTGCAGAATATATCACGAATTCGAATATTGTCCCAGCACTGTTTACATCCAGCAGTCAGGGGTGCAACCCCTTCCCTCCAGCCTTACTGTTGAAGACATACTTGGAAAACATTACATATAGTGCTACAAAATATACTGGTTAATATAGTAATACAGTTAAATATGCAGAGATGAACGTTTCCACAATGAAAGCACTCATTGCCCAAGGCCTTTCCACTGCCGCCCACTTGTCCTTTCCTGGTGCTGCCTGAGGCAATCTACTCACTTCGCCTCATTGGCGGTAAACCCCTGCCAGCAGTGCATTAGTATGGTCACTTGCACCACTCCAGCCACTTACTGGCTTCAGCATTGACGTACTGCTTGTGGCCACATTACCGCTGAAGCGGTGGATGTGAACAGTGCGTCATCTGAGCGCTATCGTTATGTAGAGGGTGCAGTCACCGGGGTACCGATTATAGGACTTGCATATTACATAAGGGGACAACAGCGCTATTAGTGGTGTGGAGGTGCAATCACATGCTGACTTGACAATCAAATCGGGCTACACAGAGCTATCTTATGATGCAAGTGAATGCTTTAGAATATGTAGGGCTGTTATACAGCTGTTTAGGTAGGGAGCCCATACAAGCAAATAAGCTGTGAGTTATAAATCTCTGCATTGTGATATTATCTAAAGAATTGTATGAATGCACTTCTTAAAGGTGCACTCCGGGACAAACTAATATACTGTGTTATGCCTAATGTAGGGCCTGATAGGGCGGAGCAGAGAATTGCACAAGTTGAAAGACCACCAAGGACAGGTCATGCTCCGCCCCCTTGGGGCCTGTACTAGGTTCTACATAATATAGCAGTTTTTCCTTGTGTTTTCTTTAAAGGGGCTATGCTATGATTGATGTAATAAAATGAAAAGACATCATATAGTACATGACAATACCTTTCTAACAAGGCCAGAACCAGCCCTGTACCTCACATGGATCCAGAGATCTTCCCATTCATTGCTTCACTTTCTCTGCTAGATTATCTTCAGCCTGGCAGCTCAGGGGACGTGTCCTTTCTGCTGCAGCTCTCTCTCTGTAACTGCTAAATCTTCTAACAGAACATATGGTCGGGGCAGTTGTAGATTTAAAGAGGACCTTTCACTAGAATAGAAAATCTAAACTAAATATACAGACATGTAGAGCGGCGCCCGGGGATCTCACTGCACTTACTATTATCCCCGGGCGCCGCTCCGTTCTCCTGCTATGTCCTCCGGTATCTCCGTTCCCTAAGTTATGGTAGGCGGAGTCTGCCCTTGTTCTGCTGTAGCGCTGGCCAATCGCATTGCAGAGCTCACAGCCTGGGAGAAAACAACCTCCCAGGCTGTGAGCTCTGTGCTGCAATTGGCCAGGGCTAGAGCAGAACAAGGGCAGACTCCGCCTACCATAACTTAGTGACCGAAATCTCCGCCTACCATATCTTAGTGAACGGAGATACTGGAGGACATAGCAGGAGAACGGAGCGGCGCCCGGGGATAATAGTAAGTGCAGTGAGATCCCCGGGCACCGCTCTACATGTCTGTATAGTTAGTTCACAATGTCAGGATCGGTGAAAGGTCCTCTTTAAATAAGGAAAAGAACAAACAGCAGGTGGCGCTATACAGATACAATTTATTGCATAGCATCTTGGCTATACCAAATTTTTTATTACATGCAATTACAAAAGTACTCAGATCCAGGTGCTGGTTTGATAACTGTAGAATATGTTTCGTGACACAATCCCTTTAATTCTCATTAGCAAAGGTGTAATAATCATAGGAAGGGTAGTGAGAACTGCGGTATACAGGGTTTTTAACCCCTGTGGCAATTGTTTTTAGCTATGAAAAGGTTGCCTTGGGTTAATTGTGTAATCTGTGTGCTTGGAGTATGTTATCTATGGCGGCGGGGCTAGAGGAAATGGAGAGAAGTAATAAGTATAATAATTAGCAGATAACCCGTGTTTAGCCGCATGACTCAGGAACTCTGACGGCTTCTTCACCTTCATTTCTAATATTCTGCTATTCAGATGAAACTATTTGTCAGGTTTTAGAGGCTAATGAATTGAACATGACATATGTCGCTGCCATCACAGATTCAATTACATAGGAAGCAGTTAAAGTCGGGAGACGTGCTCTTCCATCCTCAAAATACTCACTTGTAATGAGCAAGGGCTGAAGTATAAATAGTAAGTGAAGTAAGATCTGATTTTACAGTGCACCAATGAAACTGTAATGAGCATCCTGACCCACATTTATATATATATATATATATATATATATATATATATATATATATATATATATATATATATATATATATAGTGACACAGTGAGAGGTTGTGTCTGGCAAGGCAGGTATTTTCCTCCCAGCATGTGCGGCTGGGCTGATTTACAGCCAGGTGAGGTCAAATACCGGACCGCATTTTAAGTGCTGGTCCGGGTTTTGGCAGCACCTGGCTATCCTTAAATAGGCAGCTGGGCTCAGAAGCGAGGTCTCTGTGTTGGGATCTGGGAGCCTTGTGTCTGGGTGAAGGCTTGCTACTAGTGTTGAGCGAACTTGTGTTTTAAGTTCGGCGTCTAAAGTTCGGGTTCGGGTTATCGAAGAATCGCGTTATGGATTCTAAATTTTGTTTTTGGTCCGTGGTAGCGGAATCCATGACTCGATTCTTCGATAACCTGAACTTTAGACACCGAACTTAAAACCCAAGTTCGCTCAACACTACTTGCTACCTGTTTGGCGTGAAAACAGGTTGGTGCTGCTATCAACAAGGACTCTTTGAGGCAGAATTGCCGCATGGTGTGAATTACCATTAACACCGCAAGGTGACTTTTTGCTTGTTTATGAATGCTTGTTTTGTCACTTGCCTAAAGTGTGAATAAAACACTGAACTGTTTGATCCAAAGAACTCGTTGTTGCCTCTATACAGCGTCCGCTAATCCTGTCTACCAGAGTGAGTCCCCACAATATATATAATGTACTTTAAAGAGGTTCTCCGGACCTGGAGCCCATAACCCCTATGGCCCTCCTGTGCCCCTTAACAAAAAAAAAAACACCCCTCCCTCTCCTGTTCGTAGTCCTGCGCTGATCTGTTCCTCGAAGAACCAGGAAGCGGCTTGGTCCCGCTCCCACTCTGGCCAATCAGCGGTCACATCGGTCAAGTCGTGTATCATTTAAGTGGATGTGACCACTGAGTCCCGTGATTGGCTGCAGCAGTCACTTCCGGCAGCATGCCACATCCATCCTAGCAATACGCCACAAATGTTGAGATAGGAATACCCCTTTAATTTTCTAATATATTTTGGGGGAGATTTATCAATACTGGTGCATAGGTAAACTGGCTTAGTTGCCCATAGCAACCAATCAGATTGATCCTTTCATTTTCTAAAGGAGATCTGAAAAATGAAAGGTGGAATCTGATTGGTTGCTAGGGGCAACTAGGACAGCTTTCATTTGCACCAGAAAAACCTTTAGCTCCTGGTACTGTATATGACGGGGGAGATGCTGCTGATACATACATAAGTAAACCGCAAAATCTTGTCCACAACCATGGCCATTCTTTGCCATCTGAAAAAAATTGTATTCAGAAACGGTATATTGGACAATGTAGTCAGGAGAGGATGAGAAGGTTCAATATCAGTTTGGCTAGACCAGGCGTCAGCAGCCTTTGACAATCCACCTGTTGTGAAACTACAATTCCCAGCATGCTCTATTCATTTCTATGAGAGTTCTAAGTAGAGCAGTGCAAGTATGCATGCTGGGAGTTGTAGTTTCAGAACAGCTGGAGTGCCGGAGGTGGCCTACCCCTGGGCTAGACCCATGATGGTCAGTAGGCCTATCGTCTGCCACAGTGCCTTATTATGTGACTGCTACCTCTGCACCTCCTACTGAAGTCGCTCCCCTGATTAAAACTGGATTGTCCTTTTCAGAGGTGAATCTGGTGCTGGGAAGACAGAGAATACCAAGAAGGTCATCCAGTACCTGGCCGTGGTCGCCTCCTCACACAAGGGAAAGAAAGACACCACCATCACTGTAAGTAGGGGCCATTAATAATGTATCCCTGATCTACAAAGCTACTGATGTATGGTGACACTCAACAAGCCCCCCACAAGGGAGGAGCGAGCACGGAAACATTGCCTCTCCGGTCGTCTGTTCTCCTGCCAAGTAGCTGACATATTAAGAATACACAGCTACATTTCAGCGCTCGTGTTTATGCATAGCTTAGGTCTGTTTAATAGACTTTGTGTCGTGACCGCCACAATCTAGAGCGGGTCCCGCTGACAGTGTCACTTCAAGCATTGAGTGTAATAGTCCTCCAGTTAAGGCCTCATGCACGCAACCGTATATGGTCTGCACCCGATCCTCATTATTGAGGGGGACCCATTCATTTCATTTCGCACTATAGTCTGTCCGCATCTGTATGTCTGTTCCTCATACACACAACCGTATCTATTTTGCAGCTGCAAAATACGGATAATGTCCCCGTTGCATCCGCGCACTCATTGACTTCAGTAGGTCAGTGGTCCACATTTTACGGCCAAGTACAGGACATGTTCTTTCTTTTTTTTGCTCAAGTTACTCAAAAAGATAGAATAGAAAAAAAGATGGACCGCATCTGGATTTGGCAGATCTGCAATTTGCAGCCCTCCAAACAAATACGGTGGTGTGCATGAGACCTTAAATGCCATCTGTCAGCAGATCTGTACCTATGACACTGGCCGACCTGTTACATGTGCGCTTGGCAGCTGAAGGCATCTGTGTTGGTCCCATGTCCATATGTGCCCGCTTTGCTGAGGAAAAATGAAGTTTTATTATATGCAAATGAGCCTCTAGGAGCAACGGGGGCGTTGTCATTACACCTAGAGGCTCTGCTCTCTCTGCAACTGCTGCGCCCTCTGCACTTTGACAGGACAAGAAGTGATGATGTTTTCACTGCCTGGCCTTGTCAATCAAAGTAGAGAGGGCGCGGCAGTTGCAGAGAGGGCAGAGCCTCTAGGTATAACGGCTCCGCCCCTATTGCACCTAGAGCCTCATTTGCATATACTAAAGCATGATTTTTCTCAGTAATGCGGACACATATGAACATGGGACCAGCACAGATGCCTTCAGCTGCCAAGCGCACATGTAACAGGTCAGCTGGTTAATATAATATTATTCTACCTATATGAAAATATATTATATGTCCATAAAAAACTACATTTGACTGCTATAGGGGAAATGTATTGTATAATATGGTATATTATTTATTTTATAGAATATATTACTGGTATACTATAATATATTATATAAAATAAATAATATAGCATATTATACAATACATTTCCCCTGTAGCAGTCAAATGTAGTTTTATACGGACAGACCCAGGCTGGGCCCCAATACTCTGGCAGCAACTACTGACTGAAGGAAGAGGGTCCCGAGTGGGCAATCCCCCATGATGCAACTCCTTTAAAAATGAACTAAAATGTAACTAAAATGGAATCTTTTCACAGTATTTCAAATGCAAATGAAATGAATAGAGATACATGAGCCATATACTACTGCCTAAATGCATTTTTACCCTAATTCTCTGCTTCCCAAGATGGACTGATGAGACTATTAGTTCTCAAGTGTTTACTCCTTGTTTCCTTCTGTTAATTCTTTTATTTAACATAGCGAAAAGTCTTTTCTGCCATTTCTGTTTCTGACATTTATTTTACCACATTATTCAACTACAGCAAGGCCCATCTTTTGCTTACGTGAGTAAAGAGATTGTGCAGTGTGTGTGTGTTAGCACAGAGTGGACATTTGCATGCTATTGTTGCACTCAGAACCAGTGGTGAAGTAGAGATGATGATGATGATGGTGGCGGTGATATCCTATTGTATCACACCGTGAAATGCAACAATAGCACTCGGGATTTGACACCAACCGGTCCGTGAATGAGCTCTGACTAGTGCAGAACTGTGATTGTCAACCAAATCGGCAGGGCTGTCCAAAAATGTAAAAGAAACTCTACAAAGTGATGCACTATAATGGGTAGCGATGAAAATCTAAAGGAATATAATACCACCCAATTGAGATCATTTGTACAGAAGTGGCTGACAATCATGGATCCGTAGTCAAACCTCATACAGTCCTTTGTGTGTTTTTGATACCTTTTTGGTTAACATTTTCGACAACAGCTTGAATATGGAAAGTCAAGGAACTGAAGGAGAAATTTAACGGATCTGCTGCGAATATCTAGTGGGATTGCAATATAGTGTGCACCTCCTATAGTGATGCTTTAAAGTGCCGTGCATGCCTGCATGATCCCCTGATTGCTGTTCCTTTTGTTTCTTATCGAATATTAACAAATAATGGATATAAAGCAAAGTACATTAAAATATAGTTTTAGGGTGATTCTAGGAAGAAAGTACCGGTACTTCAGATTTTGGAGAGTTGAAATAGTATGGCTGATGCTACACCTAGACTTTTTGTAGCATTCTATTGATTTTAAATAGAATCTGTCACCCCGATTTTGGATCATTACAGAAATAGATGACCAGTACTGCAGATATGGAGTCCAGATCACAATTTTTTATTTTTCTACTGTCCCCCCCCCCCCCCCGCTCCATTGAAATACATGGTCAGGACCCCTGTGCATGTGCGCATGAGTCTACTCAAAAATAGTGATTTGGACTCCTTATTTGCAGTACTAAAAATCGGGGTGACCGATTCCCTTTAAAGAAGACCTGTCACCTCTCCTGACATATCTATTTAGTAAATAATTGTTATACTGCTAGCTCTGTGCCCCCCTATAGATATTCCCTTGCCGCATAGCTGGCATGCAGCCTCAGTCCTATAAGGATAGGAGCATGTGCCACAGCACCATGTTAACTGCACCCCTTATTGTTACTGGCCACAGCTTCTATGATGTAAGAGCAAGTTATCTAATTGGCCTGAGCTAACGATGCAAAAGATGCCCCTGAATTGTTCACATAGCAGTGCTCACCGCACCCTGTCCCTACGCTAGGGTCACATGGTACTGTATTCCGAAAAGTAGCTACCTATACCATTGTGTCTAATGGGGTGGAGGACGTTTCTTGGCTGAAACATCAGTTTATTCTGTATAATTTTGTATTCCTTGGTAGATAGCCCAAGAAAATAGAAATGAAAAGCATCCGCACACATTATACCAGTGCCTCCATTTTTCCATGAAACACTTTTGCCCTCCAACTGCATGGCGTGCTGTGTACACATTCATATTCTTATTACACTGCTTGTATATCTGTGCATGCAAAATCAATGATATTATTCCAAAGACATTGATTTTTTTGTTCCTGTTGCAGGCTAAGTATGGCTGCATTTAGCATTATTCCTTACCAATAATGTGGAATGCAGGAGCAAGCATTCAGACAAAAGAGGGGTTAAGCAGGGCTGCTTCAAAGCTTGGTGATGTGCATTGCCTCATAACATGGCTCAATGCAAAGTATAGGTCAGAAGATAAGAAGATCCTGGGGGGTTCTTGTCTGAAATTAGTTTTTGCCAGGAATACCAATCATTCATCTGTGGGCTTGTGCCAAGTCCAATCAGGGCATCTCTAATGATACTTAGCAGATGCTACGCTTGGTCTTTGATCTACGAACGTTACAGTACTTACTGTATTATAGCGGCTGCTCTAGACTTCATGCTACAATAGAGTTCTTAATTGCAATCCGCCAGCACATCAAGCAATTCCCTCAAAGGAATAAGTGACCTTTGACCGCCCATTTAAGCTCAAATATTATAGGTATTTCAGGCTATAACCTTAACCTAGTTGCATGAATGTATCCATCAGTTTGATCTGTTGATTTCTGTTCCTAATGCTGCATGCTATGGATTCCAGGGAGAGTTGGAAAAGCAGCTTCTTCAAGCCAATCCCATCCTTGAAGCTTTTGGTAACGCCAAAACTGTGAAAAATGACAACTCATCCCGATTTGTAAGTATCCGGCAAGTACTTTCTAAGATCATTTTGGTTGAAAAATATGAAACATACTAAAAAAGTATTCCCAAAGTAATATATTCTTATTTGTTAGGAAGAGACTGATACTGTCACGTATGTAAGCACACATTCCCAGGCCCCATAGATGATTGTGTGCTATAATGCTTGGAAAAAGAAATTGCCTCTCCATGCCCATTCCCGTCCTTGTCCTATTATGTTCATTTCTCTTTGCCCAGCATGGCCCTGGTATAATTAAAACAGTCTCACTGATTTTATTAATCACTCAAGCGATGAGATCTGGTGAAGGAGCACCAAAGTAGTCACCAGGAACTTAGGTGCAACCTCATTGACCTCTCCTTTGCTCTGCCCACATTTCCCTGTATGTATACTTTAAAAAATATTAATGCAGAATTAGTACTGGCTCAATTTCTGAAGAATTGGACGATGTTTCAGGCATCTGAGACAATAACTTTTCTGAAATAGACTAATTATTATAAATTTTATAATGTAGTAATGACCGTAGGTGCTAGTTAATGATAAAGCATATTTTTCAGTAAGATGCAAAGCAGACACATAAAGCTCTTCATAGATCCAGTAATGTACCTCAAAATACAAGCAGGCAGATTGAATTGTTTATAGATCCAGTGCTATAACCCAAAATACACATAGCCAGAAGGAACCCTCCATAGATCCAGTGCTATACCCCAATAAAGAGGCAGACAGAAGGAACCCTCCATAGATCCAGTGCTATACCCCAATAAAGAGGCAGACAGAAGGAACCCTCCATAGATCCAGTGCTATACCCCAATAAAGAGGCAGACAGAAGGAACCCTCCATAGATCCAGTGCTTTACCCCAATAAAGAGGCAGACAGAAGGAACCCTCCATAGATCCAGTGCTATACCCCAATAAAGAGGCAGACAGAAGGAACCCTCCATAGATCCAGTGCTATACCCCAATAAAGAGGCAGACAGAAGGAACCCTCCATAGATCCAGTGCTATACCCCAATAAAGAGGCAGACAGAAGGAACCCTCCATAGATCCAGTGCTATACCCCAAAATACACACAGCGAGAAGGAACCCTCCTTAGATCCAGTGTTATACCCCAATAAAGAGGCAGACAGAAGGAACCTTCCATAGATCCAGTGCTATACCCAACATACGAACAGCCAGAAACAACCCTCCTAAGATCCAGTGCTATAACCCAATGTACAGACAAACAGTAGATCCAGTGCTTTAACCCAACATACAGACAGAAGGAATCCCCCATAGATCCAGTGCTGTAACCCAACGTACAGACAGTCAGAAGGAACTCTTCATGCAATATTGCTATAAACCAACACACAGACAGACATAAGGAACCCTCCATAGATCCAGTGCTGTAACCCAACATACAGACAGACAGAAGGAGCCGTCCATAGATCCTGCATTATAACCCTACACACAGAAGGAACTCTTCATATGTGATTGATTTAACCCAACTCAGAGATATACAGAAGGAACCCTCCATAGATCCAGTGCTATAACCCAAAATACAGACAGACAGAAGGAACGCTTCACAGATCATTGCTATTACCGAAAAAGCAGGAGGACAGAAGAGACTCTCTTTGTGATCCAGTAAAAATACCATATAACCTATATAGGTACTACAGGGGCCCCGGCACCAATGGTCAGAATCAATGCCACAGTTAAAAATACTGCTGAATTAAAATTAAATTTGTCTCCTGAACCCAGTGTAACGTTAAAATACTCACAACTGCAGTAAGAGAAAGGACTGTGCAGGTTATAATTACTTTAAGTGCCTCACCAACAACTATGGGGCGGCTCACTAATGAGGCCCCTCTCACAGTTTATACTGCTTTAGGATAGCATGGTAGTATGCTATTGCAGACTTATGACAAAGCATCTCCTTAAAGGGAACCCGTCATCAACGTTATGCTGATCTCACTGAGGGCAGCATAAATTGGTGACAGAAATGCTGATCTCAGCGGTGTGTCACTCATCAGCTAAAAGTAAGTGGTTGCTGAGAACCAGCATCATAATCATTGCAGCCCAGGCCTTGGAAAGAGTCCAGTCTACCTGAGAAGAGTCCTGGTTATTCATAATCTCCTGCTCTCTCACCCATCTGCTGATGATTGGAAGTTCTCTCCTAGATAGAAAGGGAGAAAACTAGGTATTAGACTGTCAGTCATCAGCAGGTGGACAGGAGAGCAGGAATCCATGAATAACCAGGACTCTTCTCAGGTGGCCGGGACTCTTTTCCAGGCCCAGTCTGCAATGATTGTGATGTTGTTTCTCGGCAACCACTTAGGGTGGGTTCACACTAGCGTTAGGGATTCCGTTATGGCTTTCCGTTATAACGGAAAATAACGGAATCCATAAGACGGAAGGACGGATCCGTTCTTCTGCCCATAGACTTGTATTATGACGGAATGCAAAACAGAAGCCTTTAAAAGGCCGTCGACAGGACTTTGTATTCCGTCTTGCATAACGGGACCCTGGCGGATCCGTTATGCTTTCCCATAGACTTCTATTAGGACGGAAAACAAATGTAATGCCTTTTAAAGGCTTCCGTTTTGCATTCTGTCTGGGCATTCCCTCATTTTCTATTATAACCATGTTATAGCCATAACGGAATCCCTAACGCTAGTGTGACCCAACTTATAAATGACCGACCGCTGAAATCAACTCGCCTGTCTCTACTTTATTCTGCCGTTAGTATGGGCAGCATAAAGTTGATGACCGGTTCCCTTTAATATTTCTATGTCAATATTTGCTGGTTGTTTACATGACGTTGGATAAATACATTGTAACAACTTGTTACTTTCTTTCTATTATTTGTATAGGGTAAATTTATTCGTATAAACTTTGATGTTTCTGGATTCATCGTTGGAGCAAACATCGAAACTTGTATCCTTGCCTGCTGCAGATGAACACAGCGAGCTAGATAAACATGTAGGATTTAAATGTCTAAGTTAGGCAAATATCCACAGGGGAGAGCTATAAACATCTAGAAATGTGAACACTGTTTACAGAGATACTAAAAGTTCAGTTCCTTCAAGTCCAAGTGGTACTTATCCCAGCGACTGCCTTGAGCCAAAGGATTCTTTACTTTGAATTAAATCACCCTGTCTTGGTTCTTATGACATAATCAGTTAGGCTGAGTTCACATCTGCGTTGACTTTTACATTGTGGTTTTATCAGAGGAATACAGAAAAAATGGACCAGTTGAAACGGATTGAAGAACGAGTAGAAATTGAACACCTTCCATCCTGTTATTGATTGACTTCAATGTCAAAACAAAAAACGGAAAGCTCCTTTCCATCAACTTTCCATTATTTAGGGGTGTAAAAAAGTTTTACAGACACTACTTTTTCTCCCATCAAAAATAACAGACACATGACAGAACAGAGTCAAACTGAGCATAACTGAATGCTTCCGCTAATATTACCATGAAATCAATGGTAATATTAGCGGGAGCATTTTTTTGTTTTTCTTTTTTATAACAGAATAGAACAAACTGACATGAACATAGCCTTACTCTTTTGTTGTAGCCAATTTTATGTAAAAAAAACAGCAAAATTCTAGTAATATTAGGGAAAGGTTAAGTAGCTAAAGGTGTTGTCCTCAGGAAAGGTCATCAGTATCTGACTGGTAATTCTCCAACATCCGGAACCCCTGCTGATCAGCTGTTTGATGAGTGCCGCAACCTGTTCCTAGACTGGTGTGCTAGACGCAGCTATGTCCCATTCTAGTGAATGATAATGCAATAACAAGAACAGCCGCTTTTCAATGGATGGCACTGTGCTTGATGTGCTAAGAGGAGGCCGCAACACTCACTGGAGCACCGCAGCCTGATCAGCTGATCGATGGGGATTCCAGAAGTCGGACCCCCACTGATCGGATACTGATCACCAGGGGCGTAACTACCATAGCGGCAGACCATGCAACAGCTATGGGGCCCAGTGCAAGAGGAGGCCCAGTCTTAGTTGGGATTATCTCCTCTTTTACTGGGGGTAAAAACTTTGTCAGGACTCTACCCTCTATAGCAGGCATGCTCATCCTGCGGCCTTCCAGCTGTTGGAAAACTACAACTTCCAGCATGCCCGAACAGCCTACAGCAGGGCATTGTGGGAGTTGTACTTTTACAACAGCTGGAGGGCCGCAGGTTGAGCATGCCTGCTCTAAAGAAACAACTTTTAGAAAATGAGGCCGTGGGGGGGGGGGGGGTTGGTTTGAACCTTGCTATGGGGCCCTTACTTCTCTATGTACGCCACTGCTGATGACCTATGCTAAGGATAGGTCATCAGTACTGAACACTAGGACAACCCCTTAAAATTGCATTTATAGTCTTTTATGTGCCCTGGTGTAAGGGTTCAGCTTGGACCCTCCCCCCCCCCCCCTTCCCTCAGTGCTTTGTATCCAGAGGCAGGGAAGGACATAGCCTACGTGCTGCCTGAGGCAAAAATTGAAACGGCACCCTCCCATGCCAAATTTTTGACCTAACCCCTTCCCTCCAGCCAGAGGAGTAACTTGACCAGCATGCACTTTCTATAATGCCAGTGTCTTCTTATGTGGCACAAGGATCTTTGGGACCCTTCAGGTTCCTGGGCCCGGTAGCTACCTCTGCAACCACTATAGCTATATCCCTGCCGGGAGTGCTGCCGGGCAAGGTTGAAAGAGTCATAGTATTTAACTAGTATTATAGCCCCTTCATTGGCGGGGTCCCAGAGGTAAGGTCCAAATGGGCAAGTTATGCTACTGTTTATCCTACTGATATGGTAATAGTTGAAAAACCCATTTAATTGCTAAAACGGATAACTATAACAAGTCAAACACTGGTATGCAGACTTTCAAACAGGGAATAAATCAGTCACTCATCTCTGAATGTTGGCTGCTGAGCTGGAAGGATTGCTCTGAAATGTTAGGTGCAGAGGTTAAATCCGAGCAGACCATTCCATATAAGGGCTAACAGGATTTTGGCATAATGTGTCACCGTATAAACAAGCCCTACATTCCAGCTTGTGATCCATCAACTTATCTTTAAAAGTGGTTTTCTGTTGATGCAATGTTTGGTTCTTTAATAATGAAACAGATTTGCTTGAAAAATCTCGTGCTATCCGGCAAGCTAGAGACGAGAGAACGTTCCACATATTCTACTATTTGCTTCAAGGAGCTAAGCCTGCATGGAAGGGTAGGTATTGTGCGTGCATAGACATCTGTCCATTAAAGGGGTCATGCTATGATTTGATGTAGAATATTAAAATCAGACATAATATAGTACATGACGATACCTTTCTAACAAGGCCAGAACCAGCCCTGCACCTCACATGGATCCAGGGATCTCCGCAGTCACGGCTCCAGTTGTTCTGCTAGATTATCTTCAGCCTGGCAGCTCAGGGGGCGTGTCCTCTCTGCTGCAGCTCTCCCCCTGTAACTGTCACAGCTTCTAACAGAACATATGGCCGGTGCCAGTTGTAGATTTAAACTGAGCACTTTCGACCAGCTCAGAGAGACAGACAAAAAATAAGGAAAATAACAAACACCAGGTGGCGCTATACAGATACATTTTATTGAATAACTCAGTGGCTATACAAAATTATATGTAATTACAAAAGTATTCAGATCCAGGTGCTAGTTTGAAAGATGTAGATTATGTTTTGTGACACAACCCCTTTAAAATTAGTACTGGGACCCATCCATCAAGAATGTTGGTGGAATGGTACCCTACAAGAGTGTCAGCCACATTGCCCCCAGAATAGTGTGAATCACCATGCTCGTATATTTACCGCAATTGAGTCTTGTAGTCTTCCCTCCTGAGAAGTCAAAATTTAGCAACCAGTCAATTAACAACTGGAAAACCCCTTTAGGGTTCGTCAACACGTGACATAAATTGCAATGGAAAATCTGCAATTTGGAAAACCCCTTTAAGGTTCATCCACATCCTATATACATTGTAATGGGGGAAAAAATCTGTTGGGGATTTGTGGCGAATTCGATTACACTCGTATAGTGTATTACTGTACAGCAGCGGCGGCATGAAGCGCACGGCGTCATTGGTTGCTATGAACAGGAATCCAGCCTGGCATACCACGGACCGCTCTCGGCCGTGGAACACGGCCGTGTGCATTCGGCCTAAGTGACATGCTACAACTTTGAAATCCTTGCCACAGATCAATTCCCACTTGAAATCCACACCAATATGTTTTCCACTGCACGGGGATGAGATTTGTTAAAATCTCATCCACATGTTGCTACTGAGAGGAGTTTTTTCCTTGAGACATACCCTTAAAGGGTTTGTTCGTCTTCTGTGGGGTTTTTTTGGCAGACCTTCCCTCGTGACCGGATCTGCAGAGAGACGCATACTTACCCGCTCCTGGCTTCCACGCTAACTCGCTACTACTGCAGCGCTCAGGTCCCCTGCTGTCTACATGTGGTTTGATAGCACGGCAGTCAGTAACTGGTCACGGCAGTGTCCACCGCGCTTGCGTCACATCAGTTGGTTATGGGATGCAAGGTGGGCAGGTCACCACTGTGGCCAGTCATTGGCTGCAGCAGTGTTAAATCGGATGTTTATAGCGGGGGCAGGGGATCCAAGCAGCCAGGACCCAGCAGCAGTCCGACCAAGAGGAAGGGGTCTGTCAAAAGACCCCCAGAAAATGAACAACCCATTTAATATTTTCTACATGTAAAAATGCATAGTCCAGCAGAGGTATATGTTGTATGATCTGCCATCAGAGGAAGTAACCACAGGTAGTTCCTGGTTATAGCGATCACCAAACATTTACTACCTGGTGCCACTCAAGCAATTGCATTCTCAATAATGACCAAACGTCAGTAAATCGATTTCTGCCTGGCTGCTTTCTTGAAACAACCAGGTCCCACATAAATGACAGGGGCACCAATAGCAAGAATGATAACATGCCCTATCTGTTTGTTGGTTAAAGCCACCCCAACTTCCATTATGAGGAAGGTTGGACTTGGCACCTTTACCCCTCTGCCCTAAGGGTACTTTCACACTTGCGTTGTTTGATTCCGGCAGGCAGTTCCATTGCCTGAACTGCTTGCCTGATCAGGCAAACTGTATGCAAACGCATGGCATTTTTTCTGACTGATCAGGCATTTTTCAGACTGATCAGGATCCTGATCAGTCTGAAAAATGCCTGATCAGTCAGAAAAATGCATTGCAATACCGGATCCGTTTTTCCGGTGTCATCAGGCAAAACGGATCAGGTATTTATTTTTTTCTCATTTTTAAAGGTCTGCGCATGGGGAAAAAAAAATGCCGGATCCGGCATTCAGGCAAGTCTTCTGTTTTTTTTGCCTGAGATAAAACCGTAGCATGCTACGTTTTTCTCTTTTGCCTGATCAGTCAAAATGACTGAACTGAAGACACCCCGATGCATCCTGAACGGATTAGGGTACTTTCACACTTGCGGCAGAGAGATCCGGCTCAGGCAAAACGTATGCCAACTGATGGCATTAGTAAGACTGATCAGGATCCTGATCAGTCTTAAAAATGCCTGATCAGTCGAAAAAATGCATTGAAATGCCGGATCCGTCTTTCCGGTGTCATCCGGCAAAACGGATCCGGCATTTATTTTTTTCACATTTTTTTCATTCTGCGCATGTGCAGACCGGAAGGACGGATCCGGCACTAATACATTCCTATGGGAAAAAATGCCGGATCCAGCATTCAGGCAAGTCTTCAGTTTTTTTCGCCGGAGATAAAACCGTAGCATGCTGCGGTTTTCTTTTTTGCCTGATCAGTCAAAACGACTGAACTAAAGACATCCTGAACAGATTACTCTCCATTCAGAATGCATGGGGATAAAACTGATCAGTTCTTTTCCGGTATAGAGCCCCTGTGACGGAACTCTATGCCGGAAAAGAAAAACGCTAGTGTGAAAGTGCCCTAACTGTTTCTTGTAGGTTATAAAGGCCCCAATAAATTTTTATTTGCTAACATCATGGCAACTTTGGTGATACTTCTCACAGGGGAAGTGGATAGAGCATCATAACAGAAGCTAGATTGGCTCTGTACACCTTTGATTTAAGTCTTGCAAAATAATATCATATAATAATCGAGCCCTTGGTAACAGTCTTCCATAACGCATACCTATATGCTTTTCTGTTTTCAGAGGATTTACTACTGGAAGGCTTTGGAAATTACACCTTCTTTTCGCATGGTTATGTACCCGTTCCCTCACAGGATGATGGAGACATGTTCCTGGAGACTTTGGAGGCCATGGAAATCATGGGATTCAATGAAGAGGAACAGCTATGTAAGAGTTCATCCCAACCTACTAACCTGCAGCTTCCATAACCTCTAACGACTTTACAGAATAGAAAATTCTAAGTATTCTAATGCTTTGCTTTTGAAAGACCAGAGGGCCACATCTCCAAACATTATGGGAAATGGTCCCATGTAAATGCAGTTGTCTTGAGCTAAACCCAACATAACAATTTATGGCAATTATAGTAAGTTGTTCGGGTTTGAAGTCTCCGAAATCGCCAATTAAACTAATCTTAGGAATATGAAGCGCTCATCCTTAATATCAAGGCTGGCATTTTTAATACTGTAAGCTTTAACCCCTTGCCAATGGTCCAAACAATATAGGGAAATCTATTTCAAAAGTCCTTTATTCTTAACACAATTACAACTGGTAAGGCAAATGTAATATAATTATTGTATGTGCTCAAGGGACAGACTTGGGGTCAGTGATCGAGAACAAATGACACATTGGGTGATTGCATGGGTTACCGACAGGACATCGCCCCATGTAAAAAGAGGATGTGCTACTGACAAATGAAATCTGTATGGAGATGACTGATCATATTAACTACCAGTGATTCCTATACTCACAATGATCAACATGCTGTGTTGTTGATTGCTGGACAGACAGAAATTTGTGTAATTTTGGCTGTAATTGAAATCTCTAGCTTCTCCACTACAGTGTTACCATACCATGATCCTGCAAATAGAGAGGATAAAGCAGATCACATCACAAATGTTTATTGTTATAACTGTTTTTTTCCCAACATGGCAGCAATGATGAGGGTGGTATCATCAGTCCTCCAGCTTGGTAACATCGTCTTCAAGAAAGAAAGAAACACTGACCAGGCCTCCATGCCAGATGACACTGGTAAGTAATAATGAGCTAAAGATAATTCTCTGTGGAGTGCCAAGTAGGCGACGTGTTATTTAGAGGACCTATGTCACGTATATCAGCGCTTCTGAATTTGTGAGATGGGCCTCACTGGTGAGACACATGCAAGTTGTTGGGGTGGTGCTGCTCTGGGGGTATTTTGATAGAAGTGTGAACATGTCCAGGTCTTTCTTTAGCTGTGCTAATCTTTGGTTTAGCAACATTGATGCCTTTTGTGCTTATTTTAATGGCATACCGAGTGAAAGAAACAAAACAAAACAAAAAGATAAAAAAATACAGTTTTAATTGGACTTTGACCGATGATGAGTCCAAGGCATCATCATATTATGGTTAGTGAGGTCCCAGTGAAAAAGATCCCTGATGTATACCAAACTTTGAGCTTGATATTGGTTGAATCAATAGTTGGCAAAAACATGATAGAAGAAGCAACAAATGAATGTAAAAAATGGCTACACTGAATGACTAGCATATCAAAACTGTCTACAGCTTGAACACTTTATATGTCTCTTGCTCTTCAGCTGCTCAGAAATGTTGTCATCTGATGGGAATCCAGGTAACAGACTTTACAAGGTCCATCCTCACACCTCGCATCAAAGTGGGAAGAGACCTTGTGCAAAAAGCCCAAACCAAAGAACAGGTACATTTGTAGTAATTTACACCTATTGACTATGTCATAAATCAGTTGAGCATCTATGAATGAGAAATGTAAACTAGGTTGAGTGAATAATGAATCTTAGGGACACACGTTCCCCATTCTACCTCTAATATTATTCTTGATATTGATCTTGTAGTGATTATGTATGTATGTATATAGGTGGCTGCCATATTATCTTAGATATTCACTTTTGGGTCAATTAATTGGCCTCTTTAAACTTTTTTTTGCCATCATCGTGGGCTGTATTAGAAATGTCTGTCATCTAACCCGCTGTAGTCCTCCATGACTACATGGGCACCTTTACAATATTTTTAATGCATGTTTATACCCTACCAAGTAACCGGAGAAGCTCTGCAGGGTCTTCAAACAACACGTGTCAAATCTGGGAACATAATTTCCTGGAGAAAAGCCATATAATCAAAATGTTCTGAAAAGATGACACAGAAGATTATCATCTTAGAAACAAAATGTCTCAACTTGTCAGGAAGCCAACCTTTACCTCTCTTAATCAAGCCATGAACAGGACTGCAGAAGTTCTCACCCTTTTGTACCATTCTGCCATTAGTCTAGACATTTATCTTACTATCCAATTTGCCTCAAATACAAAAAGTTACAGGTCACTGGTTACAGTGTAGAATAATAAGATTCTGGTATAACAAAATGCAAGTTCTTCGAACAACCATGTGCAATAATCTACCTAAGATTATCCTTAGAAAATTCACATATCATGGATTTCTTATTCTGACCAAAATCATTAGATATTAAAATCTTCATTTTTCTCTCATTAAAGTATTCTTTTGACCGATTAACCTGAATGCTGTTTCTTCAGGAGGTTGGCCAGTTTACTTATTCCTCTACTCTTTTCTACCGTTAGGCTGACTTTGCAATTGAAGCTTTGGCAAAGGCAACCTACGAACGTCTCTTCCTGTGGTTGCTCAGTCGGGTCAACAAAGCTCTTGACAAAACCAAGAGACAAGGAGCTTCTTTCCTTGGAATTCTTGACATTGCTGGTTTTGAAATATTTGAGGTAAGCAAAAGTTGATGTCTAATATACAGTATGATGCACTCCATAAGGTTTTTTGTTTTTTTTTGTAACTACAGAAGTGTGATCAATGGTTCACAGCCAGTAAGAAGGCATTAAAGTACAGTCTAAGAGCAAATATGTCAGTGCTCAACAGGATGTTATATAACTTTATTTTAAATTTTAGGTCAACTCATTTGAGCAGCTCTGTATCAACTACACCAACGAAAAACTCCAGCAGCTGTTCAACCACACTATGTTCATTCTGGAGCAAGAGGAATACCAAAGAGAAGGCATTGAGTGGAATTTCATTGACTTTGGTCTAGATCTGCAACCATGCATAGAACTTATTGAGAGGCCTGTAAGTAATTTGTAAGATGTAATATATATTTTTTTAATGCAGAAGACAGAAAGTGCCAATTGCTTTTTATTTGGTCTGTTAATTTGTAGAATAATCCACCTGGTGTGTTGGCTCTTCTGGATGAAGAGTGTTGGTTCCCCAAAGCAACTGATGTCTCATTTGTGGAGAAACTGATCCAAGAACAAGGGAACCATATTAAATTCCAAAAACACAAGCAACTTAAGGATAAAACCATCTTCAGCCTTCTTCACTATGCTGGAAAGGTAAGGCTAATTTCTAGGATTATATGGTGCACTTCAACTATGTGTTACTCTACATAGACATTACTAAAATGTTGCTTTGTCTTCTATAGGTGGATTATGATGCCACGTCTTGGCTAACCAAGAACATGGACCCCCTGAATGACAATGTGACCTCATTATTGAACCAGTCATCAGATAAATTTGTTTCAGATCTATGGAAAGATGGTATGACATGATTATTGTCAATGTATATTTTGCTTGACTAGTTGTCATTTATCTATACAGTGAAACCAAACAACAACGTAGATAAAACACCAAGTGGGTGTTCACTAATTGTTTCAATTCCATTGTAACAAGTATGTAAAATATGGCAATTGTTACATCCTATCTATCTTTTGTAGTTGACCGTATTGTGGGGCTGGATCAGATGGCAAAAATGACTGAAAGTTCCCTACCAAGTGCTTCCAAGACCAAGAAAGGCATGTTCCGTACTGTCGGCCAACTTTACAAGGAGCAGCTGGGCAAACTGATGACAACACTGAGAAACACAAGTCCAAACTTTGTCCGTTGTATCATTCCAAATCATGAAAAACGGGTAAATTCTTACTATAGTTGCTGAATGGAAATGTTGTAGCTGTATAGGAATGTGTTATATTGTCCTATAGATATCTTGAATACTGTTGAACATTGAAGCTCTATGTAGTTTTGGCAATCCGCAATGTTCTATAAAACTTTAGGATATTCTGATATTCCCTTTTTGCGAGAGATGTTCCCCAACCACAAGCTAACTGCAGTATCCTACTGCTTAGACCCCCTGTAAGCAGGAGAACCTGACAGCAAGTGTTCAACTTCACTGCAGTGCCACAGCAGAGCAAGTAAAGCATTAATTGGTGAATTGAAATCAATGCACCGTCTGTGTAATTTGCAGACATGTTGGGTCCTCCAGAGCAACAGATGCTCTGTGAAGCCTTGGTTGATAGAAAAATGAGGGTCCTCCACTGGGGAGCCTTTGTTGTAACTGAAAATTCCCTATTAGAGTATTTTTAAACCAGAAAATCCATTACCAAAGTTCCACCGGGATTGAGCTGGCTACTCTCATCCCTAGCTTTAAAGGGGTTGTCCGAGCGTTTAAAACGAATGGCCTATCCTTAGTATGGCTCATCAGTATCTAACTGGCGTGGGGTCGTGGGTCCAACATCCGGCACCCCCTCTGATTAGCTGTTTGAAGAGGCCGTGGCACTCCGGTGAGCACTGCAGCCTCTTCCTAGGCCAGTGACGTCACATTCATCAGTCACATGACCAAGGTGCATTTCAGTCCCATTCACATGAATGGGGCTGAGCTGCAATACCAAGTGCAGCTGCTATCCAATGGATGGCGCTGTGGTTGGTAATCTGCCAGGAGACCACAGCGCTCACTGGAGCAGCTTATTTAAACGGCTGATCGGTGGAAGTTCTTGGTGTTGCATCCCTACTGATCAGATACTGATGTCCTATCCTGGGGATAGGTCAGCAGTATTAAACACTCGGAAAAGGAAATGTAGTATATTATGCTTACTCTATTTTATCTATGTTTATTTTTATGATGCCATGAGAAATAAAGTTTTGTAGTATATATTTTTATTTTTTTATATATACACATTTGTATGAGATCATGGACCACATTTACTATTGTGGTTGGGCCTAAATTCTGGTGCATTTCATCTTAGACATATTTATGAAGCAAGTAAGCTGAAAAGAATAACCCACTGCACCTCTTCTGTCGAGGGGGCACGGCTTAACGTAGGGGGCATGTCATAGTGGGAAAGGGCATGGCTTATGACGCACCATATTGAACCAAAATGTTGACACAAAATTGCACCAAATTTATCATTCAGCCTGAGCCATTGTGGAAATTTGGCACATCTATAGAGGGTCTAGTCTGTCTGCATTTTAGCCAGAATGAGTAAATCTGGTGCTATGTATCTAACATTATAACTGCTTCATCAGTCAGGAAAGCTCGATGCCCATCTTGTTCTGGAACAGCTGAGGTGCAATGGTGTCTTGGAAGGCATCAGAATTTGTCGTCAAGGGTTCCCCAACAGAATCGTTTTCCAGGAGTTCCGGCAAAGGTAAATCCATCATTAACTTGTTTTCTTACTTATAATATAATTTCGAACATGAACTATAGCATAGGATAGTAATAAAGGAAATACAATAATCAATAAAATGCTGACCTGAAGCAAAATTATAATCTAAAGAGGTTCTGTGTGATACATGCATATAGTAGAATATATACAGGCACTGTATAGACTGTATATGTATTAAATAGTGCCAGACATTTGCAAAAAAAAAAAAAAACTGCTGTCGGTTTATTCCTTGCTACAGATATGAAATCCTCGCTGCTGGAGCTATCCCTAAAGGCTTTATGGATGGTAAACAGGCCTGTGTGATCATGGTAAGTTACTCACGGCAGTGCCTAAATATGTCCCCCTGTCACAGCTGTTTGAAGATGCCGCTGGACTCTATGGTGCTCAGGTTGGCATTGTTGGCTACTCACTGCTTACCAAGCACGGCGCCATCGATTGTATAGCCGCTGTGCTTGGTATTACAGCTCAGCCCCATTCACTTGAATGGGACTGAGCTGCACCTAAGCCACGTGACTGATGAATGTGACGTCACTGGCCTAAGAAGAGGCCAAAGCGTTCACAGAGAGCTGCTGCCTCTTCAAACAGCTGATTGTGAGGATAGGCCATCAGTATCACATTCCCAGATAACCCCTTTAATATACGTAGAAGATCTACAGGCACAATAATGTATACATTTCACCCATCAAGGTCAGACTGGCCAACCAGTGGGCCCAGGCTCTGACATAATAATGAGCCTTGTAGGCCCTGAAGAAGACAACCTTGTTTGGAACTGTTTTGGAGCCAGTCACTTGGCACTAGAGAGAATTCTTTATTGACTGAATCGCAAATAACCTATTAGACCTTATAGAAGATACTGTATACCCTTTGTGTACAATGATAACAAGTATTAAAGTGCAATTACAGTACCTGTTCTGTTAACGCTCACAGTAGACGTGGGCAAACTAAATTTAATGAGTGAAAAACGCAATGTCCTCCAAACATCAGAATACCAATCCAGAGAAAAGAGGGGAATTTAAACGAGAGAATGCACATCAGAAATATTATAATCATGAAAACACATTATTTTTTAAAAACAGCATTAAAAATGTGCAAAAACATGATGGTGACCCATGATAAAGTTAACTCACTAGGCCTGGCATATATAAAACCCTGCCCTATGGCTTTGGCAGGGGTCTACATGTTCTGTACAGATGGAAGATAGGCTAGTGGCCAATCAGAATTATTTTTTTGTGTGTGCTCTCATTGGTAAATCTAAAAGTTCAATTGTTTTATTTTTGTCAGATCAAATCCTTGGAACTTGACCCCAATCTGTACAGGGTTGGCCAAAGTAAAATATTCTTCAGGACAGGTGTCCTTGCCCACCTGGAAGAAGAACGAGACTTGAAGATCACAGATATAATCATTGCTTTCCAAGCTCAAAGTCGTGGTTACCTTGCAAGAAAGTAAGTAATAGCATTAAAAAGCAATACCACACTGTACAACGTCCCCAACCATGGACTGCTGAAGCGTAGGCAAAAGTTATATCTGTCTCGACCTTATTGTGGCCTGTCTAGAACAGTATTTGAATACTTATACTATTATGTTTGTTAGTTAGATCAAGCCACAGTTCATTGATTTAAACTCAATATAATATCATATGATGTTTTTCATAAGCTAAATCAGTGGTCCCCAACCTTTTTTGCACCAAGGACCGATTTCATGCGAGACAATTTTCCCAGGGACCGGGTGGGGGGGGAAAGGGGGCGGGGGTTCTGGGGCGGGGCTTAGGGGTGGGCGGGGCTGACTGATTCACGCGCATAACAAAACACAAGGTGCATATTAAAATATATAACACTATATAATGACTATATAAACTGACTATGGTCTCTGCTGTACTGGTCTCTGCTGCACTGGTCTCTGCTGCACTGTACCGTATTTTTCGCCCTATAAGATGCACCTAGTTTTAGAGGAGAACAATAAGAAAAAAAAATTTTTCATTACACCTCAGGTCAGACCAGCAATCAGACCCCCAATGGCTCAGATCAACCCCCAAACCTTTAGCCATCTATCAGCCCCCAATGTCAGCCATAACCCCCCCCCCAATGTCAGCCATAACCCCCCCCCAATGTCAGCCATAAACCCCCCAATGTCAGCCATAAGCCCCTCATTAGCCCCTCATGTCAGCCATAAGCCCCCCATTAGCCCTTCATGTCAGCCATAAGCCCCCCATTAGCCCCTCATGTCAGCCATAAGCCCCCCATTAGCCCCTCATGTCAGCCCCATGTCCCCCAGGTCAGCCATCAGCCCCTAGTGCAAATAAAAAAAAAATAAAAAAAAACACTTACCTCTCCTGCTCCTGGTCACCATCGCGATCCTCATCATTCTGCTGTCGGCTGGCTGTGTATAGCGGCGCACAGCGTGAGGTCACAGAGAGACCCCACGCTGTACGCAGCCATGCACAGCCGATAGCCGAGCCGAGGACCAGGAAGTGGTGAGTACAGATACTTCACCGCTTCCTGGTCCTTCTGTACTAATGAAGCGCTTCCATAATGGAAGCGCTTCCATAATGGAAGCGCTTCCATAATGGAAGCGCTTCCATAATGGAAGCGCTTCATTAGTACAGAGTTAAAGACTGCCCTGATCGCCGCGGCCCGGCTAACAATCTTTCACGGCCCGGTCCTGGGCCGCGGCCCGGCGGTTGGGGACCGCTGAGCTAAATGATGAAGAAGGGATGCACTCTGATGTTTGTATGCTGTAGTCTTGGTTTATTCACCCATGTGTCTCATACAAAGTTTCAGCTCTTTCTCTGAGCTTTTCTCAAGGTCCCTCCTTTCTTCATTGTTTCACTTGTGTTGGATGTGACCATGATGTCAGGTTCCCTGCGGCTTTGCATCTCCTGATTCATACTGTGCATCTCTACTTATTCATTTGATGTAGTTCTTAATATCTAGATGCAGACCTATATAACCATGGGAACTTTTCAAGACACTGTGATACTTTGTGACACCATTTATCATATTTAAAGGATAACTGTTATATATATATATATATATATATATATATATATATATATATATTTTTTTTTTTTTTTTGCTAGTTTATTAGAGCTAGCAAAAAAATTAGTCCGTCAATGATTGCTAAAAGATCTGTAATTACCTTATTATAACAGCTTTCATTAATGTCCTCTGTCCCTTTTCAACTGCTCCCTTAAAAGACCGTTGCTAGGGCTCATCTGTCTCCCAACCTAATGTAAACAGAAGACGGAGGGGTGGTCCTTCACACTGCATGCCTGCATTAGGCTTCAGAGTGAGGCGGCGTGTCTCTCAGTAATCAATCTGATTGGCTGGCAGGAAGCTGCTGGCTTCAGCAAGTGTGTATGGAAAGTAAGGGAAAGTAGTTTTGGCCTCAGAGAACTGGCAGAGGAGCCATCTTGAGAAGATCCTCATATTGTAGGATTCAAGACAGCTGTAACTAAGGGGAAAACTGTGGTATGTGAAGAAACTAAAGATTTCTTTATTTATAATGCTGCTGCAGCAGTAACATATGCTAAAATTTGATTTTTTGATGAAAACCTGACAGTTATCCTTTAAAGCATTAAAGACAATGGAATTTACCAGCCCACTTGTGTTAGGCTAGGTTCACATATTCTTTAAGGAATTTCTGTTTCATCATAGAAGCAGAAAAACAGAATTCAAGCTGTGATGGATCTGTCAAATGACACACATCAGTGGTGCCCAACGGAACCCATTAACTTACAGTGGAGTCCATTAGGTTTCCATCATGGTGTCTATTATTTTGCCAGGAAAATCTCCTAATGGAACTTCCAACTAAGATTTGAATCTAGCCTTATGTTTGCATTTATATATGTCCACAATGTGTTTCATACTCACAGGGCCTTTGCAAAGAGACAGCAGCAGCTAACTGCAATGAAAGTCATTCAGAGAAATTGTGCTGCTTATCTGAAACTCAGAAACTGGCAATGGTGGAGATTGTTCACTAAGGTAAACTTCTGAAGCCTTCACTTATCTAAAAGAAAATATCTGTAGCAATGATTTGCACAATTACATGCAAATATCTGGTCTAGTAGAAATGATACTTACTTACATTGCTAAAGATGTATAGCTTAAAGTTCTCATGCTCATGGGAAATATATTTTCAGGTCAAACCTCTACTGCAAGTAACCCGTCAAGAAGAAGAAATGCAAGCCAAAGATGACGAGCTTAAAACGGTCACTGAGAGGTTCCACAGAACAGAGATTGAATTGAGGGAGATCCAGATGAAGCATGTTCAGGTATATGGAAACCAGAACACATTTTATGACAGCCGATTCACAATAATTTGATCAGTCCAAGATTTATGGAAAATACCTACACCGTATTGGGTAAACCTTTTAACCATGGTTATATTGTCCTTGCCTAGTTGACAGAAGAGAGGAACGTACTCCAAGAGCAGCTTCAGGCTGAGACTGAGCTATTTGCTGAAGCAGAAGAGATGAGGATACGACTGCAAGCCAAGAAACAAGAACTGGAAGAGATTCTACATGAAATGGAAGTCCGAATAGAAGAAGAAGAGGAACAAACCCAGCAACTACAAGGAGAGAAGAAGAAAATGTTGCAGCAGATGCAGGTAATGTATCATTTGTCATCTTCTGTAATTTGCCATAGTCTTCAAAACATGTCTACTATTGGCATAAAAATATCAGAGTGGATTTTCCTCAGGAACAGAGGTACGAGTTGACGATATGTAACCTTGACACATCAAGGGGACAACTAGGGGTGCAACCTAGCCTTCCTGCTGCCTGAGGTTAAAACTGAAACAACGCCCCCCTTCATCCCAATTTATTAACCTAACCCCTTTGTCACAATAAAAGCGCTCATTGCCCATGGCCCTTCTGCCGCCCCCCCCCCCCTTTTTCTCTAATTGGTGCTGCCTGAGGCGATCACTTCACTTGGCCTCATTGGTGGTGCACCCCTGGAGAAAACAGTACCTACAAATTAGTAGTATGCGTTTAAAATTTATTCTAGGGAGGGTCCTCTGGTGTTGTCCTGAAATATAGCCCACATTTATGGTACTGTGTAAAACTTTGTGGCAGGTGTGGGAAAACTGCTGCAAAGTAAGAATGCTCTCAAAAATAGAAGTTTTAATAGTTTATCTTTATCAGTTAACAAAATGCAAAGTGAATGAACAAGAGAACTCTAAATGGAATCAGTATTTGGTATGACCACCCTTTGCCTTCAAAACACTATCAATTCTTCTAGTTAAACTTGAAGGACCTTAGAAGGGAGGTTGTTCCAAACATCTAGGAGAAGATCTTCTGTGAATGTAGGCTTGCTCATATCTTCATGAATCCCAGACAGACTCAATGATGTTGAGATCAGTTCTCTGTGGGGAACAATTCATCACTTCCAGGACTCCTTTTTCTTCTTTACACTGAACACAGTTTATAATGACATTGGCTGTATGTTTGATGTCGTTTTCCTGCTTCAGGAAAAATTTTAATTTAAACTATTAACATTTCTATTTTTTAAAGCCTTCTTACTTTGCAACATTTTTCCCACACCTGCTCAAAACTTTTGTACTGTATGTGATAAGATATCATGATATCACGATTTCCACTTCAGGACCTGGAGGAACAATTAGAAGAGGAAGAAGCAGCCAGACAGAAGCTACAACTGGAGAAAGTGACAGCTGAAGCCAAGATCAAGAAATTGGAAGATGATGTTCTTTTAATGGACGATCACAACAACAAGTTATCTAAGGTATAAGAATATAAATAACTTTTTTTTTTTTTTTTTTTTTTACATAAAACTAATGTTTTTACCTGAATAACAAACTCTATAATAATATCTTTGGTAAACTAGGAGAGAAAGTTGCTTGAGGAGAGAGTAAATGACCTAACATCTAATTTGGCAGAGGAAGAAGAAAAAGCAAAGAACCTGACAAAATTAAAAAATAAACATGAATCTATGATCTCAGAACTGGAAGGTTAGTATATTTATTGATTATTGGTAAATGTATATATGCTGCTATACAGGGTCAAGTGCCTTGGAGACTCTGAGGGCTTCCACCACCTTCCTTCCCTGATGGTCGTTTGGCGATTCTATCCAGCTGAGAAGGTGTGGAGATCCTGTGATTCTCTCTTTTGAAGTCTATGGGAGTCGCTGGTGCAGTTGATTTCTATAGACTGCTCCTATACCTGGCTGTGAAGGATAGTCAGTTGGGGTTTGGGATCCACAGGTGGGATGGAGGCCACTACCATTTATTTTCCAGGGGCCTCCACCAATCTTAATAAGGCCCTGCTGATATACTGAGGTGTAGTAAACCTGGAATGCATAACAATATTTCAAATTCTTAAACATGAATATGTAGTTATTGTTACTTGAATCTCTTATATTAAGTTACCTTTGATCTTAGATCTAACCCTAAATTATTATACACTACAGAAGATAAGAACTAGCTGTCACAAGTGTCAAAAGGGAGTGAACCCATTGCGTTGCAACTAAGACTTATAGGCTTATGACTCTTAGCTCAACCTGGGAGTAGAGTCTAAGGGATCCTCTGGTGTTTATACCTTTAACCACTACATGGAATTAGTAACAGCTGACGTGACAATAGCTGGTAACAACTGGATTTGGTATAAAATAAGTGGTCAGAAGTCGTAGCCAAATAGGTAGAACTCAGGACTGGTAGAGTTCAGGCAATATGATAGACTGGAACAATGTTAGGGCAGGTAGCGGACAAGAAAAATGTTGTCCGAGAAGGAACACAGTGTTATGTATTTTTATTCCCAGAGCGAATGAGAAGGGTAGCTTAAATTGCCTGGGGTTACAGGGAATAGGCTGGAGCAGAGTAGTATTAGCACACAGTGGGAGTAATTAAAGAGGTCCGAGGAGGCCACAATCCGCAGCGGCATGGAGAGCAGAGAGAATGCAGGAAGTGGGAACACTAGGCAGTGCTGAGAGTATGCCAGGCAGGTCAGTGGGCAAGCCTGGGACAGCAACGGCAGGTGACGGCAGGGCACTGGCCTGGCTGGCAGATTGTTACAGTAGCTAATTAAAACAGCATCATCATCTTATGTGACATCTCTTTGCCCTTCTTACAGTACGTCTAAAGAAGGAAGAGAAGAGCAGACAAGAGCTTGAGAAGGTGAAGAGAAAGATGGAAGGAGAATCAAATGACCTTCATGAACAAATTGCCGAACTGCATGCACAAATCGCTGAGCTCAAACAGCAATTAGCCAAAAAAGAAGAGGAGCTACAGGCAGCTCTTGCCAGGTGACACAATTTAATCAACTGCTTAAGAACACTGTTTCAGGGATGAACTGATGGTGTATAAAGATGAATTGTGAGGGGAGCTTCTAGAAAGGGTTAACTGTAATAGCAGGGCCGTCTTTAATATTGATTGGACCCTGGGCAAGAATTTATTTGGGCCCCCTGGATCCTGCATTCCCACACCCTAGCATGCAATCACACCCTCCACCACAACACACACACAAAAAATCCACACACCTCGTAGAGTAGTAACCTTTAATAATGATGAGTGGCCACTAGAGGTGTTCCTTGGCAGTAATGTAAATACTGCCTTTTTTTCTGAAAAGGCAGTATTTACAGTAAACAGCTTGCAGAGACATGCTATAGACACCAGAACTACTACGTTTAGCTGTTGTGGTTCTGGTGACTATAGTGTCCCTTAATATAGAGAGAAAAAAAAGAATCGGCACAAAAGTATAAAATAAAATGGCTGTATCATTATTCTAAAACTTAAAAAAGCACAACTTCGGACACAAATATATAGTATTTTGCAGATTACTTTTTTTTTTTACAATGTGCAGATAGTACTGTACTACTAACCCCTACATACAGGGTAATACAGCACCACATACCTCTTACATCCAGTGATGTCTCTTTGATGTAGATGTTCTCTTTCCTCATCTTCTCCTTTCAGACCAGACCACCATTTTTCAGCCATTTCTCGTCTCTGCAGTTTGACAAACAAAATCTTAGTTTACTACTTTTCCATCATTCGCCCATCTTCTGGACATCTTCTGGACAGCTGTGCTCCCCAATACTGTACTGCAGAAACAGATAAACCCCCTGATAATAGTAGTACCATGCAGATAGTGCCCTTCAATAATTATTGGCACACAGTGCCCTAAAATAAATGAGCCCAGCAAATACCATGAATAATTGTGGTAAGCTGATACTGTGCCAAGGTGCCCCCACAGTAATAGTGCTCCCAAAAGTCCCACCAATAGGAATAATTCTCTGCTAGAGCACACATGGTAGTAATAGTGCTCCTACAGTACCCCCAACATGTCCCCACTGTGCCCCAGAAGTAATAATGCTCCCATAGTAGTAATCATGTTCCCCATAGACCCCCAGTAGTAATAAATCCCATCATAATGCCCCCAGTAAAAATAATGCTCCTTATGTGGCAGTGCAAAAAATACCACCTTTTAATGCCCCCAGTTGAGCTCATGTCCCTATAGTGCCCCCATAATGTGCCAGTATAAAATACCCCTATATAGTGCCCCCAGTAAATGCCCCATAGTGCTCCTCTCCCCCCTTCTTCCTAGTGCCCCCATAATGTACCAGTATAAAATGCCCCATATATAGTTCCCTCAGTGTCCCCCATAATTTGCAAGTATAAAATACCTGTTCTTAGTGCCCCCCATAGATGAGCCCATAGTACTCCTCTCTACCCTTTCCCATAGTACCCACCATAATGTGCCCCAGTATAAAATACCCCTATACAGAGCACCCCCCACATAAAATACCCCTTCTTTGTGGCCTCAGTAGAAACCCCCATAGTGTTCCTCTCCCCCCTTCCCCCATATAAAATACCCCTTCTTTGTGGCCTCCATAGGGCCCCCAATAATGTGGCAGTAAGAAGTGCCCCCATAGTGCCACCCAATAATGTGCCAGTAAAAAGTGTTGCCAATAATGTGCCAGTAAGAGGTGCCCCATAGATGCCCCCACAGTGCCCCCCAATAATGTGCCAGTAAGATGTGCCCCCATAGATGCCCCCCAGTCAGTGCCAGTAACAAGTGCCCCCATAGATGCCCCCCAGTCAGTGCCAGTAACAAGTGCCCCCATAGATGCCCCCCAGTCAGTGCCAGTAACAAGTGCCCCCATAGATGCCCCCCAGTCATGTGCCAGTAACAAGTGCCCCCATAGATGCCCCCCAGTCAGTGCCAGTAACAAGTGCCCCCATAGATGCCCCCCAGTCAGTGCCAGTAACAAGTGCCCCCATAGATGCCCCCAATCATGTGCCAGTAACAAGTGCCCCCATAGATGCCCCCCAATCATGTGCCAGTAACAAGTGCCCCCATAGATGCCCCCCAGTCATGTGCCAGTAACAAGTGCCCCCATAGATGCCCCCCAATCATGTGCCAGTAACAAGTGCCCCCATAGATGCCCCCTAATCATGTGCCAGTAGTAGTACCATATAAAAAAAATAAACACTTATACTTACCTCCATCAGGCTGGCAGCGATGCGATGCAGGCATCTTGCGGCCTGTGTCCCGCGCTGTACGGCTCAGGCCAGCACCGGCCTCTGATAGGCTGCAGGCACTAGGCCTGCAGCCTATCAGAGGAACGGGGAAGGGAGACGCCTCTCCACTGCCCTGCCGCAGCACTTCCATCTGTATCCCTGTCCTGAGGACGGCGATACAGATGACTATGGAGATGAGCGCATCCACAATGGAAGCGCTCATGTCCCTGTGCCCTGCCGCGGTCCCCCACGTCACCAGTGGCCAGCAGGGTTCAAGAGGCAGCTGCCTTGGGCCCCCCAGGAGCAACTGGGCCCGGGGCAGCTGCCACTTTTGCCCCGCGTTAAAGACGGCCCTGTGTAATAGTAAAATAACTACAGAACAGTGAAAGTTTCCAGTATGCAGGCTTCTATAGAATTCTAGATCTGCAGATGCTAAACATTGTAACTGTAAATTGCACTATTAGAATTATTTAGGACAGAGATGTCTCTTTACTGCTGTACTTGACAAACTCATTGTTTCCAATTTGTCTCCAATTTTACCACTTGAAGGTTGGAAGATGAAACTGCCCAGAAAAATAATGCTTTGAAAAAAATCAGAGAGTTGGAAGCACATATCTCTGACCTTCAAGAAGACTTGGAATCAGAAAGAGCAGCAAGAAACAAAGCAGAGAAGCAAAAGAGAGACTTAGGTGAAGAGTTGGAAGCACTGAAGACAGAGCTGGAAGACACACTGGACAGCACAGCAACACAACAAGAGCTCCGGTGAGTGCACCACAGAATCCCAACACACATGATCTATTTCAAAATGCAACTGAGACATAAGAGAGAGAAGATGAAACCATAAGACTCAAAAATGAAATAACATTGATGAATGCAACAACCTTTAAGAGGGCAGCACAAAGGGCAGACTGCATCTTCATGGTCCTTAGCATTATGTACACCTTGCAAACAACTAGCATAGGGTGGTTTTAACAAATTACAATTAAATAAATTAACGGATAATGGAGAGTGCCACTGACTCCTCCAACTCTCATTCCTTAGCAGCTGGATTCTACTATGTTTAAATTAACAGCTGGCTTTGTGGGGCCCAATGAGACATTTGAGGCACATCCTAGATATATGCTATAAAGTTCTATTAGTGGAATATACCCTTACTCTTAGACTTATAGTATGTTGTGTATATAAGGCCTCACAATGTACCTACTCCATCACAGAGCGAAGAGAGAACAGGAGGTCACAGTACTTAAGAGGGCATTGGAAGAGGAGACAAGAACACATGAAGCCCAGGTCCAAGAGATGAGACAGAAGCATACTCAAGCTGTGGAAGAGATAACAGAGCAACTGGAACAAGTTAAAAGGGTAAAAATTACTGGTATTCATTATTAGCATGAAATCAGAAAAATATGTATTAGCTCAATGATGTAATATCTTTCCAAAATTTAGGTTAAAGTCAACTTGGAAAAGAGCAAACAAGGTTTGGAGAAGGAGAACTCAGAGTTCACGATAGAGATACGATCACTCAATCAGGCCAAACAAGATGTAGAGCATAAAAAGAAAAAGCTTGAAGTTCAGTTGCAAGAGCTCCAGTCTAAGTATACTGAAGGAGAACGGGCTAGAACGGAGCTGGCAGAAAAATCCCATAGAGTACAGGTACCAAATGCCACCATATTTGGACATTACTTTAGATGTCACACTTTATGGTTATAACTGCTGCTTTACTCAAAGTTTTCTTATATCTGTAGGTGGAACTGGAAAATGTCACTGTCCTACTCAGCGAAGCAGAGACAAAATCCATCAAATTTTCCAAGGATGTTGCAAGCTTGTCAGCACAGCTTCAGGACAGTCAGGCAAGCGATAAATTCTTACTAGGTCCCTCATTTTATTTTCAGTCATTCTTTTATGTAGACGTAAATTAACAGACTTGATTTTGTAGGAGTTGCTAGCAGAAGAGACTCGCCAGAAATTGAATGTGGCCACCAAGCTCCGCCAAGTAGAAGATGAGAAGAATAGTCTCCAAGAACAACTAGATGAGGAAGCAGAGGCCAAGCAAAACCTTGAACGTCACATCTCCACGCTGAATATCCAGGTAATTGTTCTGTACAATATAAGCCTTTTAACCATGTTTTTTTTTCAAGAGGCAACAGCATGGATCATTAGATTTTTGTATGACTGGATACTTGATTGAAAGTAAGAGTAAGGAGCACATGTACTTTCATATAAACTCAAAGGGGGTCATTTATCATTCTGAAATATGCCAAAATTAGGTATATTTCAGGTGCAGATTGCAGCACAACAGCTAGTTGCGCTGAAATTTGTGACTTCACCCTGCTCATGCCAGGTCTTAATAAGTGGGCGGGGAAGGGGGCAGGCACTTCTGATTTACAAGAAGCTGTCTTACATTTAGAACTGGTGCTGGATGCGCCAAAGTTATGGAGAGCCCCGCGCCTCTTCATAACTTCGGCGGATCCTCCGTCAGCTTGGGGCTTTATTAAGACTAGCTTCTAAAACGCCGGTCTTAACAAATGTGCCCCATACTGTAAATGTGTCTTATATTGCTGATGAATCAAAGTATATAAATGACATATGGAATGCCAAGGTTTTGCCCATTAGTGAGCTCCCTGAATAAAATTTCCTATTTCAGCTCTCAGACTCCAAGAGAAAACTGCAAGAATTTACTTCCACTATAGAATCATTGGAAGAAGGCAAGAAAAAGTTCCAGAGAGATGTTGAGTCCATGACACAACAGTTTGAGGAGAAAGCTTCTGCTTATGACAAACTGGAGAAGACCAAGAATCGCCTTCAGCAGGAGCTTGATGACTTAGTAGTTGACTTGGACAATCAGCGCCAGCTTGTGTCCAACTTGGAGAAGAAACAGAAGAAATTCGACCAGGTTTGTGACAATCTATCAGACTGGCATCTATATTATATCATAATTTTATAGATAGTTGAATGACCTGTTCATGTTATGTCGGCAGATGTTGGCAGAGGAGAAAAACATATCTTCAAAATATGCGGATGAGAGAGACAGAGCTGAGGCAGAAGCCAGAGAAAAAGAAACCAAGGCCCTATCACTTGCCAGAGCGCTTGATGAAGCATTACAATCCAAGGAAGAACTTGAGAGGGTTAATAAACTACTTAAGACTGAAATGGAAGACTTGGTCAGCTCCAAGGATGATGTAGGCAAGAATGTAAGTAACATAAATTGCTGAATTAAAATGTACATCACTTCTGATAAGTTACTATCAGCAAAAGAACGTCTGAAATGTTGTCAGATTATATCAGGCCTCAAATAACATACAAAGTGAAACAATGTGAAAGTAAATGACCAAAATGTGTTTTCTCTACTAAGGTCCATGATTTGGAGAAATCGAAACGAACCCTTGAACAACAAGTTGAAGAGATGAAGACACAGCTGGAAGAGTTGGAAGATGAGCTTCAAGCAACAGAAGATGCCAAACTTAGACTTGAAGTCAACATGCAAGCCCTTAAAGCACAGTTCGAAAGAGATTTACAAGCAAGAGATGAGCAGAATGAGGAGAAGAGGAGGCAGCTAGTCAAACAGGTAAATTATAAAAATTATCACTATCAAATACACACTATGGATGAAATGAAACTTCAAATATAACGAATGTAAGAGATTATGGGTATAATATATGATAATAAAATAATTTGCTTTTCTATCTAAGCAATAGGATGGTCTTCATTGACTGTTTGTTCTCACTTTCTAAGGTTCATGAGTATGAAACAGAACTGGAAGATGAACGGAAACAGAGGACATTGGCAGCTGCAGCCAAGAAGAAATTAGAAGTTGACCTCAAAGACTTAGAAGGACAAGTTGACTTTGCCAACAAAGGCCGGGATGAAGCTATCAAACAACTAAGGAAGCTTCAGGTCAGCATAGAACATTCCTGACAAACAAGAGTCATATTCATACTCAACTATTTTGTAGCATTACATAAAATACACACCTGTACACACAGGTTTCTCTTGGTATCTGTAAAAGTGGTCAACAATGAGTCACGGGCCCACTAAGTTACCAGTGGATGTGATGTAGGACCAAACCAGGGAGTAGAGTCTAAGTCATTGTGCGTTCTTCACCCTTAACCCACAGGGAATCCACAGGTCGACTCTCATGAGTAGTGTCCATCAGCAACAGACAGGCAGGGGATTTCCAACTGTGGAACAGGAAAAGTAAGCACAATTCATAGTCAGATGGAGTAATATTTGCAGCAGGCAGAGTTTAGTCATAAGTAAAGATTAGGCAGAGATCAGGATTGGCAGCAGACAATTATATAGAGTCAAGAAACATGCCAGGCAGTTGATGTAACTAGTAAACACAAACACATTTGCAGACTAGGAACCAAATGGACCTTATTGCCCACGGTGGTGTTGGAAAGAGCCTACTAAAACTTAGAACGCAAGGGCACTTAACATGCACCTGACCTTTTATGAGCCTTTGTTGGTTAGGAAGAGAATATGTTTTATAATCTATGTAACATAATTAAAAATATATGTATCCACACTTCAGGCTCAGACGAAAGACTTCCAGCGAGATCTTGATGAAGCTCGTGCTGCGCGAGAGGAGATCTTTACGACTGCTAGAGAGAATGAGAAGAAAGCCAAGAGCTTAGAAGCTGAACTCATCCAACTACAAGAGGTGACATATAAGATTTTTGCATAGAAAGAAAAATGAAACCAAATGGCACCAAAACCTAATAAATTATGCTTACTCTCGAAGGATTTGGCTGCTGCTGAGAGGGCGAAAAAACAAGCCGAGATGGAGAAAGAGGAGCTTGCAGAAGAACTTGCAGGAAGTGCATCAGGAAAGTAAGTAGTCACAGAGACACCAGTGGTGTAACAAAGACCTATGGGATCCCAAACCACCATGACCAGTTTTGATAGCATGAATATGAGAAGCTTATGATTTTGTTGGTTTTTAAAATACACAAGCATCATGCACACAGTGATGTCACAGTGGTGGGATAACATACACAGTGAAGTTATAGCACAGGAATAATGTGCACAATGATGTCTTAAAGAAGGCTCACAGCGATATCACTGGTATGATAATATGCATGGTGATGTATGGAAAGGAATCGGTGATGTCACAGCACAGAAGTAATGCAAAACTGAGTGCACTATTCCATTGTCCATATATATCACTAGCTGCACATATTATGGCAAAGTGGAGCTATGGCGGTTTAACACATAGTATAGGGCTATAAAGTTCAGTTTTTGGCTTATTATTTATTTGTTAAAATATAACTTTTATTATGGTCCTGTTTAAAATAAAATAAACAGAAAACGATGTGTGTTTATTTGCGTCGTTTTCTGTTTATTTTATTTTAAACAGGACCATAATAAAAGTTATATTTTAACAAATAAATAATAGGCTTAAAAATTTTACTTTATAGCCTTTGGCTATTGGTTATTAATATTTACAAATATGTTCTGGGCCAAAAAGGGTCTTTGTTTATAAATATAACACAAAGTATTGGCACAAAAAGCCAAGCTTAATATGTACTGGGCTGGTGTCAGATACACCTTTTAATAATTTTGGCACATCTCGTGCTGCCTGTGCACCACATCTGGGATCTACTCCTAGCTGGAGTAGATTTCAGGTGTAATGTATGCCATATTGTTAAATTTGCCGAGCCAAAGAGGTACTGTCCACACCTCACCCACTTTTTATTTGCACCAACATTTCCAACTTTTTCCCCTCTTTCCATTACTCTTGACACTTCTAAAAATTGGGCGAGGCATGGACTTTTGTACACCAGAAAGTTGAATCTTGATAAATCTCCCCCTATATATGAAGGAAGCCCTACTAGGTTTATTATCTGAGCGGCGAGACCACCTGTGTCTTGACAGCTGTTGTTAGACTACAACTCCCTGTCTCACTATATGTCAGGGCAACATGGGTGTTGTAGAAAAGCTGTAGGTTGTACCACCTTTGTTAAATATTTGTCATAATATAGTATATCACAATCATTTACATAATTACAATAGATCCTCCCTCCTGGATGACAAGCGTCGCCTGGAAGCCAGAATTGCACAGCTGGAAGAGGAATTGGAGGAAGAACAGGGCAACATCGAGGGCATGAGTGACAGAATGAGGAAAGCCGTGCAGCAGGTAGGTATCAGGACAATGGCAGACATTATACACTAGCGGGACTGGCCTTTATAGATTTTGTGCATCTTTGCTTTCAGGCAGAACAACTTACAAATGAACTGGCTGCTGAGCGCAGCACTTCACAGAAGAACGAGAATGCACGCCAGCAGCTGGAGAGGCAGAACAAGGAACTCAAGAGCAAATTGCAAGAGATGGAGGTCTCTGTCAAGTCCAAATTCAAGTCCACTATCTCTGCATTGGAAGCTAAGATCTCACAGCTTGAGGAACAGTCAGAACAGGAAGCCAGGTATGCACTTTATCTTGAAGGATCTCTGTTCCCTTACTTTTTATGATACACAGATGATGGCACATATATTTAAAGTACCTGCATAAAGTAGTCCTGCTGCTCAAGACTCCATCCTTGTAGTTCATCTCACAACAGCACCACCAAGTGGGCTAAAGCTGTAACAGTAGCCTCTGACATTTCTCATCCAAATCAGTGTCACGCACATTTACCATAGTTGTTCACTTTGTAAATTTCAGAGACAAACAGGCGTCATTGAAATCATTAAAACAAAAAGACAAAAAGCTTAAAGAAGCTCTTCTGCAAGTTGAAGATGAAAGAAAGCAGGCCGAGCAGTACAAGGACCAGGTAAACCCACTTCAACACCTTAAAATAAACCTTTAAAGGAGACCTGTCACATTTCCTGACTTGCTTGTTTTAGTAAATAATCATGCTGTGAAATTTTGCAAAGCAATTCTGGAGCATCTTTTCTTAGAAGGCTGCATTGTGCTGTTCCCTCTGTTATTCCTCCTGAATATTTATGAATAAACTGACTACTGGTTGTTACTATTCTCCTTATCAAAGAGGTGCGACCCAATCATTGGACAGTGTCAGACAAACTCCCAACTGTAACACCTAGTTGTCATGTTCATACATTTCCTGGAGGAATAACAGACGAATTGTCATATTATTGTTATATTATGGGGAATAGAATTATTTACTAAATCCAGCAGGATAGATGACAGGTCCAAGAGATCAGGTATGAAGTAAGATTGGACTCTAACCTGTTAGTCCCCTAAATGGCTTCCACCCAGGCTCAGGGTTGGACTGGGCATTTCTAGGGGCCCCAAACAAATTTATGACTGGAGGCCCCTGTCGCACCTCTAAGCCCCCAACCTGTCACCCTGCTAAGCCCACTACATAAGCCCACTCTTAAGTTTAGCAATGCAGCCTGAGCACTTCCCCTCTTCGCCCGCTGCACAAGCAGAATGTCCGCCCCTTTATTCATTCTTTTCAGTCAACCGCTTGTGGCCAGCAGGGGGTCCCCTCATCTCTGGGGCTCCAAGCATTTGCTTGGTTTGCTTGGTGGTAAGGTCTGCGACTGCCCAGGCTAGAAAAACTACAGTTCCTCCCCTATCTCAAGGTTAACGCGCTCCAGCTTCTGTTCAGGGCTACGATCATCACTTTTACAAGGACAATGGGGGTCATTTACTAAGACTAGCATGTCAAACCCCACCAGTGAAAGAACCCACGGCCTGTCTCCTCCCACCCTTTTTAAAAATAAAAAAAAAGTTGTGAAAGTGTTTGAAAAAAAAAGCTAAAAAGTCACAAATTTTGTCATAAAATGGTACTTATGACAAATTTGCGTTTTATTTTTCTATGCCAAAAAACCTGGCATAGATCTATGGTATTTATGTTTCAATTCTCATGTATCAATTCATCAATTTCAGGCCGAAAAGGGCAATTTAAAACAGAAGCAACTAAAACGGCAAGTAGAGGAGGCTGAAGAAGAAACCCAACGTCTCAACGCTACCCGCAGGAAACTGCAGAGAGAGCTGGATGAGGCCACTGAGAGTAATGATACGCTGACCAGAGAGCTCAGCGGACTTAAGAGCAAACTCAGGTAAGGTCATTATATGTACTGGCTGCAAGTGGTGAATATGTATGGCGGGCGAGTGAATCAAAATGAGGGCAAGACATCAATCACCCCATGTACAGTAGATCACAATCAACTTTCTCAGCTAATGAGATCTGAAAAGCACATGAGCAGATTGAACTCTCGCCAGCTCAGGTGCGAGATTTCAGGGTACGGCAGGAAGACAGTGAGGACGCCTGGCCCTGCCATCTCACGCGTGAGCCAGCAAGAGTTCAATAGATGCACATGCAGTAGATCTCATGTGGCTGTCCCTGCTAATCAGATCTGAACTGTGCATGCGCAGATTGAACTCTCGCTGGCGCAGGTGCGAGCTTGCAGGGCCAGATAGGACGACAATGAGGCTGCCTGGCCCTGTCTTTCAATGGGAGGGAGTGGCTTAGGGGGAATGGCAGTGGTGAAGTAGTGCTCCGAGAGCCTAGGCCTGTCCCTCAGTGCTCCAAACACCCAATTGCCATATGAATACAAGTACAGGTTTCTCAAAACTGTGTAACTGATTGCTTCAAAAGAGGGGGCATTTCACTCAGCATGGTCAACCCTAACAGCAGGCATTATGTCTGGTTTAATAGGGTTGATCATGCTGACACATGCTCTTTAAGCTTTTGGTAAGGGCTGTGCCTGCTTTGTGTCCTGCAGAAGATACAAACTATGATGTCTTTACATTATATTTTATCTTTATATGGGAGCAGGGATGACTATTCCTGTATTAGATGATGAAGCAGCGAGGTATTTAAGGCCACATTTGTTTATTTCTCCACACTTTGACCACTCACATCCCTATTAGAACACATTATCAGGGGAGCTGAGCCTGCCAGTATGCTGTGCCAATCTGGTCATCTCCATTACCTTGTATGGTAAAAGACATTACACTGGAAAAGAGGCAAAGAATGCCGGACGGGTGAAATTATACAAAGATTAACTTGGAACTAGGAAGCTATTCTACTGGTGTCACTTGTTAATTGACCTCATTAAACCCACAATATTTGTTTAGGAAGAGCCGGTGGGAAAGTTTTGAGTGCAGGACATACTCAAACATTGCAATATTTTATTCAAATAGAAATAAGTAGATGACAACTGTTTGGAGCTTGTATTAGAAATGGTTGGTTCAGGACAATGAAAATCTGAAGAATCAATCTGAAAATGTATCCTCCTTGTTCAGAACCCATCATTGTTTCTTAAAGGGAACCTATCACATTGAAAAAGCAGTACGATCTTCAGGCAGCATGTTATGGAGCAGGAGGCGCTTAGCAGATTGATATATAGTTTGTATAACCCTGTTAAACCTCTGCTCTTACTCTATTTAGGAGTCCAGTGGGTGGTTCTACTCGGGGATTGACAGCCTTCCATGTTTGAGTGTACATACAGAGACAGCTGTCAGTCACTGAGAAGGACCTCCTACTGGACTCTTAAACAGAAGGTTATACTTATTCTTTACCCACAAATGATATGTCAATCTGCTCAGCTCCTCCTGCTCTATAACATGCGGCCAGCAGATAGGACTGCATTGTTAATGTGACATTATCATAGTTTTTGATCAGTTTGGTTCAGGTAATGATCCCCTCACTGATTGCTGCCATGTAGACACAGAGGTGCTCCTCAGGTTTTTTTTCAGTTCTCCTGGGAGAAGCAGAACCATTGGGTACTTGGACCATAGACTCTCTAAAAGCTTGTAGACCACTTTGCTCATTTCTCCCAGGAGAGCCCAAAAAAGCCACCTAGAGCCAGTGGCAATCGGTATGAGATCTCATGACCCAGGCTTCCTCTGATCAAATTTCTGACGTGTCACTAGAACACTCTAACTTTTTGAATGGTTCATATTACAAAAACCATGTCCCAGATTAGAAACAGAACTTTTCAATCCTTATGTTGGTGATGTGAAGTGCTCTTGTTGTGGTGTGCTGGTATAACAGCTCCAGACTTTCTATTGCAGAGGAACACAGGATACTACGCAATGACTAAGCAGGTACCAATGCCTTCAATTTTGCAGCTCCTCCTAGATGGGCGTATTTCCACCTTATTCTACTTGTTCCTTTTAAAGACACATTGACTGTCTCAAATTCTTTCTAAAAGACCATGTAACCTATTGTCTGGACTACGAAAAGGAGTAAAATATAATGTAAAAAAATACATGTAACAAAATGGAATTGAAAAGGATGAAACATGCAATGTGTCTTCAAACTCCCACACTTTTCCTGCAAAATCTGAAGGCTTGGACATCTATCTATGAATACAATCTAATTCATAAGAGACAACTGAGCAAATTAAAAAACTAACGTTCTCCACCCAGATGGACATATTGTAAACAGTATACCGCACTTAACTAACTCAACACACGTCTCCATTGTCATGTGGAATGTGTCCATCATGCATGATAATAAGCACTACATGTCAGCATTAACTGTACTTTATTGTATATTTGGAAGGCATTGTTTTTGAGTAAAGATTATTCTCATTTACAGGATAACATTTTTAAGATACCCTGGGTACTCCAATTTTTTAAAAGGGCAGAGTCTTTCTAAAAACCAATATACCTAATATAAAAAGGAGGAACCTGGCAACAAGTATTCAGTTTCCCAGCAAGAGGTGCCAAATGAGAGATTAAAGAGCACCTGTCGGCAGGATCAATTCTATCCTATCCTATTTACATTGGCGGTCAGGACCCGGGACTAATGTCTGCGATCGACGATAATGTCGATCGCACACTTTAAACATCTCAGATGTCGTGGTCAAATGTAACCACGTTTAAAGACCGGAAGCACGTGAACATTAGTTCCTATGGAGAGCCTGTCTGTGTAATTCTAATAGACTCTAATGCTCATAAAATAGCATTAGAGTCTAAATAAAAATACATAAACAATAAAATAAAAAAAATTTACATCATGGGCATCGCCGCTTGCGAAAACGTCAGTACAATTAAAATATAAAAATATTTATCCCATACGGAAGATAGCGAAATGGAAAAAAGTCAAAATGTCTGATTTGCCATTTTTGGTTGCTTCACCTCCCACATAAAATTGAATAAAAAGTGATCAAAAGGTCCTACACTTAAATAGTATCAATAAAAGGTACAGGTTGCCCTGCAAAAAATGAGCCCCCCCGCACAGCTCCGTACACTTAAAAATAAAAGTTATGGAGGTTAGAATACGGCGATACAAAGAAAAACATTTTTTTTTCCCAAAGTTTTAATTTTTTTCAGTATTAAAATGCAACAAAAACTATACATATGTGGTATCGTTTTAATCATACTGACCTGGAGAATGAAAAAAAACTGTCAGTTTTACTGCATAGGGAACGCCATAAAAACAAAACCCGTAAAACTGTGGCGGAATATTAGTATTTATTTTTTTTACAACCCCACACCATTTGGAATTTTTTCTTACTTCCCACTATATTGTATACGACTGTAAATGTCGCCATTAGAAAATACAACTTGTCCCACAAAAAAACAAGCTCTCCTACGGCTATGTGAGTCAAAAAATTAAAAAAGTTATGGCTTTGAGAAACTGGGAGTAAAAAAGGGGTTAATACAACAAGAAAAATCTTATAGCTTTCAATGTCCAGCATTCATGGCTAATTATACATTATAAGCACTGCACAAAGTATAACAGCCATGTGATGGAACATAAAAAAATAAAATGAAAATTAGTATCCAGTATGGTCAAGAGGAAATGTGTGTAGACCTTACCCCAATGGGGGCCCAATAATGATTTTTTGGGGTTTCCCGATTGTCAAATATGATTTACCATGAAACCATGATACAGTATTCATCTATTAAAACTACTCTAGGGTGTTCATGGGGCCAGTCCATTCTTTTAAAACAATTATACATAAAAATATCTGAGAAATAGCTATGATTTTGGATTTAAAGGGCATTTGTCAGCAGATTTGTACCTATGACACTGGCTGACCTGTTACATGTGCACTTGGCAGCTGAAGGCATCTGTGTTGGTCTTATGTTCATTTTTTTCAGCAATGTGGACCCATGAACATGGGACCAACACAGATGTCTTCAGCTGCCAAGTGCACATGTAACAGGTCAGCCAGTGTCATAGGGACAGATCTACGGACAGATGCCCTTTAATGTACATATAATATCCGGGCAGCTATAGTGACATTGGTATAAGCCAGGGATGCCCAACCCGCGGCCCTCCAACTGTTGCAAAACTAAAACTCCCAACATGCTCCCTTAGCTCTAGGTTGTCCAGGCATGCTGGGAGTTGTAGTTTTGCAACATCTGTAGGGCCGCAGGTTGGGCATCCCTGGTATAAGCCACAAGGATAGGACATCCTGCTAATACTGCATATTAACTGCATCGGAAGCGGCTTTGTCTGCAGTAACATGACTGTTGTCAAAGACAAAAATGCATGCAGGGATGTGGCTTCAACTTCCAGAACTAAATCATTATAACCTAAGGTCACAGTCAAAAGTGCCTTCAGTTCCACACTAATCCACTTCTTATTATAGGATAATCGCATACTGTATGATATGTGTCCAGTGTCTTCATCTGTCTCTGTCACAGATGCATATATTTAAAGGTGATGTCCACCATGAAAAAAACTATCAATCTCTGGTCAACGACTTTTTTCTCATTTATATAGTAATACTTAGTGCAAACATGTAGTCGTCAGAGTAGCACCTTGTAGGATAATCTGATCAAGAGGACTTCTTTTTCAGAATGCTAAGTCTGCCCCCTACTGGATCAGACAGAATCTCAGTCTCTAGTCACCTACTTATTGAGCTGGTCCAGAAAATTCCAACCCTGGTCAGTGATATAATGACCACTGACCTACCAAATGGGGCATAAAGGGGTAATTCCAGTTTTGTGAAAACTTATGTTATTTTACAATATACTTTCTCTATCTATACTTCTCAGTTTACTAGATATATATATATAAAAAAATATACAGTCCTGGTCATGTGATGTACACATAGCGGCAGGACAGAAGCTGTGTCTTGTAACAAACTGTGCACCTTTGTGTCCATCACTTGACCAGGGTATATTCCCCCCTGAAGTGAACAGTGATAGCCAAGGACGGATTTGGCATTTCTGGGGGCCCTTTCTGCACAGCTAAGCCCTGCCCTGTCACACCTCTGATCTCCACCCCACCAGCTCCTCCGGGCCCCTGTGTGGCATCTTTGCCGCTTTGGTTAATTTTTATTTATTTTTTTAGCCAACTGCTAGGGGACCCCTGATCTCTGGAACTTGGGTTGTGTAGTGGTCCAACCCGGATGACAGCAGAATCTTGCAAATGCAGAATCAATACAGTAGGCATTTATTTGCAGAAAACTGAATATCCCTTTAAATACGATTTAATTTTTTTTTTTTACACCACAACATTTGTGACCAGATTTGTCCAAGATGAAATCCACATTTTAATTATTTTATTAGTACTTCATTTTTTTTTTCTGATGATTCGTAAAACCCATGAAGAAATGTGACATCCCTTTAAATATTCTTGACTACTGGTCCTTAACTCTGTACATCTTCCATTTTCTAGCAGAAAAAATGAAGTAACCAGCTCACCTGCCAATAGAAAACAGGTCTAACAGTTTTTCTTGCCTCTGACAGGCGGGGAAATGAACCATCAGGGTTTGCCCCACCTAGACGATCCACAGGGAACAGAAGAGCTATAGATAACATAGCCGATGGGACTGAGGAGGATGCCGAATCACGAGATGCAGATTACAATGGAACAAAAGCAAGTGAATAATCCTACTCCTTATCACATCACGTGCCTTTGGACTCTGTCACAACTTTATTTATCCCCCTTCAATCCATGAGACGCCTGCAAGTGTTCATGGCCTCTCTGGCAATGAAGCAAATTCTCCCTACTGCACGTGCACCAAGATGGCGCCCAACTACTGCAGCACAGAAGCCATGCAGAAGGTCCAACCACAAGTGAAGACATCTACTCTCCACACAGCAGCTGTCACAGTGCGTTCATGAGATTGCCACCAGCACAGACTTGCTCTTAGATGTCTAGGATGAAGGTTCAGCTCCCCGATGTCTACTTCTACAAGGAAAGCTGAACTTTTTGGTCACCCTTGGGCAGATCCAACCAGTGCCTGCCCAGTGTAGCCTGAAAAGGCTGCAACATGTAGATGGTAATGAGCAACTCACGAGGACTAGTTGAGATTTCTCTAATGATTGAAATTTACTATTTGACCCCTTTCATTCACTGGTTGACGCAAAGGAAATGTTCCTATTCTACATCCTTTTATGATCCAGTGTGCAACTTTTTGTTTATTCTGTCGAGATTTTGTTTTTTCATGCACCAAGTGCCTTTCTGTTCACCAGTATTAAATATATTTGTTTTAAAATAAATTCAGATGTATTCCACTGTTTACTTGTGCACCCTGATCGTGCTAAAGCCACATCCACCCTAAAATTATACAGCACAAGATTACATAGTAGTGACCTTCTGTATTAGTTGCTCATATTCTAGGGGTAGGATTATTAGGCGCTTCCATGGTTTGAACGGCAGCGGACTCTTAATCCACCCCATTGTGTTACTAATGTCTATTTAAATGCAATAACTTTTGATTTGGCTTCTCTAATAAAATTCAATGTTATGGCAAACTTTACTGGTTGGTCTATTTAGTGGGGTAAGATTAAATAAAGGCAAAAAAAAAAAAGCTAAGATACGGCACGAATATAGCAAATATTTCACTAGTATGGTTAAACTCATACAAAGCATATTAAGGTTAGGGCTACACAGCGACATGTGTCGCACGGCATTCACCCGAATGGCCAACGACATTTATTGTAAAGATAGTCAATGATGTTGCGCTACGACTGCAACACGACAGTCGCAAAAAATCCATCCAAGTTGGATTTTTGTGTGACTTGTCGCAGTTCGACACCATTGAATATAATAATTTTTTTTAAAATTGTGCAACTTTGGTGCGACAAGTCGCAGTGTTGATATACCCTTTTTGTCACGCGACACATTCGCTGTGTAACCCTAGCCTAACCGTCTGCAATTCCTCCTCTGATCCTGCAGGTCCCTGGTGATAACAGACAGTGAAGTGGGTTGCTTAGTTTAGCCAAGACCAAGCTATGAACAAACCTGACTTGAGTAAAGTCACATTATGTGATTCTGTTGGTTAGGACTCTCTGTAAAAATCGTCAAGATCTCAAGGTCATGATTCTTTCCACAAATGTTAGAGAAATCAATAGTATAGTTGAATAAGGAAATTTGTAATTGATCTTATCAGAGAAAACTGCCTCTTTCTTCCTCTAGCAGCTCATTTATCCTCCCATCTGCCAAGGGACACATCCCTTTTATTGTTTACCCAGGAAAACTGCCATATCGTTGTCAAGCAAGGAAGAGGAAAAGGGCTGGTGCTGCCCTAGGCACAAATATTTCCCGTCACATCACGATATACAACATCGAGATAAATAACTGCAAATATCCCACTTAGAAGAAGATAGTACAGCACTCTCCAGTAGAGTAAGGAATAGATTAGGTTCACACATAACTGTACTTCTTCCGGCCTTGATCTGTTGGTGGGTGAGTGTCATGCTGTTTCTTCCAAATGGTAAATGGAGTTGAGGCTGTGTTTGGTACTGCAGCCCCATCCCATTCATGACATGGTCACACCCAGAAACCACTCCTGCTTCTTACCCATGTGTGGGTGTCACTAGCAATAATTTGTGCACCTGAGGCCACCTGCACACAAGTGCGGGTGAACGCACATAAAATCCACACAAATTTTCATGAACATTTATATGCGTTTCTGCAGCATATCTGCGCCAAAATCCGATATTTCTAATTCCTTATGTTTTCCATATGTCCAAGACCCCCATGATGACTTCTCCTGATGACTACAGAGTTTGCTGAACATAGTTACATAGTTACATAGTTGATACGGTTGAAAAAAGACATAAGTCCATCAAGTTCAACCAAGGAATAGGTGGGGACCCGTATCCCAGAAGGAAGTAAGACTCAGATTTCTACACGTTTTCATAGGCATTAATGCTGTTTACTTTTAAGAATTCATCTAAACCCTTTTTAAAACTGTCCACTGTTCCTGCTGTGACCACATCCGGAGGAAGTCTATTCCACAGATTCACAGTTCTTACAGTAAAGAAGCTTTGACGCTTCTGGAGACTGAACTTTTTCTTCTCCAGTCGGAGGCTGTGCCCCCTTGTCTTTTGAGAGCATTTTACATGGAACAGTTTTTTCACCATATTTTTTGTATGACCCATTTATATATTTGTATAGGTTAATCATGTCCCCCCTTAGACGTCTCTTCTCAAGACTAAGTAAAGTCAATTATTTTAATCTTTCTTCATAACTAAGACCCTCCATGTCCCTTATAAGTTTAGTCGCTCTCCTCTGTACTTTTTCCAGCTGCAGACCGTCCTTTCTATGGACTGGTGCTCAGAACTGAACTGCATATTCCAGATGAGGCCGCACCAACGCTTTGTAAAGTGGTAATATTACATCCCTGCTCCGCGAGTCCATGCCTCATTTAATGCATGACCATATCCTGGTGGCCTTAAAAGCAGCGGATTGACATTGTATGCTGTTATTTATTCTACCATCTACAAGGACACCCAAATCCTTCTCTATAAGGCCTCTTTCACACGGGCGTCATGTTTTTTGCCCGGATAAGATGCGGGTGCGTTGCGGGAAAATGTGCGATTTTTCCGCGCGAGTGCAAAACATTGTAATGTGTTTTGCACTCGCGTGAGAAAAATCGGCATGTTTGGTACCCAAACCCGAACTTCTTCACAGAAGTTTGGGTTTCGGTTAGGTGTTCTGTAGATTGTATTATTTTCCCTTATAACATGGTTATAAGGGAAAATAATAGCATTCTTAATACAGAATGCATAGTACAATAAGGCTGGAGGGGTTAAAAAAAAATAATTAAATTTTTTAACTCCCCTTAATCCACTTGATCGCGCAGCCCGGCTTCTCTTCTGTCGTCTTCTTTGCTGTGCACAGGAATAGGACCTTTGATGACGTAACTGTGCTCATCACATGGTCCAATCACATGGTTCATCACCATGGTGAGGGACCATGTGATTGGATCATGTGATGTGACGTCACCACAGGTCCTTAGCCGGCAGCTCAACATTACAGAAGACAGAGATCCGCAACTACGCGATCAAGTGGACTCGGTGAGTTATTATTTTTTTATTTTTAACCCCTCCATCACTATTTTACTTTGCATTCTGTATTCAGAATGCTATTATTTTCCCTTATAACCATGTTATAAGGGAAAATAATACAGATCGGGTCCCCAGCCCGATCGTCACCTAGCAACCACCCAGCAAGATGCTGGATGCCACACGTGCCAGGAGCTGTGAGCAGCGCTCTCTCCACCAGCGGTATCACCCACCGACTTGAAAAAGGGGTCCGCAGAACCCCGAAACGAGTTGTCACGGTAACAATAAAAAAAACTATTGGTTTGTAAAAAAAAACACTCTGGTTGCGTTTTTGCACCTACGGTCCACCTCTCCACTCGACCCCCGGTCCAGTAGAAATATGCCCTAGTTTCTTTAGCAAGGCAGTGGTTGTCTTGGAGGTGTGTTTGGGGTCGTTATCATGTTGGAATTACTTCCCTGCGGCCCAGTTTCTGAAGGGAGGGGATCATGCTCTGCTTAACCACCTCAGCTCCCCTAGCTTAAACACCCTTAATGACCACTTTTTACAATTCTGCACTACACTACTTTCACGGTTTATTGCTCGGTCATGCAACTTACCACCCAAATACATTTTACCTCCTTTTCTTCTCACTAATAGAGCTTTCATTTGGTGGTATTTCATTGCTGCTGACATTTTTACTTTTTTTGTTATTAATCGAAATTTAACGATTTTTTTGCAAAAAAATGACATTTTTCACTTTCAGTTGTAAAATTTTTCAAATAAAACTACATTTCTATTTACATTTTTCTCAAAATTTATTGTTCTACATGTCTTTGATAAAAAAAAAAATGGTTTGGGTAAAAGTTATAGTATAACTATGGTACAAAAAGGTGAATTTCCACTTTTTGAAGCAGCTCTGACTTTCTGAGCACCTGTCATGTTTCCTGAGGTTCTACAATGCCCAGACAGTAGAAAACCCCCACAAATGACCCCATTTCGGAAAGTAGACACCCTAAGGTATTCGCTGATGGGCATAGTGAGTTCATAGAACTTTTTATTTTTTGTCACAAGTTAGCGGAAAATGATGATTTTTTTATTTTTATTTTTTTCCTTACAAAGTCTCCTATTCCACTAACTTGTGACAAAAAATAAAAACTTCCATGAACTCACTATGCCCATCACGAAATACCTGGGGGTGTCTTCTTTCCAAAATGGGGTCACTTGTGGAGTAGTTATACTGCCCTGGCATTTTAGTTTAGTTTGTAAAATATTTTATTGTGAAAAGAATGAAAGATGTCATCATCTTAGACATATGAAGTACATCAAGTTGTGTCCATACACAGCGCGCCAAGACTCCGACATTTACATAGAGAATTTGCATTAAGCATTTTTACAGCAATAAACAATATCAACATCAACAAGCGACATTAAATGACTTCCTAAAATATGCATGATCTACCGCCTCTTTTAATCTGCTTGGAAAGTGAAATTTAGTGGTGATCCGCGATTCATCTTCCAGTGAACGGCAGGAACGAACAGTCTGTTAGGACATCTTGTTTCCCTTTTTATTTCTTTTAAGTAAAGTCTCGGAATTTCTTCCAAGGCCCCCACACCCTATCAAAAAGGGGGGTATTATTAATCTCCCAATGTGCTATTTGTTCCATCCGGAACACCTGATCACAACGGGCCACCCATTGCGGGATACTAGGCACTATTATCGACTTCCAGTTTGAAGCTATGAGGAGTCTAGCTACTGCTAAGAGGTGCGGATGTAAGCGGTTGGCATATGAAGAACGACAGTTCGTCGGTTTTAGACCTATAAGGCAATGCTGTGGCAGAAGCGGGAGAGTTTCGCCTTGCAGCTTAGAAATAGTGTCACATACTCCCATCCAGAAGGGTGTCAGTAAGTGGCAATCCCACCAAATGTGTATAAATGAACCCTCAGCATCTAAGCATCTCCAGCACTTCTATGAGGAGGAAGGAAAAATCCTATGTAACCTTGTCGGGGTATAGTACCATCTAGTAATCAATTTGTAATAATTCTCTTGCAGGCGTACACACCTAGATATTTTGTTGGTTTGAGAGAGCAATATTTTTATTTCGACAGAAGTGAACTTAATATTTAAATCTTTCTCCCAACTCCTAATGAAAGGGGGAGTAATTATTTGGGATGTTTCAAGTAAGGAGGCATAGATTTTGGAGATTTTCTTATTTGGTTCATTCCTTCCTAAGACCATCTGTTCGAACTGGGTGGGTGTGGTCTGGCACTGAAACAGTCTTCCTGAGGTGGCTTTCAAAATATGGGCATACTGAAAATGGGATAGATTCCCTAATTGGGGATGTTCTAAGGCAGCATCTTCTCCCCCATGGCGGGTACAAAAGATGTCATGTACCGGGGTGGAATTCGCCTTAGGCCCATCACCTAGCGTGGACCTAAACTCTGAGGTGGAATCCCACAAAACATCTCTAACCTGTAATAAAGGCGTGATTTGCTCTTTCAGTTTTTTTGACACTCCTGCGAACCATACCTAAAGGGTATTGCGTGTGAGTGGGTTAGTTATTTGTCTCATGGTTTCCTGTCTATAGCTCGAGAGTAACGCTAGGGATCGCAATGGGATTCCCGTTAAATCTTGTTCTAACCCCACATCTAGCCTCTCTGGCAGATTTCGTAACCATTCTAAGACTCTTAGGCCCTAGATTGATTTGTAATAGAGAAGAAAGTCTGGTACACCTAGACCACCTAATTTCTGGGGTTTAATCACTTGGCTGTAGGGCAGTCTAGGTCTGGCACTACTCCAGTGGAAGCGCGTCAGTATCCCCTTTAGCTGTAGGAAGAAAGCTCTAGGTACACTAATTGGCAATGCTTGTAAATAGTAGAGCACCTTCGGGAGGATCATCGATTTGATTAAAGTTCTTTGGCCAAACCAGGAGGTAAACGGCAGGTCCCATGATGTCATAAGATCTTTAACATTGCGTGGAATGTTTTTAAAATTTTCTGCGTACAAGTCTGAGTAGCGGGAAGTGATATTCACGCCCAGGAAAGGAATGCTACTAGTGGACCAAGCGAAAGGAGTACTCTGTTCTAACTGGGATTGTGTTTGTGTATTTAACGATACGTTCAAGACTTGCGACTTGGAGAGATTGACCTTAAAGTTAGATAGGTCTCCATAATATTCCAACAAGGTATGAATCGCTGGGAAGGCTTCAATGGGGTTCGTGATAATGAAGAGGAGGTCATCTGCGAACGCAGCAAGAGAGTGGGTTTTCCCTTTTATGGTCACTCCCTGGATCCTTTGATCCTGCCGTACAGCCTGTAATAATGGCTCCACTGACAGAATGAAAAGGAGCGGGGAGAGGGGACAGTCCTGTCTGGTGCCATTACTAATTGTGAAAGGGGGGGAAAGTGTGTTATTCACCAGGACTCTTGCGCTTGGGTTGCCGTACATAGCCATTACTACCGTAATAAAGCTATCCGGTATGCCAAATGCCTTCAGTGCAGCACACATAAAAGACCAATTCACTCTATCAAAAGCCTTCTCGGCATCCGTGCCGAGAAGAACTAATTTAGTGGAATTAGAGTTAGCATGGTGAATAATATTGATCAGGCGACTTATATTCATTCTCCCCTCACGACCTCCAACAAAACCTACTTGCTCAATATGGATCAACTGGGGTAATAGCAACTGGAGGCGAGAAGCAAGCATCTTAGCTAGTAGTTTCAGGTCCGTATTGAGCAAAGATATTGGTCTATAACTGGCGCATAATGAGGGGTCTTTCCCTTCCTTGGGGATAATTGTTATCTGGGCTGCTAACATGTGTGGATGCAGGGGTTTTCCTTCCCATAGTGAGTTACATACAAGTAAGAATCTGGGCAGGAGGGATGTATGAAAGGATTCGTAATATTTCATCGGCAATCCGTCCGGGCCTGGGCTTTTATGTAGGGGTGAGTCTTTAAGAGCTTTCTTTAGTTCAACAATGTCAAACAGACGGGACAGCACCTGTGATTGCTTTCTCTTTAGTTTGGGCAGTTCAAGTTTTGATAGCCAATGCTTCATGTCTAAGAGTTTAGGATGGCTTTCAGAGGTGGGTACCCCCTTACTCAGATTATATAGTTTAGTGTAGTACTCTGTGAAACATGTCGCTATTTGCTCAGTTTGGTAAACCGTTTGTGTCGGGGAAGGCTGAATTTTTTGGATATATGAGTGGGCTTTTCGTTTTTTCAGTTGGGACAGCATAAATTTAGAGGCCTTGTCGCCGTGGGCATAGTACTTAAACTTAGCAGACAAAAATAATTTTGCCGACTTAGAATTCAGCAAGTTTTTCATTTGCGATCTAAGGAGGTCAAGTTTTCCTAGTACTTCAGGTGTTTGTCTTTTTTTATGCAAGCATTCCGCCTTGGATATTTGGCTTTGTAGATCAGTTATATCCGCCTCTCTACGTTTTTTGAGATATGAGCCAAGAGAGATGAAGTGTCCCCTCACCACTGCCTTGTGCGCTTCCCACACCGTTCCAGGTGAAATTTCTGGGGAATCATTGAGAGCAAAGTGATCTTCAATTTTTTTCTTTTTGGTCTCCAAATTTTGCGGAGTGTGCAGGAGGGTTTCATTTAGTCTCCAAATCATTTCTTTTTTTGGGATATTGAGCAGATGGAAGCTCATGAAAACTGGCGCATGATCCGACAACAATATGGAGCCAATTGATGCCTTAGTGCAGCAAGGCAGCAGCGAGGTGGACACAAAGACATAGTCTAACCTTTGGTGAAGGGCCCTCCAACTATCTACTAGTCCTATGTTATTAATATTTCTCCTGATAGACCTCAACGCTACTTGTGAAATCGATGATCTCCCGAGGGAAGTATCCACTTCTGGGAAAATAGCCACGTTCAAATCTCCACCTAAAATTGTTGGACCTTCTGCGAACCCCTGGAGTAGTGCCAGTGTATTCCCCAGCCAGGCCGCCTGAGCCGTATTTGGTACATAAACACTTCCAAATGTATATACCTGCTGTCCTATTACTCCTTTGACAAATATATACCTTCCCTCAGTGTCAGCAAGGGATGACCGCACCTCGAAGGGAACATGCCTGTGGATTGCTATACTAACCCCCTTGGAGGCAGAAGTTGGTGAGGTGCTATGAAACCATTCATTATAGGTCATGTGGTTAAGTTTGGGCACATGATTCGTTCTGAAATGGGTCTCTTGTAGAAGTAAAATTTCTACTTTTTGCTTTCTCATTAAAGCGCATATCTGACCCCTTTTAGTAGGTGCGTTCATCCCTCGCACATTAAATGAACATGCTTTTAATACCGCCATTCACATCTTAGGATTTCCAATTCTCTGCTAGTAAAATAAAAAGGTAGACCCAGCATATAAATTACAGAATCATATATAAATAGAGTGTCTGTGGATCACTCCAGCTGGACAATATGGAACAGGTGCTCTTGGTCTGAGTGGCCCACCCAGCCACACAATGGGTAATAGATGATTATAAAAGGTAGACCAGGCACTCTATATATGTAGCCAATAAATGAGATATTTATTTGATAAAATGTAATTTGATATTAAAAGCATAAAACAACAGCATAAAATGGCATAAAACAATGACACAGTATACAACAATGATATAGTAGCAATGTTAATTAGCAGCAAAATATCAGCAGTCGAAATAATGTTAGCAGCCACCAAAGTCTAGCAGAGGAAATAATATAAAGTCCATCCACATGAATCGCAATTGCGAATCAAATATTCCTTTATACCCGTAACGGTATGATATCAGAGTTTTTCTTTCAACTGAATTGTCCAAGTGACAGGTCAATGTCCGTATTAATATAGTTACTCTCCTGGTTAGTTTACGGTATAGCGGGAGGCTAGAGGGTATAGTGTAAAAAGCAGAGTGGCGTCCCACTCAGTTATATACGCTTATTCAATGTTACCTTACTCTTGCTCAATTCCCGTCTCTGAATACCGGCTTGTTGCTCTCAGCTGACTCTGTGTCCAGTATCGCCAGCGGATTCAGCGCTTGTTAAAGTCAAGTGCCGCCAGGATTTTTCGTTCCAAAAACTTAGATCAGATCCAGGGGGGATTCTCTACCAGCATGCCGGTGCAAGGTATAGCCCATACGCGTTTCGGGGACGTGTCCCCTTCTTCAGTGGTAACCTTGTTCTGTTTCCCCTCTTCCTTTTATACTCCTGATTGGGGTAAGTAACAAAACCTGTACCAGAGTCGTAATGGTTCTCAGGTGAATGTAAGACCCGGATTTTTATAATGTGGTTTCCATGTGTTTCTTTGTGCAGTTTTTGTGCGGTTTTTATTCCAAAGTTGTCTTCTACTGCTGCATATATAGAATGCTAGACATCTTATAGAATGCTGGACATCTTATTTATTAAATGTATATATAAATATTGACATATTAGAAAAAACTTTAGCATAAATCTTTATAATAGACATTTGTATCGCTGAAAATACAATACCGCAATCATTTAGTATAATTTTATATAAATTACAGAATCATTCCTGTCGCAAATAACAAAACTAAAAGGTACCAGCATCTGAAAAATCGCACATCTCCTGACTAATACAACAATCTCATAAGAATATGCAGATTTCATATGTGCAATCGATCGCTTTTTAGTACAAACTATGTCTAACAAGAACATCAACATAGTTTCTTTTAGGAACAACTGGTGGTTCTCATGAGTAGTTATGAGAATCGTGGGCGTAGGCTGCCACCTAGAGGATCTAGAGGGGTGGGCAGGCAGCTAATGCAACACAGGAATAGAAAAGGGGATAAAAGGCATTATTCTAACCAAAGTGCAATATAGATTTAACATAAGGCACATATGTTATAGAACTTTAGACTTATGCAATTTATACTCAGTCTTTCCCAAATGAAGGACTACAGGAACGGCGTTTCTCAAATCTTCTCCTCTGACGCTGTGGTCGTCCAGAGCTCACTGGCGTCCAGGGGGTAATCAACGGCAAAGCTGGGAGCTGGGTGAGTTCTTGAACTGGGTTCCAGTCCTCTATCTGCAGTGATCTTCCTGTCTGGGAAATTTATCAGCAGACCAAAAGGGTACAGCCAACGGTAAGTCACCTTGCGTTCTCTCAAAATATCCAGCAATGGTTTGAGCGCTTTCCTCTTTCTCAGGGTCAGCGGTGAGAGGTCCTGGTAGATCAGGATATTGGAGCCATCAAAAGAGACATGCGGCATTGATCTTGCTGCTTTAAGTATGCATTCTTTAGTCTGGAAGCTGTTCAGTTTGCACACTATATCTCTTGGGGTTCAGTTGGTCCTGGTGGCGGGCGCAGGGCTCTGTGAGCTCTCTCTAGTGTGAAGTCCAGGTTTTCACCCCCCTGTGTTAAACTTTTAAAAAAGTCCATCAGTGTGGACATAATGGCGTCCGCTTGTATGGATTCCGGGAAACCTCTAAGTCTGAGGTTATTCCGCCTGCCCCGGTTGTCCTGATCTTCAATCTGGCTGTATAGAGAGTTCAGGTGGGCCTGTGTCTGATCCATGTTATGGGAGATCGCCGTGCTAAAGTCCACTATGGACGCTTGTGCGTTTTCCAGCACTTCCACTCGATCACTTTGCTGTTTAAGGTCCTGTTTCAATTCTTTAAGTTCCAGGACCAGTGGGTCTAGCGCCTCCGCTAACAGCTGTCTCATGAAAGCCCTAGACACAGACAAGTCCTCTTTTACAGCAGGAGCATCCGCTTCACTGCCGTCTCCTTCATCAGAGTCTGAAGCCTCAGGCGTCTCTGCCCTCGGCGCCATCTTGTCCGCTCGCCTCACACTCTGGGGACCCGCTTTTCTCACGAATCGATCCAAGTCCCCTTGACCTGGCAGCGTTTTGCCGGTCCCAGGGGTCTCTTTAGCCTTGTCTTTTGTAGTTTTACCCATGTTGGGGCTGTAAGATGGCTTTAATATGCCTGCACACCGACGATCCTCTGCAGAGCTCACACGGGTGCGTGCATACGGCTCTGCTGCTAGGCTCTGCCCCCTCTGCCCTGGCATTTTAGGGGCCCTAATGCGTGAGAAGTAGTTTGAAATCAAAATGTGTAAAAAATGCCCTGTGAAATCCTAAAGGTGCTCTTTGGAATGTGGACCCCTTTGCCCACCTAGGCTGCAAAAAAGTGTCACACGTGCTTTTTCCGGAGGGCATTTTTAGACATTTGGATCCCAGACTTCTTCTCACGCTTTAGGGCCCCTAAAATGCCAGGGCAGTATAAATACCCCACATGTGACCCCATTTTGGAAAGAAGACACCCCAAGGTATTCAATGAGGGGCATGGCGAGTTCATAGAAGATTTTTTTTTTTTGCACAAGTTAGCGGAAATTGATTTTTTTTAGTTTTTTCTCACAAAGTCTCCCTTTCCGCTAACTTGGGACAAAAATTTCAATCTTTCATGGACTCAATATGCCCCTCAGCGAATACCTTGGGGTGTCTTCTTTCCAAAATGGGGTCATTTGTGGGGTGTTTGTACTGCCCTGGCATTTGAGGGTCTCCACAATCATTACATGTATGGCCAGCATTTGGAGTTTATGCTATTCTCCTTATATTGAGCATACGGGTAATGAGATTTTTTTTTCCGTTCAGCCTCTGGGCTGAAAGAAAAAATGAACGGCACAGATTTCTTCATTCGCATCGATCAATGTGGATGAAAAAATCTCTGCCAAAAAAAAAAAGGAGGGGAAAGTCGTCTGCCAGGATAGGAGCTCTGCCCAACATCCATACCCACTTAGCCCGTATGCCCTGGCAAACCCGATTTCTCCATTCACATCAATCGATGTGGATGAATAAATCATTGCCGGGATTTTTTTTTTTTTTATATACAAAGTGTTTGCCAAAGCATATGAACACCGCGCCCCTCAGCTCATATGCCTCGGCAAACATATCTTTTACTGCAGAGGAGAAATCTCGTCTTGCCGCACCGCATACACCGACTTTTGTGTAATCTGACAGCAGCGCAATGCTTCTGTCAGAATGCACATCAGTGCTGCAGCTGGTTCATCGGTTGGTCCACCTGGAAGGTAAAAAAAACAAAACAAAAAAGAAAAAACCAGGCCGCAAAGCAATAAATTTATTAACTTTATAATAACATTTGAACGGAACATATAAACTTTATTTAACTTTTTGAACAGAATGTTAACTTTTTTGCTTACTGGTGATTTTTATATTTTTTTTTTACCTTTTATAGGACAAACCTCTCCTTCCCCATGGGACAATGTGCAAAGCGCAAATCGCCCAAAGATGTGGCGAAGTACATTATGCACTTTGTCCCAGGTGAAAGGAGAGGTTTGCAGCAGCTGTGAGTGAAAGGGCCCTAATAGCCCTGTGTGCCTGTCCTGTGAAACGCAATCCCTATGCTAAGTGTACCTGTGTGTGGTACTTCCGGAAACACTCCCCTAAGCATAGGGCAGGGTGGTCAGGGCAGTCAGGACAGAAATAGTGGGTGTCACGCCTTATTCCACTCCTGCTACAGACACAACATTTTTTTCGGGGTGGCGGTCGGTTTGAGGTACCAGCAACAACACTGGGGAAATGTTGCTCGTGTAGACGGCTCACTACACTGGTGGATGGGGCCACGGAACCTTCTGGATACAGGAGGTTCTCGATGATCTCTTCCTGGAATTTGAGGAAGGATCTTGTTCTCCCAGCCTTACTGTAGAGAGCAAAACTATTATATGCAGCCAATTGAATTAAATATACAGACACCTTCTTATACCAGCGTCTGGTCCTGCGGGAAAGTAGATAATGAGCCAACATCTGGTCATTGAAGTCCACCTCTCTCACGAGCGAATTATAGTCGTGGACACAGAGGGGCTTTTCAATGACACTGGTTGCTCGTTCAATTTGGATTGTCGTGTCTGCGTGAATGGAGGAGAGCATGTAAACATCACGCTTGTCTCTCCATTTCACCGCGAGCAGTTCTTCGTTACACAAGGCAGCCCTCTCCCCCCTTGCAAGACGGGTGGTAACGAGCCGTTGGGGGAAGCCCCGGCGACTAGGTCGCGCGGTGCCACAGCAGCCAATCTGTTCTAGGAACAAATGCCTGAAGAGGGGCACACTTATGTAAAAATTGTCCACATAAAGATGGTACCCCTTGCCAAATAAGGGTGACACCAAGTCCCAGACTGTCTTCCCACTGCTCCCCAGGTAGTCAGGGCAACCGACCGGCTCCAGGGTCTGATCTTTACCCTCATAGATCTGAAATTTGTGGGTATAGCCTGTGGCCCTTGCACAGAGCTTATACAATTTGACCCCATACCGGGCACGCTTGCTTGGGATGTATTGTTTGAAGCCAAGGCGTCCGGTAAAATGTATAAGGGACTCGTCTACGCAGATGTTTTGCTCAGGGGTATACAAATCTGCAAATTTGGTGTTGAAGTGGTCTATGAGGGTGCGAATTTTGTGGAGCCGGTCAAAAGCTGGGTGGTCTCTGGGACGAGAGGTGCTGTTGTCGCTAAAGTGCAGGAAACGCAGGATGGCCTCAAATCGTGTCCTGGACATGGCAGCAGAGAACATGGGCATGTGATGAATTGGGTTCGTGGACCAATATGACCGCAATTCATGCTTTTTGGTTAAGCCCATGTTGAGGAGAAGGCCCAGAAAAATGTTAAATTCGGAAACTTGGACGGGTTTCCACCGGAAAGACTGGGCATAAAAGCTTCCCGGGTTGGCGGCTATAAATTGAGTGGCATATCGGTTTGTTTCTGCCACAACTAAGTCCAAGAGCTCCACAGTCAAGAACAGCTCAAAAAATCCCAGGGCCGAACCGATCTGAGCTGTCTCAACCCGAACTCCAGACTGGGCGGTGAAAGGGGGAACTACAGGTGCGGCTGAAGTTGGGGGCTGCCAATCAGGGTTTGCCAGCACCTCAGGGACTCTACGGGCCTGTCTGTGCGGTGGCTGCGACGGGGGAACTAATGCACGTGCCACCTTCAACTGCCCTTCTGGTGCTCGCCACTTCACCATGTTGTACAGCAGTGCTGGTACTAGGTCCAGGATGGGCTGCGCTGCTGGTGTATGCCTCACCACGTAATCCGACAGCGCCAGCCCCACTCTGCTGCCCTTGAAGCGGATCCTGCGCAACCTGTGGTCCAGCAACACGGGGCCGGGTACGCCTGGTGGTATTAGGGACCTCCACCTCCTCGTCCGAACTTTGGGTCAGCCTGCCACTGCTTTCTACAGGTTCATATTCTGACCCGCTGGATTCGTCAGATGAGGGTTCCCATTCCTCATCCGACTGGGTCAGAAGCCTGTAGGCCTCTTCAGAAGAATACCCCTTGTTTTTTCCATTTGGTCAACTAAATTTAGGGGGTATTCCCTGAGACTACCCAAGAAAAAAAGCAAGCCTGTCTTACAAATGGGAGGCTAGCGAAGTACCTGAGGCCGCTGCGATTGATAAAAAAATATCAAAACTGATTTTTTTTATCGCCGCAGCGCTTGTAAAGTGATTGTGCAGTGATCAAAAAAAAAATCTATAAAAAGTCAATACCAGTGAAAAAAAAAAGTGACAGTTTACACTGATCACTTTTTTCCCTTTCACTAGGTGATTGACAGGGGTGATCAAGGGGTTAATTGGGGTGATGGAGGGTGATCTGGGGGCTAAGTGTAGTGTTTTGTGTGTACTCACAGTGATGTGTGCTCCTCTGCTGGGACCAACCGACGAAAAGGACCAGCAGAGGAGCACAGAAGCCATTTAACACATTATATTTATAAATATAATGTATTAAATGGCTTCTGATTCGTTTTTTTGAAAATCATTAGCCTGCCAGCGACGATCATTGGTGGCTGGCAGGCTGATGACGAACTTGTCTTTGCGCCGGCGCGTCCACTCGGAATAACAGGGCCGCCGCAAAGACGCAATCCTGCGTACGACGGTCCTGAGCTGGTTAAGTATGTCACAGTACATGTTGGCATCCATGGTTCCCTCAACGAGTTGTATTTCCCCACAGCCGGCAGCACTCATGTATGCACTGTGACACTCCCACCACTGTTCTTGACTGTAGGCAAGACACAATTGTCTTTGTACTCCTAACCTGGTTGCCGCGACACACGCTTCACACCATCTGAACCAAATAAGGTTATCTTGGTCTCATTAGACTACAGAACATGGTGGCAGTAATCCATGTCCTTAGTCTGCTTGTCTTCAGTAAACTGTTTGCAGGCTTTCTTGTGCATCATCTTCCTTCTGGGATGACAGCCTTGCAGACTAATTTGATGACAGGCTGACCCCCACCCCTTTGACCTCTGCAGCAATGCTGGCAGCACTCATACATCTATTTTGATAAGACAACCTCTGAATATGACGTTGAGTATGTGCACTTAACTTATTTGGCCGACCATGGTCAGGCTTGTTCTGAGTGGAAGTCACAGTAAAACAGTTCCTATCATGTAGCCTATTGGTACTTGCGCTGCAGGTCCCAGAAATGAAGTGGTTAAGTTCACACGAAGATTCAATGCAATATTATTGGAACCACGCTGCTTTACACTCAGATCAAACTTTATCCTCTGGTGCAATCATCCACGTAGAAGAACACAGGACATCGATACTCCCGTCATTGATTTATACTGGACCTCTATGGATTCCTCTGCAGAGTATCAAGAATCACACAATAGTGAGGTACCTTCAATACAGTTAAAATCACAGAACCCATAGAGGTCCAGTATAAGGCCCCTTTCACACAAGCAAGTATTCCGCGCGGGTGCAATGCGTGAGTTGAACGCATTGCACCCGCACTGAATCCAGACCCATTCATTTCTATGGGGCTGTGCACATGAGCGGTGATTTTCACGCATCACTTTGTGCGTTGCGTGAAAATCGCAGCAAGCTCTATATTCTGCGTTTTTCACGCAACACAGGCCCCATAGAAGTGAATGGGGCCGCGTGAAAATAGAAAGCATCCGCAAGCAAGTGCGGATGCGATGCGATTGTCACGCATGTTTGCTAAGTGACGATCTGGCTGGGGACCCGATCTGTATTATTTTCCCCTATAACATGGTTATAAGGGAAAATAATAGCATTCTGAATACAGAATGCAAAGTACAATAGTGATGGAGGGGTAAAAAAAATCAAAAAATTAACTCACCAAGTCCACTTGATCGCGTAGTTACGGATCTCTGTCTTCTTCTGTAATGTTGAGCTGCCGGCTAAGGACCTGTGGTGACGTCACATCACATGATCCCTCACCATGGTGATGAACCATGTGATTGGACCATGTGGTGAGCACAGTGACGTTATCAAAGGTCCTATTCCTGTGCACAGCAAAGAAGAAGACAAAAGAGATGCTGGCTGCGCGATCAAGTGGATTAAGGTGAGTTAAATTATTATTATTTTTTTTTTAACCCCTCCAGCCCTATTGTACTATGCATTCTGTATTAAGAATGCTATTATTTTCCCTTATAACCATGTTATAAGGGAAAATAATACAGAATACCTTACCAAAACCCGAACTTCTGTGAAGACGTTCGGGTACCAAACATGCCGATTTTTCTCACGTGCGTGCAAAACGCATTACAATGTTTTGCACTCGCGCATGTTCCTGCAACGCATGTGTGAAACCAGCCTAAATCAATGACGGGAGTATCGATGTCCTGTGTTCTACTAAGTGGATGATTGCACCAGAGGATAAAGTTTGATCCGAGTGTGAAGCAGCGTGGTTCCAATAATATTGCATTGTTCTGAGTGGAAGCTGTCTTGTTAAACCGCTGTATGGTCATGGCCACCGTGCTGGAGCTCAGTTTCTGGGTGTTGTCAATCTTCTTATAGCCCAAGGCTAGTTTCACACTAGCAGCAGGGAAGTCCGGCAGGTGAACAGCTTGTCAGATCAGTCCTGCCGCTCCATCCCCATTGACTATAATGGGGGCGGAATTCCGACGGCAGCCGGACTAAAACTACGACATGCAGTACTTTTATGCCGGCTGCCTCTCGCCGGAACTCCTCCCCCGCCCCCATTATAGTTAATGGGGATGGAGCGGCAGGACGGATCCGACAGGCTGTTCACCCACTGGAACAGCCTGCCGGACTCCCCTGCGGCTAATGTGAAAGTACCCTAAGCCATCTTTATGTAGAGCGACAATTCTTTTTTTTTTTTCAGATCCTCAGAGCTCTTTGCCAAGAGGTGCCATGTTGAACTTCCAGTGACCAGTATGAGAGAGTGTGAGAGCGATAACACCAAATATAACACGCCTGCTCTCCATTCCCACCTGAGACCTTGTAACACTAACAAGTCACATGACACCAGGGAGGTAAAATGGCTAATTGGGCACAATTTCGCCATTTCCACTTAGGGGTGTACTCACTTTTGTTGCCAGCGGTTTAGACATTAATGGCTGTGTGTTAAGTTATTTTGAGGAGACACCAAATTTACACTGTTATACAAGCTGTACACTGACTACTTTACATTGTATCAAAGTGTCATATATTCAGTGTTGTCCCATGAAAACATAGAATAAAATATTTACAAAAATGTGAGGGTGTACTCACTTTTGTGAGATACTGTATTACTGGATGTGTTAACAGCCCCAGCACCACAGATATCAGCTCCTTAATCTTCTTTTGTATATACAGAGCTAAAAGACCCATTTAGTAACTCTGCCTTTTCCTGATCTTTAGTGACTACCCCCCCTTTACCATTATTTATGGGACCTACCTGCACGGACCTTTGTTTTTTAGCATTTATATACAGTTGCAAGAAAAAGTATGTGAACCCTTTGGAATGATATGGATTTCTGCACAAATTGGTCATAAAATGTGATCTGATCTTCATCTAAGTCACAACAATAGACAATCACAGTCTGCTTAAACTAATAACACAAAAATAATGAAATGTTACCATGTTTTTATTGAACACACCATGTAAACATTCACAGTGCAGGTGGAAAAAGTATGTGAACCCTTGGATTTAATAACTGGTTGAACCTCCTTTGGCAGCAATAACTTCAACCAAACGTTTCCTGTAGTTGCAGATCAGGCGTGCACAACGGTCAGGAGTAATTCTTGACCATTCCTCTTTACAGAACGGTTTCAGTTCAGCAATATTCTTGGTATGTCTGGTGTGAATCGCTTTCTTGAGGTCATGCCACAGCATCTCAATCGGGTTAAGGTCAGGTCTCTGACTGGGCCACTCCAGAAGGCGTATTTTCTTCTGTTTAAGCCATTCTGTTGTTGATTTACTTCTATGCTTTGGGTCGTTGTCCTGTTGCAACACCCATCTTCTGTTGAGCTTCAGCTGGTGGACAGATGGCCTTAAGTTCTCTTGCAAAATGTCTTCATAAACTTGGGAATTCATTTTTCCTTCGATGATAGGAATCCGTCCAGGTCCTGACGCAGCAAAGCAGCCCCAAACCATGATGCCCCCAGCACCATACTTCACAGTGGGGGTGAGGTTTTGATTTTGGTATGCTGTGCCTCTTTTTCTCCACACATAGTGTTGTGTTTCTTCCAAAAAACTAAACTTTGGTTTCATCTGTCCACAGAATATTTTGCCAGTACTGCTGTGGAACATCCAGGTGCTCTTGTTCAAACTGTAAATGTGCAGCAGTGTTTTTTTTGGACAGCAGTGGCTTCCTCTGTGGTATCCTCCCATGAAATCCATTTTTGTTTAGTGTTTTACGTATTGTAGATTCGCTAACAGGGATGTTAGCATATGCCAGAGACTTTTGTAAGTCTTTAGCTGACACGCTAGGATTCTTCTTCACCTCATTGAGCAGTCTGCGCTGTGCTCTTGCAGTCATCTTTACAGGACGGCCACTCCTAGGGAGAGTAGCAGCAGTGCTGAACTTTCTCCATTTATAGACAATTTGTCTTACCGTGGACTGATGAACAGCAAGGCTTTTGGAGATACTTTTATAACCCTTTCCAGCTTTATGCAAGTCAACAATTCTTAATCGTAGGTCTTCTGAGAGCTCTTTTGTGCGAGGCATCATTCACATCAGGCAATGCTTCTTGTGAAAAGAAAACCCAGAACTGGTGTGTGTTTTTTATAGGGCAGGGCAGCTGTAACCAACACCTCCAATCTCATCTCATTGATTGGACTCCAGTTGGCTGACACCTCACTCCAATTAGCTCTTGGAGATGTCATTAGTCTAGGGGTTCACATACTTTTTCCACCTGCACTGTGAATGTTTACATGGTGTGTTCAATAAAAACAAGGTAACATTTAATCATTTGTGTGTTATTAGTTTAACCACTTCAGCCCCCAGTGCTTAAACACCCTGAAAGACCAGGCCACTTTTTACACTTCTGACCTACACTACTTTCACCATTTATTGCTCGGTCATGCAACTTACCACCCAAATGAATTTTACCTCCTTTTCTTCTCACTAATAGAGCTTTCATTTGGTGGTATTTCATTGCTGCTGACATTTTTACTTTTTTTTGTTATTAATCGAAATTTAACGATTTTTTTGCAAAAAAATGACATTTTTCACTTTCAGTTGTCAAATTTTGCAAAAAAAACTACATCCATATATAAATTTTGCTCTAAATTTATTGTTCTACATGTCTTTGATAAAAAAAAAAATGTTTGGGTAAAAGTTATAGCGTTTACAAACTATGGTACAAAAATGTGAATTTCCGCTTTTTGAAGCAGCTCTGACTTTCTGAGCACCTGTCATGTTTCCTGAGGTTCTACAATGCCCAGACAGTACAAACACCCCACAAATGACCCCATTTCGGAAAGTACACACCCTAAGGTATTCGCTGATGGGCATAGTGAGTTCATAGAACTTTTTATTTTTTGTCACAAGTTAGCGGAAAATGATGATTTTTTTTTTTTTTTTTTTTCTTACAAAGTCTCATATTCCACTAACTTGTGACAAAAAATAAAAAGTTCTATGAACTCACTATGCCCATCAGCGAATACCTTGGGGTCTCTTCTTTGGTAAGGAGTTTGAAATCAAATTCTGTAAAAAATGACCTGTGAAATCCGAAAGGTGCTCTTTGGAATATGGGCCCCTTTGCCCACCTAGGCTGCAAAAAAGTGTCACACATCTGGTATCTCCGTACTCAGGAGAAGGTGGGGAATGTGTTTTGGGGTGTCATTTTACATATACCCATGCTGGGTGAGAGAAATATCTTGGCAAAAGACAACTTTTCCCATTTTTTTTATACAAAGTTGGCATTTGACCAAGATATTTATCTCACCCAGCATGGGTATATGTAAAAAGACACCCCAAAACACATTCCTCAACTTCTCCTGAATACAGAGATACCAGATGTGTGACACTTTTTTGCAGCCTAGGTGGGCAAAGGAGCCCATATTCCAAAGAGCACCTTTCGGATTTCACAGGTCATTTTTTACAGAATTTGATTTCAAACTCCTTACCACACATTTGGGCCCCTAGAATGCCAGGGCAGTATAACTACCCCACAAGTGACCCCATTTTGGAAAGAAGACACCCCAAGGTATTCCGTGAGGGGCATGGCGAGTTCCTAGAATTTTTTATTTTTTGTCACAAGTTAGTGGAAAATGATGATTTTTTTTTTATTTTTTTTTTCATACAAAGTCTCATATTCCACTAACTTGTGACAAAAAATAAAAACTTCCATGAACTCACTATGCCCATCAGCGAATACCTTGGGGTCTCTTCTTTCCAAAATGGGGTCACTTGTGGGGTAGTTATACTGCCCTGGCATTCTAGGGGCCCAAATGTGTGGTAAGGAGTTTGAAATCAAATTCAGTAAAAAATGACCTGTGAAATCCGAAAGGTGCTCTTTGGAATGTGGGCCCCTTTGCCCACCTAGGCTGCAAAAAAGTGTCACACATCTGGTATCTCCGTACTCAGGAGAAGTTGAGGAATGTGTTTTGGGGTGTCTTTTTACATATACCCATGCTGGGTGAGATAAATATCTTGGTCAAATGCCAACTTTGTATAAAAAAATGGGAAAAGTTGTCTTTCGCCAAGATATTTCTCTCACCCAGCATGAGTATATGTAAAATGACACCCCAAAACACATTCCCCACCTTCTCCTGAGTACGGAGATACCAGATGTGTGACACTTTTTTGCAGCCTAGGTGGGCAAAGGGGCCCATATTCCAAAGAGCACCTTTCGGATTTCACAGGTCATTTTTTACAGAATTTGATTTCAAACTCCTTACCACACATTTGGGCCCCTAGAATGCCAGGGCAGTATAACTACCCCACAAGTGACCCCATTTTGGAAAGAAGAGACCCCAAGGTATTCGCTGATGGGCATAGTGAGTTCATGGAAGTTTTTATTTTTTGTCACAAGTTAGTGGAATATGAGACTTTGTATGAAAAAAAATAAATAAAAAAATCAGCATTTTCCACTAACTTGTGACAAAAAATAAAAAATTCTAGGAACTTGCCATGCCCCTCACGGAATACCTTGGGGTGTCTTCTTTCCAAAATGGGGTCACTTGTGGGGTAGTTATACTGCCCTGGCATTTTCCAGGGGCCCTAATGTGTGGTAAGTAGGTAAATGACCTGTGAAATCCGAAAGGTGCTCTTTGGAATGTGGGCCCCTTTGCCCACCTCGGCTGCAAAAAAGTGTCACACATCTGGTATCTCCGTACTCAGGAGAAGGTGGGGAATGTGTTTTGTGGTGTCATTTTACATATACCCATGCTGGGTGAGAGAAATATCTTGGCAAAAGACAACTTTTCCCATTTTTTTATACAAAGTTGGCATTTGACCAAGATATTTATCTCACCCAGCATGGGTATATGTAAAAAGACACCCCAAAACACATTCCTCAACTTCTCCTGAGTACGGAGATACCAGATGTGTGACACTTTTTTGCAGCCTAGGTGGGCAAAGGGGCCCAAATTCCTTTTAGGAGGGCATTTTTAGACATTTGGATACCAGACTTCTTCTCACGCTTTGGGGCCCCTAAAATGCCAGGGCAGTATAAATACCCCACATGTGACCCCATTTTGGAAAGAAGACACCCCAAGGTATTCAATGAGGGGCATGGCGAGTTCATTGAAAAAAAAATTTTTTGGCACAAGTTAGCGGAAATTGATTTTTTGGATTTTGTTCTCACAAAGTCTCCCTTTCCGCTAACTTGGGACAAAAATTTCAATCTTTCATGGACTCAATATGCCCCTCAGCGAATACCTTGGGGTGTCTTCTTTCCAAAATGGTGTTATTTGTGGGGTGTTTGTACTGCCCTGGCATTTGAGGGTCTCCGCAATCATTACATGTATGGCCAGCATTAGGAGTTTCTGCTATTCTCCTTATATTGAGCATACGGGTAATGAGATTTTTTTTTTCCGTTCAGCCTCTGGGCTGAAAGAAAAAAATGAACGGCACAGATTTCTTCATTCGCATCGATCAATGTGGATGAAAAAATCTCTGCCAAAAAAAGAAAAAGGAGGGGAAAGGCGTCTGCCAGGACATAGGAGCTCCGCCCAACATCCATACCCACTTCAGCTCGTATGCCCTGGCAAACCAGATTTCTCCATTCACATCAATCGATGTGGATGAATAAATCATTGCCGGGATTTTTTTTTTTATATATACAAAGTGTTTGCCAAAGTATATGAACACCGCCACCTCCTCAGCTCATATGCCTCGGCAAACGTATCTTTTACTGCAGAGGAGAAATCTCGTCTTGCAGCGCCGCATACACCGACTTGCGTGTAATCTGACAGCAGCGCAATGCTTCTGTCCGAATGCACATCAGTGCTGCAGCTAGTCGATCGGTTGGTCCACCTGAAAGGTAAAAAAAACAAAACAAAAAAGAAAAAACCAGGCCGCAACGCAATAAATTTATTAACTGTTGAACAGAACATAGAAACTTTTTTTAAACTTTTTTAACTGAACGTTTAACTTTTTTACTTACCGGTATTTTTTGTTTAGTTTTTTTTACCTTTATAGAACAAACCTCTCCTTCCCCATGGGACAATGTGCAAAGCGCAAATCGCCCAAAGATGTGGCGAAGTACGTTATGCACTTTATCCCAGATGAAAGGAGAGGTTTGCAGCAGCTGTGAGTGAATGGGCCCTAATAGCCCTGTGTGCCTGTCCTGGTGAGATGTGATCCCTATGCTAGGTGTACCTGTGTGTGGTACTTCCGGAAACACTCTCCATAGCATAGGGCAGGGTGGTCAGCACAGTCAGGACAGAAATAGCGGGTGTCACGCCTTATTCCACTCCTGCTACAGACACGACATCTTTTTCGGGGTGACGGTTGGGTTGAGGTACCAGGAACGACACTGGGGAAATGTCGCTCGTGTAGACGGCTAACTACACTGGTGGATGGGGCCACGGAACCTCCTGGGTAAAGGAGGTTCTCGATGATCTCTTCCTGGAATTTGAGGAAGGATCGTGTTCTCCCAGCCTTACTGTAGAGAACAAAACTATTGTACAGCGCCAATTGAATCAAATATACAGACACCTTCTTATACCAGCGTCTGGTTCTGCGGGAAACTAAATACGGAGACAACATCTGGTCATTGAAGTCCACCCCTCCCATGAGCGCATTATAGTCGTGGACACAGAGGGGCTTTTCAATGACACGGGTTGCTCGCTCAATTTGGATTGTCGTGTCTGCGTGAATGGAGGAGAGCATGTAAACGTCACGCTTGTCTCTCCATTTCACCGCGAGCAGTTCTTCGTTACACAAGACAGCCCTCTGCCCCCTTGCAAGACGGGTGGTTACAAGCCGTTGGGGGAAGCCCACGCGACTAGTTCGCGCGGTGCCACAGGCGCAAATTCGTTCTAGAAACAAATGCCTAAAGAGGGCCACACTTGTGTAGAAATTGTCCACATAAAGATGGTACCCCTTGCCGAATAAGGGTGACACCAAGTCCCAGACTGTCTTCCCACTGCTCCCCAGGTAGTCAGGGCAACCGACCGGCTCCAGGGTCTGATCTTTTCCCTCATAGATCCGAAATTTGTGGGTATAGCCTGTGGCCCTTTCACAGAGCTTATACAATTTGACCCCATACCGGGCACGCTTGCTTGGGATGTATTGTTTGAAGCCAAGGCGCCCGGTAAAATGTATTAGGGACTCGTCTACGCAGATGTTTTGCTCAGGGGTATACAAATCTGCAAATTTCAGGTTGAAATGGTCTATGAGGGGCCGAATTTTGTGGAGCCGGTCAAAAGCTGGGTGGCCTCTGGGACGGGAGGTGGTGTTGTCGCTAAAATGCAGAAAACGGAGGATGGTCTCAAATCGTGTCCTGGACATAGCAGCAGAGAACATGGGCATGTGATGAATTGGGTGCGTTGACCAATATGACCGCAATTCATGCTTTTTTGTCAGGCCCATGTTGAGGAGAAGGCCCAAAAAAATTTTAAGTTCGGAAACTTGGACTGGTTTCCACCGGAAAGGCTGGGCATAATAGCTTCCCGGGTTTGCGGTTATAAATTGTGTGGCATACTGGTTGGTCTCTGCCACGACTAAGTCCAAGAGCTCCGCAGTCAAGAACAGCTCAAAAAATCCCAGGGCCGAACCGATTTGAGCCGTCTCAACCCGAACTCCAGACTGGGCGGTGAAAGGGGGAACTACTGGTGCGGCTGAAGTTGGTGACTGCCAATCAGGATTTGCCAGCACCTCAGGGACTCTAGGGGCTCTACGGGCCTGTCTGTGCGGTGGCTGCGACGGGGTAACTATTGCACGTGCCACCGTACCAGCTTCTACTGCCCTTCTGGTGCTCGCTACTTCACCAGGTTGTACGGCAGTGCTGGTACTAGGTCCCGGAAGGGCTGCGCTGCTGGTGTATGCCTCACCACGTGATCCGGCAGCGACAGCCCCACTCTGCTGCTCTTGAAGCGGATCCTGCGTAACCTGTGGTCTAGCGACATGGGGCCGGGTACGCCTGGTGCTGCCAGGGACCTCCACCTCCTCGTCCGAACTTTGGGTCAGAGAGCCACTGCTTTCCACAGGTTCATATTCTGACCCGCTAGATTCGTCAGATGAGGGTTCCCACTCCTCATCCGACTGGGTCAGAATCCTGTAGGCCTCTTCAGAAGAATACCCCCTGTTTGACATTTTGGACTACTAAATTTAGGGGTATTCCCTGAGACTACCCAAGAAAAAAAGCAAACCTGTCTTACAAAGGGGAGGCTAGCGAAGTACCGGAGGCTGCTGCGGTTGATAAAAAATATCAAAACTGATTTTTTTTTATCGCCGCAGTGCGTGTAAAATGAATGTGCAGTGATCAAAAAATATATATTTTTTGTCACTGCGGTGGGGCGGGCGTGGATGAACGCACGTGTGGGCGACCGATCAGGCCTGATCGGGCAAACACTGCGTTTTGGGTGGAGGGCGAGCTAAGGTGACACTAATACTATTATAGATCTGACCGTGATCAGTTTTGATCACTTACAGATACTATAAAAGTACAAATGCGGATTAGCGATACGCTAAACAGCGAATAAAAGTGACTGCGGTGCGGTGGGGTGGGCGCTAACTGACGCTAACTACCTAACCAAGGGGCCTAAACTATCCCTAAAACCTAACAGCCAATACCAGTGAAAAAAAAAAGTGACAGTTTACACTGATCACTTTTTTTCCTTTCACTAGTGATTGACAGGGGCGATCAAAGGGTTAATTGGGGTGCAGGTGGGTGATCTGGGGCTAAGGTGTAGTGTTGGTGTACTCACAGTTCAGTCTGCTCCTGTGCTGGATCCAACCGACGAAAAGGACCAGCAGAGGAGCAGACAAGCCATATAACAGATCATATTTACTAATATGATCTGTTATATGACTTTGGATTGGATTTTTTGAAAATCGCCAGCCTGCCAGCCAATGATCGTTGCTGGCAGGCTGGTGACGAAATACTTCTTTTAATTTTGCCGGCCCGCGATGCGCATGCGCGGGCCGGCTTTGAGCGAAATCTCGCGTCTCGCGAGATGACGCGTATATGCGTGACTCTGCGCAGCGCTGCCACCTCCGGAACGCGATCCTGCGTTAGGCGGTCCGGAGGTGGTTAAGCAGACTGCGATTGTCTATTGTTGTGACTTAGATGAAGATCAGATCACATTTTATGACCAATTTGTGCAGAAATCCATATCATTCCAAAGGGTTCACATACTTTTTTTTTCTTGCAACTGTATTTAAATAATTTTTGGAGGATTTGTTTTGCTCTCTTTTGCCACCTGCTGTTCGTTTTGTATTTTTGCTAATTTTATCTCCTTTTTACAGATTTTATTAAGGCCTTTGTAATCTTCAAACGCTGACCCCTCAGACTTGTATTTTTTAAATGCCCTTTTTACAGTAGCTGTAAGCCATAGGGGGTTTAATTTTAGCCGTTTATACTTGTTACCTAAAGGAATAAATTTTTTTGTGCAATTACTCAATGTGGTTTTAAAGCTATCCTCAGTATTATTATGTGACAGTAGCTGCTCCCAGTCTATGCCCGGAAATGCTGCCCTCAACCCAGGGAAATTAGCCTTTTTGAAATTCAGTGCCTTTGCTCTGCCTGACAGAGTTTGCTTCTTATAGTGTAGGGGGAATATAATGATATTGTGGTCACTATTACCTAGTGTTTCTCGAACAGTAACATTTCCAACAAGCTCTGCATCCTTAGAAATTACCAGATCCAACAGAGCATCGCCCCTAGTGGGAGCTTCTACAAACTGGTCCTGCAGCAAGTTGAGGAATTTTCTCCTCTTTGCAGTTGAGGCAGAACCATGACCCCAGTCAATGTCTGGGAAGTTAAAATCTCCCATTATGACCACTGTACCAGCCTGTGCCCCCCGCTCTATTTGGTTATACAGTTGCGTTTCTATCTCCTCTGTGATGTTAGGGGCTCTATAGATTTCACCAAGTATTATTTTTTCAGTGTTTATATCCCTTTGAACTTCCACCCATAAGGTTTCCACATCCTCACCCACAATTGCCTCTTTCACACTTGTCTTCAGATCACTCCTCACATACAGGCACACGCCACCACCTTTTCTATTGACCCGGTCTTTCCTAAATAGTGTAAAACCCTCAATATTTACAGCCCAGCCATGTGAAGAATCCAACCATGTCTCAGCCACACCAACTACATCTATGTGTTCTTCTAGTACCATAGCCTCCAGATCCCACATTTTTCTAGCTACACTTCTGGCATTTGTGAAAATACATTTTAAAATTACTATTACCAGTAAAGTAAATATCTGGGATTTTTGCCTCATCTTGGTTGATGTTTGTATGTAACAGGTTCTTGTTACCAGCAGTTCTATTTTTCATCAGTGTATAGTTCTGCCCATTCTTCGCCCTACTTTCCTCACTAACCCCAGCCCCAACTAAATCCCCACTGTCCCCTCCTATATCCCCACTCTATATCTACCCCCTTATTAGTAAGACCCCCCACCCTCCCTCCCCAAATCCTAGTTTAAATGCTCCTCCAGCCATCTAACCAAGTAGCCCATCCCTACTGTAGAGCCTGTAACCGACAGAGAAGTCGGCCCATCTTTGGTCTTTTACTTCAGCCATCAGTAACCTCTATATCAGGGATGGCCAACCTGCAGCTCTTACAGCTGCTGTAAGAAACAACTCCCACCATGCCCTGCTGTATACTGATAGCTGTAGGCAGTGTGGGCATGCTGGGAGTTCTAGTTTTGCAACAGCTGGAGAGCCTCAGGTTGGCCATCCCTGCTCTATAGCAAAACACACCCCTCATCCTGCTGCTACCACCAATACCATGCCTTCTGCTGCCCTAAATACTCCATTACCTGCTGTTTTTGCTCCGACGGTCCATTCAGTGCCTATGGGGTTGATGACCACAGCCAAGAGCTCCACTGGGCCGTTTCCATCAACCACACAGACACTAAATGGAGTGGCAAGGCAGATGGTCGTCTGCTGCTGGGTGACTGTGGAAAAACCCAGCAGTAAAGTTTGACACGCAAAGAAAAGGAAGATGATCCAGTTTATAAATTATGTTGTCAAACAAACTTTAATAAGAAATTACTGAATACACAGCTCAGAGAGAGAAAGCAGTTTAGCCGTGAAGTATTGGGGGGAAAAAGTACTTTGTTATATAACCACCATTATCCAGTTCTTTCATTGCATCCACAATACAATGCCCATTAAAAACAGGTTTTTCACGGCAAAAAAAAAAGAATTTGCTCACTTGTCCGCTCTTTCTCCATTTCAGCACCCCAGCGATGACACCCCTGAGTACTCCAGCAGAAAATCACTCCTCTCAGCGGTAACCTGGGGTAGTCAGGGACGTCATCTCTTTAAGTGTCCAATGCTGAAGCCCAGACTACCTCACAGTAAGGCTACATGCACACAACTGGTCCGCAATTTGCGGAACGGGTGGCCCATTGTAGAAATGCCTATTCTTGTCCGCAAAACGGACAGGTTATATTTTTTTTGCGGGGCAACGGAACGGAGCAACGGATGCGGACAGCACACGGAGTGCTGTCCGCATCTTTTGTGGCCCCATTGAAGTGAATGGGTCCGCATCCGAGCCGCAAAAACTGCGGCTCGGATGCGGACGAAAACAAACAGCCGTGTGCATGAGGCCTAACGCTGAGGCCAATGACTGGGTGCAGTATGGGGTAGTCGGGATGTCATGGCTGCAACGCTGGAAACAAAGACCGGCGCCACTGCAATGGAGGGGGTGTGGACAGGTGAGCAAGTCTTCTGATATATTTTAACAACCCCTGCTGTTATCTACAATTTGTGGGGTCCAAGAAAACCCCTTTAACTTATAAAGGGGTCTGTTGGGCTCCTCTGAGGAGTCCGCCGTTTTGCCAAGAGCTTGACGGAATCTGTGATGAAGGCTCCTAAGGGAGCCTCCGATGCAGATGTGAACACAGCCTAATACTCCTTGATGCACATACAGTAAATACACATTTCCCTCTACTCTACACTAATATACAAAATGTTGTGTGGTTTTATAAGGCCTTAAAATAATTCCCACACCGTTCCGCTTGCTCACCCTGCACTCCTTTTTGACGATGTGCTATCTGTACTGACATGTCACAGGACTTGAGGGAGATACTGACATTTTGTACACTGTGGTCACGTGATGTCATCACCGCGGGTGCAGTAACCGGTTAAAATGGATAAGGGGGGAAAAAAATAAATAAATGAATGTGGGATTCATTTTATTTCAGCATTTCACAGCAATGTAAACACTTATATTAGTATAGAATAAAGGAAAAATATTCACGTGTACATGCCCGTGTCCATCAGACCAAAAACCTGCATTGCTTTCAAGGCTGGCTGCATTCAGAGAAATGGGAAATGAAGAATAGCAACAAGGTTTATTCTATATTAAGTTTTTTTTTCCTGACAACCAAAGTTAAAAACGTATTTACGAAAGTCTTACAAAAAGAAGCCGACTACAGATCCATTGCAGCTAGCAGTGCAGTGTAGGTGCATAGTGCTGATTAGTACATTTACAGAAGTAATTCTCGTTAGGCCACGTTCACATCTCCGGCAGCAGATTCAGCAGGCTATCCCGGTACAAAGCAGCCTGCCGTATTTCTCCGGATCCAGCATTATATAGTTTACAGCCGATCCGTCCGCTTACTGGCATAAATGCTGAGTTTTGGCCAGACAAAAACTGTTGCATGCAATGGTTTTTGGTCCGGCCGACAGCCAGCATTTGTGCCAGATCAGCTTGCCGCAGATGTGTATGCGGTCTAACTGAAATAAGGAGTAAACATTAAAAAAAATACATTGAATATATTAAAGTGGTCCTTAGGATCATCTGTGATTATGTGATCGGTAGGGTCAGCAGAATAAAGGGGCTGAGGTGCTCCATGGCTCAAGTGACTGGGGCCGAGCTGCAATTGAACAAGCCCATATGCTTGGATTAAAGCACTTCTCTTGGTTGTATGGTTCCCGGCTACTTCTGCTCTACCCAAGTCCATCGCCATCTCTACTTCCTGGTCGCTCTCCATATGGAAACATGAGCACTTAGCCAATCAATTGCTAAATGGAAGCAGCAGGTGATTAATGAAGTATTACTTTCAAAATGGAAGCCATTCTGATTATACTAAAAAAAAATACTGGCCAGGCATACCTTTTAACACTGAATGGGCTGCAGCTCTCAAGAGACCATCATGGCCCTGTCATTGTACTGACTTGGTGGGGGTCCCAGTGGTCGGGCCCTCAGAGATCATACATTCATAACCTAAATAAAAGCATGGAATTTGTGTTTTATCCCAGAAAACCCTTCAAACTTACTTTGATGCATCTTAAATCATGTTCAATCCAACAGTGCCAACATCTCCTAGACGTCCCATTATCTTTGTGAACATACTGAAACCACCATTTAGGGTCACATACTTGATTCAATCTTTATCAAGACCAACAATAAAAAATAAAATAAAGACATCAGGTGAATGAGGATCTGAATAATACCAGTGCACGACCACCACTATTGATCCCATGAAGTTCTTGAGTGGAGCATCTTCATTGAACAGCTGAGGTCTTCATTAAATCTCTTGTACAAAGTCCAGGTTATTTCTAGTCATGATTAAAATGCCACTAAAATCAATAAGTTAAAGTCTATAGCAAAACATTCTCTACAGTATCATCTTGACTATCCCCCGAGGCGAGCTCATGGTCGGTGCAGGTAGATTTTGGGTCACTGAGCCAAACTCTAGTCGTTTAATGAACCTAGAAATGAACAAATTTGATATTATGACGATGCAAATATATAAAGAGATAACCATGTCTGTGCAGTCATACATCTTCTGATCATCAAAAAGCAGGGTCCCAAAGTTTGGTATTTAAAAGGGAACATGGCACCTTTCTGGGTATGCTTTAAGAAGACATCTCCTTTGCCTTCTGAACCCTCACTTGTAATACTGGACATCCTGCATTCAAAAGACTGGCGCTGCCATCCACTAAACACGGCCAGCGGCCAAGGGAACACCGCATTGTGGTGCAGACCTATTGACATAAATGGGTCCGCGATACGCAAGATACAGCAAAACACAGGACAGGGATCAGCAACCTCCGGCACTCCAGCTACTGTGAAACTAACTACAACTCCCAGCATGCACATCTACTTGGCTGTTCTTATAATTCCCATAGAAGTGAAAGGAGGATTCTGGGAGGTGTAGTTTTTGAACAGATGGAGTGCCGGAGGTTGCCCATTCCTGACATAGGACATGTCCTATCTTTTGTGGCGTGGAGGCACGGACCTGGAAGCCCAAGGAAACAAACATATGTAGAGTTCACACAGCTGACGCCCATGTTTAGCAACATGTCTGCAACATGGGCACGCTGGCACCGCAGTTGTGTGAATTTACACTAAACCATATGTGCCAAAATTCCTATGAAGGCCACATAGTAAATTAATGTTAATGGAAAATTTAAGAAGCCAGCATGAAAACTGTCTTAGGGTATGTGACAAAAAGTGCTGCCACTAGTGCCCCATCTGCTTTGTCCATAGGACAGGGAGGCCACAAGATAAACATATAGAAACTTTACATGATACCTTTGTGTGTAACTAAACCTTTATATAAATGTTTACTTTGTTGTCCCAAAAGCAACTCTCTCTAATATACTTTATTAATCAATTTTCTATTTTTACTACACTTTTCCCTGCCTAAAGCGCACCATTCACTGTGCACTTAAAGCTCTGTTCTCTGTACACGGCTGACAGCTCAGCGGTGTACAGAGAACACATTTTATCAACGGGGCCGCAGCAGCTCTGCGAGTACAGGCAGGAGCGCACATTGCTGCTCCTGTCCATGTTCCCCGGAGGATTACTAACTCCTCGCATAGCACATGGGTACCCTGTACCTGCCCGCTCCGCTAAGCTAAGAGTCCTGCATGTCAGTTCTCTTAGCTTAGCAGGCACAGACAGGAGCCCGCTCCGCTCAGCTAATCCTGACATAGTACATGGGTACAGGGTATGCCAGGAGTTAGTAATCCTCCAGGGGGCACGGGCAGGAGCTGCAATATGCGCTCCTGCCATTGATAAAATGTACTGTGTACTCCATACACCACTTAGCTGTCAGCGGTGTATGGAGAACAGAGTTTTAAGCGCACAGTGAATGGTGCGCTTTAGGCAGGGAAAAGTGTACTAAAAATAGAAAATGTATTAATAAAGTATATTAGAGATAGCTTTATTATGGCATTAGGGACAACATATTAAAATGTATATAAAGGTTTAGTAACTCTAAGATCTGTAATATACGGCACAAATAAATTAATAATCCAGTTCGGCCTGTTATCCTGCAAAGTTGATCCAAAGGAAGGTAAAAAACCCATGAGGCAGAAGCCAATTTTCCTAATTTTAGGGGACAAAAATTCCTTCCCGACTCCAATCAGGCAATCAGAATAACTCCCTGGATCAACGACCCCTCTCTAGTAGCTATAGCCTGGAATATTATTACACTCCAGAAATACATCCAGGCCCCTCTTGAATTCCTTTATTGTACTCACCATCACCACCTCCTCAGGCAGAGAGCTCTATAGTCTCACTGCTCTTACCGTAAAGAATCCTCTTCTATGTTTCTAGACGTAGAGGATGTCTTCTCGTCAGTCAGTCGATGGGAGAGATCTCCGTACTGACCCCTGATATATTTATACATAGCTATTAGATCTCCCCTCAGTCGTCTCTTTTCTAAATTAAATAACTTGAATTTTGATAATCTTTCTGGGTCCTGTAGTCCATTTAGTACTTTGATTCAATCTCAATGACGTCATTCTTGTGCTCAGGTGACCAAAATACTCCATGTTACAGACTTCGTTACCATGTCCTACAGCAGTGTTCCTCAACTCCAGTCCTCAGGGCCCACCTGCTGGTCATGATTTGAGAATATCCCACAGAATGAATACCAGTGGTCAGTCCTGATGCATTAACACTAATTATATCACCTGCTCAATGTTAAGGAAATCCTGAAAACATGACCGGCAGCTGGGCCCCGAGGACTGGGGTTGAGGAGCACTGTCCTAGACAATCACTTGTAAGTGGATGGCAACTTTCTTGTAAGATTTCTAAAGTGCCATAAAATAGTTGTGTTTCAATTGCTCTTTTCGAAACGAGTCATTGTCTGCATTTGACTTCCTGATGCTTTTAATAGTTTGAAATAGAGAAACTTTTGATTTTATCCAGAAGAGTGCTGGAGAAGATGTGTTTTCACAGCCTTGTACCATCTGGATTTGAATGAGTGAGGCTTGGACTTACTAGTGAGCCGGATGTATTTTAATTGTTTGTCCTTACATTGCTGTGACCGCAAACTCTAACCCCCCTCATAGCTTACACCAGCTATTCATTTCAAGGCTTCCTGCTGCTCATGGATAAGACGTGTTTTTTTTTTTTTTTTTATATATTGGATATGCTGCTGCTCCACAGGCATAAATACTTACCCATGTGGCCACTTCTGCTCAGATGCAGATAAAGGAGATATTGCTGCCTGTATCTGTGCAAGCACCGAACGCGTTCAGCATCTGAGCAGAGATGCATGCAGCCAAGTGAGGCGGTCATGTGAATAAATCATCTTGATTCATTCAAGACCATCTCCATCCATGCAATGTGGATTCTATCTTTGGGCAGCGGGTGCCTTGAAATTAAGGTCTAGTGTAAGCAATAAGCGGCTGCAAGAAGGCGACAGCTTCATTGGGCTGCTTCTGACTACCAGTACTTCTGCACAGGTGACACATGCAGATACAGGGGATTCTACACCTGTATTGGCACATGCGCAGGACACTTGACAAGTAGGTTTACTCTGCTGATACTGGGACAACGGGGCCTTCACTGCAACAGCTTATCTGCTCCCTTCTGACCTTTGCACAGGTCACAGAGCATGCCTAGAAAACACTTCCATAGAACTTGAGGGGGGTCAGATCCTGTCCATTGTGCTAATGGCTCATGTATCTGCTTTCAAAAGACAGGAAGTGTTAACATAAGTTGGGCCTACTGGCCAGTGTGAAAATTGCAGGATTATACACATTTTTATTCTCTGACCAGTTACAGGTGCATGATGTAAACTGTAGTCAAGGTAATCTTCTTACCAGTGTCTGTATTTGTGAGTTATCCCCTATCTTCTGATCCTCAGCTGTGTCATGTGACCAGCACTCTAACTTCCTAAATAACACAGCATCTTAAGTGTGAGCAGGAAGCCAGCTTCTCTAGGTATTCCTATGGGAGCCTCAATGTCAGTCTCATGGGAATGAATAGAGAAGTAACTGACCACCTGTCCTGTGTCAGTTGGAGATCAGAGTTCTGTTCACATGCCACAGCTGAGGATCAGAAGGGAGGTTATAACTCACAAACAGTCATTTGGGAGAAGATTACATTCACTACAGATTACTTCATGTACCTTTTTAACAGGTCAGAGAATACACATTTTTGTGTGAGTGCTACTTTAAATATAGATAGTGACATGGAAAAACACCTGGTTACAAAGTGCAACAAAGGTCTTTCAAACATGATGCGACTTACCCCTTTTCCCCTGGGCCCATAATGGGCATACTGAGACTGTTTTCACTGAATTCTCTAGTGTTGTTAACATGCGCCAGTAAAGGTGCCACCGGTCTACTGGGTGACTGTTCATATACAAAATTTTTGCAAGATGCGAGCTTAGACTCCAATGCCTGTGGAAATAAAATACAGGCACTCAAATTTGTGTCAAACAAAAATACACCGGACGCAGTCTACGGCTTCCCTTATAATATGATATAAATGAAATTGTCATTTTACATCATGGTATAGACCAGGCATGCTCAACCTGCGGCCCTCCAGCTGTTGCAAAACTACAACTCCCATCATTCCCTGACGGCCTACAGCTATCATCCTACAGAAGGGCATCGTGGGAGTTGTAGTTTTACAACAGCTGGAGGGCCGCAGGTTGTGCATCCCTGGTATAGACTGTGGGGGTCATTTATTATACTGAAATACGCTTAAAATTAGTCGCATTTCAGGGGCAGATGGCCTGCGACTTTGCCCCGCTCACGCCAGGTCTAAAATTGTCAGATTGGCGTGGGTGGGGGGGCAGGCCCATCTCATTCATCATTTTCTACGCCTATTTCAGGCGTAGAAAAAGGTCTAAATGTAAGACAGCTCGGAAGCAGTCTTACATTTAGAAGTGGCGCTGGATACGCCGAAATTATGGAGGCCAGTGCCTCTTTATAACTTTAGCGAACCCACCGCCAGAGCAGGTGCTTCATTAGAGCGGCATCTAAAACCCCTTTAATTAGTAAAGAGAGGATTCAAAAACAAACAAAAAAAAATAATAATAAAACTGGCTTACCCCAACTTTCCGAAGTAGATCCCCTACAATGTTCAATGCAGATATCCTTGCAGATGGCGTGAGTGGTGTGCCACAATATCCATCATCCGAACCTGGAATTTACAAAGTTAAATGAGTGAAACCACTGAGAAAAATAATCTAAGTTTTGTGTTCTGCTGCAGGATACTTTAAGCCCCTGCAGTGATACCATTGCTTTCTAATTACAGCTAGAAATACCAAACTTTCCTCATGGTAAAACTAGGGAGATTTGTCAAAAAGAGTGCAAAAGAAAAGTAAAGGCACTAGATGACATGCCTTAGGCTCAGAGCACGTCTGCATTGGGAGCCTCTGCCGTAGTTTTCACATTTTTTACATACTAGACAAAAGTAGCAGCAACTCACAATGGTCTCCATCACAAGTCAATAGTATCTGTTGTGTGAAAAATCTATCGCTTCATGGTGGTTTCCTTTTTTTTACTAAAGATGTGTACACACAGTCTTAAAAGTGCATCTGTCAGCAGATTTGTACCTAGGACACTGGCTGACCTGTTACATGTGTGCTTGGCAGCTGAAGACATCTGTGTTGGTCCCATGTTCATATGTGCCCGCATTGCTGAGAAAAATGAAGTTTTTATATATGCAAATAAGCCTCTAGGAGCAACGGGGGCGTTGCCATTACACCTAGAGACTCTGCTCTCTCTGCAACTGCCGCTTCCTCTGTACTTTAATTGACAGGGCCAAGCGTGATGATGTTTTCCCTGCCTGACCCTTTCACTCAAAGTGGAGAGGGCGTGGCAATTGCAGAGAGAGCAGAGTCTCTAGGTGTAATGGCAACGCCCCCGTTGCTCCTACAGGCTCATTTGCATATATTAAAACAGAATTTATAAACAATGCGGGCACATATGAACATGGGACCAACACAGATGTCTTCAGCTGCCAAGCGCACATGTAACAGGTCAGCCAGTGTCATAGGTACAAATCTGCTGAGAGATGAGCTTTAAGCTCATCATTCACAAGGTGCCTGGCGGCTAAACGCTTGTTCAACTAACTGTTATTTCCCCCAATTCCACCATGCATGCCTGGCCTGCCATACTCATTTCAAAAAAGAGAGGGCAATAAATGGCACTAAATCAGACACCTGTGGCAGTGGCCTATCCACTTTGGGACATGCTAAAGGGGTATTCCAGCACAAGAAATATAAAAAATAAAGCTGCCCATGCTGTAAAAACAAAACAAAAAAACAAACCAAAAAAAACCTGACACCTTACCAATCCCCCACCTGGTCCCATTCTGACGGTGCAGAGATCTCGGCCGCACTCCATTTCCTACTCCTGTTCTTGACATTGCAGGAAATGACTAAGCAGCTATCACAGTCTTTTCCTTCTGTGTCCAGCAGTCAGAGGGACTCTGACACCATCAGATCGGCACCAGAGGGGGGCGGGCAAGGCAAGTAGAAGGTCCGTTAATTTTTGTCCACCATGTGGAACCTGGGGGAAGAGGTTTTTCTTTGTGCTCCAAGACACTGGAGAAATGTAAGGCTCGGTCTATACAAGGACTGAAAATCAGAACGTTTGGTATCATTCAAGACTTTGAGGCGTTAATTGTCTTGCCCAGGGTTGGAAAAACATGGTTTCTTCCAGGAAACAGCTCCACACCTGTCCATGGTTGTGTCAGGTAATGCAACCCAGTGCCAGAGAAGTGAACGGGGCTGAGCTGCAATACCACATACAACCTGAGGACATGTATGGAGCTGGTTTTGGAAAGAGAGAAGACGTGTTTTTCTAATCCTGGATGTGTCCCACAGGAACGCCTGGACCTTCAAAAGGAAGCAATGATGACTAGTCCAATAACAGTCTACTTACCCTTTCTGAACTGCATTGGAGAGCTGAGACTAGAGAAGGACCCCCTGTGGCCTACAGGAGTAGACGGTACAGAGATGGAAGCTTGGACGGCCATGTCTATGCGTTCACTTTCTTGGTTAGTGCTTGCACTACGTTTAAGCACATCCTGCTTCTGCTGAACTTCTAGCTCTTGTCGCAAGTCTAAAAGTGATAAAATGAGAAGGACGTCAAGAATCAAATGTATGGTGAAAGGTATTCCCTCACAGCTGAAGCCTACATAACATTGTAGGATGACTATCCATAGTGTGGCCATGTCGCCCAACGCAATTATAGTGCAGGCTTAAGAAGAATAAAACTCTAAAGGTCTCATGACGGCTATGCAAAAATACAGCTGCTTTACGTTTATTATATTGGTTATATACATTGAACGGTCCTCATTTAGTAGTAGGGTCTTCTGCAAATGGTTCTGGTGGGGTGACCCACTGCTAGGACCCATAATAGCTATTGAAATCAATTGACTGCCCAGGTAATGTATGGACGTGATTAATCCTTCAAAGCGAGAAAGGCTCTCTGGACCTGTTCTGGCAAAAATACAAAAGGGCTGTGAATGGGGGACTTCCACTCCAAGTATACACTGGGGATCGTTATTTTACCTCGAGTTTCATCTTTCAGCCTCTGGATACACTCAAGATCATTTTCCTTCTCATCAAGTTCACTTTCAAGAATAGCATTTCTCTCAATTGCTTGATTCAAACGAAGCTCAAAATCCTCCAAGGAAATGATGGTTGCTCTGTGAGAAGCAGGAGTTGAGGCAAAGTAAGCACCTGGCCAGAGTACTTCACATGGAAATACCATCAAATCAAAGGAAACTATGTATCCCTGAGCATCCCCCCTCTGCCTTATACTTCCCTCAGACTGATAGGTCTTGATACAGCTGCATTAAAGTGGTTGTCTCATCACAACCCGTTTCTGTGCTGCCACGTGTCACGGCAAAAGCATAAAAAACTGTGTGCAGTCTTCAAAAAATGCTTAAAAGGGAACCTGTCACCGGGATTTTGTGTATAGAGCTGAGGACATGGGCTGCTAGATGGCCACTAGTACATCCGCTATACCCAGTCCCCATAGCTCTGTGTGCTTTTATTGTGGAAAAAACCCGATTTGATCCATATGCAAATTAACCTGAGATGAGTCCTGTCCCTGAGATGAGTCCAGCGTGAAGGAGCCCAGCACCGCCCCGCATCCTCAGAATCTCCTCCTTGCTCCCCGACGTCAGACAGCCAGAGCGCCGTAATCTCACGATGCGCGAGCTAGCGCATGCGCTGTTCCTTCCCTGAGGCTGATGCCAGCACAAGGAAGGAACACTATGAGGACACAGCGCATGCGCTTTAGCTTTCTGACGTCGGGGAGCAAGGAGGAGATTCTGAGGATGCGGGGCGGTGCTGGGCTCCTTCACGCTGGACTCATCTCAGGGACAGGACTCATCTCAGGTTAATTTGCATATGGATCAAATCGGGTTTTTCCACAATAAAAGCACACAGAGCTATGGGGACTGGGTATTGCGGATGTGCTAGCGGCCATATAGCAACCCATGCCCTCAGCTCTATACATCAAATCCCGGTGACAGGTTCCCTTTAACTGCGGTTATGGGGAGTTTAAAGGGGTAAAAATATATATATATATATATATATATATATATATATATATATATATATATATATATAATCCTACGCAGCAAAACTGAATTACGTAAATTACAAAATAGACTTACATTAAAGGGGTTGTCCAGGCTTTTAATATTGATGACCTATCCTTAGAGGGATGGCCGCACTTGTGTGGCGTGCTCTCCATTCACTGCTATCAGACTTCCGAAAATAGCCAAATGCGCTCACTGGCTATTTTCCAAAATCCTGTAGCAGTAAATGGAAAGGACGCTGCATGTGCGTGGCTATCACTTCGGGGCCCCTGGAGACAAGAACGGGTCCCATATGGGAATACCCCTCTAATTGTGTCTAGTCATAAAGAGACTTAACTCCCCTGGACCTGAACAGGTCAATAACAGCGTCATATCACACATTTCTATTAGATCCATACTTTCTTTCTCTTATTCATTTTTTAAACTGCTGTCAATCAACCTAGCAAACAGGTTTTCTTTTCTCTGAAGATCTGAATTGCACTCGTATTCCAGGTGAGACTACGATGAGGGCGATAGTACAGGTGAGACTACGATGAGGGCGATAGTACAGGTGAGACTACGATGAGGGCGATAGTACAGGTGAGACTACGATGAGGGCGATAGTACAGGTGAGACTACGATGAGGGCGATAGTACAGGTGAGACTACGATGAGGGCGATAGTACAGGTGAGACTACGATGAGGGCGATAGTACAGGTGAGACTACGATGAGGGCGATAGTACAGGTGAGACTACGATGAGGGCGATAGTACAGGTGAGACTACGATGAGGGCGATAGTACAGGTGAGACTACGATGAGGGCGATAGTACAGGTGAGACTACGATGAGGGCGATAGTACAGGTGAGACTACTCACCTCTTAGCTCTTTCCAAGTCATCATTAGCTTGCTCCAGTTCTCGAATGTATTTCTGGAGTTGATCCCGGACTGCTCTGGTTTGGGAAAGCTCACTTTCCAGGGTGCAGATCTGTGTGTAACCTGCTGCGTGGTGCTCCTCGAACTTTTCCTGATACAAAAGAAATTAAAAGGTCTTCACCCAAGGCTCGTACACAACAATTAGGACTCTTTCACACGAGAGGATCCCGTGCGTGGAATCCGCTGCGTGAATGACAGCCAAGCCCCGTCCCGGAAAGCAGAGACACGGAGCATTAACATGATTACAGTGAGATAAAGCAGTCACTGTGATTTTGTAGTAAAAAGCGCACACAGAGAGGCACGGAGCATTATCAATCATGTTATTGCTCCGTGTCTCTGCTGTCCACTGCGAGGCTTGGCTGTCATTCATGCTGCAGATTCCACGCACGGGATCCTCTCGTGTGAAAGAGCCTTTACCGCTTCTGCCACTTACAAGAGGCTATGGACACCTGTGGGCATTTTGTGATATTTTACAATCGTATTTATGATTGCATTTTACTCATTTGGGGCTAAAAATAATTTTTTCAATTGATTCATTAGATTTGCCAATTGCTCAGTACCCTGACCGTGACAGCGTCGACAGCAGCCGTGGTGGTTCTAACTGAACCGCTCTGCAGAGTGTTGTACCTCCAGCAGGTGAGCACCCCAGCTCCTGGAAACCTAGAAGGTCCCGGTGGTCCTCCCAATTTGCACTTCTCTTTTCTAGTGTATACAAAAAAAAAAAAAAAAAAAAATGGATGAATAGTTTTCATAAAAAACTATTGAAAAACATTTTTTAGCCCAAAATGAGTAGAATGCAATAATAATAAAAAAAATAAAAATTTAAAATTGCCCCAAAGGTGTACATAGCCTTTAGGCCTCTTTCACACTGGTGTGTGCGGCCCGTTGCCGGATTGCGGCCCACAATACACGAGCACAGTCCGCGGGGCAGCCGCAGCAGATCGCGGACCCATTCACTTGAATGCAAGAAAAGCAGTTGTCGAGGCTCCCCTGGTCCCAAGTTGGAATGGAAGCACGGATATTCGCCAGGAACTAAGCGATGGTAGAGATATAAATGAAGAAGGAGGTCCAGCTTCCAGACAACATATAGATGCTTTAATGAAAAGGTGCTAAAATCCAGACGTCAGATCTACGCGTTTCAGATCAATAAATTCAGATCCTTACTCATGACAACAAGATAGTGTGAGACACTGGCCTTAAATAAGGGGCAGGTCAGACATATCAGGTGGACACAATCGGCAGATAGCTCCACCTCTGAGACACAAAAGCATATACTAAAAAAGAAGAAGAAAACAACTTCAAAGGAAACAAAGTACCAGGGTCAATAATGCAGTATGAGATCATGCCTGCGATTAAGACCCATTGGTACGCAAGTGTCCATGGTGAAGATCCAATAAGATTCTCTGTTTCAAAGAACTCTCCTATGATCACCTCCACGTGTAGGGAATTTAACTCGTTCCACCCCCTGCACAACGAGGCCACTAGTATCTCCTGCAGGTGATATCAGTGGCCTCGTTGTACAGGGGGTGGAACGAGTTAAATTCCCTACACGTGGAGGTGATCATAGGAGAGTTCTTTTAAACAGAGAATCTTATTGGATCTTCACCATGGACACTTGCGTACCAATGGGTCTTAATCGCAGGCATGATCTCATACTGCATTATTGACCCTGGTACTTTGTTTCCTTTGAAGTTGTTTTCTTCTTCTTCTTTTTTAGTATAAGCTTTTGTGTCTCAGAGGTGGAGCTATCTGCCGATTGTGTCCACCTGATATGTCTGACCTGCCCCTTATTTAAGGCCAGTGTCTCACACTATCTTGTTGTCATGAGTAAGGATTTGAATTTATTGATCTGAAACGCGTAGACCTGATGTACACGTCTGGATTTTAGCACCTTTTCATTAAAGCATCTATATGTTGTCTGGAAGCTGGACCTCCTTCATTCACTTGAATGGGTACGCGATCCGGCCGTTCCGCAAAAAGATAGGACATGTTCTATCTTTTTGTGGAACGGAAGTACGGGAAGAAACCCCACGGAAGCACTCCGTAGTGCTTCCGTAGGGTTCCGTTCAATTCTGCATCTCCGGATTTGCGGACCCATTCAAGTGAATGGGTCCGCATCCGTGATGCGGAATGCCCACGGAACGGCACCCGTGTATTGCGGATCCGCAATATGGCAACGGGGCGCACACGCCAGTGTGAAAGAGGCCTTAAGGTGATCTTTCCTGTTTGTTTTAGCAAATATTTGTAGTCCCCATAAAATAACAAAATCGTTCCTCTGTTATCACTTCTGGAAACATATGACTTGACAACTGGGCATTCTAACTCCCCTTGTCAATAAGGGGTGTTCTTACATCATCCTGACACACAGCTATGGCAGCTATCCTTTCACTAATTTATAGGGTAGACAATGTCCTCCTAAGGAACCTGACCAAGGTAGCAAAACAGACAGGATGGATGATGAAATGCTCGACATCATCTCAGGATGTGATTTCAATCTGGAGGTCCGCCACAGTCAATGTCCCTGACAGTGAAACAGAGACGCTTTCCAAGACTTTAGCCTGCTGACAGAAGTGGAGCATTTGAGCGTCTCTCAAAGCTAGAGGAGACCACACTTTGAAGATAAATGTCAGGTGGACCTGTCGATTTTGGCAATATGTTTGGTGGGGTCTCTGACTCCTCCCGTGGATAGATATCAGGGGAAAGTATTGGGCATGTTAGATTCCAACATGCCCAATCCTCTGTAAGACAGAGGTATCTGGCAACAGGTTATTCCGCTCTCCTCACTGAAAAAAACATGCATGCCTGGCCAGGTTTATGGAGATGTCTGTTGAGCTGAAAGCTGGTTTAGGCCTCATGCATATGACCGTATGTATTTTGTGATCCCAGCCGTACGCATCCTGCAATTTCCGCAGGCCCCATTGTTAAAATGCCTGTGCTTGTCCACAAATGACACAAGAATAGGACGTATTCTATTTTATTGCAGGACGCACGATATACTGTCTGCATTTTTTTAGGTCCCATTGAAATGAATAGGTCCGCATCCCAGGGAATGAGAACCGTCTCGCTAGCGCCACCTTTTGGAAGTGGCTCCCTATGACGTCAAGGTCTGACTTAAAGGGGTTGTCCAGGTTAAGAGCTGAACCTGGACATGCCCACATTTTCACCCAGGCAGCCCCACTAAGATGCTCTGATGCGCTCCTTTGCCCTGCGCGATTCAGCGGCATTTTTAGGAGATCTGGTAACGTACTGGGCTCTCCATAGGTCTGCGAGGCGAAGGCTTCTGCCCAGCATGGAGCCCGGTGATGTCACCGGCACTGATGGGCAGGCTTTAGCGCTACCCTAGTCTGTAAAACGGCTAGGGCAGCGCTATAGCCCGCCCATCAGAGCCGGTGACGTCACCAAACACACTGCTTGGCGGAAGCTTCTGCCCGGCAGTGTGTTATTGTAAATAAAAAAAGGCTCTGATGCCAACATCAAGGGGGCTGTCTGGGTGAAATTCTGGTTCAGGGTGAAGGATTCTGGCTGGCCGTCTGTGATGCCTTGAATGTAGCTTAGGCAGGGTACTGGCTCTCCTTAAAGAGACCAGCTGTATATAGACATTTGAGGCGGGTTCAGAGGGGCCAATGGAGTGGCCAATTGTCAGGAAGAAAGCGTTCCTTCCCGACAGTCGGCTGCTCGATCAGTGGAGGAGACTGGTGCATTTACATGCAGCCATCTCCTTCACAGTATGAGGACGAGCAGTCACTATAGTGATTCCTCGTCCTCATACAAAATCTTTGTTCCTGGGCAGCAAATCGCCGTTTAGACCACACGATCTGCTGCCCAGGAACGATGATTGGTGGTGTCTGCACGAACAACAGGATCACCCGATGAATGAGTGTTTTGCTCGTTCATCGGCGGCACAGATTATCGGGAACGAGTGTTCGCAGGAAGAGTCGTTCCCGATAATCTGGACGATTATTGGTTTATTTAAATCCACCTTTAGTGGCAATGCTCCATGGGAAAATAATATACAAAGAGGCATCTCCCAGGTAGGGCTGCAGCTATCGGTTATATTATTAATCAAGTATTCTAACGATTAATCCAACAATCAATCGAGTACTCTAATAAGAAAAAACTAATTAAAATAAGGTTTACCTATATAAAAAAAAAATTGCATCAAATATTTTGTTGTGTTGAGTTACTTGATTCATTTGAATAATCATTTCAGCCCTAGTCCCGGGGAAAGAGAACCATCCTGCTGGTGCCACACTTCACTGGGAGATCTCTCTTTGCATATTATCCATCACCTTGCAATATAAACTGATGTTACAGCACAGGGCGTTAAAGGGGTTAATGAACGAAAGATGAGCTCTGATTGGTCATTCTGAGCAAAGCCCCGGCCTCTACTCTCAGTGCCTGTAACACAGAACAATACAAGGTGCAATTAGCCCTTTTGATAGTGACAGGTTCATCAGGGTAGACCAGGTTAATTAAAGGGGTTATCCGGAAAATGATAATGATGACCTATTCTCAGGATAGGCCATAATTATCACATCAACGGGGGTCCAAGACCCCCCACCGATCAGCTGTTTCAGGGAGCCGCTGTGCTTACCCGAGCTCTGGTGAGTGATTCAGCTTTCCAAGGACAGTGCCATACATTGCATAGTGGCAGTGCTTGGTATTACAGTTCAGCCCCATTGACTTGAGGCTGAGCTGCAACTAGGCCATGTGACCGATGTACAGTGATGTCACTGGTCTAGGAAGAGGCTGTGGCGCTAAAACCCTCTTCTAACAGCTGATAGGCGGGGGTCCTAGGTGTCGCAAACCCCGCAGATCCGATACGGATGATCTATCCTGAGGATAAGTCATAAATATATTTTCCTGGATAACCCCTTTAATGTTGAGGCTTTATACAAGAACTCTTAACTGGCTCATGGATTTAACGTCAGCGAGGATTAAAGCAAGCAGTGGTGAACCTAGCTACACTGTGCCAGCCTGTGCCATCTCGGATGAAATCACTGCCACACAATACCCTTCTGTAAGGACGTTCGTGAAGCCTTGTGTACAGTCATCATGGACAATGGCTTATTGTAAGACTATCGGAAAGAGAGCGTTCACAGGAACGCATAATAGTGCCGCATTTCTTTATCAGGAAGTACAATGCACGATTATTGGTTAGGACATCCCTCTGCGTAATCAGGGATGTACTGCAGATGAGCAATAGAACTGAACGAGGGAGGAATGCCTGCGGTAGTAATAGTTTCTACCCCATTCACTTAGCATTGGCCTGTATAATAGGTCAGCACAAGTGAGCCCTTCCCAGAACATCAGGCAGTCTAATAGGCCCTTAAAGGGGTTGTCTAGTTTCCGATATTGATGGCCTAGCCTCAGGATAGGTAATCAATATCAGGGTGGCAGGGGTCCAGTTCCCGGCACCCCCGCTGATGAAGTGCTTATATGAGCGCTTCATTCTCTTCACTGTGTACCTGCTCGCCGTCCGTATTGCAGCAGTGCGATTACAGCTCTTCCGTCCCATTCACTTTAATCGAAATGAGCAGCTGAAGTTACACTCCACCCCAGTCAAGTAAAGAGGCTGAAGGGGCTGTAATTACGCTGCTTACTGCTGCAATGTCGACGGCAGTGAAGAAGCCAAAGCAATCGTACGAGCACTGCGCTCTCTTCAAACAGCTGATTGGTGGGGGTGCCGGACCCCCACTGATCTGATACTGATGACCTATCCTGCGGATCATCAATATGGGAAACCGGACAACCCCTTTAACAAGAGAACAAACCTTGCAAAATTTAAAAATGAAAATAAATAAATAAATAAATCCTACCATTTTGGGTATACAGTTACCATGCTGATGCATGCATATCCAAAGTTTAAAAAAAGAATAAAACTGCTGTCCCCTCGCTGGGGGCTTTCATTATTGTGCACAGAAGAGGAACATATGCATGAGATCAAACGGTCAGACTTTTAACATGGAAATACATGATTTTTTACATACATTAGTGTTTACTTTGATAATTAAAAAAAAAAGTTGCACTAAGTTTCAGGCTACAATCTTCACTCATTTTCAGCCCCCCTGATACTCAGTAGTTTGTTTCTAGTTTCAGACTCCTCATGTATTTGCTTCCCTTCCAGTAATAGATGCTGGATCTGTGTGGCCAGGATTCTGTTGACTTCCCCTGCAAGCTGCATTGTCTGTGGGTTTCCTCCCGTCTACAGCCTGTGTGAGATGCCTCCTTGGATCTTTGTCCCTGCTCCATACATATCTGCCATATACAACCTGCTGCTGCTGCTACTATCTCTAACATTAAGGTGCAACGCGTTGTTGTTGCAGCATGTATGGGCTTTGCTCCCCATATCATGGTTCCTCCCTGTCTGGTGCTGGAGGGGTTAACCACCTGGCTGGGTGTGGCCACTTCCAGGCTGGAGTTTGTTGTACTCCAGCTCCTGTCTGTGCTGGAACTTTGCTCCTGTCCTGGGTGTGTTATCTGCCCAGTCCTTGAGGGCCACCTAGTGGGACATTGATGTCTTCCTGATGTCATCCCGTTGTCTACCTTCCCTTCACTACCCTTGCAAATGTTTGGTGATGTTTATGAATGGGTGGTTGTTGTCTTGTCTAGTGTTGTTACATGTCTGGCCTATTGGTGTCTGTACTCCAGCATGTTGCTAGACATTTTCCCTGTGTGTTGTGCCTTCGGAAGGGGGTGTCAGGGTTCCCCGGAGGGGGAAATACAAGTCTGTATGCAGCGCTGCCTGGGGCCGCCATGTGTTCTGTTTGCATGGGGGTCCAGGCAGTAACTGGTGTGCTGGATACCTGGGTGTGCTTGTTCCTACTGTGTCCTGTATGGTGTGTGGGCACCAGTACTCATGCTCGGGTTCCAGTCGTTGTTGTTGCGGCAGGTAAGTGTGTTGTATGGTGTGCTTACCTGCCGATCCAGTTACTGTATACAGTCTCCACTTTTTCCTTGCAGCTAGGCTGGTGGAGACTCCTGTTCATCTGTGTCTGGGATGAACAGGTCGTCTCTGCCCTTTCTTTATTTGAGGGATTATCAGGGCGACTCATGGTCCTAGGTTTCCTGGGTATGAGCCGTCCTACCATCCAGGTCTGCTCATACGGTGAGGAGTTAGGGCGAGGATTAGGGAAGCAATAGGAGATGACCTGCTCCCTTTTCCCAGCCTCTGGCCTAGTTGCTATCCCGTCTGCTTCCCATTGTATGGTGGGAATTTTTCCCCCACTCCCCACCGTGACAGAGGGGGGAGATCAGGGAGAGCAGACAGACACAGTGCTTTGAAGTCTTCTGTTAGATTCAGCAGTATTACCAGCGGCTAGATGGGGGACTTGCACACAGTGCCGGACGGGCCCATCAGAGTACCCGAGGATCCTTCAATGGGCCCAGGCTCTGATACCTTAGTCAGGGCCGTCTTTAACGCAGGGCAAAAGGGGCAGCTGCCCCGGGCCCAGTTGCTCCTGGGGGGCCCAAGGCAGCTCCCTGTCCCGTCCCGATCCTAATCCTATCCTTCACTATGCGAGCAGGAGCAGAGCGGCATGGCTCGCATAGTGAAGGACTTCTTGCTTATGTGACACTGACTGCTGCGCTAGTCTCACCAACCAATGTCACCATAATAATGAGAAAGTGCGGGGGGGGGGGGGGGGGCAGGCGGCTCACGATGTCTGTGTAGTCAGTGCAGACAGGTCCACATTATCATCAAGTAGATGTCAGCAGACAGCAGGGTCACCATCAGGGCAGTAACTGAGCCCTGTCAGGGACCCTGCTGGCTGCTGCAAAGAGGCAAAATAGGGGCCACTCACAGCTGCCCCATCGGGCAGCCCATATTAAAGTTTACTGACCCCAAGAGAAGGCAGCTCCCCCTCCTCTCTGCAGTGTGATAGTCCGTGTGAGGAGGGGGCGGGGACTCCTCCAGACCTTCAGTGGCTGCGGGAAGAGATGAGAGCTGGCCTGCAGAGACTTCACCTCAGGTAACGTTAGTGCGCCTCATGTCACTGTGTGGTGCTGGAAGTTCAAGTATGAAGTCCTCTCACTGGCCCCTGCTTGCTTCTTACATACAGCAGCAGGGGGGTAAGTTACTGTAGGGGGCGGTCAGTCCTAAAGGTGCTGCCTATCACCTGTGTTCAAGTCCAATTCTGTGCCCCCCTGACCTTACAGAGCCCCTGCAACTCTAGTGTTCCCCTGTGTCCCTTGCCCCATCACAGATCCCTGCCCACCAACCATCTCACCTTCTGACATCTCCCCCTGCCCTCTGGAGTTTATATCAGCGCTGGAGCATTATAACTGGAGCATCTGATATCAGTCACATATGATGTAATGTCTCTGGAGGTTATATCAGCACTGGAGCGTTATAAGAGGAGCGGCTGATATCAGTCACATAGGATGTAATGTCTCCGGAGGTTATATCAGTGCTGGAGCATTATAAGAGGAGCGGCTGATATCAGTCACATAGGATGTAATGTCTCCGGAGGTTATATCAGTGCTGGGGCATTATAAGAGGAGCGGTTGATATCAGTCACATATGATGTAATGTCTCTGGAGGTTATATCAGCGCTGGAGCATTATAAGAGGAGCGGCTGATATCAGTCACATGTGATGTAATGTCTCTGGAGGTTATATCAGTACTGGTGCATTATAAGAGGAGCGGATGATATCAGTCACATGTGATGTAATGTCTCTGGAGGTTATATCAGCGCTGGAGCGTTATAAGAGGAGCGGCTGATATCAGTCACATGTGATGTAATGTCTCTGGAGGTTATATCAGCACTGGAGCATTATAAGAGGAGCGGCTGATATCAGTCACATAGGATGTAATGTCTCCGGAGGTTATATCAGTGCTGGAGCATTATAAGAGGAGCGGCTGATATCAGTCACATAGGATGTAATGTCTCCGGAGGTTATATCAGCGCTGGAGCGTTATAAGAGGAGCGGCTGATATCAGTCACATGTGATGTAATGTCTCTGGAGGTTATATCAGTACTGGAGCATTATAACTGGAGCATCTGATATCAGTCACATATGATGTAATGTCTCTGGAGGTTATATCAGCGCTGGAGCATTATAAGAGGAGCGGCTGATATCAGTCACATGTGATGTAATGTCTCTGGAGGTTATATCAGTACTGGTGCATTATAAGAGGAGCGGATGATATCAGTCACATGTGATGTAATGTCTCTGGAGGTTATATCAGCGCTGGAGCGTTATAAGAGGAGCGGCTGATATCAGTCACATGTGATGTAATGTCTCTGGAGGTTATATCAGTGCTGGAGCATTATAAGAGGAGCGGCTGATATCAGTCACATAGGATGTAATGTCTCCGGAGGTTATATCAGTGCTGGAGCATTATAAGAGGAGCGGCTGATATCAGTCACATAGGATGTAATGTCTCCGGAGGTTATATCAGTGCTGGAGCATTATAAGAGGAGCGGCTGATATCAGTCACATAGGATGTAATGTCTCCGGAGGTTATATCAGTGCTGGAGCATTATAAGAGGAGCGGCTGATATCAGTCACATAGGATGTAATGTCTCCGGAGGTTATATCAGCGCTGGAGCGTTATAAGAGGAGCGGCTGATATCAGTCACATAGGATGTAATGTCTCTGGAGGTTATATCAGCACTGGAGCATTATAAGAGGAGCGGCTGATATCAGTCACATATGATGTAATGTCTCTGGAGGTTATATCAGTGCTGGAGCGTTATAAGAGGAGCGGATGATAGTCACATGTGATGTAATGTCTCTGGAGGTTATATCAGCGCTGGAGCGTTATAACTGGAGCATCTGATATCAGTCACATAGGATGTAATGTCTCTGGAGGTTATATCAGCGCTGGAGCATTATAACTGGAGCATCTGATATCAGTCACATATGATGTAATGTCTCTGGAGGTTATATCAGCGCTGGAGCGTTATAGGAGGAGCGGCTGATATCAGTCACATAGGATTTAATGTCTCTGGAGGTTATATCAGCGCTGGAGCAGCATTATAAGAGGAGCGGCTGATATTAGTCACATATGATGTAATGTCTGGAGGTTATATCAGCGCTGGAGCGTTATAAGAGGAGCGGCTGATATCAGTCACATAGGATTTAATGTCTCTGGAGGTTATATCAGTGCTGGAGCGTTATAACTGGAGCATCTGATATCAGTCACATAGGATTTAATGTCTCTGGAGGTTATATCCGTGCTGAAGCGTTATAAGAGGAACGGCTGATATCAGTCACATGTGATGTAATGTCTCTGAAAGTATTTTTTCCCTGGCTGTGACGCTCTGGCTGTGACTGGACATCGCTACAGCCAGGGAGAAGGAGACACAAATTGAGAAACCCTGGCGTCTGCTCCCTGTTCCGATGCTAGTAATTTGAATAACAGGTGCGATAATTAAACAGGGGCACAGCGGGCGAACGGAGCCGCGCCCAGGAATAATAGTAGACTCTATTAGATCCCTGTTTGATGCCTACCTAACGTGCCACTTATTTTATAATGTCTGGACCCATAAAAGGTCCTCTTTAAATGGGTTAAAGGGTTTGTCTCACTTCAGTAAATGGCATTTATCATGCAGTTACTACAAGGCACTTACTAATGTATTGTGATTCTCCATATTGCCTCCTTCCATCACATTATACACAGCACGTATCCGTGATTACTACCACCGTGTAATCCAGCAGCGGTGGCCGTGCTTACACACTATAGGGAAAGGCTGGAAGTGCGCATAGGCCAACACCTTTACCTATAGTGTGCAAGCACGGCCACCGCTGCTGGATTACACGGTGGTAATAACCACGGATATGTGCTGTGTATAATGTGATGGAAAAGACATACAGACACAGAATTCACACTGAGTCTTTTTTTTTTTTTTCAGACCCATTGAAGTGAATTGAACGGTACAGACATGGGGGAAAAAAAAATAAGTTAGTGTTCAGGAGCCCTAAGGTGGGCCCCCAGAATCAGTTACACTGGTGGGCCCTAAGTACCCCAGTCCCACACTGCACAGAGGCACTGCAACGCTAGGGTGAGCCGAGCCCTGGTCTCCTTCCTGCAGAGCGGTGCCCACTTCCAGCCTGAGCCCAGCTGCCCAGAGCACTGATCCTGAGCCAATGGAGTCATTCACTGTAAGCTATATTATATATATTACTTGTTTTATGTGAGTAAGGGTACTGGGTGGTTGGAGAAGGTGGGTGGGGGGGGGGGGGGGGAGTGGATGGAGGGGTTAGTAGTACAGTATTATCTGAATATTGTAAAAAAAAAAATACTATATATTTGTGTCAGAAGTTGTGCTTTTTAAATTTTTAGAAAAATGATACAGCCATATTAGTTGATACTTTTGTGCTGATTCTTTTTTCCCTCTATATTAAGGGACACTACAGTCACCAGAACCACAACAGCTAAACGTCGTAGTTCTGGTGTCTATAGCATGTCTCTGCAAGCTTTTTACTGTAAACACTGCCTTTTCAGAAAAAAAGGCAGTATTTACATTTACTGCCAAGGAACACGTCTAGTGGCCGCTCATCAGACGACCACTAGAGGTGCTTCCTAGTCCAGGGGCATTCACGCTAAACACTCCCCATAGAAATGCATTGCTTCAAAGCATCTCTATGAAGCCGCGCATGCGCAATAGCCTCCCAATGCTTCTCTATGGGAAAGCAGTGGGTTGGATATGATATACTCACACACTGCACATTCCTGTGCATTGTATTGATGAGGTTGTATGTGTATTGTGGTGGAGGGTGTGATTGCCTGCTAGGGTGTTGGAAGGTGGGATCCAGGGGGCCCAGGTAAATTCTTGCCCAGGGTCCAATCAATATTAAAGACGGCCCTGACCTTAGTGAGCCCCAAAAGTCCAGAAGAAAAACACATTTGGAGCTGCCTTTGGAGACAATAGATTGTCAACAGGGTCTATTTCTTTGAATCAAAATCTTTTAGACTTTATTGATGATATGGGGGTTGGGCCCGAGAAAAATCTGATCCTGCTTACATACACTCTGCAGAAGCAAAAGGGTAGGACTTTCCTAATAAGGAGTATTTAGAAAGTTGACCATTACGGCAATTAGGATGCAAATGAACAAAACAAGAAATTCAGTGCAAAGATGTCCGTAGCCTTAAACCTATTTTGGAGCCAATTGTGACATTTTTAAGAGCCCAATTCTAAATTACAGATGCCATCAGAAATGGATATTGCAGCGAATGAGAGTGGAAAAAATAAGATCTACAAAACTGCATGATAAATATTCTGCTGAATGCTTGGCTTTGGGACTGACTGTTAGGCTGGTTTCACACGGGCATTGCGGATTGGGGCCGGATGCGTTCAGTGAAACTCGCACTATTTTGCAAGCAAGTTCAGTCAGTTTTGTCTACGGTTGCGTTTAGTTGTTCAGTTTTTTCCGCGCGGGTGCAATGCGTTTTTCACGCGCGTGATAAAAAACGGAATGTTTACAAACAACATCTCCTAGCAACCATCAGTAAAAAACGCATCGCACCCGCACTTGCTTGTGGATGCAATGCGTTTTTCACGCAGCCCCATTCACTTCTATGGGGCCAGGGCTGCGTGAAAAACGCAGAATATAGAACATGCTGCGATTTTCATGCAACGCAGAACTGATGCGTGAAAAACAATGCTCATGTACACAGACCCATTGAAATGAATGAGTCAGGATTCAGTGCGGGTGCTATGCGTTCACGTCACGCATTGCACCCGCGCGGAAAACTCGCTCGTGTGAAAGGGACCTTAGTGATAGAATGATGCTACATTTGTCTCAGCCAAGTGGAGAAGGTCCATAATGGCAGCAATGTAAGGCCGGCCTCTGTCCTCCTGACTGATGGCGCAGTGCTTTACTCCTTCACATGCGATGCACCCGAGATCCCGCACACACACACGCGGTGAGCCGAGCCTCAGTGTATCTGGCTTCGGTGGCCCACTGCTCAGGTGCCGACTCCTGGGAGTGAGCCTCTGAAGACAAGTACACTGAAATCATCAGATCACCATGAGGATGCTGAAAATGAAAGAGAACTGCGCATGCACAGGATCTCCAGCACAAGACGAAAAGCAAAAAGCTGCCAAATCAGGTGGAGAGAGGCAGGATGGGGGCGCAGCTAGCTTGACTTTGAGTGTCAAGATCACTGCCCCCCTGACTTCAAGCAGCCAGTTTGCATAAATTTGGCCCAGACCTGCACATTGATATCTTTTCAACAGATTTTATACCCCACCATCGCATGCACTGCTCTTTTCTTACCCTGACAGATTCAAGTTCCATGCGTAGCTTGTTATTTTGGGTCAGGAGGTCTCTGTTCCTGCTCTCAGTCTGATGAAGTTGTGCTTCCAGCTCAGCCTCATATTCACGGCTTGCCTCCTGAAATTCATTAAGTTCTTCCTGGATGTCCTGTGAACTAAAACAAAAAGGTACTCGCCCATCAAGATCAAACTAGTGGTAGGACCCCAGTCCCTTCATACTATGGCAGGTACTTACCATGTCTTGTGTTTTGCTGCCAGATCTTTCCAATATTCTTTTTCTTCTTCCACAGAACTGAAGGTCTCTCTCTCTAAATCATCCATTCCATGAGTGTGTTACACGAGGGCACTGCAAAACCTGGAAGAATTGGGATTTAAAAGAAAGTTCGTTTACGGGGTTTTCTGAGATTTATTTTTATTTTTACTAATGATCTATAATCTATATACAGTTGCAAGAAAAAGTATGTGAACCCTTTGGAATGATATGGATTTCTGCACAGATTGGTCATAAAATGTGATCTGATCTTCATCTAAGTCACAACAATAGACAATCCCAGTCTGCTTAAACTAATAACACACAAAGAATTAAATATTACCATGTTTTTATTGAACACACCATGTAAACATTCACAGTGCAGGTGGAAAACGTATGTGAACCCTTGGATTTAATAACTGGTTGAACCTTCTTTAGCAGCAACAACTTCAACCAAATGTTTCCTGTAGTTGCAGATCAGACGTGCACAACGGTCAGGAGTAATTCTTGACCATTCCTCTTTACAGAACTGTTTCAGTTCAGCAATATTCTTGGGATCTCTGGTGTGAATCGCTTTCTTGAGGTCATGCCACAGCATCTCAATCGGGTTAAGGTCAGGACTCTGACTGGGCCACTCCAGAAGGCGTATTTTCTTCTGTTTAAGCCATTCTGTTGTTGATTTACTTCTATGCTTTGGGTCGTTGTCCTGTTGCAACACCCATCTTCTGTTGAGCTTCAGCTGGTGGACAGATGGCCTTAAGTTCTCCTGCAAAATGTCTTGATAAACTTGGGAATTCATTTTTCCTTCGATGATGGCAATCCGTCCAGGTCCTGACGCAGCAAAGCAGCCCCACTCATATAGATTATACCAGTGTATCACTGTACAGCAGCGGCGGCATGAAGTGCACGGCGTCATAGCAACCAATGACGCTGTGCGCTCCTGCTGTCAGCAGGAATCCCGGCCGGGTTACCACGGACCGCTCTCGGCCGCGGAACACGGCCGTGTGCATGAGGCCTAATACTGTACAGAGATCTGTCTCCGTACAGTATTAGAATGTATGGGCTCCGATGAGTCAAAGTAAGTTATTAACAAACTTGAGCATGACTTTGTTGAATAACTTCGGTTATTGATAGGGATGAGCGAACTGTGTTTTTAAGTTCGGCGTATCTAAGAATTCCGTTATGGATTCTGCCACCATGAATCATAAGTTATAGTCCGTGGTAGTGGAATCCATAACGAAATTCTTAGATAACCCGAACCTTGTACGCTGAACTTGAAACCACAAGTTCGTGCAACACTAGTTATTGATTTTTAGAACTCTACCGAGTTCGATTTAAAGTTTTAAAGTGGTTTTCTATTTTAAAAATCAACTACCAAAGTTATTCAACAAAGTCATGCACGACTACGTGAATAACTTCGCTCATCACAAGTTATCAGATAAGGGTACTTTCACACTTGCCTTATTTTTTTTTTCCGGCACTGAGTTCCGTCCTAGGGGCTCAATACCGGAAAAGAACTGATCAGTTTTATCCCCATGCATTCTGAATGGAGAGCAATCCGTTCAGGATGCATCGGGGTGTCTTCAGTTCAGTTCTTTTGACTGATCAGGCAAAAGAGAAAACCGTAGCATGCTATGGTTTTATCTCCGGCGAAAAAAACTGAAGACTTGCCTGAATGCTGGATCCGGCATTTTTTTCCATAGGAATGTATTAGTGCCGGATCCGTCCGTCCGGTCTGCACATGCGCAGACCTTTAAAAATGAGAAAAAATAAAATACCGGATCCGTTTTGCCTGATGACACTGGAAAAACGGATCCGGTATTGCAATGCATTTTTCTGACTGATCAGGCATTTTTCAGAATGATCAGGATCCTGATCAGTCTGAAAAATGCCTGATCAGTCAGAAAAAATGACATCCGTTTGCATACAGTTTGCCTGATCAGGCAGTCAGTTCAGGCAACGGAACTGCCTGCCGGAATCAAACAACGCAAGTGTGAAAGTACCCTAAAACAGCAGCATGCTGCGGTTTTATCTCCGGCCAAAAAAACTGAACACTTGCCTGAATGCCAATGGCATTTTTTTCCATAGGAATGTATTAGTGCCGGACCCGGCATTCAAAATACCGGAATGACGGATCCGAAAAAAAAAGGTGAAAACAATAAATGTCGGATCCGTTTTTCCGGATGACACTGGAAAGACGGATCCGACATTTCAATGCATTTTTAGGGTTCAGGCACACAACCGCAAGTATTTTGCGGTCCGCAAAACACAATCTGCAAAAAGAAAATAAAAAACGGATGACATCCGTGTGACAACCGTATTGCACACCCCCCCCCGGATCTATTGTAACAATGCCCCGGATCTATTGTAACAATGCCTGTCCTTGTCCGCAAAACGGACAAGAATAGGACAGGTTATATTTTAATAGAGAACGGACATGCGGACGCGCGGCAACCAAACACGGATGCTTCAGGAATGAACCACTGACCACCCTGTCACCGATGACATCTCGGACATGTCAGAGGCCTAACGTTTGAGATTCTTGGGGACCTACTAAAAGGAATGACAGAGTGGAATGCCCATAGACTTTAACAGGAAAGTGGAATTCCCATAGAGAATAATGGAAATGTAATATTTGAATTAGAGACAAAACCATTTGACATATCTAAATTATTTAGCAGGCTTACTCTCCAAATTAGGTGGGATTATTTAATGTTCAGATTATGTGGAATTATCACTGTTTTCTGCAGAATGACTAGGGTGAATGACACAAAGGAAAGCCCATAGACTATAATGGGAAGTAAACTCTGAGCTCATTTGCAGGTAAATCTGTGTTATGTAGGACATTAACCTTTACCGCAAGTAAAGTTCACTGGGTAGAGGAGCACATTGTAAAATGAAAATTACCTTGGATTATAACCGTTTTCTATAGAATGCAAAGGTGATGGAATGCCCATAGACTATAATGGGAAGTAAAACGTGACTTGGTGCCTGAACCATTCAACATATCAAATAAATCTGTAGCAGGTTTACTCTTCAAGTTCAGTGGTATTATTTAAAATTGAGATTAAAGGGGTTCTGCACTTTCATTTAACTGATGATCTATCCTCTGGATAGATCATCAGCTTCTGATCGGCGGGGGTCCGACACCCGGGACCCCAGCCGATCAGCTGTTTCAGAAGGCAGCGGCGCTCCAGCAGCGCTGCGGCCTTCTCACTGTTTACCGCCGGGCCGCCGGCCCACTGAAGTCACGACTAGTATCAACTAGCATGGGCGCGGCTCAGCTCCATTCAAGTGAACAGAGCTTAGCCGCGCCCACGCTAGTTGATGCTAGTCGTGACGTCAGTGGCCCGGCGGTAAACAGTGAGAAGGCCGCGGCGCTGCTGGAGCGTCGCTGCCTTCTGAAACAGCTGATCGGCGGGGGTCCCGGGTGTCGGACCCCTGCCGATCAGAAGCTGATGATCTATCCAGAGGATAGATCGTCAGTTAAATGAAAGTGCAGAACCCCTTTAAGTGGGATTATCATGTTAATGTCCTATATAACACAGATTTACCTGCAAATGAGCTCAGAGTTTACTTCCCATTATAGTCTATGGGCATTCCTTTGCGTCATTCACCCTCCTCATTCTGCAGAAAAAGGTGATAATTCCACTTAATCTGAACATTAAATAATCCCACTGAATTTGGAGATTAAACCTGCTAAATAATTATTAGATATGTCAAATGGTTTTGTCTCTCATTCAAATATTACATTTCCATTATTCTCTATGGGCATTCCACTCTGGCCCATTATTCTCTATGGGCATTCCACTCTGGCCCATTATTCTCTATGGGCATTCCATCCTGGTCCATTATTCTCTATGGGCATTCCATCCTGGTCCATTATTCTCTATGGGCATTCCACCCTGGTCCATTATTCTCTATGGGCATTCCACCCTGGTCCATTATTCTCTATGGGCATTCCACCCTGGTCCATTATTCTCTATGGGCATTCCATCCTGGTCCATTATTCTCTATGGGCATTCCACTCTGGCCCATTATTCTCTATGGGCATTCCACCCTGGTCCATTATTCTCTATGGGCATTCCATCCTGGTCCATTATTCTCTATGGGCATTCCACTCTGGCCCATTATTCTCTATGGGCATTCCATCCTGGTCCATTATTCTCTATGGGCATTCCACCCTGGTCCATTATTCTCTATGGGCATTCCACCCTGGTCCATTATTCTCTATGGGCATTCCACTCTGGCCCATTATTCTCTATGGGCATTCCACTCTGGCCCATTATTCTCTATGGGCATTCCACTCTGGCCCATTATTCTCTATGGGCATTCCACTCTGGCCCATTATTCTCTATGGGCATTCCACCCTGGTCCATTATTCTCTATGGGCATTCCACTCTGGTCCATTATTCTCTATGGGCATTCCACCCTGGTCCATTATTCTCTATGGGCATTCCATCCTGGTCCATTATTCTCTATGGGCAATCCACCCTGGTCCATTATTCTCTATGGGCATTCCACTCTGGCCCATTATTCTCTATGGGCATTCCACTCTGGTCCATTATTCTCTATGGGCATTCCACTCTGTCATTCCTTTTAGTAGGTCCCGATTGTTGACATCCCATGTATACAGAACAGGTGTAGCTATAGTGGGGGCACATCCGGGCCCTGGCAGTCACAGGGGCCCCTCTGCCACATAATAGGACAGAGCACATGACAGGCAGGGGCTCCAGGTCACCCCTCTGATATATAATACATGTACAATACACTATTAGGACACAGTAAGGAAACCTGTCACACGCAGTGCTCTGCGACTACTACTCTCAGCATGCCCCGACTGCCGCAGCGGTAGTAGTTCTCCAGCGAAGTCAGACCCCGGTGCTGGCCGGAGAGAAGCGGCGCCGGCCCCTTACCTGTCACGTCGCCGAGCTCGCACACAACAAGCCAGCCGCCGCTCACACCACTCTCTCAAACTCAAACTTCACCGCACTACCATTGGTTAACGCAGCCCTCCCACGTGACCCTTTCGGACCAATCAGCCGCCAACGATGGGAGGAACTGCGGTTAAAAAAAAATATCCATCTTTGTTTTTTGTAAAAACTTTATTCATAACATTAACAGAGCTAACGCTCACAAATGCGTCTGCCCTGTGTGAAAATGGAAGCAACGAAAGGTTTATAATAAAGCCACCATCCTGTGACGGCAGTGTGTACGCGGGTACGTCACGTGACATGCTTCGGTTAGGACTCTTTTTAGGCTGTCGCTGTGGTACAATTTCAGTGTCTGGTGGAGCGGAACTACGTTCTAATTACACACGACTAGAAGCGGCAGTGGCTAGAACTGTGGTATAGGTATGTGGTATATAGCGTATACGTTCCTTATCCCTGGTATTGTAACCCTTTGTAAAGCGCAATAAAGTTCATTGATAAAAAAAAAAAAAAGGCTCCGCGTATCGAAACAAACAAGCGCGCTCTGACACACCCCCTTCTTATTTCCAAATATCGGCTGGAGAGCCGCGGTGCAGGGGGCGGGGCGTGACGTCACTGGGGCGTTCTGCGTAAATGAAGAAAGCAGTGAGAGCGGAAGTGTGAGGAGGAGGAGAAGACACAAAGGAGAAGGATGTGAGTGGGGGCCGCGAGAGAGAACAGGGGGCCCAGGTGAGTGTTTGCCTGTCTACCGGGGAGTCAGCGCAGGGAGGACGGTGTTATAATGGTGGCAGCAGCGCGGAGCAGACATGACACTTCCCTCTAATTCTGTCTAATGGCCCAGCACCTGTTGGGGGTTGTAGTACCAGGGTATCTTCCCAGCCTATTGACCCTTCACTGCCCAGCCGGGTCCTGTGACGCTGTCCCTCCAGAAGGGACACTATTGGAATAATACAAAAAGTTCTACTTACCCCTCTGTTTACATCCCTGCTCCGTCCTCCAGGGAGGGGTATTGGAGTGTTAGCTCTGTGCCCGAGGGGCTTCAGGACGGTAACTGCTGTGTAGCATTATTTTTGTAGATATCTAGCCCCTTTTATAAGTAAATAAGCTACTTGGATGACCCTACTTTCCTACCCCCCTCCCAGTGCTGACGGGCAGGTTTTGTTCTGGACATGTCTTTCATATTCGCCTGGATGGGTCTTGCGGAGGTCCGTGTGCCGCCAGAATAAGCCTCTTTATGGGAATGGGACTGACTTTTAGTTGCAGAAGGTTTTGCTGTGTGTAAAGGCATCCCGCCGCGTTCTCCGCCGCTCTGTAGCTCGGTCACCCCTTATCGATGTCCGCGTGGACACAGTCACAAGTGCCAATGACAGCTGCCCCCGAACGGCACGTGACCCTGCAGTGACATGCCACTTGGGGACTTTCGTTGACTACAGTGGGACACGTGACCCCGTCTGTGTATAGGATCGCAGGCGGCGACCCATAGGTGCAATAAAGAGAGTTGGGGAGCAGGTAAGTAGGGATGAGAGAACTTGTGTTTTCAAGTTCGGTGTTCAGGTTACCTAGGAATTCCATTATGGATTCCGCTGCCATGGATGGTCCCTGATAGCGGAATCCGTAATGGTATTCTTAGATAACCCGAACCTTGTACGCCAAAGTTAACAGACGTTCGTTCATCCCTACCGGTCAGTATTATCCATGTTCCACTGGGGGAGGTGGAATTTAAAACAAATATCCTGGACAACCCCTCTAAGGCCCCTTTCACACGAGCGAGTTTTCCATGCGGGTGCATGGAAAAGTGGTGAGGTTGGCGAGAAATCACAGTTACAAGTATTTTTGCGCAAAGATGTTTTGTGACACAATGATATTGTGGTATGTTAGAAAACTGGGCCCATTCTATTCAGTATAGACCAGGTCCTCGGACCTACCTGTGTGGAGCTGGCTTGTCTGCACAGATGTACACAGCGTCAAGTCATAACTGCTGCTGATCCCAGGGTCTGAGGCCCCTTTCACGTGAGAGTTTTCCCACGTGGGTGCGATGCGTGAAGTGAACACATTGCACCCGCACTGACTCCTGACCAATTAATTTCTATGGGGCTGTACACATGAGGGAGGTCTTTCACTCATCACTTCTGTGTTGTGTGAGAATCGCAGCATGTTCTATATTCTGTGTTTTTCACGCAGCCCTGGCCCCATAAAAAAGAATGGGCCTTCAGTAAAAAACGCATTGCATACGGATGGAAATCTGGATGCAGTCCGGACGCAATGCATTTTTTCGATGATGGTTGCTGGGAGATGTTGTTTATAAGCCTTCAGTTTTTTGTTTTTTTTCATGCGTGCGCGAAAAACGCATCATTGCACCTGCACAGAAAAAACAAACACTGAACGCAATCGCAGGCAAAACTGAGTGAACCTGCTTGTGAAATGGTGCGAGTTTCACTGAACGCACCCTGAGCCTTAGGGCTCATGCACATGAACGTATTGTGTCCATTCTGTTTTTTGCGGCCCGTATGCAGAACCATTCATTTCAGCGGGTCCGCAAAAAAAACCAAAAAAAAACCCAGTGTACTCTGTGTGCATTCAGTGTCCGTAGGTCTGTTCTGCAAAAAAATAGAACATGTCCTATTATTGTCCACATTACGGACAAGGATAGGACTGTTCTATTCTGCAAAATACGGAACGCACACGGACGTCATCCGTCTTTTTTTGCGGACCGCACAATACATATGGTCGTGTGCATGAGCCCTTAGACTAAGATTTTAATTTTAGGCCCTGCTGCCCAGCCCCTCAGTAAAGCCTCAGTCATAGGAGCCATCCATGGTATGCCTCCTGACCAGTCAAGTGCCATACAGTGCCTGCTCATCGCTGCCCTGTGGGGTTGGAAGGGGGTTTACTGGTATAGGATCACCCACTACTTAGTGTATCTGGTAGATGCCCTGTTCATGCTTTGCATTTTGTTTTTTGTCTTTATTGCCGTTCTCCTATGCCAGGGGTTCTCCAACAGCCCCCCATGTGCCGGCCCCTCACAGGTAATCTACTTGCCCCGCTCCTGGTCCATGCACTGGTGCTGCTACTTCTCCCTGTACACGGATGAAAACATCCAGGGGGGGGGGGGGGGGGCGGCAATGGCAAGTGGGGACGAGCCTCCCTAATGTCACCGCGATGCTGCTGGAGAACTTGGATAACCCCTTTAAGTCATTGGGGAAATATAGTATTACATGAGGATGAATGGAAGACCAGTTAATACACGTACCGAGTGTCTTATTAGTAGAGGCCAATCCCTGTATGACGTCAGGTCATTAGTTGGTTTCTGGTTTCATTTCTGATCAGACTGGTTTAACTATCAGTTTTGCTTTCCCTGCTCCTTGCGCAGTGAGGTGACTCCTCTGAGCAGGTCTTGCCTCCTCTCAGGGCCACCTTCTCCCGGCCTCCACCAGCATGTTTAGGGTACATCCACACTGGACGTAATTTGGTGTGGAAAATGGGCAGTGCATCCATCCATCATCCCTGAGTCTCACTGGTTGTGCTGCAGGTTCCCAACATTGCGGTTGGTGAAGTCGCCAACATAAATTCACGTGCCGCACGTTTGCTGAGATCTCCCCCACTGTGCAGGTTCTGTAACATGCTGCAGATCTATCAGACACATGCACCATGTTCACACAGGATCCTCAATCTTGAGGGAATGAGTTTAATCTTAGGGGAACTCCTATGGTCCCTTTACACGGGACGATCTCCTCCAGAGTATGGGGAGGAGCGATTGCTTTGCCAGCGCTCTCCCCCCATGCTGTCTCGTTGTTTACACAGCGCCATCTGCCACCGGGTAACGATCATCTTTTGCGTTGCACAAAAGATCCAGTCACCCGATGAACAAGCGTTTTCCCTTATCCTGTGGATTGGGGATAACTTGTACCTGCCGGAATACCCCTTTTAATGTGCCTGTATAGCGCCACCTGCAGTTGGTTCTTTTCAAACTCATTGAGGTGGTCGCACGTGCTCAGTTTAAATATTCAACTGTCACTGGTCATATCCTCTGTTAGAAGCTGTGACCTTTACAAGGGAAGAGCTACAGCAGAAAGGACACAACCCCTGAGCTGCCAGGGGTGAGTGTGGAGGTCTCTGGGTCCATGTTCTGTACAGGGCTGGTTCTAGCTTTGTTACAGATTGTTCTATTTGTTTTGCGGGGCTGTGGAACACTGAATGCTGTCCGCATCTTTTGCGCCCCCCTTTGGAAAGAATGGGTCTGTAAAAATATAACTCAATGACTGACTGCCACAGTAAACGTGGTCAGTGCAGTGAATAGGGAGCTGAATATAATAGACGGGCAGCCCAGTTAGTCTTGTTGCCTTGCAGGACCGGGGCCCTGGGTTTCAGCCCAACCAAGAGTAACCTGCGCTGATTTTCTGTGCTCGCCTCGTGTTTGTGCAGATTTCCTCCCACACTCTAAAAGCAGACTGTCAGGCTTATTGGCATCATGTGAAGCTGGCCCTAGTGTGTAGGTGCGAGAGAGAAATCCGATGAGCTCCACTAGGGATCCGATACTGATGTGAGTGACGACCATGTCGATGCTATATAAGCAGCAGGGAATATTTGAATGCCCTTCTCCATGTTCTGTTTCCAAAGGAAGGAAGAATGAAAGAAAGGTGGCCCTATAGGATGCTGCACGTGGCTGTATGATGGAAGGGAACGAGAAGGTGAACCGGCTTTGTGGCAAGTCTGTTGGATGGCTTCAGAGGCAAGAGAAGGATGCAGAGCCCTGGTTATGGAAACTCTCAAACTGCTTCTCGGCTGTTGATCAGGCGTTACCTGCTGCTGGAGAGACATCGGTAAGATCTTGTGCTTGGCTCCTGTAGTGAAGATGTGTATTTCCCGGTTTCACAGCGTGCCATTCATCTTGGTGGGGACAGGCACCTCCTATGTCACCTCAGCAAGTGGCATTTATCATGTAGAGAAAGTTATTACAAGACACTTACTAATGTATTATGATTGTCCATATTGCCTCCTTTGTTGGCTGGATTCATTTTTTCATCACATTATACACTTTTTTTTTTTTTGGCAAGCAAGGCAAAATGAATCCAGCCAGCAAATGAGGCAATATGGACAATCACAATACATTAGTAAGTGCCTTGTATTAACTTTCTCTACATGATAAATGTCATGTGCTGAAGTGAGACAGACCCTTTTGAGGCTCCTTTACACTGAACAATTTAGCAGATGTACAGTGGATATAAAAAGTCTACACACCCCTGTTAAAATGTCAGGTTTCTGTGATGTAAAACAATGAGACAAAGATCAATCATTTCAGAACTTTTTCCACCTTTAATGTGACCTATAAACTGTACAACTCAATTGAAAAATAAACTGAAATCTTTTAGGTAGAGGGAAGAAAAAAATATAAACCTAAAATAATATGGTTGCATAAGTGTGCACACCCCTAAACTAATACTTTGTTGAAGCACCTTTTGATTTTATTACAGCACTCAGTCTTTTTGGGTATGAGTCTATCAGCATGGCACATTTTGACTTGGCAAGATTTGCCCACTCTTCTTTGGAAAAACACTCCAAATCTGTCAGATTGCGAGGGCATCTCCTGTGCACAGCCCTCTTCAGATCACCCACAGATTTCCAATTGGATTCAGGTCTGGGCTCTGGCTGGGCCATTCCAAAACTTTAATCATCTTCTGGTGAAGCCATTCCTTTGTTGGTTTGGATGTATGCTTTGGGTCGTTGTCATGCTGAAAGATGAAGTTCCTCTTCATGTTCGGCTTTCTAGCAGAAGCCTGAAGGTTTTGTGCCGATATTGACTGGTATTTGGAACTGTTCATAATTCCCTCTAGCCTAACTAAGGCCCCAGTTCCAGCTGAAGAAAAACAGCCCCTTGGCATGATGATGCCACCACCATGCTTGTGGGTATGGGGTTCTTTTGGTGATGTGCAGTGTTCTGTTTGGCCCAAAAACATCTTTTTTGGAATTATGGCCAAATAGTTCAACCTTGGTTTCATCAGACCATAACACCTTTTCCTACATGCTTTTGGGAGACTTCAGATGTGTTTTTGCAAAATATAGCCTGGCTTCTATGTTTTTCTTCGTAAGAAAAGGCTTTCGTCTTGCCACTCTACCCCATAGCCCAGACATATGAAGAATACAGGAGATTGTTATCACATGTACCACACAGCCAGTACTTGGCAGATATTCCTGCAGCTCCTTAAGGCTAGGTCTACACGACGACATTTGTCGCGCGACAATAAGTCGCGCGACAAATAGGGCGCAACATTTGTCGCGCAACATTTTGTTGCACCAATGTCGCGCAACAATTTTTATAATGGCAGTCTATGGTGTCGCACTGCAACATGCGACATGCTGCGACTGCGACGCAACAGTCGCAGAAAAATCCATCTCGATGGATTTTCTGCGACTGTTGCGTCGCAGTCGCAGCATGTCGCATGTTGCAGTGCGACACCGTAGACTGCCATTATAAAAATTGTTGCGCGACATTGGTGCAACAAAATGTTGCGCGACAAATGTTGCGCCCTATTTGTCGCGCGACTTATTGTCGCGCGACAAATGTCGTCGTGTAGACCTAGCCTTAATGTTGCTGTATGCCTCTTGGTCGCCTCCCGGACCAGTTTTCTTCTCGTCTTTTCATCAATTTTGGAGGGACGTCCAGTTCTTGGTAATGTCAACTAGAGCAGCTGAACTTTATTTGGGGTTAATCAGAGGCACTTTAAATGATGGCAGCTGTATGCTGACTCCTATTTAGCATGATTTTGAATGTGATTTCTTAATTCTGAGCACAGCTACATCTTTTTGGTTTCTTTCCTCTACCTAAAAGATTATTATTTTTTTTTTTTTTTTAGTTGTACAGTTTATAGGTCACATTAAAGGTGGAAAAAGTTCTGAAATGATTTATCTTTGTCTCATTGTTTTACATCACAGAAACCTGACATTTTAACAGGGGTGTGTAGACTTTTTATATCCACTGTGTGTCAGCAAGCAAGCATTCTTTTTGGGCAATTGCCCGCTGGTCAGAGGAGACCACATTTACGTGCAGCGATCTCCTCCACACTATGGGGAGAAGTGATCCCTAACGCCATCGCTCGTCCTGATACAGAATTGTTTTTTTTGCCAGCAGCAGAACGTGTTTATGCGGCATGATCTACTTCCAGCAAACAGTGATTTTGGTGACCGCATAAACAATCATATTTCGCTTGTTTATCAAGGATTCAGCGAGGCATCTTAAGACCGGCAGATAATTTATAATAAGTGTTCATTGCCTACCTTATCAAAGGACCGGGAAAAGCAACCTCAGGGTTTGGCCACATGTGGCGTAAATGCTGCGTATTGTCTGCAGTGGAAAATCTAAGGAATATATGTTAGATTTTCGGGATAAACGGCTGCAGGTTTTTGGTAAGGGTGACACCGGTTGCAGCCAGGATCGCTGAGCAGCAATGATTCAACACGGCTGGATTTCTTGCGACTGCTGCTGCAGCGATCCGATCACCGATCCTGGCCGCGACTGTAGCACTTGCCGAACACTGCAAGGGTCGAAGGCCCTAAAACAGTTGATAGTAGGTTTTTCCAGCAGATGACTTGCGGAGGTAAGTCCGCAGCCGACTCTCTACATATGACCGGATCTCTTGCAGTTCTGATAATCCATGTACAGTATATAAGAATTTGATACAATTTTGTAATCTAGATAAAATATTGCTGTGCATTATTAATCTCCTCCAGGAAGTATGATGTGTGGCTGTAATGGGTTTCTCTATCTGTGCCATCTCATTTTCTTTTTCTATTTTTCGTTACAGAAGGACCACATGGCGAGCAGTAGGCCTACTGTGGCACTGAAAGATATACCACCACCTCCCCCACCCCCACTCCAACCTCGCACAACTATCTTCCCACTCTCCAAAATCCAACCTCCCCCCATAAAGCCAATCCATCTTCAAACCGGACCCAAAGTAAGCTGTTGTGCACTCTGTTCTAATGGCACCTCTTGCACATCTGCTCTCCGTTTCAATGGGAGTGGTTTCATTCAGCCTAAACCGATTCTGGACAAAAATGTCCCTGGCACCATTACCTGTCAGGTGGCCCCGGGTCTGCCCTTACCTCCTGAAAGCCCCTTCAAAAGAGTGGCTGCCTCAAATGTGTGTATGGAAAACCGTCTGTCTCCCTGCCACCTTCACCCTCCTCACTCGTTTCCCTGCTGTACGAATGTGCATTTAAACCAGTTTCACGGTGACCTCCACAAATTTCGGCTTCCTGCCTTTGGGACTTCTCCTGGATACTACCCTTACACTGACTTCACTAAGGGGCCTGCACTGCATTTTAAAGAACGTCTTGCACAGTCTGAAATGTTGTCACACTTTTGCACAAGTTCTCTCCATCTGAATCCTGCACCTTCTGTGTTTCTCAAAGGCTCTTCCTTCTGTGAAGTCTGCTTGGAAAAGGTTAGTTTAAGGCAAATGATTTTCCATCAGGCTGCCACTGAAGTGGTGTAGGTTCTTACAGGATTGCTTCTGACCCCATGTAGTGCGTTACTCACTAGTGCTGGCTGATTTGCCTTTTAAAGGGGTTTTCTGGGTTATAGATATTGATCACCTGTCCTTGGTCATCCGTATCAGATCGGTGGGGGCCGGGGACCTCGCACCCTCACCAATAAGCTTTTTGCAATGGAACCAGAAGTACAGTTCAGTCCAATATGTAGTGGCGGTGCCATACTAACTCCATTCTCTGTGTTGGCTCTGGTTGCTGCTGCCAAAAGGTGCCTGGTGTCAGTCCCCCCCCCAATCTGATATTAATGACCTATCCTGAACCCCTTTTTAAATAAATATGTGATGTTTTTCATTTTGGGGGGGGGGGGGGGTCTGAGCCTCAAATGGGTAATATATTTACCATAAAAGGTGTGTGGTGGCTTATTTTTTTTTATTTTTTTTTTCTCAAAATAGTGTAAATTTATAAAATCATATTCACTTTATGATTCTTCTGAGGGCTTATGCAGATGGACGTGTTCTGGCCGTTCCGTGCATTGGAGACCCCAATTTGCGGTCCCCAGTACACGGGCACCATCCGTGCGGATTCCGCAGACTGATGCAGACCCATTTAACTTGAATGCGTCCGTGATCAGTCTGCAGCGCAAAAAATAGAACATGAGCTATTAATAGGTCTTGCAGAAAACGATGCACATTCTGCAGAAACGACCCTATTCAGATGTATGGAGAGAGTTTCTGATTTCTGCAGCAAATCTGCCGTGTATATACCCTATCACCATTTGTGTGATATTGCAGCACAATCCCATTCATTTTAGTCTGTGCTGGTTCCAGTGGTCAGGCTCCCACCCATCTGTAGGTGATGGCCGTTGGTGATGAAAACACTGGCAATGTGCATTCCACAATTTGCGGACCACACATCGCCGACACTATAATAGAAAATGCCTAATCTTGTCCGCAATTGCAGTGCTCCAGACAAAAAAAAATGACCAGGAGCCATTGGCTCCTAAACTAAAAAATTTAGGAGCCAAATCACATTTTTTAGTCGCCAAATTTAAAATGCATATAATTAAAAAAAAAGGACTTTGAGAAGATGAGACGCTGGTGCACTACATATAGGAGAAAACAGCACCACATGCCTCTCACATCCAGGGACATTTTCTGGGGAACAAGGTGACTAAAAATGGCGAATTGCGTGGTTTAGAGTTATTTTTTTTTCTGTTACTGCCTTCACCGAGCGGAAATATTTTTTAATATTTTAATAGCTCACACTTTTTGGGACGTGGCGATATGTAATATGTTCTTTATGGTTTGTAAATTTTATATGTAAAACTGGGAAGGGGGCCATTTAAACTTTTAGTATTTTGGTGTTTTTTTTTACTTTTTATTTAATAACCATTTCTTCCCTAGACTAGGGACTAGAACCTGGATCTTTTTACACCCTTGTGCTATTCACCCTGATAGATCTCTATCAGGGTGAATAGGATCTCACATCTCCCTGCTGCCCTGTGCATAGTGCACACAGCAGCAGGGAGCTGAACATGGCAGCCAGGGCTTCGGTAGCGTCCTGGCTGCCATGGTAACGATCTGAGCCCCAGCAGTGTAATCTGCCACTGCCACCACTGGAGGGGATGGGACCCTGTGGCAACCATATAACAATGGGAGGGAGACGGGGACGACTTGTGGCCAGTGATAATGGGGGGGGGGGGAGAGGCTTTGGGAGAGCGCACTGCACCACCAATGAATGTTTAAAGAGGACCTTTCGTGGGTCCAAAGAATATGAACTTAGTAGCAGGCTGCATAGAGCGGCGCCCAGGGATCTAAGTGCACTTACTATTATTCCTGGGCGCCGCTCCGTTCGTCCGCTGTGGCCCCCGGTATTTTCAGCATTCAGAGGAAGGAGGAGGAGACTCGGTGTGTCTCCTGCCTGACAGCAGCGCTGTCCAATCACAGCTCAGAGCCAGGGAGTTTTTTTTTTCTCCCTGGCTCTGAGCTCTGCGCTGTGATTGGACAGCGCTGCTGTTAGGGAGAAGGAGAGACACTGGCGTCTCCTCCTCCTTCCTCTGAATGCTGAAAATACCGGGGGCAGCGCCCAGGAATAATAGTAAGTGCACTTAGATCCCTGGGCGCCGCTCTATGCAGCCTGCTACGAAGTTCATATTCTTTGGACCCATGAAAGGTCCTCTAGCTCCTTTATACAAGTGTCGGCAGCGGTATCACAGACCGGGCACCCGGCCTCAATAACAGGGCATGCGATCTGGGGCACCTGAGGGGTTAATGGCCGCGCATCGCCTGCCCTGTTATAGAGGCCGGGTGCCGGGTCTGTGATACCGCTGCCGACACTTATGTTTTACATTCATTGGTGGCGCAGTGGCGACAGCTCCTCCCCTCCTCCCCCCTGCTATATCCCCATTGGTGGCGCAGTGGCAACAGCTCCTTCCCTCCTCCTCCCTGCTATATCCCCATTGGTGGTAGTGGCGGCCACGTCACAGTGGAGAGGGAGGGACTCCTTCCTTCTCCACTGTGCAGTGTGCTAGTGAAGAGGCTGCGCAGGATCGCGGCGGTACAGTCGCAAATGGCGACAAGACTAAAAAGTCTTGTCGCCATCTGCAAATTTTAAGGCGCATTGGCGACCGTTTTGGTCGCCATCTGGAGCCCTGAATTGTGGACAAGAATAGGACATGTTCTATATTTTATTTTGCGGAAACGTAAGCACGGATCCGCGGATGTGGACAGCCCAGACCCATTGAAATGAAAGTCAGTATTTATTGCGGGTGCTATGCGGTCACTTCACACAATGCACCCGTGCAAAAAAACTTACTAGCCGGTTACAAAGAGGGTCCAGATGGGTGTCACCATTAGTGGGTGTGTCTCTGCACAGTCTGGCATGATCCAAGTAGTTACTGAAACAGACAGGTGTCAGGAGAACTGACAGCTCCTCTTTAAGTGGCTTCCTATTTGTTACAGCTTCACACTACAAATGGCTACATCTGAATATGAGCCCATTAATCAGGAGCAATAAGAATATGGTGAAGCAGCATATATTGCTCCTATAGTATCTGATGAATTGAACAATAAAGTTTGAGAACTGGTGACTTCTGCCATCCTTAGTCAGTCATGGACTTGCATATGCCTAATGTCAGCAATGTCTGTGCTTAAAAGGCATCTGTCAGCAGATTTGTACCTGTGACACCGGCTGACCTGTTACATGTGCACTTGGCATCTGAAGGCATCTGTATTGGTCCCATGTTCATATGTGCCCGCATTGCTGAGAAAAATGATGTTTTAATATATATAAATGAGCCTCTAGGGGCAACGGGGGCTTTGCCATTACACCTAGAGGCTCTGCCCTCTCTGCAACTGCTGTGTCCTTTCCACTTGGAGGGCGCCAAATTTGCAGTGAGCTGAGCCTTTAGGTGTAATGGCAACACCCCCATTGCTCCTAGAAGCTCATTTGCATATATCAAAAGATCATTTTTATAGATTCAAATGTGCTGACAGATGCCCTAATTTGGTAAGCATTGCTGATGGTACTTGATGTGTGAAAAACGCATCAAAACGCATTGCACCCGCACAATAAAACTGAACGCAATCACAGACCAAACTGACTGAACTTGCTTGCAAAATGGTGCGAGTTTCACTGAACGCATCCGGAGCCAATCAGTCACACTTGTGTGAAAGGGGCCTAAGAGATTGTAAGCTCTTGCAAATAAGGCCTTCAATCTTGCTTTAACCCCTTCGCTACCAGCGCCGTACATGTACGGCGCTGGAGCAATGGGAAAACATGGCTGCCGCTCACATGTGTAGTGGGCGTCCTGTTTGGCTGGTCTCTGCTATTTCAAACAGCAGAGACCCGCAGCTTATTACCGTGATCAGCAATAATGCTCGCGGAGTCGCGCTTCCAGGCTTCTTACCAGCATCTTCTATGGCCATTGAGGATGCAGGTAATTGATTTTAACCCATATACGGCGCTGGAAAGTGGTTCTGCAATCCCAGCGCCATACATACGGTGCTCTGGGCAGGCAGTCACTGATAGCCAGACCCATGCTGTATGCGCCAGCATCGGTGAACCCTTGCTGGCGCATTAACCCTTGCACTGCTGCGGTCACATGCGATATCCTGTGTGGTGGCCATTCGATTCCCCGCGCTGCTGTGACGGGGACCTGATGGCAGGGAATGCAGCCCGATGCCTTCCTTGGACATCGTGGCTGCCTTCCGTGACCGCCTGTGAGCTTCAGCCAATGCATTACAATACAGAAGTATTATAATGCATTGTAAAGGGGATCAGACGCCCAAAAGTTGAAGTACCAGAATGGGACAAAAAATAGTGTTAAAATAAAGTTTTTTACCAAAAAAAAATTACGTTTCAAGTAAAAAAAAAAGCGTCCTTTTCCTAAAATAAAGTGTAGGAAAAAAATAGGGGAATAAAAGAAAAGTAGACATATTGGGTATCGCCGTGTCCGTATTGACTGGCTATATAAAAAAAAAAATCACATGACCTAACCCCTCAAGTCAACACCGTCAAAAAAATAAAATAAAACCTGCTAAAAAAAAATCAACCTGCTCTATACAAAATACCACATGATCTAACCTGTCAGATAAACATTGTAAATAACAAAAAATAAAAACGGTGCCAAAACTTTATTTATTTATTTTGTTACCCTGCCTCACAAAAAGTTTAATATAGAGCAAACCAAAATCATATGTACCCTAAAATAGTACCAACAAAACTGCCACCTTATCCCGTAGTTTCCAAAATGGGGTCACTTTTTTGGAGATTCTACTCTAGGGGTGCATCAGGGGGGCTTCAAATGTGACATGGCAACTTAAAATTATACCAAAAACCATATGGTGTTCCTTTCCTTCTGCGCCCTGCCGTGTGCCCGTACAGCAGTTTATGGCCACATATGGGGTGTTTCTGTAAACTACAGAATCAGGGCCATAAATATTGAGTTTTGTTTGGCTGTTAACCCTTGCTTTGTTACTCGAAAAATTGGATTAAAATGGAAAATCTGCCCAAAAACATTCTGAAATTTCATCTACGGTACATTTTCCTTTTAATTCTTGTGGAACACTTTAAAGGGGTTCTGCAGGTTTTTTTTTTTTTTTTTTTGTTTTTTTTTTAAACTGATCTATCCTCTGGATAGATCATCAGCATCTGATCGGCAGGGGTCTGATACCCGGGACCCCCGCCGATCAGCTGTTTGAGAAGGCAGTGGCGCTGGCAGTAGCCGCCTCGCTGTTTACCGCAGGCCCAGTGATGTCACGATTAGTTTCACTGGCCTGGGCGCTGTTGAGCTCCATTCAAGTAAACGGAGCTTAGCCCCGCCCAGCCCATTGATACTAGTTGTAACGTCACTGGGCCTGCAGTAAACCGCGAGAAAGCCACGGCGCTACTGCCTTCTCAAACAGCTGATTGGCAGGAGTCCCGGGTGTCAGACCCCCGCCGATCAGATGCTGATCTATCCAGAGGATAGATCATCAGTTTAAAAAAAACTGCAGAACCCCTTTAAAGGGTTAATAAAGTTTGTAAAATCAGTTTTGAATACCTTGAGGGGTGTAATTTCTAAAATGGGGCCATCATGTGTGGTTTCTATTATGTAAGCCTCACAAAGTGACTTCAGACCTGAACTGGTCCTAGAAAGTGGGTTTAGGAAATTTTCAGAAAAATTTCAAGACTTGCTTCTAAGCCTTCTAACTTCCCCAAAAAAATAAAATGTCATTCACAAAATAATCCAAACATAAAGTAGACATATGGGGAATGTAAAGTAATAACTATTATGAGTTATCGCCATCTGTTTTAATAGCAGAGAAATGTAAATTTGAAAAGTTGCAAATTTGTTTGTTTTTGTAAATGGTTGTTTTCTTGAGATAGATAAAAAATAATAATAATTCTCAGAATGCCTGGGATAAGAAAAAGCGTTCCAAAGTTATTACCACATAAAGTGTCAAATGTCAGATTTGCAAAAATTGGCCTGGGATTTAAGGTGAAAAGTGGCTCGGTAGTGAAGGGGTTAATATGCTAAAGAGATCTAGGGCATTAAAGCTGCAATTCTTATTTTGGCCTCCAGGTGGATGGCCAACATAAGAAATGAACAATTAATGGATGTTAAAAATCCATGATTGTTTAGAATTTAAAAACAAAAAGTAGGATTTTGTAGGCTCAAATACAAGCTTCAAAATCATAACTAAAAAGTAAATATAAACTGTTAAATATATAAAAAAAGAAAGTAAATAAGTTTAAATCTGCCCCCTTTTCGTAGAATAAAAATAAAATACCGTACATAAATAACAAAAAAAAATATTTAAACATCATGGGTATCACCGCGACTGGAAACGCCCGTACTATTAAAATATTTTTCCAATACGGCGAATGGCATAACTGGGAAAGAGGGTCAAAATAACCAATTTGCCATTTTTTTTTTTCCATTTCTTCTCTTATCCCAAAGATTTTTATAAAATATCCACACAGCTCAGTAGGTGGAACTATAAAAAAAAGTTATGGCGGTCAGAATATGGTGATTTTAAAAAAAACAAAACCTTTTTTTCAAAGTTTAAATGTATTTTCTCACTCGTATCATTGGGGGAGACAGGACCATGGGTATAGCTGCTTGCTTTCCCTCCCTTCCCTCACCATTCCAGTCTCCTGCCACTTTGGGTGCCAGCTGCTGAAGAGGTGACCCTGCTGGTAAGCTGAAGAGGATGAAGATGGGGGGGGGGGGGGGGGGGGGGGGGGGGGGGGGAGTAATCCGGATTAGGTGAATATTCTGGGCACCATTCCCTCCTCTCCACTACGGTTCTGGGCCTCTGGAGACCATGTCCTAAAGACTGGGCGGCCTCCAAGGGGACGTTTCCAGGTGCATCTGTTTGATAGTTGCTGAGGCGTTCCGCTCCTAGGACGAGGCACCACCCAGCCGACTCATGGCCTACCCGACCAGCGGTCGGCGCTTCGTAGGTTCGTCTCCACCATGCGTCAGCTTTTACAGTTGTATAAGGCAGTGTCTTGGTCTTCCGGGCACACGTTCACTAAGTTTTTTTACCAGGTGCTTTCCAAGGCATCGGTGGATTCTACTCCGGGCCGCAAGGTCTTGCAAGCGGCGGGGGGTTACACATCCTCGAGGGCAGTTTTTTCCATGGGGTTCTGGTTTTCCCTCCCCGTGGACTGCTTTAGGACGTCCCACGGTCCTGTGCCCCCCCCCCCCCCCCCCCCATGATACGAGCGAGAAAACAAGATTTTTGTGAACTCACCTGTAAAATCTTTCTCGCTTCGTTCATTGAGGGACACAGCACCCACCCAGTATTTATTGTTGGTGGTGATGGTTGGTTGCCGGTCGGGTATTCAGCTCGTGTTCGCTACCGCCTGCGTTTGTTGTGTTCTTTTCCTTCGCACGTGTTTCTATTGCTTGGGCACAAACTGATATGCTCTCTCCAGGCTGGAGGGGGTATTGCCTGCAGGGGAGGAGTTATCACTTTTCAGCCTAGTGTCGCCTCCTAGTGGCAGCAAGCAGCTATACCCACGGTCCTGTGTCCCCCTAATGAAATAAGCGAGAAAGAGATTTTACAGGTGAGTTCACAAAAATCTTGTTTCTACACTATTTTAGACATTAAAAAAACCCATACCTATGTGGTATTTTTGTAATCGTACAGACCCAGAGAATGAAGGGCACAGGTCAGTTTTGCCGCAAACTGAACGCTGTGGGAACAAAACAGTGGAATTTTTATTTATTTTTTCTCCCTGCTTCCCACTACCTTGTATGCCCTATTAATGGTGGCATTAGAAAGTACAACTTGTCCTGCAAAACAAAAGCCCTCATACAGCTATGTGAACAGAAAATTAAAAGTTATTGCTCAAGGAAAATGTGTTATGTTAACAAATAAAAGGCTTTGATATTTACTTTTTATTTTTTCTCATCGTTCATAGCCCACAGGCAATGGTGTAGCCGATGCAAATAAAATATGGCCTAATATTCCTCCTCCAAATACCCAGACTGCCGCTCTACCTGTGTGCAATGGCTGTGGCACCCAAGGAAATGTGAAGGAGAGGGCGATTCTACTGGCCAAGAACTTCTGCAAAGCATCACAAAAATATGGTAAGTCTTATCCAAACTTGAGATTTCTTGCCTTGAAGAGAGATTGAGTAACGTAATTTACGTTTATCAAATACTTTGTTTTTGGTTCTCCTTTTATCATTTGCTGTCATAGGATCCCCAGAGTTGTCGCTTGCTGGACAGGTGCAGGAGAATCTGCCACCGATCGGTGTGTTCTGGGACATAGAAAACTGCTCTGTTCCCAGTGGTCGCTCTGCGGTCAGTGTAGTGAAGCGGATTCGAGAGCGACTTTTCAAAGGTCACCGGGAAGCGGAGTTCATCTGTGTTTGTGATATCAGTAAAGAAAATAAAGAAGTTATTGAGGAACTGAATAATTGTCAGGTAATGGCCTAGAGCGGACTGTGATGCAGGTGGGATCTGAGACCAGACCTCGGCCCTTCTCCCTCTGCCGCTCCATACTGCTTATGTTATCGGGGGGTAGTAACATGGGGCAGCACTCGACACTGCTAAGTGGGTATTCCAGTGTAATGAAACCCATTGAGGCTCCCATAGGAATATGCCCTCTCTGGGGTCCAGGGCTGTAGAAGCTTATGTAGGCTGGTGCTTTTTTTTTAGTGCGCAAGCATGACCACCGCTGATGGTTTGCAGGGTGGTCATAACCATGGAAACGAGCAGTGTCTAATGCGATGGAAAACTGAATCCCGTCAGCGAAGGAAGCAATATGGAGAATAACAATACTTTAGTAAGTGGCTTTAGGAAAATATTATTGGTCCTTAAGGCTAAAGTTAATTAGTGACATCATTCATCTTAGCCTTAAGGACCTATAATATTTCCTCCTTTGTATTCTAGCAGTCCTAAAGTTTTAAAGTTTTTCTTCCAAATGTATTAAATAACTTATTTTTGGGGGGAAAGATGTAAAAATTGCATTTTTTTATTTTATTACTTTGTGGAATTTTTACATGGCCTGCAAATGTTTAAAGTAGCAAGTAGCACTCCCACAAAAATTATTTATTCTGACCTGTTAGAAAGCTGCGTGATGTAATCTTCTTTCCAGTGACTGTATTTGTGAGTTATAACCTCCCTTCTGATCCTTAGCTGTGTCATGTGACCAACTCTCTGATCTCCTCCGACTGACACAGGAAGTCAGTTACTTTTCTATTCTTTTCTGTGAGACTGCCATTGAGGCTCCCATAGGAATACATAGAGAAAATGGCTTCCTGCCCACACAAGATGCTGTGTTATTTGGAAAGTCAGTGTTGGTCACATGACACAGCAGAGGATCAGAAGGGAGGGGATAACTCACAAATACAATCACCTGTAAGAATATTACCTTCACTACAGTTTACATCTGATACCTTTTCTAACAGGTCAGAGAATAAAATGTTTTGCAGGAGTTCTTTAAGAAAAAAACCAAACTGACCATATACTCACTCACCGCTGCTATTCCAACCGTGGCAGAATCCCCACTGCGCTCCACTTCTTGCTCTTTCTCTCGACATGCGAGGAAGTGGCTGGGAATGCCACTCAGCCAATCGCTGGCTGAGGTGGATCATCCCTGCAGCCAGTGATTGGCTGTGCAGGACTACCAGATTTGTGTCAAAAACAGGAGCAAGAAGTGGAGCGCAGCGAGGTCTTGGCACCGTTGGAACGGCAGCAGCAGGAGATTGGCAATGGTGATATGAGCTCTTTTTTATTTTTTTTTAATTGCTTGCAGATTAAGGAACATTACTTCAGTTGTGTTAGAATAGCCCTTAAATCTTTTACTTGTTGTCCTTAACAGGTAACTGTTGCCCACATTAATGCCACAGCGAAGAATGCTGCAGATGACAAACTCAGACAGAGTTTAAGGAGGTTTGCAGACACGCACACGTCTCCAGCAACTGTGGTTTTGGTTTCCAGTAAGTGTGACAGCGTTTTTTTTCCTCCTACAATACAAAATACACACTGATTACTGCTGTGTTTGGGTGCAATAAATTCTACAGTGGTAGCTGCATTTAGTGATCCATCTGGTGTCTTACAACTTGAGTCTTACTTTTTTTTTATTTTTTATTTTCTTTTATTCCACCCCCCCATCCCTTCCTCTTCATCGTCAAAAGCTGATGTTAATTTTGCTCTGGAAATAAGTGACCTGCGGCACCGCCATGGTTTCCATATCATAATTGTACACAAGAACCAAGCCTCTGAAGCGTTGCTTCACCATGCACACAAGCTCATCCCCTTTGAAGAGTTTATTTCTGACCTTCCTCCCAGGCTTCCTTTGAAACCACAGGTACACTATTTGCAGCATGACTTGCGCTACGCTACTGTAACGTTGTTTCTTATATGAAAGCTGAATGCAGTTGCCTTGTCTTTGGCAAGGGGAGGGGTGTTAACATTGAATTGCTCAAGGCTTTTGTTTGAAGAGACTTTACAACAAAAAAAAAACGCTAGACGGTGTTAAAAATGAATGCAGCATTACTCAGCACTGCTGCTCTCCACTTCTCTCTCCATTCACTTTTATGGAGGTTCTGAAAATAGCCGAGCGCGCTTACTTGGCTGTTTTCGGAACTCCCTTAGAGTTGAATGGAGAGCAATGCACACGTGTTACCACCATTCCATTGGAAATGGCTGTAAGACTGTGTCCTGTGATTGAAAGGGGTGCTGGGATCCGCATGTATAAGACATTTTTGCGATGTCCTGTGGATATGCTATACTTGTCCAGATTTGAATACACTTTAATCTCAAAGCGGTTCTTTCACTCCAGCACATAGCATTTATTATGTAGAGGTAAAGTTAATACAAGCCACTTACTAATGTATTGTTATCCATATTGCTTCCTTTGCTGGCTGGATTAATTTTTCCAGTGCAATATACATTGCTCATTTCCATGGTTTATGACCACCTTGCAATCCATCAGTGGTGGTCGTGCTTGCATACTATGGGGAAAAAGCGCCAGCCTCTCTGGGGTCCAGGACCGTAGCTCACGTAGGCTGGTGCTTTTTCTTAGTGTGCAAGCACGACCACTGCTGATGGGGTTTGCAGGCTGGTCATAACCATGGAAACGAGCAGTGTATAATGTGATGGAAAACTGAATCCAGTCAGCGAAGTAAGCAGCAATATGGAGAATAACAATACTTTAGTAAGTGGCTTTAGGAAAATATTATTGGTCCTTAAGGCTAAAGTTAATTAGTGACATCATTCATTTTAGCCTTAAGGACCTATAATATTTCCTCCTTTGTGTTCTAGCAGTCATAACTAGGGATGAGTGAATCAACTTTGGACATCCGAAGTCGATTCGCATAAAACTTCGTTCTTTGGCCTCATGCACACGTACGTATTTGCTTACTGTGTCCGTTCAGTGTTTTTTTTTTTTTTTTTTCCCGGACCCATTTAAATGAATGGTTGCGTATACGGTCCGCAAAGAAAAACAGAAGTTACTCCATGTGCATTCCGTATGTCTGTATTTCCGTTCCACAAAAGAATAGAACTTCTCCTATTGTCCGCATTACGGACAAGGATAGTGCTGTTCTATAAGGGGCCAGCCGTTCTGCAAAATACGGAATGCACACTGACGTAATCTATATTTTTTGCGTATCTGTTTTTTGTGAACCGCAAAATACATACAGTGCTCCAGACTAAAAAAAATACCTAGTAGCCACTGGTGCCCCCCCTCCCCAGTATAATAGACATTGGTGGCGCATTGGGCAGTGCCAATGAGGGTTAAATAAAAATAATAATAATAAAAAATAAAATAAAATTAACTCACCTCCTCCAATTGATCGTGTAGCTGCCGGTCTCCTGTTCTTTCTTCAGGACCTGTCAAAGGACCTGTGGTGACATCACTGTGCTCATCTCATGGTACATCACATGATCCATCACCATGGTAATGGACCATGTGATGAGTTCCGTGACGTCACCACAGGTCCTGAAGAAAGAACAGGAGACCGGCAGCTATGCGATCAATTGGAGCAGGTGAGTTAATTATTATATATATTTTTTTTAATTTAACCCTCATTGGCACTGCCCACAGCGCCACCAATGTCTATTATACTGGGGTGTTGGGGGGGGGCGCCACCAATGAAGATAACTGACCTGTTAATACAAATACAGGAGGCGGGTGCCAGAATCAAATAGCCGGCACCCGACCTCTATGACAGGGAGCTGCGATCAGCGTCTGTTAACCCCTCAGGTGCCGGCTTGTTGATTCCGGCACCCGCCTCCTGTATTTGTATTAACAGGTCAGTTATCTTCATTGGTGGCGCAGTGGCCACAGCCCCTCCTCCTCCTCCTCCCATCTATCTTCTTATTGTTGGAGGTGGCGGCAGCACAGGGGGGAGGGAGAGACTCCTTCTCCACTGCGCTGCTGAGAAGAACATCGGCGGCGGGGCAGAGAACTATCAGCTCCTGTGCCCCGCCGCTCTATTCAGCTGCAGAGCTGCGGCGGCGGGTATAGTCGCAAATGGCGACAAGACTAAAGTCTTGCCGCCATTTGTAAATTCTAAGTCGCATTGGCGACAAAATGGTCGCCATGTGGAGCCCTGACATATGGTCATGTGCATAAGCCACAATACTGTATAATACTAGTATTAGAATGTTTTGGCTTAGATGAGCCGAAGTTATTACTTCGCGAAGTCTTGCGACGTTTAAATTTTTTCAGACAAATTTTTTTTTTTTTTTTTTATTTTGCTGGATTAGTTGTAGCTTTTTAGGAACCATTTTGGTGTGTGCATGTAAGAGATATATTCTCTTATTTTTAGGTGAAAGATAAAAAAAATTGCAATTTTTACATTTTTTTTTTTTTTTGTGCAATTTATATATTTTTTTCTGTTTTACTGTGTGGTAAAAATAACATAACTTTCTTTATCTGGGTCACTACAGTGAGGATAATACATTTCTATATATATTTTATTTTTGATCTATTTTTTTAAATATTAGTTTTTCTCTCCTCCCTGTCAGCTCTGCAGCTGCTCCCTCTTTCTCCTCCAGATGGGTGGGGGAGGGGGGAGGGGGTTGTCTTTAGCTGCTCATATCTCTGGTTTGGTACCAGCTAGAGACACGGGCTTTGTATTGTTTGAAAGCTGACGTTCCAAGAATGACGACAGCAATATGTTCATTACAAGGGAAGATATTGCTGATAGATGCTGTGAATGCAGCTGAAAGTAAAAGCAGGTTTTACCCTCTCTCATTCCCAACTCTATTTCTAACAGTGACTTCTCCTCTGTTGCTTGGACTAATGCGGTCATTTTGGTCTTGTATGAAAGCTGGCATTCCATTACAGGCTTTCATACAAGACCAGTTGCATGTTTCTAGCTGCTACCATTCAGGAGATATCAGCCCCCCCCCCTTCTTTCTGCCAGCTCGGGCAGAACAGTTAAGTACTTTTCCCACAGCCCGAGGTGGACTCGGGCAAAACATTTAGATGGTTAAAAGGGTTTTCTGAGATTTTGATACTGATGACCTATCCTCGGGATAGATAATCAGTATCTGATCGGTGGGGGTCCAACACCTGGGACCCCAGCCAATTTAGAAGTTTTGAGAAGGTACCAAGAGCGCCGCTGCCGTCTCTCTCTAAGCTCATTAAGCACAGTGCCAAACATTGTATAGCGGCTGTGCTTGGTCTCACGCTCACCCCACCGATCAGATACTGATAACCTATCCAGTCATCTTGGAAAACCCCTTTAAAGGTGGTGTGTATTTTATCTCCCTCTTTGTTTTAACATGTATGTTAAGAGTTATGTTTTAACTCTTTCAGCAGTGCCATACGCTCTTATACGTGTATAACTTGCCAACAAACAGAGATGCAAAAAGTATCAGTAACCGCCTCCGACGCCTTTCTGATAACTGTGGAGGAAAAGTGATGAGCTTATCGGGCAGCAGCGCCATTCTCCGCTTTATCAATCAAGAGAGTGCGGAGCGGGCTCAGAAACGCATGGAGAACGAGGACGTTTTTGGCAACCGGATCACTGTTTCCTTTGCACCTAAAAATCGAGAGGTAACTGAAGTTAAGAATGCTAGCTGCAACAATGGGGACAAATTGAAGTCGTCTCCCAAAAAAGTGAACAAGAATACCAAGCTGTGCCTCGCTGTTAAAGATCAACTCGACCCACCGTCAAACACCAAAGGCTCTGCAAACAAGGCTGCTCAAGGCAGAAACTCAAATGTGAAAAGTCTGCAGGTAAGCTGGTGCCCGAGGCTTTATTACAGCACCAAAGGTTCATAACTATTAGGCCCCTTTCACACGGGCGAGTATTCCGCGCGGATGCGATGCGTGAGTTGAACGCATTGCACCCGCACTGAATCCCGACCCAATTATTTCTATGGGGCTGTTCACATGAGCGTGGATTTTCACGCATTACTTGTGCATTGCGTGAAAATCGCAGCATGCTCTATATTCTGCGTTTTTCATGTAACGCAGGCCCCATAGAAGTGAATGGGGTTGCGTGAAAATCGCAAGCCTCCGCAAGAAGGTGCGGAAGCGGTGCGATTTTCATGCACGGTTGCTAGGAGATGATTGGGATGGAGACCCAATCATTATTTTCCCTTATAACATGGTTATAAGGGAAAATAATATCATTCTGAATACATAATGCATAGTAAAATAGCGCTAGAGGGGTTAAAAAAAAAATATATAGATAATTAAACTCACCTTAGTCCACTTGCTCGCGCAGCCCGGCATCTCCTTCTGTCTCCTGCTTTGATTGACGGAACAGGACCTGTGGTGACGTCACTTCGGTCATCACATGATCTTTTACCATGGTGATGGATCATGTGATGGACCATGTGAAGTTCGGGTTTGGGTACCAACATGCGCGATTTTTCTCACGCAAGTGCAAAACGCATTACAATGTTTTGCACTCGTGCGGAAAAATCGCTCATGTACCCGCACCTTTTCCCGTAACGCCCGTCTGAAAGAGGCCTTAGTTTTGCAGTGTTTCCACGCTTATTTGTCTTAGGGCTCGTTCACACGAACGTTTTTTGCGTTCCGTATACGTAACCATTCATTTCAATGGTTCCGCAAAAAAAATAAAAAATTTTTTTACTCCATATGCATTCCGTTTCCATATTTTCATTTTTCCGTTGTCACGGCGGGGAGTAGGGGGGAACATCCCACCGTGCGGTGTCAAAGGAAAAAGGGGAGCCAGGCCAAAATGAGTGATAAGGGAGCAGGTCACCTCCTACCTCGTCCCTAATCCTCTCCCTGACTCCTCACCATATGAGCGGACCCCGATGGTGGGACGGCTCATACACTGGATACCTAATATCCTGAGTCGCCCTGGAAATCCCTCACTTAGGAGCAGCGGAGAGACTACCTGTTCATCCACAACACGGAGGAACAGGAGTCTCTAACTAAGGCCAGGCTGCAAGGAGGGGAAACACATACAGCTAAAGGAGATGCCAGGTAAGTGAAACCAGTAACACACTTACCTGCCACAGACACACTGACTGGAACCCGTGCACAAGTGCTAGTGTCCACACCAACATTAAAGGACACGCCACGAACCACCCAGGACACCATAGCTGCAATAACTTGAGACAGGGGAATGTCTAGTAAACATGACACCAAACTAGACATTCAAGCACCCTGCACATAACCCACTCCATACAAATGGGGACAGGAAGGGAAGGAGACACCCGGATGACACAGAACATCTATGACCACAAGGGTGGCCCTCACCGGACAGCTGGAACAAGCCAGGAACCGTGAACCACCAGCATACACCAAGGCTGGAGAAACCCAGAGCTTCAGGCATTCAGCAGAGGCTAAATAGCCCAAGCAGCCACAAACACATAAACCCAGTGTTCACAAAACCCTAGGAAGGGAGTTAACCCTTCCAACACCAGACAAGGGAAGGAAGCCACTATAAGGGGAAGTGCACACACAAGCATAGAAAGCTACACGTTGCCGCAGGCAACAACATGCGTGGCAACCATGTCACGGCAATCACCCAGAAGGCCGAGGCACTGCCACCGCATGCTCTCACAGCAACACGTTGCTGCGGGCAACCGCAAGTGTGGCAACAGTGTCACAGCGTACACCATAGGTTGTGACAGAAGTACAATGGAAAAGTATATTTAGACATTGCGTACAAAAGCATGATTAAAAATATAGCAAAAAGCAGTTTTTCTAAATTTCACAATATCTTTCTATTTCAGTATTTCCTCTACTTACAAATATAGCCGAATCAAATTTCCCTATAAATGATGGTTGCAAAATAGATAAAAGAAAACCGACTATATTTAGTAACATAAAATCATGTGCGCTGTATGGTTAACCCCTACCTCAGTTGGATCACATTCTCTTGTAATTTGATGTTTTTTGTTTGTGTCCCCCCCCCCCCCCGTATCTCAGGAGCTGTGCCAAATGCAGTCCAAAGCATCTAACAGGACGAATGGAAACAGGACAAATGGAAACCCTCAAGATAAAGAGAAAAAGAAAAGTGGAGATAAATTAAATTCTTTGTGTCAAAGTGGCATTTCCATTTCCAACCATGTGTCAGTGGCCCCAAAAACTGTCGGAAAAGAAGAGAAAACCATTAAAAGCATTCAGAGGTATTTAATTTGCTAGAGGGAAGTCTGTTTTGGGTCTCATTCAGACGGCTGTAGTGTTCTGCGGATCTGCAAATTGCAGCTCCGCAGAACACTGACACCAGCCATGTGCGTTCTGCAATTTACGGACCGCACATGGCCGCAGCCATAATAGAAAATGCCTACTCTTAGGACATGGTCTATCCTTTCTGCATAGCCGCGAATGTGCTGTCTGCATCTTTTGCAGCCCCATTGAAATAAACGGGTCCGCACCCATTTCGCAAAATTGCGGAACAGATGTGGACCCGTTCATACGGCCGTGTGAATGGGCCCTTATATTGTGCTTTCAAATGGCATTTCTTTTTATATAATAGACCAGTCCTGTGCTGGATGATTCTTTCGTTTGGTGATCTGCTGCAGATCTTGTGCACTGCCAATGAGGCGATTGCCTCAGGCATCACCAGGTAGGGACAATTGGGCGGCAGCAGAAAGGCCTTGGCCAATGAGTGCTCTCATTGTAGGAACGTTCATCTCTGCATATTCAACTGTATTACTATATTAACCAGTATGTTTGTAGCACTATATGTGATGTTTTCTAAGTATGTCTTCAACAGTAAGGCTGGACGGAAGGGGTTAGGTTGAGAATTTGGCATGGGGGGTGGGGGGTGTCACTTCAGTTTTCATATCGGGCAGCAGAAAGTCTAGATGCACCCCTGCATACATGCAAGCTAAAATTCAACTTCACCCCTGGATTTATCCAGGATAGCCTAACAATCTTACATTTATGGGGCCCTGCCAATTTGCCCAATGTGATGGAGGAGCGGATTCCAAACATGCCTGATCCTCTTCCCACAGGAGATGAGCTGCTGGCAGGGGTTTATTCCCTATGTCCCAGATTACAGTTTTTAGCTTTGTATGCGTGGCTTGTGACCAAACTAAAATCTCCTCTCCCTCGCTGACTGCACTCCTGCAACATCCCTTCGTTTGATTTACATCTTAGACGTCTAATTTAAAGTCTATGGACACTTTTAGGAGCTTTTTTTATTATTGCATTCTACTGATGTTGGGCTAAAAATCAGTTGTAATTGGTCATAAGAAGTTTATCTTCTACAGGTTTCAGTGCATTTGCTGCCAAGCAGGCTCCCTGGAGCCGCTCTGTCGGCTCAGTCTCTCTCTTTTCTTTGAACTTCTGACGGCTTATACACCATTTATTTTTAGCTATATTCTTATTAAACTGATAAGAATTTACCTATGAGGGTTTATGAGCTGTTAGGAAAGTACAGATAAGGGGCACATATTGAGTGAACAAAGCGGTTCGCTGACAGATTGTGTGAATCACACAGTGTGCTAATGCACAGACTGAAATCTGTAGAAGAAAGAAAAGGCAAATTTAAAAAGTAGAATAAATAAATTGCACTCAACGGTGTCCATAGACCTTCAGGCTTATCTGCTTGTGGAATGTCTGTCCAGTGCTCCACAATTTAAAGGGAATGGGGGAGATATACATGAGGACTGGCAGATCCATCCGCCGATCTTTATCTCCCTGCACTGGCGTGAGATGCCCCTGAGGCATAAGCCACTTAACAGTTAATGCGCATCTCTGTCCTGTCGTGCGCCAGACACTGAAGTCTACACCAGCTACAGGCCGCCATAGACTTCAGCTATAACTTCTTCCTCTTTCTGGCAAAAGTTATATTAAATGCGGTGGTGGCTTAAAGCCACGCCTCCTTCCACTAAGGCCTCCTGCACACGAACGTATTTTTTTGCGGTCCGCAAAAACGGGTCCCGTTTTTCCGTGATCCGTGACCGTTTTTTGTCCGTGGGTCTTCCTTGATTTTTGGAGGATCCACGGACATGAAAAAAAAGTCGTTTTGGTGTCCGCCTGGCCGTGCGGAGCCAAACGGATCCGTCCTGAATTACAATGCAAGTCAATGGGGACGGATCCGTTTGACGTTGACACAATATGGTGCAATTTCAAACGGATCCGTCCCCATTGACTTTTAATGTAAAGTCTGGAGTCCCTTTTATACCATCGGATCGGAGTTTTCTCCAATCCGATGGTATATGTTAACTTGAAGCGTCCCCATCACCATGGGAACGCCTCTATCTTAGAATATACTGTCGGATATGAGTTAGATCGTGAAACCTCATTTCCGACAGTATATTCTAACACCAAGGCGTTCCCATGGTGATGGGGACGCTTCTAGTTAGAATATACTACAAACTGTGTACATGACTGCCCCCTGCTGCCTAGCAGCATCCGATCTCTTACAGGGGGCCGTGATCAGCACAATTAACCCCTCAGGTGCCGCACCTGAAGGGGTTAATTGTACTATCATATCCCCCTGTAAGAGATCAGGGCTGCCAGGCAGCAGGGGGCAGACCCCCCCCCCCCCCTCCCCAGTTTGAATATCATTGGTGGCCAGTGCGGCCCCCCCCTTCTCCCTCTATTGTAATAATTCGTTGGTGGCACAGTGTGGCCCCCCCTTCCTCCCTCTATTGTAATAATTTGTTGGTGGCACAGTGTGCGCCCCCCCCCCCCCCCCCTTCCTCCCTCTATTGTAATAAATCGTTGGTGGCACAGTGTGCGCCCCCCATTGGCCCCCCCTCCCTCTATAGCATTAACAACATTGGTGGCCAGTGTGCGGCCTCCCATCTCCCCCCCCGATCACTGGTGGCAGCGGGTAACTAGCAATAGTACAATAGTAAAAGATTCATACTTACCTGGGAGCTGCAATGTTCGTGTCCGGCAGGGAGCTCCTCCTACTGGTAAGTGACAGTTCATTTAGCAATGCGCCGCACAGACCTGTCACTTACAGTAGGTGGAGCTCCCGGCCGGACACGAACATCGCAGCAGCAGCAGCAAAGTATGAATCTTCTACTATTGTACTATTGCTAAGTAACCATGGCAACCAGGACTGTAGTAGCGTCCTGGTTGCCATGGTTACCGATCGGAGCCCCAGCGATTTAACTGGGACTCCGATCGGAACTCCGCTGCCACCAATGATTGGGGGGGGGGGGGGGGGGAGATGGGAGGCCGCACACTGGCCACCAATGTTGATAATGCTATAGAGGGATGGGGGGCGCACACTGTGCCACCAACGAATTATTACAGTAGGGGGGGGGGGCCGCACTGGCCACCAATGATATTCAAACTGGGGAGGGGGGGAGGGTCTGCTGCCTGGCAGCCCTGATCTCTTACAGGGGGCCGTGATCAGCACAATTAACCCCTTCAGGTGCGGCACCTGAAGGGGTTAATTGTGCTGATCACGGCCCCCTGTAAGAGATCGGGTGCTGCCAGGCAGCAGGGGGCAGTCTTGTACACAGTTTGTAGTGTATTCTAACTAGAAGCATCCCCATCACCATGGGAACGCTTCTGTGTTAGAATATACTGTCGGTTCTGAGTTTTCACGAAGTGAAAACTCAGCTTTGAAAAAGCTTTTATGCAGACGGATCTTCGGATCCGTCTGTATAAAAACTAACCTACGGCCACGGATCACGGACACGGATGCCAATCTTGTGTGCATCCGTGTTCTTTCACGGACCCATTGACTTGAATGGGTCCGTGAACCGTTGGCCGTGAAAAAAATAGGACAGGTCATATTTTTTTCACGGCCAGGAAACACGGATCACGGATGCGGCTGCAAAACGGTGCATTTTCCGATTTTTCCATGGACCCATTGAAAGTCAATGGGTCCGCGAAAAAAAACGGAAAACGGCACAACGGCCACGGGTGCACACAACGGTCGTGTGCAGGAGGCCTAAGCCACGCTCCTTTTCAGAAGTGCCTAGAAAAAGTTCAGAGAAGCTCAGTCGCCTACACATGCTGTGCGCCTTATTTATTTATTTTATGCCACAATTGTGTGGTATAGGCTTTGAAAAATGTCCCTCAACATATATCCTTTTTTTTACCTATTAGTTTTTATTTTCTGATTTCTAGTCCCCCCCCCCCCCCCCCCCCCTCCCCCATCTATCTCCTTTGTGAAAAAAGTTATGGGCTACCGTCTTGCTTAACAGCATTTAGAAAAGTGCTTTACAGGGGACCCTAGAGGGCATCTCCTGGCAGAGCAATTACATCTGGGCCACACTAGACGTCACAGCCTTGTACCGCAACATCGTACATTAATTAGGCCTCAGCGCTACCACACAATTTTTTTTAAACTGATGCCCACCCCACAAAAAGAGTTCATCCTTGAATCCATTGATTTCATCTTATGTCACAACTACTTCTTATACAATAACAAATTTTATATTCAGGTAAAGGAACAGCCATGGGCACCAAGTTTGCACCATCATACGCCAACTTTTCAAACTAACCTTCCGCAGGGCATAAACCCTCAAGAATCTGTTAGCCCCATCCTGCCCAAAACTCCACCACACAAACCCTCCGCGAACGTATAAACGAACACCGATCCAACATCACCAGGAAAATCCAAACACACAGCATATCACGACACTTCTCTAGCACATGAAGGCAACCCCACCGGCCTTCGAGTTACCCCCCTGGAACAAGTGACATCGTCTTTCCAGCATCTGTCAAAAAGAGATGTTCTGGATCTATTGCCTTAACATCCTCACTCCCTTCGGCCTCAACGAAACGCTTGAACATTCCAACTATTAATCACCACCTTGATCCATTGACACAATAATCAACAACACGTCAGTCCCCCCTCCTCCTCCACCCCTTTGACACCCATCTTGTGGTCACCACACACACACACACACACACACACACACACACACACACACACACACACACACACACACACACACACACACACACACACCCCCACCCCCACACACACACACACACCCAATCACAACACAGGTGCGCCCACACACCACTAGGGATTCTTACACACTTGGTCACAACTATTGAAACCTTCAGTCTTCTTTTTTTCCTTTCTTCTTCCTTCTCATTTATTATCATCATTCCTCACATTCACTTCCCATATATTGATCTTTCACACACATCCATACATTCCCACATTCTCACTTATGTCATCCCCCCCCCCCAATCACATCCTCTAATTTCACACACAACCCCCTCTCAACAGTTGGTACACATATACAAGCCAGCCACTAGTCAATACTGTTGTATAGACACTTTTATTATTGCTTTACTTACAGATTTTTGGTATATATATATATATATACATACACTGCTCAAAAAAATAAAGGGAACACTTAAACAACACAATGTAACTCCAAGTCAATCACACTTCTGTGAAATCAAACTGTCCACTTAGGAAGCAACACTGAGTGACAATCAATTTCACATGCTGTTGTGCAAATGGGATAGACAACAGGTGGAAATTATAGGAAATTAGCAAGACACCCCCAATAAAGGAGTGGTTCTGCAGGTGGTGACCACAGACCGCTTCTCAGTTCCTATGCGTCCTGGCTGATGTTTTGGTCACGTTTGAATGCTGGCGGTGCTTTCACTCTAGTGGTAGCATGAGACGGAGTCTACAACCCACACAAGTGGCTCAGGTAGTGCAGCTTATCCAGGATGGCACATCAATGCGAGCTGTGGCAAGAAGGTTTGCTGTGTCTGTCAGCGTAGTGTCCAGAGCATGGAGGCGCTACCAGGAGACAGGCCAGTACATCAGGAGACGTGGAGGAGGCCCTAGGAGGGCAACAACCCAGCAGCAGGACCGCTACCTCCGCCTTTGTGCAAGGAGGAACAGGAGGAGCACTGCCAGAGCCCTGCAAAATGACCTCCAGCAGGCCACAAATGTGCATGTGTCTGCTCAAACGGTCAGAAACAGACTCCATGAGGGTGATATGAGGGCCCGACGTCCACAGGTGGGGGTTGTGCTTACAGCCCAACACCGTGCAGGACGTTTGGCATTTGCCAGAAAACACCAAGATTGGAAATTCGCCACTGGCGCCCTGTGCTCTTCACAGATGAAAGCAGGTTCACACTGAGCACATGTGACAGAGTCTGGAGACGCCGTGGAGAACGTTCTGGTGCCTGCAACATCCTCCAGCATGACCGGTTTGGCATTGGGTCAGTAATGGTGTGGGGTGGCATTTCTTTGGATGGCCGCACAGCCCTCCATGTGCTCGCCACAGGTAGCCTGACTGCCATTAGGTACCGAGATGAGATCCTCAGACCCCTTGTGAGACCATATGCTGGTGCGGTTGGCCCTGGGTTCCTCCTAATGCAAGACAATGCTAGACCTCATGTGGCTGGAGTGTGTCAGCAGTTCCTGCAAGTCGAAGGCATTGATGCTATGGACTGGCCCGCCCGTTCCCCGGACCTGAATCCAATTGAGCACATCTGGGACATCATGTCTCGCTCTATCCACCAACGTCACGTTGCACCACAGACTGTCCAGGAGTTGGCAGATGCTTTAGTCCAGGTCTGGGAGGAGATCCCTCAGGAGACCGTCCGCCACCTCATCAGGAGCATGCACAGGTGTTGTAGGGAGGTCATACAGGCACGTGGAGGCCACACACACTACTGAGCCTCATTTTGACTTGTTTTAAGGACATTACATCAAAGTTGGATCAGCCTGTGGTGTGTTTTTCCACTTTAATTTTGAGGGTGACTCCAAATCCAGACCTCCATGGGTTAAAAAATTTGATTTCCATATTTTTATTTTTGTGTGATTTTGTTGTCAGCACATTCACCTATGTAAAGAACAAAGTATTTCAGAAGAATATTTAATTAATTCAGAGCTAGGATGTGTTATTTTTGTGTTCCCTTTATTTTTTTGAGCAGTGTATTTTTTTTATAGTTTTTACCCATTTGCATTTACATACACACCATTTCCCTTCATTAGATATACAACCATTAACAACCTCACACTGCCAGTTTCTGCTCGAGACCAATCATATGCACAACCTTACACACACACCCATCCTCTGTCTACACCAACACCCGTCACACCTCATCATTTTCTTATCATTTTCTCCCCAAAGTATCCTAAAGCTCCCATATGTGAATAAATAGATAATGATTCCCCTCCATCAAAGAACAAACAAACTATCGATCTGACTTCAGTTTTCTCTATCTTCCCCCACCATCCATCTTCCCTTCACACCCCATCGCACACAACTCCACCCCCACAGATGACGTCACCGCACTCTGGCCCAATGAGAATACAGACCACAATCCCCCCCCCCCCAATCTAACATCCAAATAAAAACATGACTCTCCCATACGTGCCACCAAGTCCCCACCAGCCTGACACTAACAGTTTTAACACTTCTCAGCCTGCTCCGAACGGCCGCAGCGCAACTTCTGTTTTTTTGCCCCCCCCTGTTTTTTGCTACTTTCAGCTCCCCCCCCCCCCCACCTCCTTCGTGAAAAAAGTTATGGACTGCCGTCTTGCTTAACAGCATTTAGAGAAGTGCTTTACAGCAGCCACGTGGGCCATAGACACAATGGACAGAAGGGGACCTCATTGGCTTCTGTGGGGAAAGTCTTTTAGGCATGCTCTGTGACTTGTAAAGAGGTCAGGAGGGAGCTGATAAGCTGTGACATCACCTATTGTGGATCCTGTGTTATCAATACACAGATATTATCTTATTTTATATCTGTCACTGTAATCCTACCTGTACTGAAAACGACATAACTGCAGTAAAGTGATCTCTACAGACAAAAGTGGTGCCCATTAGGCTTAGGGCTCATGCGCACGACCGTATGTATTTTGCGGTCTGCAAAACACGTATCCGAAAAAAATACTGATGACGTCTGTGTACTTTTTGTATTTTGCGGAACAGCTGGCCCCTAATAGAACAGTACTATCCTTGTCCATTATGTGGACAATGTTCTAGTTTTTCGTGCAACGGATATACAGAAACGGAATTCACACGGAGTAACTTACTTTTTTTTTTTTTGGCGGATCAATTGAAATGAATTGGTTTTGCATATGGTTCGCCTAAAAAAAGACATGGAAAGACTACGTTGGTGTGTAAGAAGCAATCTTTAGTTTCTTCACATACCACTGTTATGGCCCTTAGTTATGGCCAGTGGTGTAGCGTGGGCTAAGCCAAGTATTGTGCCCCCCCCCCCCCCCCCCCCCCACCTGTGACCACGCCCCTCTGGGGCCAGGCTTCGGCAGTGTGTGCCATATTCTATATCCACCCCCACCCCCCAAAAACAAATATTTGAATGGATATAATATACATTGCTATGAAATATACAGGAGAATACCGCATCATACCTGTGACATCTCCGGTGATGTAGATTTTCCTCAGAGTCTTCATTCGGAGATGGGACCGCCATGATACCTTTTTTCAAGATGGCTTCTCTGCGGCCAAAACTGCTTTCCCTCACTTCACATACACAGTTGCTGTAGCCAGCAGCTCCCTGCCAGCCAATCAGATTGGATTACTGAGACACGCCTCCTCACTCTGAAGCCTAATGCAGACATGCAGTGTGAAGGAACGCCCCTCCGTCTTCCTGTCTTAGCCAGACACGGACATGCCATAGCGGCAGTTTTTTAAGGGAGCAGTGGAAAGGGACAGAGGACATTAATGAAAGCTGTTATTATAAGGTCATTACCGATCTTTTGACAATCATTGACAGACTAACTCAGGTATACATGCCGTGCTCTAATAAACTAGCAAATTAAAAAAATAAAAAAAATTGACAGTTTGACCCTTTAAGGGCTCTTTACACAGGCTGAGAATACGCCAGATAATCGTTAACTAGCGTTTGCAGGAATTGCATTGCTTGTGTAGGCACATAAATCGTTGGCACACGAGTCTGTATGGGGACGAGGAGTGGTATTGGTGATCACTCCTCCCCATACTGTGGAGGAGATCGCTGCATGTAAATCCACTGCCAGCTGGCGTTTGCCGGAAGGGAACACTTCTTTCCCAACAATCACCTGCAAGATTGGCCCATGTAAAGGGACCTTTAGTGGCCATTGTGAAATCTGCAGGATTTTGTCCACAGTTTTATTTTTTTATTTTTGTCACCCTAAAGTAGTCTTAAAGCCATTTATGTTACCACTTGTTTATCTGTTGCCTAGACCGGATGTCCCAGTTTCTGAATCTCTTGTGGAGAAACCAGAGAAGGAAGAAACATCTTTTCAAATAAGTAATCCATCTGCTTTCAGCAAACTGGCAGGATCTAGGCAACTTAGTCCTGCTAGATCCTCTCAAAGTGGATGGTCTTCAAGGTATATTATCATATTTTATTATATATATTTTTATTTTATTTTTTAAAGGGGGGGGAGGAATCGAAACTTTTTTTTTTTTTTGTACCTTGCACATTTTAAGTATGTATTTTGTTCTCCCAAGGAATTTGTCCCCAAATGTTTCCAACTGTTCGTCCCCCCTGCTGACTACTCACACTGGTGCTACGGACCCATCTGCTGATCCGTTTGCAAATGGCGCTGATATTCAGATTGGCAATCTAGACTATAGAAGATCCAGAAAGGAGCTTCTGCAAACCTTGCGTGACATATTTTCCAGACATGGGAAGGTGGGTACCTTTTTATGTATATCCATTGTTTTTGAAGAATAAAGAGTTTATTAGACACCCCGATGCTGCAAGCGATTCCCTCCCTGCAGTCGCCAGATAGCGATCCGAGGACACCGCTGCTATTACATGCAGCAATGTCCTCCGCAACATGGGGATTACTGAAGGAAGAGAAATGGGATCATATGTCGGTCTTTTTGAGGGCATCTGTAGTCTTAATATATTTCTTGCACGATCATAAATCAAATTTTGCATTCAAGAAGCCTGAACAGTATCTGGTTTGGTGGACTTGATTATTAGCGTGGGCAGCACCGTGGCTCAGTTAGCACTGGTGCCTTGCATTACTGGGGTCCTAGGTTCAAATCCAACCATGGCCCACATATGCGTGGGGGTTCCTCCCACACTCCAAAGACATACTGATGGGGAACTTAGATTGAGTCCCATTGGGGAGATTAATGCTAATATCTAAGTGCATGAAATTAAATCCAAATATTAGCCAGTCATCTATTTCCTAGGTTGCCATCAATGTGGTCCGGACCCTGGAGCACAACAGTTTCTGCCTATGGGAACAATGGAGTAAAGAAATATTAATACTTTTTGATTCATCATATCCCCTCCTAATCTTTAATCTTTCTATGTTTCTCTCAGTTAAAACATATCGAGCTCAGCCCTCACACAGACTATCAATTAAAGGCCACAGCAAAGATGGAGAATCTCCAGGAAGCAATTTGTGCCGTCAACAGTCTACATAGACACAAGATAGGAAGCAAGAGAATCCAGGTGTCCTTGGCCACCGGGGTAGCTAATAAATCCCTCTCCCTGCTAAGGTAATATGCAACGTTCATATACAGAGCCCTTTGCAAATAACATTAAAAGGGTTTTCTCACTATCCTAAACATAACCCATTTATTAAATTTCATAAAATGATAGTCTGCAATGTATGTCAATGTTAGAAAATGCTTCTTTGCCAAGTTATTTGAGGCAAAATGAATATTTTCACCCTATCATTTTGGTCTTCTGGGAGACGAGCCGCGGCCTGGCAGCATCTTTCTCTCTGTTCTCCCCATAGAATACATGCTCGGCCGAAAGTGTATGGGGGAGTTGGGAGACGGAGCTGTCGGCTGAATGATCGTTTGGCGGCCGCTATTGAATGTGTATGGTCAGCTTAATATAAAAGAAAATAACTACAGCGTGCCCTTGGATTACCAACAGTCCGTTGTGTCCACAGCCACAGATTGGGGTGGGTTCACATTGCGTTTTATGCGTCCGTTTGACGTATATGTTAGAGAGAAAAAAGGATACAAAACCGCAGCATCCTGCAGAGTCCGGTCTTTCATCACTCCAACAGTAGCAGTGTTTGTGATTGCAAGCTCTTTTATAAGTAAATTAGATTTCTAGGGTAACGTTAGCAAAGATGGCGGCAGGTGCTTTCAGTATAGAACCCAGAAGAGCAGGGGAAGAAGTTATGAAGGAATTGTTTTTACAGAAATGGATGCCATGTGTATTATGTACTCATGTAATTTGTTTGTGGGAAATCCCCTCTGACACCCATCTCTTTCCCTGCCCCACACAAATGCCTGGGCCCCTCATATAGGTTATAATTGCCCCGCTCCCTGGCACCCAACGACGGGGGGAGCCAATAGCAGGCCGACAGGGACAAGCCTCCCTAGCATCGTGGGTGACGCTAGAGAAGCAGCAGTGGCCATGCGGGCATCTGGAGAGATGTGGGTGCCGGAAAGTGGGGCGAGTATAACCTATATGAGGGGCCTGGGCATTTAGGGAGGGTCATTATAGAGGTTGGCTAACCCCTTTCATGGAGCATGTATGGGTCATACATGAAATCTCAGTGCGTCCGTGTGCTCCACTTCTAATCAATTTCTTCTTCTCTAAACAGCTTTGGAACAATTGCCATCCTGCAAGATGCGCCTGCTTGCTGCTTACCTTTGTTTAAATTTACAGAAATCTATGAGAAAAAGTAAGTGATTAACATTCTCATATAAGGTTAGAAAAATGTCTGTTCTCTCTATTCACTCATTGTATTTAGAGGGTTATCTCCAAAAACATGAAAGGGAACCATCGCCATGAAAGTGCAGTGCAATCTGCAGGCAGCATATTATAGAGCGGGTGGTGCTCACCAGATTGATGTATAGTCTTGTGGGCAAAAATTCAGTATAACGTTCGTAGGAACGTTTGTCCCCAATAATCTGCCCTACTGTCGGGCCGTGTAAACCCGCCAATAGAATTCAGTAATGGGGTATATTGTGTTTTTGGTTTTTTTGGAAACAGGACTACCCCTATAAACAGATTATACAGGATTAGAAAACCACAGCTGCATTTGTCCACGAACGCTGCCACATCGGTATAGGTTGTCTGTCAGCTTGCCGCCATTGAAGTGCCTATGGCTGAGCTATAATGGCTGACACAACCCATCAACACAGTTTCTGGAAGAAAGCAGCCATGTTCTTCTAGACTTGCATAGCTACGAAGACTGCTGACACAGCTGCGCTTTTACTCAGAAGCCTGTAAAGCTGTTTAGCCTTCAAATAAAGGAATAAGAAATATAAACCTCTTCTGTTCAGAGTGTGGGTGAAGCCAAAATAGTGAACTTTTACGCTGGTGTCCAGGATTAATTTTTTTTGGTTCCCAGAAGTTTAACCCTTTCTTGTTTTCTCTACTTTTAGGTTTGGACACAAGCTGATTGTGTCAGATCTGTACAGATTAGCAGATACTGTTACCATCCGTGACCAAGGAAATGGTAAATTGGTCTGTCTTCTACCAAGCTTTCAGGCAAGGCAAAGTCCATTAGGGTCTTCTCAGTCACACGATGGCTCCTCCACAACCGGTAGTCCTGTGGTATTCGAAGAGCTGGAGTATCATGATCCCGTCTGCAGACTGCACTGCACCAATAAGAAACTCTGGTATGAAGCGGCGGCTGTTCTGCCTGAAACATCGGCCTATTTTATTTGTGTAACATACTTCTGATATTCGTGCCGGCCAGATTACTGGCAGCATTGCGGCTTCTCTCCATAGTCTGTTACACTGACGCAACACCTTTCTGCTCCAAGTTTTCTTTACTATATACATAGAAACTATAGAAACATTTTTAGGAAGTGTTTGACTGCTTTTGTGGTTGGGTGATGAAAAGGTGTAAGAGCCACTACTGGAAAATTTGAGGTGACTGTTTAATTATGCATTTTGGGAATGGCTGTCACAGTAATCTGTAATATCTAGTTTGCTTGGTTGGGTGGATGTCTTTTGCTAGACAGCCTGACGTCTGGAGACTGAGCAAAGATTTTGGCAAATGCTAAGTTGTGTCGTCTTGTAGCATAGCAGCCCTAGGTGCTGGTATTAGACAGCAGCTAAATGGAGACACAGCTGACATGGGCAGTCTGAAGAAACGGTTTCACTTAAATCTATTAAAGGTTTAATAGTGAGGTCCTAAGGGTATGTTCACACAGCTAAAATCCACGGCAGACAAATCGGTAGCTGAAGACAGGTTGTTTTTGGTGGTGGTTTTAGAAGAGTTTTTAGTTGTTTTTCCTGCTTTACCATTGACTACTATGAAATGCACAATGAAATCTGCTTCAAAGAAGTAGAATGTCTTCTGAAGCAGTTCAATTCAGCTACAAAAAAAGCAAAAAATTTTTACACTGTGCACAAGGTGGAGTGTCGTGTTTTGTTTAACATTTTAAATCAATGGAGAAACTGCTGGTGGTGTCTTAAAGGGGTTGTCCAAGTTATATTTATTGATGACCTATCCTCAGGATAGGTCATCAATATCAGATCGGCTGAGGTCTGACACAGCCGATCATCTGTTTGAAGAGAAGGCATGCGCCGTGCCAGCGGCGCCTCCTCTTCACGGTTTACCTTCTTGCAGTTGCATCGGCAGCAGTGAGCAGGTGTAATTGCACCTAACCGTCCCATTCATTTCAATGGGACAGATCGTTCCCTTACACTTGTATACCCACTAGATTTGATCACCGGGTTATAATGAATATATAATGCTGAGAGCAGCCCAAACAATTCAATGTACTGAACACACCAAAAATTTGCAGCAAACACATGTATATATGAACATGAGAGTCTTTATTTAACATGTATAAAAATATACTTTGTAAAAACGGCATTAAAGGGAACCTGTCACCAGGATTTTGTGTATAGAGCTGAGGACATGGGTTGCTAGATGGCCGCTAGCACATCTGCAATACCCAGTCCCCATAGCTCTGTGTGCTTTTATTGTGTAAAAAAACCTGATTTGATATATATGCAAATTAACCTGAGATGAGTCCTGTCCCTGACTCATCTCACGTACAGGACTCATCTCAGGTTAATTTGCATATATATCAAATCGGTTTTTTTTTTACACCATAAAAGCACACTGTACGGGCACACTGCAGGGCGCAGAAGGAAAGGAATGCCATACGGTTTTTGGAAGGCAGATTTTGCTGGACTGGTTTTTTGACACCTTGTCCCATTTGAAGCCCCCCTGATGCACCCCTAGAGTAGAAACTCCAAAAAAGTGACCCCATTTTAGAAACTACAGGATAGGATGGAAGTTTTGTTGGTACTAGTTTACGGTACATATTATTTTTGGTTGCCCTATATTACACTTTTTGTGAGGCAAGGTAACAAGAAATAGCTGTTTTGGCAGCGTTTTTTATTTACAACATTCATCTGACAGGTTAGATCATGGGCTATTTTTAAAGAGCCGATCGATACGGACGCGGCGATGCCTAAAATATATATATATATATATATATATATATATATATATATATATATATTTTTACACTATCATTTTTGAAACAAAAAGAAATCATGTTTTAGTGTCTCCATATTCTGAGAGCCATAGTTTTTTCAGTTTTTGGGCGATTATCTTAGATAGGGTCTCATTTTTTGCTTAATGAGATGAAGGTTTGATTGGCACTATTTTGGGGTGCATATGACTTTTTGATTGCTTGCTATTACACTTTTTGTGATGTAAGGTGACAATTTTTTTTAAATTTAGCACAGTTTTAATTTTTTCTTTTTTACGGTGTTCATCTGAGGGGTTAGGTCATGTGATATGTTTATAGAGCTGGTCAATACGGACGCGACGATACCTAATGTCTGTATGTCTTTTCCCTATTTTTTACAACTCTTCTTCCTTTTTTTTTTTTTTTTTTTTTGCTGCACTTTATTATTTGTCCCGCTCTAGGACTTCAACATTACAGGGTCTGATCCCTGTTTCAATGCAGCACGATACATCTGTATTGTGCCATATTGAACTGTTAGTGTCTTATACTGTAAGACGCTAACAGTTGCCTCTTAGGCTTCCGTACATGCCAGGCCCCAAGCCTTGGAATGGCTTGGGGCTGCCATGGCAACCATCGAGTCCCCGCCACAGCAGCGCGGGGACCGATGGATGAGGTGAGGGAGCGCAAACCTCCCATATGCAGCGGTCAGCGCTGACCGCGGCATATGAGGGGTTAATCCGCCGGCATCGGCGTTATCGCCGATGCTGGTGGATGCAGCAGGGATCCGGCTGTCAGTAACAGCTGGATCTCTGCCGCTGATTGCGGCACCGCACGCAGGTGGGAGGAACGACTGCAGGACGAGAACGCTCGTCCTCTAGCGCTAAGTGCCGGCGATTTAGGACGAGCATTCTCGTCCTGGGTCTTTAAGGGGTTAAATAAAGACTTTCATGTTCATATATACATGTTTGGTGCTAATTTTTGGTGTGTCCATACACTTGTATAGGAGCGATCCGTACCAGTGAAATGAATGGGACGGCTTGGGTGTATTTACACCTGCTCACCACTGCAGATGCAATGCCGAGAAGGTAAACCATGAAGAGGAGATGGCGTGCGCCTTCTCTTCAAACAGCTGATCAGCGGGGGTGTCGGACCCCAGCCAATCTGATATTGATGACCTATCCTGAGGATAGCTCATCAATAAATATAACTTGGACAACCCCTTTTATGTGTGGATTTGGCAGAAGAGAACACCGGTTTTCCGTTGCTGAATCAGTGGCAGATTTTGGCTGTGTGATCATACTGTAAGGAATAATTTTGCCGGGGTACACAGTATAGGGATATGCTTTGCATAAATAGTGCATGTGAATATGAGACACTTTGTACTATATTTTATTAAAGAAAAAGGCTTCTGTCAGGCTGCTTTGCGCTTTCCTGCTTTTAGGATTGAGAAAAGAGAGGGGAGTAGGAGGCTACTGCATTTTCTTTGCTATTCGACACTTGGCCCTTTTGACAGTAGGATAATGCTAGTTTAACACATGCAGCAAAGAAACTCTGCACGCTGCTCTCCAGTTCTCTGGATCCGGCATAGCTGGACAGTGCGGCAGGTATCCGGCCACTACCCGGCGTATGCCGGATCCAGAACTCATGCATTCTGAATGGAGAGTAATCCGTTCAGGATGTCATCAGTTCAGTCATTTTGACTGATCAAGCAAAAGAGAAAACCGCAGCATGCTACGGTTTTATCTCCGGCGAAGAAAACTGAAGACTTGCCTGAATGCCAGATCCGGCATTTTTCCTCATAGGAATGTATTAGATACCGGAATGCCGCAGACCGGTAAAAATGTGAAAAAAGATACAATTCGGATCCGTCTGTCTGCATGACAAGCGTAGAGACGGATCCGTTCTTGCAATGCATTTGTGAGACTGATCCGCATCCGGATGCGTCTCACAAATGCTTTGTCACATCCAGATCGGCGGATCCGGCAGGCAGTTCCGACGACTGAACTGCATGCACGATCACACTGCCACAAGTGTGAAAGTAGCCTAAGGCTCCATTCACACGTCCGCAAAATGTGTCCGCATCCGTTCCGCAATTTTGCGGAACGGGTGCGGACCCATTCATTCTCTATGGGGAAGGAATGGATGCAGCCGCAATTGCGGAGCGCGGCCCCGATTTTGGGTCCGCAGCTCTGCAAAAAGATAGAGCTTGTCCGCAGCTTGCGGACAAGAATAGGCATTTCTATGGGGGTGACGGGCTGGTGAGTTGCGGACCCGCAATTTGCGGGTCCGCAACACACCACGGACGTGTGAATGTAGCCTAAGGCTCTACATCATCTGTTCAGAAAGAGGTAGTAAATCACTTACTTAGCAGCAGCCTCTTCATCCCTTCTCTCTCCTTACACTATGGAGGTGAGGCTGGAGATGGATGCTACAAGAGAGGCTGGGTGAAGGGAAGAAGGAAGAATGCAGCATGAGAAACCCAGAAACAAGCATTCTTTAATTTTAATAAGATTATATTATAAAGTTTCTTATATTAACCAAGGGATCTTTTGATGCTGTGAGCTTGGGTCCATTAAACCCATGGTCCAGCCGTAACACAAGTGAGTAATACTGACAGGATAATACGTCAGGCATCTACTTAATTTTAATCTGGCTTCATACTTCATCAGGGAGGCTTTTGTTTTTGGATACAAGGTAGGGGCAATTATCTGCAGTGGAAATCCCCTACCTAGTTGGAATCAGCAGGCCCAACAGCCAGCTCTGCTGAGGAGAGTTGTCCTCTACTAAAGTATCTATCCCCTGCACTGCAAACAGAAGCAGGCATTATTGTCATAGGGATTCCTCAGCACATCCTGCACCAGTCTGGGTGACTTGATCTAGCTGATAAAGAAGTCTGGCACTTCTTGTACATTGAATAAAAGTTTCTTGTCACAAAAAGTTTACACGAAGAGTAAGCATTTTTACCAGCATGGTCAAAGAATAGGAAAAAAAGGAACTGTGTGTAATTAATATTTATTATTAATAATAAGTGTAAAAAAAAATAATTATTTTTTAAATTGGTCTTCATTAAAAATATGGAGTTCTTTTGTCTGTACAGAGCTGAGATGCTCTACTAGCAGGATCTGAATTTTCTTTCTTCCCTGTCAGTTGGGGAGCTGACAGGCTCCTGATCTCTGACCTTTATAAACACTCATCAAAGCTCAATCCTTACCTTACTGGTAAGAAATAAGTGTTTATAACCTCTTAGTAATTTAGAGATGAGGGTTATTAGATGACCAGCAGGCACAAAGGGAAAGTACCAGTCACACAGTTAGAAAAACAGTTAACCCTTTGTGATAACGGCTCAATATTTTTAATAAAGACCAATTGAAAAAAAAGATTTTTAGCCCAAAATGAGTAAAATGCAATTATAAAAATTGCCCCTAAAGGTGTACATAGCCTTTAAGTATAATGGGCAGTGGTTTGTGTCCAGCCGGTTCCCAACACTCAACGCAGGAACAGCCTGCCGGAAGGCTGTGTCGGAGACGTGAAACCAGCCTTTATATTGTCTAGCGTGTGCCTTATCTGAGTGAGACTTTATCATGGTGCCTTCTTAATGTCGTCAGAACCAAGGTCATACCACATATTCAGTTCCATCCTAGTAATCCCTCTTTAAGTAGGCTAAAGTTGAACTCGCACAGCATATCAGACAGAATAGAATATTGTCAATTGGTTACTAGAAAAGAGGTGGATACAGGATAGATGGATATTGCGGTGCGCAAAAAGCTGATCTGCAAAATATTTGATGTCTCTTGCATTTTTATTTTTTTGCAGCCCCGATGACTTCTATGGGTCATGGTCCTCAATGGCAACCAAGAATAGGACATTTTCTTTTTTTTGCGGAACAGACATATGGATGCGGAAAGCACACTGAAGACGTGCTTTCCACATATGTATGTCTGTTCCACAAATTATAAAACATTGTCCTGTACCTGGCTGCAATATGCAGACCACAGACCTGTTGACGTCAATAGGTCTGCAAATATTGCGTACCGCAAAATATATATGGACGTAGAAATGCACCCCTGTGTCCATCAGGGTCCTGCACCCCTGTGTCCATCAGGGTCCTGCACCCCTGTGTCCATCAGGGTCCTGCACCCCTGTGTCCATCAGGGTCCTGCACCCCTGTGTCCATCAGGGTCCTGCACCCCTGTGTCCATCAGGGTCCTGCACCCCGCGATTCTCTTTTGTAAAACAATGACATTATCAAAGCATTATCTGCAATAAGTGACTTTTTGGTTGATGTAATTTCAGCTGGTTAGAGGAGTACATACTCATTGATTTGATACTTTGACATTTGATTTAAATTATTATATATATAATTTTTTTTAAAATATATTTCAGCAGGCATGATTTTGATCCAGACTCTTACATAATCCCGTATGTCGTCCAGTCTTTAAAAATCTTTGCTCCTCAAGTTCACAGCCTCCTGCAGTCTCATGAGGGCACAGTTCCCCTAATAAGGTAAGCACGTGATTGTGCTGGGAGAATAAGTCATGGTTTGTGTTGTCTCAAATCCCCAGTAATGTATGTAATGTGTTTTTTTTTTTTTTTTAATTTAATTTTTTTGCAGTTTTCTTGACTGCTATGCTGCAGAGTTCAGTGCAATGCATATAGTAGAGGAAGGACAGGGAGGAGTGCCGCTGGAACATCTCATCACTTGTGTGCCAGGGGTTAATATTGCAACTGCACAAAATGGCATAAAGGTTGTCAAGTGGATACACAACAAGCCGCCACCTCCAAATTCTGGTCAGTGTAGCATTGTTTCCCCCATTTGACTTTGGGTCTATACACGAATGGCAAAACATCTGACGCCTAAACAGTGGATCCCATTAAGTCAGTGGCTTCTGCAAGATTTGATTTGTGTGTTTTTACATAGATACTGGCAGTGGGAAAAAGTCACAAAAAAAATCTTTAAACATTTTTAACATAAAAAATGTATTTAAAGGATGACTCCTTTTTATACATGCATGCCTGAAACTATCAGATCCCTGAGATAATTTAGATGATTGCGCTTTCAGAGTTGTTGTATCACTGATTATCTACCAACCCAATGTATTATTTTTGTGTTTCTTCAGATCCCTGGATGTTGCGGTCCAAAAGTCCTGTTGGCAATCCTCAGCTGATACAGTTCAGCCGAGAGGTCATTGATCTATTAAAGAATCAACCGTTTTGCATAATGCCAGTCTCAAAATTTATCCCAACATATCATCATCATTTTGCAAAGCAGTGCAGAGTGTCCGACTATGGCTACTCTAAACTGATGGAACTTTTAGAGGCCGTGCCACATGTTCTACAGGTATTTGGCTGTTTTCTATATTCTGAAACAGAAGCTAGGAATATTAAGGCACGTTTTTTAGGACTGTTTTAGACGACGGTCTTAATAAGCCCCCTTCTCTGCCAGTGGATGGCCGAAGTTACATAACTTTGGCGTATCCACCGCCGATTCTAAATGTAAGTCAGCTTCCTTGCTGTCTTGCATTTAGACCATTTTCTGCTCCTAAACCAGGCGTAGAAAATGATGAATGAGACGGGCCTGCCAGTCTGTCTCCTTCTTTGCCCAAGCCATGCCCTTTTTTTTTTTTTTTTTTTTTTTTTAGACCTGTCATGAGTGGGGAAGAAGTCGCAGATTCTGCCGTAACACAGCGTGTAACAGAGATAATAAATGACCCCCCATTGTCTGTGCAATGAAATGCACCCACCTTATGTATATGTAATACATATTAACCCTAACTTGTATTCATTACTGACTTTTAGATCCTCGGTATGGGCTCAAAACGCTTCTTGACTCTAACTCACAGAGCGCAGGTGAAGCGATTTACCCAAGATCTTTTAAAGCTCCTGAAGTCTCAGGCCAGTAAACAGGTCATTGTAAGAGAGTTCTTACAAGCTTATCATTGGTAAGTAAGGATGGACGATGGGCACCTCTGCAGTGCACAGGGTTTCCTTTAGTGACTTCGGTAGATCCTTTTGTTTATCTTCTGTTTGCTGGCTAACACGGTACAAATATACCGTATTTTTCCGCTTTATAAGATGCACCTGATAAGAAGCACCTAGGTTTTTGAGTAGGAAAATAATAAGAATTTTTTTTTACCCAAAAAGTAAGCTTTTGGTGGGTTTTGAACTAATGGTGGTCTGTGGCTGACGCACTGTTATGGGGGTTCTGTGGCTGACGCACTGTTATGGGGGTTCTGTGGCTGACGCACTGTTATGGGGGTTCTGTGGCTGACGCACTGTTATGGGGGTTCTGTGGCTGACGCACTGTTATGGGGGTTCTGTGGCTGACGCACTGTTATGGGGGTTCTGTGGCTGACGCACTGTTATGGGGGTTCTGTGGCTGACTCACTGTTATGGGGGTTCTGTGGCTGACGCACTGTTATGGGGGTTCTGTGGCTGACGCACTGTTATGGGGGTTCTGTGGCTGACGCACTGTTATGGGGGTTCTGTGGCTGACGCACTGTTATGGGGGTTCTGTGGCTGACGCACTGTTATGGGGGTTCTGTGGCTGACGCACTGTTATGGGGGTTCTGTGGCTGACGCACTGTTATGGGGGTTCTGTGGCTGACGCACTGTTATGGGGGTTCTGTGGCTGACGCACTGTTATGGGGGTTCTGTGGCTGACGCACTGTTATGGGGGTTCTGTGGCTGACGCACTGTTATGGGGGTTCTGTGGCTGACGCACTGTTATGGGGGTTCTGTGGCTGACGCACTGTTATGGGGGTTCTGTGGCTGACGCACTGTTATGGGGGTTCTGTGGCTGACGCACTGTTATGGGGGTTCTGTGGCTGACGCACTGTTATGGGGGTTCTGTGGCTGACGCACTGTTATGGGGGTTCTGTGGCTGACGTGTGTCAGTGAGGTTACTCTGCTGGCCTGACCGCTGCTTTGAGTGAGCTAGTGAGTACTACTACAGACGATTAAAGTAGTTTAACAAAGAGGGAGCCACTGCTTGAGCATTAAAAAAATAAAATTTACATATAAAGACTGCTGTCAGCGGGGCCCGATGTAATTGAGTCCAGTGACTGCACCGGGCCCCGCCGCGAGTGCAACAGCAGTTGCTGCCTCCAGCTCCTCCCATCCCGCTTAACTGATACATCGCAGGCTGCACTGTGCACTAGTGCGTCTTATAAAGGGAAAAATACGTTTTATTTTTTGTTTTTTTTTCTGTACCTATGCATTCCATTATAACGATCGTGTTCCTCCTGCCACTTCCTACTGTGTTGTCAGGTAGTTTCCCCTTCATCAGAAAAATTATCTCCTCTTTCCAGCTATGTGTTTTTGTTACCTTGCTTGTGATTTATAACAGGTGCTTTTCAAGAGACTGGGATGTCACAGAATATGGAGTATGCGAGTTGGTTGACATAGTATCAGAGATACCTGATACCACAATATGCGTTACTCAGCAAGAAAATGAGATTGTGATCTCAATTCCTAAACGAGGTATGATGAACCCTGGATTGCAGTTTGTAATAACCTATCCACTTGCCATGCCAAACTGTAAATACCGAGAAAGGCTAGCCGGTTTACAGCAGGTGCATACTTTGGGGTGTGGAAATGTCCATGCCCAATGCCAATTTCTCCCTATTTAGCAGAGTACCCTTGACACAAACTATTACCTTACTCTGAAATTCAGAACTGGATCAAGAGGTTCACTAAGACTACATACAATGGATTCACACAACGTACGTGTTCTGTTGATCTTTTCCAAAATGGGTTTGGACCCAGCGGAGTGAATTCAAAAACTGTCCTCAACCCGCCACAGGTTCTTAGGATTTGTGATGCTTTTACTGGCAACAGTAGAGTACATTCACACTGCACATTTGTCATATGAATCAGGAAAGCTGCCAGTATAGAATTCAGATAGACAAATATATCATTCACTTGACTAAAGCCAAAAGCATATCTATACTTTTGAGTGACCCCTCTATGGAATGGACAATACTGTTTTATTTACTAGGGCATATACGGCACTGTACAGGTTCTTTTAACATGAGTGCCTGGTTACCTATACAGAAGAGAGAGACCGGCCCTCAGTAGTTAAATCTTGTTTCTTTAATTATCATATAGATACAGTATTGTGACGCGTTTCGGCTCTAGCAAGAGCCTTCCTCAAACAGATGTTTGAAGAAGGCTCTTGCTAGAGCCAGAACGCGTCACTGTTAACTATACAGTGGCATAAGTCAGTCATCCATCGGGCAATCCTCCAAGGTAGACAGCAAGCGCAGTGTGAATGCATTGAATACTGCAATCCATGTGCTTGTATGGTTTTCATTGCCAGAAATTTCTGCCACAAATCTGCTGTGTGAATATGCTCTAAGGCTACATTCAGACGACCGTAAGTGTTTTGCAGATCCGCATAGCAGATACCGGCTTTGTGTGCACAGGGCCATCCCTATATAGAAATGGCTATTCTTGTCTGTGATTGCGGACAAGAATAGGACTTGCTGTATAATTTTTGTGGGGCCACGGAACGGAAAAATGGATGCGGACAGCACACATGTGCTGTCCGCATCTTTTGCAGCCCCACTGAAATGAATAGGCCCGCACCTGTTCCGCAAAATTGCGGTGCAGATGCGTACCTAGAAATATGGGCGTCTGAATGCACCCTAAGGGCCACAGCACTTGGACAATCGAGTTTGTTCTTCAAAAAATGGTAATTGAGGAAAGATCTACAAATACCTAATAACGCGTGTCTGCTCTTTTATATCTCGACAATAAGTAAATACCTTTTTGTACCAATTGTTCTAGAACGTACCCCAGAAGAGATCGAAAGGACAAAGCAGTTTTCTAAGGAAGTGGTGGACTTGTTGCGTCACCAGCCTCATTTCAGAATGCCATTTAATAAGTTTATTCCATCCTATCACCACCATTTCGGCAGGCAGTGTAAACTTACGTATTACGGGTTTACCAAACTGATTGACCTCTTTGAAGCCATACCAGAAGTATTACAGGTGAGTAAAAGAGGTCATTAGATCTCCTAGTAGTCACACAGCATGCGATGTGTTGTGGTTGCGCAGCATGCGATGTGTTGTGGTTGCGCAGCATGCAATGTGTTGTGGTCACTCTTTGTGTCATTTTAATTTTTTTTATTGGAGGTTTATAGTGTACAAAATACAAATCCTTGCTTTGTTGTCACACCCTTACATATAGTTTACCAAGGCATGCTGCTGTTACGCCAGACTCCGGGGGCCATCCACAAGTTTATAGGGCCTCTGTTGGATTACGAATGTACCGTGAATATTTCATGCATCCAGTGTCCTTTCCTATCCCACATCCTTGTAGATGTGTAATGCGCACAATGAATGGGATCATAAGGGCTTCATACAACGTAAATCCTCTACTCCCCGCTTATAGGTCTGAAATCTCTGCATTGCTCACTCTTGTAGGTTTTAGAATGTGGTGAGGAAAAAATGTTGACCCTGACAGAAATGGAGCGTATTAAAGCTTTAGCTTCCCAGCTTGTAAAACTTCTACGCTCTCAGAAAGACTCCTCCTTAATGATGCCTGACTTGCTTACTGAATATAGCAAGACGTTTGGCTACAGCCTGAGGCTCCACGACTATGACGTCAGCTCTGTACCAGCACTGATGCAGAAACTATGCCATGTTGTTAAGGTAACCGAACCTCTAAAATGTCATGCAGCATCCATTCTGCACATTGGGAGGATGGTACTATATCACAGTGGTGGTGTGCGTAGCTTTATAGACTTGTCATGGGTGCACAGGCTGTTGGGGTGGCTACAGATCAAGCATTGTGCTGGTGGAGAGAGAGAGATTATATTAAATGTTTGTCAGTCTACACTTCACATCTCATTTAATCTTTTACTGACAAGTGGAGAATTATGCTATAGTGTTGGTGTGTTGCTTCTTTTCAGATTATAGACACTGTCTCGGGGAAGCAGATCCAGCTGATCAACCGAAAGTCACTGCGTTCCCTAACTGCACAGCTCCTAATTCTGCTCATGTCATGGGATGAGTTGTCTCTACTCGCCGTCAATCAGCTACGGCAGATATACAAAAGTATCCATGGAGTTCCACTTAATCCATGTGAATATGGATTTGTGTCCTTGACTGAATTACTAAAAAGCCTTCCCTACTTGGTTGAGGTATGCTGTGCTGTGATTTCATTTGGTCCCTATTCACACTATTTTGTTAGATGTTATTGTGCAGTTGGATACTTATCAAATCCCATTCACATACTGTGCCAGGGAGGTACATAGTTTACACCACATGTACTGAAATGAGAGGGCCCTTAGGGGTTGGGGAGTCAAAGTGTTTATTTTTTTTGTGTTCCACTACCTGCAACAACTTTTGAAATTTGTCATCTTTTGCATAATGGTGGGTTTACATGGCCCTATAGTCAGGCAGATTATCAGGGACGAACATTCCTCTGAACGCCCATTCCCGACAATCTGCACTTCTAATGGTGTCATTCACGCCGGCAAGTAAATTATCATTTCTGGGCAGCAGATCGTGCTGTCTAAACAGGGATCTGCTGCCCAAAAACAATGCAGCTGTATGAGGGTGAGCGATTGCAATAGCAATCCCTTGTTCTAAGGGTTCATTCACACGTCCGCAATTCTGTTCCACATTTTGCGGAACGGAATTGCGGACCCGTTCATTTCTATGGGGCCACACTATGTGCTGTCCGGATCCTCAATTTTGTTCCCGAAAAAAATAGAGCATGTCCTATTAGGCATTTTCTATTATAGTGCCGGTGATGTGCAGTCTGCAAAATGAGGAGCGCACATTGCCGGTGTCTGTGTTTTGCGGATCTGTAAATCGCATACGGATGTGTAAATGGACCCTCATACTGTGGAAGTTATTGCTGCATGTAAATACAAAGCTTCACCCCCACTTAATGAGAAGCCAGTTGTTTGGGTAATCGACTGCTCCTCGGGCCATGTAAACCCACCAAAAGAGCGTGTACAGTTTGTAAGATGTCTATTCCTTTTACAGGTGCTTACAAATGACATGAACGAAGACTGCCTGCAGCTGACATCCCTGTATTTGTTTGCAAAAAATGTCCGTTCGTTGCTGCATACTTACCACTACCAGCAGATCTTCCTACATGAATTCTCAACTGCTTATAGCAAGTATGTTGGAGAAGGGCTGCAACCCAAGCAATATGGCTTCAACAGCCTGGAAGAGCTATTGGGAGCAATTCCACAGGTAAGTTATCCGTTTAGGAGGTGAGGACATGTAGACTATCTTTGTGTATGGCCAAAGTAAAAGGGATTGTCTAGAATTTTTTATTTATAATTTTTTTAAATCTATTTAAAAAAAGGTTTCTTGTGAATGGCATTGGGGGACACCGCACCATGGGTATATGCCCAGCTGACACTAGAAAGAAAGTGTTGGCTCCACCCAGGTGGGCTATACCCTCTGCACAGGCACTAGACTAACCAGTTTTACTCTAGTGTCTGTAGGAGGCATACATAACATGCATTATTTTTTTTTATTTTTTTTTGCCGGTCTTGCTGCTTTTTATTTTATAAAAAAATAATAATCTGAAGGTCTCGACCTGCTGCAGGTTGGGGCTCAATCATGGGTTTCCACTTTTTTTTTTTTTTTAACTCGTTTTATTGAAGTTTAATAAAGAGGCATGGACATTACATTATGATAGTGATATATCCCGCGCAGGGGAGATCCGACCTTTATCTCATAACAGTAAAAGGTGATTGCTTTGTACATACATTCTAGCAAATTCCACAATGGAGCCTATGTCAAGGCTAATTAAAGAAAAAGTGTCCAGAACACAAGAGTCCAAGTTTCATTGAGCTGCTGACGAACAAGTGTCATCTGACGCTGAATACATATGTAATGGGTGTAAGGACAGAGGGGAAGAGCACCACTCTTCTCCCCTCCCCGTACTTTTAGAAATTTCTGAGGACACTTCCGGTGTATAAAAACGAAGTTTTGCATGGTTGACCAGCACTTTCCACTGGCCTATTGTGGGTGTTCTATCTGCCATCCACCTCAGGGTTATGGCCTTCCTGAAATAGAATAGAGCTTTCCCCAGGAAAATCCTCTGATAGTGCGGCCACTTCTCCTCATCCAATACTCCAAGGACACATATTTTGGCACACACCGATACCGGGGTGGGAACCATGGTTGACAGAACATCCACCACTCTCCTCTCCTCCAAAAAACCCGTAAGTGCTCACACTCCCACATCAAATGCCAGAAGTCTGCCCCAGGGGTATGACACCTACTGTGGGTTAGCCTGCCCATTTTGTACAGTCTAGTGGGAGACGGGTAGCTTCTGTGCAGTATATACAGCTGGATCAGTCTATTATTGATCGAAGGGGAAACCCTAGTGGGGGGGTCAACAAAGCCTCCTCCCAATCCTCTGCAGATAGTGTCGGTATGGAAACTTTCCATCTATCCTCCACCACAAGGGGCTGAAGCAACATACGGTTGCCGAGGAGATGTGTATACACCACAGAAATGACCCCCCCCCTAGGTCCCTGAGATCTTAGTACTCCGATCAAGGGGAATTTGGAGATGCCCCGCCCCCCACCACCAAACTGAGCCCTAAGGGCGTGCCGCAGCTGAAGATAGCGGAAAAAGAGGACGGGGCACCCCAAACCTCCCCCGAATCTGCTGGAAGGAGCGCAGGACACACCCCTCATAAAGGTCCTCAAGGGTTAGTACCCCATGTTGTCTCCATACAGTAGTTCCTTCTAGGATTGCTAAGTGTCCTTAAATGCGTGTAATTTGGCAGTATTCCATACCTGATTAGCCTGTTTGTTTATAGGAAGCAATCGCCTAGGCGCTGAGTGCAGGTTTTCTAATACTGGCCAAAGGGTGGACATGTGGAGATACTCCCGTAGACAATATTCCGCACCAGTTAAATCTCCCGGTGACACCCATGAAGATATCTACTTCAGCTGGCTAGCAAATGTAATACAGGAAGAAGTCAGGTAAGGCGGCTCCTCCCTGTAATTTAGACCTTCGCAGCACACTGAGGGAAAGCTTTCTTCTAGCCTTACCACCAGACAAAAGCAGCAGTCATGGAGCGTAGTCGATCAAAGAAGGCCCTAGGGACAGGCACACAGGCATGTGCTAGGAGGTACAGGCCCTTCGGAAGTAGTATCATCTTGACTAAATTTAATCTTCCCATTACCGAAAGTGGCAGGGACTTCCACGTTTTGAACTTATCAATAAATAGAGATTCTAGGGGGACTATATTCTTGGCAAGTGACATGAAAGGATCTTTAATAATATCACAGCCTGATGTACGTTAAAATAAAAAAACAAAACCTTTATTAAAAGTCTGTTTAAAAGGGGCAAAAAAGCCTATATGTCACTGTCTGTGACCATCAGGCAACCAATCTCCAAGCTGCACAGGGAGGGGTAACAATAACTCCTCTGTGCAGCTGAGAGACTGGGCTAGAACCTCAACTTGCTAGCTGGTAGTTGCTATAAGAAAGCAAGTCAGAGTAAAGGGCACGGAAACCGATGTGAATGAACACACATGTGTGTGTTGGAGTGACCCTAATGATTATCTGCAGATATGGTTGTGCCACCTGGTGGTTGGGTCGCAAATAACTAAATACTCAAGATCTCCCTGGTATATCAGTTGGCCTAATAAATATCCTTATGCTGTATAGGAGTCCAGGCTAATCTAAATGTGCAGCCTGCGGCCAGTATATAAGTAACAACCATATATCGGCAGCCAGTAATTATGGCTAATAACAGTCACTCATAGCCAGTATATTTTGGCTCCATCCACACACCTGTAGCCAGTATGTTTTGGCTACCATCCATACATCACATACACACTCCACACTCCAAGGCTATAGGATATAATACTGCATCAAGTGCAACCCTGCCTAGAGAGCCGTGTCCAATTAATAAGCAACAGCTCTACGCGTTTCACCGTGACTTGTGATTGTCACGTATCTTCAGGAGCTATTTAATGACTGTGTCAAGACAATAAGCCGCACTGTGGTGTGCTATGGCTTTGGCGCTGTGATGGCCGCGCGCGGCCGATACAACGTCGAGTTCATATGGCCAAAGCCCCGCCTATCAACAGGGGTGTGCCTGTGACATCGCCAATCAGAGGTGAGGGGCGGGCTCGATAGCTCTGCCCTCTGACCGGCCAATGCCGTCATGATTCTTACCCTTCCTGGAACATATGACGCTTAGCGCATTAGAAGGGGGAATGAAGATCGCGGCCCTCATATTGTCACCTGATACCAAGAGTATCCACTTGCAACGATCCATCGGAATATGTGTTAGCCAGAAAAAGTAGGTACCGATCCCCATCTGATCACATGTGACCGGCGGGGAGGGGCAACCCGATACAACAATAAACTCTGATAGTGTCACTATAGTATGCAGCTGGCCAGTGTACACTAAGCACATGCCCAGATACATACATAGGTACTCTGGCCATATATTCTATATGCTCAGTTGTGACTTAGCTATCAATATAAACACACATCTGAACATATGAGGTGTATGACCAGTGTACATGAATGTCCATCAATGTATACGCAGCTACATCAAAAGGAAAAATAGAGAAAAAATGAAGAAACCGTAATGTCATGAAGCAGCATATAGGAGATATATAACTCTAATATAAGATGAAACACATCCTCATGTAGATGGTGTGGCTACTACATTAGATGAAACTGGCGAATGATATGGCCTCATTTAACCCTTGTGGTTGAACTGTCTGCAACTTATAAATCCACATTGCTTCTTTTCGTAATAGGGGTATGTCGATGTCACCTCCACGGATTGATATCTGTACCTGTTCAATCCCCTGTACTTTCAACACACCAGGGTCACCGTCATGCATCTCACATACATGGCGCGCCACTGATGTGTCCCGTTTATTCCGGATATCAGACATATGTTCGCCAAACCTACGTCTCAATTCACGCCTTGTTTTGCCGACGTATTGTGACCCACATTGACAACTGATCAAATACACAATACCTATAGAAGTACATCTGATGAAAGAACGTATATTGTACCTTTTTCCTGTTGTATGGCTGGTAAAAAATCCGCCTCTCAGGACGTTCCTGCACATAATACATGAACCACAGGGAAAAGTGCCCTTGAGGGTATTTTTCAACCAGGTTTCAGACTTAGGTTGTGTGTATAAACTGTGTACCAGGTGGTCACGTAGATTAGAACTACGTCGGTACGTAATTGAAGGATAATCCGGAATTGATCCCCCAATATCTGGGTCAGATTGCAATATGGACCAATGATTTTGTAAAATGTCACGAACATTTTTGTGAGCTTTATCAAACGTTGCGACAATTCTAGGCGTAGGGTCTTCGATACTTCTTGGTTTTGGAACCAAGAGTTGGGTGCGGGCTGTAATCATAGAGTGATGGAACGCTTGTTTCAGAGTATATTGTGGATACCCCCGATTGGTGAATCGACCTCTAAGGTCAGATGCAGCGGCTCTAAAATCACCTAGCTCCGAACAATTCCTCCTGGCCCTAAGGTACTGTCCCTTCGGGATACCTCTTTTTAGGGCCAGGGGGTGACCACTTTCCCAATGTAGGAGATTATTGGTCGAGGTTTTCTTCCTCAATAGGTTAGTGGTAATTTTTCTGTCGGTGCCAATGGAGATCATCAAATCCAAAAACGCAATCTGTTGTTCTTGTACTTCAGATGTAAAAAATAACCCCATCTGATTCACATTCAGTGCCGCCACAAATGCCTTAAAGTGTTCTCGTGTCCCTTTCCACAGTATCAGCACATCATCAATGTACCTAATCCACATTTGCACACAAGATGTATACTGCTCCATATCATCACCAAACACAACTTCCCTCTCCCACCAGCCCAGGTACAAATTGGCAAACGTCGGGGCACAGGGACTGCCCATTGCGACGCCCCTGAGCTGGTGGTAGATGTGTTGATCAAAGAGAAAGACGTTGTGTTTGAGGACAAAATCCAACAATTGTAAAAGGAAGATGTTATGCTGACGACAATGTTCACCTCTCTGTTGGATGAAGGCCTCGACAGCCCTACACCCAGAGTCATGGGGTATAGAGCTGTACAAGGCCTCAACATCCAAGCTAGTGAGGAGAACACCTTCCTCACACTGAATCCCATCCAACCGTTGTAGCACATCCATCGTATCTCGGGCATAGGACGGTAATGACGTCACAAATGGACGCAAAATGATGTCCAAATACGTGCTCACATTCGCAGTGAGACTGCCTATGCCCGAGACGATGGGTCTGCCCGTCAGCACTGGTCCTGATTTGTGCAGTTTGGGCAGACTATAAAATGTAGCTACAACAGGGGCTATAGGAAGCAAGTAAGCCAGTTCATTTTTGCTGATTAGCCTGTCATCAAAGGCCTGATTCAGCAAAGTCGCAAGCTCATGCCTGAATATAGGGGTAGGGTTGGTTGAGAGACGTCTAAGTTTTAGGGTCCTCAAGTAGGCGGAGACACATTAGACGATAGTCCTCCTGCTCCATCACGACAATGTTGCCTCCTTTGTCGGAGGGCTTAATAACAATAGACGTATCCCTCTCAAGTACCTCTAAGGATTGTCTCTCAGCTGATGTCAGGTTATCCCTTCCCAGGGGTATATCCTCTAGTTTTTGGAGGTCCTGTGTGACTACATGTAGGAAGGTATCAATTGGGGTACTATCACTGACAGGGGGGAATATTTTGGATGGATTCCTCAGATCCGTAAATGGACCATCCCCTTTCATTCTGTCACCCTCTTCAGATATTCCTGCCAACAGCTGGACATCCTGCAAATCCTCTACCTCGATACCCAGCTCATGACATCTTCTCCTGTCATGGATTTTAAAAAACTTTCTCCATTTTAATCTACGTGCAAAAAGCTGCAAATCTTTCACCCAGTTGAATAAGTTAAATTTTTGAAGGGGTACAAATGAGAGTCCTCTCTTGAGAAGCCCCATCTCTGTGGTAGAAAGTGCACGTTTAGACAAATTGATGACTTGAAGTTCGTCTACTTGGGGGGCCTAGGGAGCTTTCTTCTGGTGCAATAGATAGTCTGACACCGGTGGGAAATCTAAAAAACCTCCACGGGAACCTCTCCCAGATCTACCTCCTTGCTGGGAGCTGCGAGCTCTACGACCTCCTCGTCTATAACCCCCCCTTCTGTGTCCAACTCAGCCGCAACTGGACGTTTAGGTCCAAAATCAAAAATGAAGTCACTGATATCCCTATTAAACAGATTATGTTTTCTCTCCTTCACTTGGCAGGTGAACCGCTCAATATTCTGCTGTAATAGGGATTCTTTCTTGGTAAAGTCAGTGTGGTCACTGAATTTCTGAGCCTGTGCAACAGCCTCCTTCAGTTCAGCCTCACTATTGGATAGATGCTTCCGTTCTTCCTCTACCAATAGTTTCATCAAACGGAGGGAGCCTTGCAATGGATTCCTGCTCCCACCTTTTGAGAAACTCAGGAGACCGTAATCTTATAACTGGGAGGATTGAGTTTCTCAAGCCCCTTGGCACTATATTGTTCTTGAGATAAGTGTCAAGTGTTTGCACTTCCCACCAACATTTCACGTGGTTTTTATAGACCCTATTCAAGTTTTTGAAAGAGGCAGTAACACTAGTCTGAATCGATTGTGTAGGTAGCTCTTTTTCGGAGAACACCTCCTTAGGATCCCCTAGCCAGCATTCAGAGCTCAGATCATGGGACAAAAAGCCTGCCATTCCCCAGACTCGAATAGATTCAAAATAAATTCACACTAAATAATTAGATAAGTAGACGTACCAAAATACTAATAATATCACAGCCTGATGTACGTTAAAATAAAAAAACAAAACCTTTATTAAAAGTCTTTTTTTTTTTTCTTTTAACGTACATCAGGCTGTGATATTATTAGTATTTTGGTACGTCTACTTATCTAATTATTTAGTGTGAATTTATGAAAGGATCTTTACCCAAGTATTTGAAGTGATCAACCACCGGCAGATTCGGATTGTGGAGCCGTGGCGGCCAGTCATGTGACCATAGGGGCATGATGGCAGATTTCCTCCAGTTTATGTGCAAGCCCGAGTAAGTGCAGAATTTCTCTATTACATCTATTGCACCTGGGAGTGTGCTTTCAGGCTCACCCATAAACAGGAGGAGATCAGCAGCATACAGGCCTATTCTTTCCTCTCTGCTACCTATAGTTACTTCCAAAAAGGACCTATTCTGTCTTATCCTCAGGGCCAGATGTTCTATTGCCACCGCAAATAACAGTGGAGACAAGATGCAACCCTGCCTGGTTCCTCTGGAGATGACTCAGAGTGCGTCCCATTAACTAGGATATTAGCTGTAGGTCTCTGGTACAAGATTTCTAGCCATCTTAAAAACTTAGGACCGCACCCAAAGCCCCCTATAATCTCCAGCAGGAAGGGCCATTCTACAGAATCGAAGGCCTTGGCCGTGTCAAGGGACGCCAAGGCCCAACGCTTCGCCGCTGCCACTCCTATCTGAGCCACAACCTGCGCCCTTCTGACATTGTCAGAAGTCGTTCTGCCTGGGATGAAGCCTGCCTGGTCCTTGTGTACAATGGAAGTTATTACCTTGTTTAGACGAGTAGCGAGAAGCCTAGTTAGAATCTTATAATCCAGATTTAATAATGAAATCTGCCTGTAGGAGCCGCATTCAATCAGATTTTTATCTGGTTTCAGAATAACAACAATGGTAGCATCATATAAGGAATCGGGGAGTTGATGCCACTGATGGGCCGCTAAGTATAATTTAAGGAGTTGGGGCCCTAGAATGTCATTATATTTGGAGTACACCTCCACAGGGATCCCGTCAGGTCCCGGGGCTTTCCCAGCAGGCAGCTCCTTCACAGCCAGTTGGATTTCCTCCAGCGTTATATCTTCGTCTAGTAGGTTCCTGTCCTCCGGACTCAGCCGAGGGTGGAGGACCTCTGATGGGTACTCTCGCAGCTCCTGAGCGTTATATTGTGCTGCAGAACTGTAAAGAGTCTGGTAAAAGCCCCTAAAGCTGTTCAGGATGCCATCCACTGAGTCTACAATCGGGCCCTCAGGGCTCTGTACACGTATGCCAGGGGGAGACATATGGTTGGTTCTAGCTATGTGGGCAAGAAGCCTTCCTGCCCGATCCCCAGACTCGGACTGCTGTTTCAAAAAGAACAACCTGCGCTCACTTTTTTCTTTGAGATGCATCAAGTATGATCTACCTCTAGCCATCCACTCGTTTCTGTTCTTCTCTGAAGGGTCAGAGCGAAACGACACCTCAGCCTCCTTACATTTTGCGCGCAACTCCAGTTCGTTACGCATAGACTCCTTTTTAACGTAGGATATAGAGGATTTTAAGCAGCCTCTCAGGTAAGCTTTTAGCGTATCCTAAAGCAATAAATCATCCGTCTCCTCACTCTGCATCTAAGAATACTTGAAGCTGATCAGGGACTCATTTGGGGTCATCAGAGAAAGCCAGAAGGGATGAGTTCTCATCTTTCCTCCCCTAGGAATAACGCCTGACAACCTTAATCGCGCCAGTACCGGGGCGTGGTCCGATGGACCCTGTGGTTCATACTGAATGTCTTCAAGATCAGGGAAAACTGCAGCATTGCCCAGAATAAAATCGATCCTAGATAGAGCGCCTCTAGCAGACGTGAAACAGGAGTATTCTCTCTGGTGTGGATGTCTGAGTCTCCACATGTCCAGCCAACCCATCTCTGCAGTAATTCTGTACAGGATAGTAACAGGGGAAAAACAGTCAACCCTCTCCCCCACTTGATGAAATCTGTCCAGGCTCTCCTGCATCACCATATTAAAATCCCCCATGCAAAGCAGTCGGGCATTAGGATATTGAACAACAAAGCCCAATGTCGTCTGGAGCAAGGCGAGATTAGCAGGGGGAGGATTGTACAGGTTAACTACAACATAGGGAGCATTATTAATAAACCCATATACAAATATGTACTGTTCCTCTGAGTTTACCACTGATTGCTGAACCTCCCACTTAAGGCTCCTGTGGACTAGTAGGGTCACTCTAGAATGTGAGGTGGCATACGCTTGCAATGACCATTGAACCCACGGTTTGATAATTCTCCTAGTCTCGGGTGTTATGAGTTTCCTGTAGACCTAAAATATGAGGGCTATATCTCCTTTATATGTGAGAATACAGCGATCCTCTCTTCGGTGCACCCAAGCCTCTCACGTTCCAGGACATCACTGTCAGGGACCCCTGGATAATACGCAAAATCCTTATCCATACACAGCAACACCTCCAATCTGGAATAATTCCTCCCTTCATCTCTGGTAATTTCCACTCCCTCTCACCCGAGTAGTGGCTATTTATGATCCATGCCTTCAACATAAAAAGTAGCATATAAGTTTGCATACAATAAACTATCAACCAGGAATATACATATAGTGCAAGCACAACTCTAGTCTGCACCATGGCTAGATGTTCGGGGACCTGCATAGTGTATAAGATGTTAACCCCATGCCGGTAGCCTAACGTTCCCGAACTTACATAAAATCGAGCTGTAGGGGCAGGTAAGTAGAAATAAACATAAAACCTTTAGGTAACAAGGCTTAAACAAGACTGTTAAACAGGTGAGCCGCAAGGGCTGAGAAGCAAAGTGTCCCAAAATATGCAAAGGATATACATGTGGTCGGCAACATGGCACCGCAATGGTGCACCACGGCGACTGTTACTTCTTGCCGGATGTCATTGCAAGTATATTATCAGCGAGGTCTCGGGCGCCTAGAGATCCAGTCCTCCGCTTCTTTAGGGTCAGTGAAGAAGACCAATCGGTCGCCGTCTACAACACGCAGGCGTGCAGGGTAGGCCATTGAATACTACAGATTCAGTTCTCTAAGGCTTCTCTTGACAGAGATGAAAGTAGGTGAACGCATTGCACCCGCACTGAATACCGACCCATTCATTTCTATGGGTCTGTTCACATGAGCGGTGATTTTCACGCATCACTTGTGCGTTGCATGCTCTATATTCAGCGTTTTTCACGCAACGCAGGCCCTATAGAAATGAATGGGTTTGCGTGAAAATCGCAAGCATCCGCAAGCAAGTGCGGATGCGGTGCGATTTTCACGCACGGTTGCTAGGAGACGATCGGGATGGAGACCCGATCATTATTATTTTCCCTTATAACATGGTTATAAGGGAAAATAATAGCATTCTGAATACAGAATGCATAGTACAATAGGGCTGGAGGGGTTAAAAAAAAAATAAAAAATCATTTAACTCACCTTAATCCACTTGATCGCGTAGCCCGGCATCTGCTTCTGTCCCCTTTACTGAATAGGACCTGTGGTGAGCATTAATTATAGTTCAAGGACCTGTAATGACGTCACTCTGGTCATCACATGGTACGTCACATGATCTTTTACCATGGTGATTCACCATGGTAAAAGATCATGTGACGTACCATGTGATGACCGGAGTGACGTCATCACAGGTCCTTGAACTATAATTAATGCTCACCACAGGTCCTATTCAGTAAAGGGAACAGAAGCAGATGCCGGGCTACGCGATCAAGTGGATTAAGGTGAGTTAAATGATTTTATTTTTTTTAACTCCTCCAGCGCTGTTTTATAACCATGTTATAAGGGAAAATAATACAATCTACAGAACATCGATCCCAAGCCCGAACTTCTGTGAAGAAGTTCGGGTTTGGGTACCAAACATGTGCGATTTTTCTCACGCGAGTGCAAAACGCATTACAATGTTTTGCACTCGCGCGGAAAAATCGTGGGTGTTCCCACAACGCACCCGCACATTTTCCCGCAACGCCCGTGTGAAAGGGGCCTAAGAAGTTAGCTGGGTCTCGACCTTCTGCTCTCTCCGGGATGCCTAGAATCCGCACATTGTTGCGCCGGGCCCGGTTCTCCAGGTCGTCACACTTCTGATGCTACAAGCTGACAGACCTTTCCACATCTTGTAGTCTCATGTTAAGTGGTCTGGTGAGATCCTCCAGAGCTGAGACTCTGTCCTCGGTTTGGCGCACCCTCTCTCTGAGCTGTCCTGCCTCAAGAGACCCAGGTCCACCCGTACCTCTCTGATTTTGCAGGTGAGAGAAGATTGGCAAGAAGAGATTGCCGTCAGGAGCTGGTCAGGTGATTTCCACCGATGCCAGCCTTGCGGGTTGGGGGGCGGTCTTTGGGTCTCTCACAGCCCAGGGTCAGTGGGGAAGTCTTCACTGCAGATCTATGTCCTGGAGCTCAGGGACATTTTCCTAGCTCTTTCCTGTTGGACTCCCCTCCTCAGCGGTCTCCGGATCCAGACAGACAATTCCACTGCTGTGTCTTATCTGAACCACCAGGGGGGCACCAGAAGCGCGCCAGTCCTGAAGGAAGCCTCCCGCATCCTGCGGTGGGCGGAAGAACATGTTCCCGCCCTCTCCGCTGTACACATCCCCGGAGTTGACAATTTAGCGCCTGAGGAAGTCTGCTGCCCATGTCTCGACCTAGGCGAGTGGTCTCTCCACCCAGAGGTGTTTCTCCAACTCTGCCAGCATTGGGGAACCTCAGACGTGGACCTCTTTGCCACTCGGGGCCCTAAGGCTCTGTCGGACGCCCTTGTCCTTCCATGGTCCCAGTTCAGCCTACTGTACCTCCTCCCTCCCATTCCCCTTCTTCCTCAGGTGCTCAAGCGCCTCAAAACAGATCGGGTTCTGGCGGCCCCAGCCTGGCCTGGCCGGGCGTGGTACACAGATGATCTCGTGTTCCTGCTCGCCGACGTCCCATGGCGGCTCCCACTGCGTCCCGACCTCCTTTTCTCAAGGTCCGCTGTCCCACTGGAGTTTACCTCAGCTTCATTTAACGGCGTGGCTGTTGAGGCCGAGGTCCTGAAGTTCCGAGGTCTCTGAGTCTGTCATTCAGACCATGCTTCACGCACGTAAACCCCAGTCGGCCAGGATTAACCAATGTACCTGGAATTCTTTCTTTCTTTCTTTTTCATTTTTTTTTTTTTTTTTTTCTTTTTTCTTTTTTTCTCTCCAGGGGGTCGCTCATCGTGTTTTTCCCCCCCTCCCCCCCCCCCCCCCCCCCCCCCTTCCGTTCTCCTGTGGAACCCTGGGATTTAAATCTTGTCTTTAGATGCCCTTCAGTCCCACCCTTTTGAGTCCTTGAAGGAGATCTGTCTTTCGTCTCCTTTTTAAAGTTGCCTTTCTAGTGGCAATTACGGTACCTCCATTCAGAGTCTCAGAGTTGGCGGCGCTCTCTTGTCGATCCTCCTTTTTGGTGTTTCACCAGGACATGCTGGTCCTACGACCAGTTCCCTCTTTTCTTCCCAAGGTGGTTTCTTCATTCCACATTAACGAGGAGATAGTTCTGCCCTCTTTCTGCCCCAACCCCTCTCATCCCAGAGAGTGGTCCCTCCACCGCCTGGATGTTCGGGCGCTTCAGCTATATATTCAGTTGACTAAGTCCTTCCATCGTTTTGACTCCCTCTTTGTGGTTCCCAAGGGCCTCCGTAAGGTTTTACAATCCTCCAAAGCCACAATCTCCCGCTGGATTTGGTCGGCTGTCAAGGAAAACTGTGGGATCATGTTCCCCCTTTTCGATTGACCAGTCACCCCACTAGGGCGGTCAGGGCTTCTTGGGCCGTCCGGCATCAGGCCTTGGCTTCCCAGGTCTGCAAGGCCGCCACCTGGGCCTCAGTTCACACGTTTCAAAGTTTTATCACATCCATTCCCTGGCCTCTGCTGATGCCAGTCTGGGTTGCAAGGTTCTGCAAGCGGCTGTGCGTTAGGTGCTCCGCATGGCTGTTTCTTCCCTCCCTCGGGGACTGCTTTGGGACGTTCCATGGTGCTATGTCCCCCAATGCCATTCGCGAGAAAAAAATGTGTTTTTGTACTTACCGTTAAATTATTTTCTCGTTGGATGCATTGAGTGACAGATTTACCCCCCATTGTTTCGTTCTTGGTTCCGGTTTTCCCGGGATTCCCCTCTCTCTGATTTAGGACATGTTGGCTTCTCTCGTTCTGGTTTTTGGTGCTCCTACTGCTTTAGTACCAACTGGTTAGTCTAGCGCCTGTGCAGAGGGTGGAGCCAACACTTTTTTTCTTTCTAGTGTCAGCCTCCTAGTGGCAGCTGGGCACATACCCATGGTGCGGTGTCCTCCAATGCATCCAACGAGAAAAGGATTTTACAGTAAATACAAAAATCTTTTTTTTTATTTTTTTTTTAAATGGGACTTTCAGAAGATAGTAGCATGTCCTTTTCATTTTGTACGAAAGAAGGTGTAGCCAGCAGCAACAAATTTATCTTCATTTACACCAGTTTTGTGATGCAAGTGAAGCCAGAAAATTACAATGGCTCCAATCTGTCTTGGATTTCTGTCTAGGTGCACAGACTGCTGGAGTATGTGCCTAATAGGATGAGGTGTGTACGTCCTCCAGCAGTACAAGGGGTATCAAGGCGCCGGTATTGATAAATCTCTCCCTAGTGTTTCTACAATTTTTTTTAATATTTTTTTTTTTCTCTGATCTGCTCAACAAGAGGGCAGAGCTTAGTGGACAGTGGTGGAAAAGGGGTGGTACAGAGCCTTAGATGTGGCATTTTTAACTAAAATTGTGCCACAATTCTAGCAGAATAATCAGACCTAAATTAAGCCAGCCAATAGCTTGTATAGAGTCGGAGAAAAGTTGTCTATACCAGCACCACATGTACCATGCAGCCTGATCCCCTGCTGCAGGTCTAGACAGCCTGACTAAGCTTACACCATCTGCAGGATTAGTAAATCTGGGCCACTGTCTGGCTTGCATGTCAGCAGTCTTTTGGCGCTTTAAGCCTTTATAAGGGTACAGTTACATTCGCACCGCCATATGTATTTTGCGGTCCTTAAAATAAGGATGACTTCCATGTTGCATACTTTTCTTTTACGGACCGGTTGACCACATTTTGCTGCCAAGTACAAGACATGTTCTATCATTTGTGGAACAGACCTATGGATGCGGACACTGAAGACATCTGTCTGCTTTCCGCTTGTCCATTCAGCAAAAGATAGAACATGTCCTGTTCTTGGCTGCAAATGCAGATCACTGACCCTTGAAGTCGATGGGTTTGCAGCCAAAAATTTAATCTGATGCAACATGGATGTCATCCATATTTTGGCTGATCTACATTTTGAGGACTGCAAAATACATGCAGTTGTGTGAATGCCACCTCAAGCTGAAGGAAATAACTGACTGGGTTTCAGCCTGTCACTTCAAGCAATTACGTCTAAGCTGGAAAAAAAAATAATGGCCACACCACCAAAACCCCAAGCAGTTCTACTGAACTTGGATCAGCATGAAACTCTGTGGTGAGCCCAGTTTAGTTTGATAAACTGCACAATGGCTGCCTTACAAACCCTAAATTGGGGTATTGGAAAATGAATTTGGGTATGTCCGGTGGTAGTTTACAGAAAATGACCTCCTATTATCATCTTACTTTTAGGTGGTTTGGATTAAGGGGCATGGACATAAAAGGATTGTAGTGCTGAAGAATGACATGAAGGGTAAGTGAAGTTCTCATTACCAGTTATTTATTAGAGGCGACTGTTTTAAAAAAAAACTAAAATAATATTGCAATTCCAGTTTGTCATCAGGCAGAAAAAGAACTCCTGTGCCTCTCTTCACCCGTCGATCTCTTGTGTGGCCCTGTTCCTTCATGCCTTCCATCTCCACAATTGCATCCTGAATCAGTTGTTCAGGAGTTTGGTGACCTCATACAATTTGAAGAACATTTCTCTGGTAAGTTTATTTTACTGACTGGGGCCTCAGAAATCACGGACGGTTCCACCAATCTGTGGGCACAGTGTTATAAAGCAGGAGGGGCTGAGCAGACTGATACATAGTTTTGTGGGAAAAGATTCCGTTTTACATGTCTGCTCATTCTGGGTAGAGGTGACCGGTGGCGGCCCTTGGCATCTCCTGCTCTATAGTATGCTGTCTGTGGATCAGATTGTATGTCCTTTTAAATGACTTTGTATTTTAGCTAAATAATAAGAAAGTCCCCTGTAAATTATCTTACTGTGTGGCATGTCGTGTTTTGTTACTGTACTGCTGAGGGCATCCGCGGGTAGTAGAAGTCTTAGGATGACACAGAGGCAGCAAATGGCTGGATAGAGCTCTTTGCATTGATTAATGGCTAAGGTGCTTTGTCTTGGTGGCCTCATGCAAGAATGTGGAAGTAATGAGGCTTGCTCCCTATTCCCCCTACTAATTCAGGTTCTGGAATCTGATTGGCACCTTTGAGCTCTGTGATGCTAAAAAGCCTTGGGTTTAAATGAGTTGTTCCATGATGCACCCTCTGTCACTTTGCAGGCTCCATTTTAAGGATAGCCATGGGTCCCAGAGGTGGGACCCACACCTATCAGACATTGGAAGCATATTGTTAGGATTTGCCCCTAATGTCTGATAGGTGTGGGTCCCACCTCTGGGACCCATGGCTATCGTTAAAATGGAGCCTGCAAAGTGACAGAGGGTGCATCATGCATGCGTGGCCACCCTCCATTCGTTTCTGTGGGATTGCTGAAAATGGCAGAGCAGCGCACTCGGCTATTTTCAGAAGGCCCCTTGAATTGAATGGGAATCGCACAGTGCAAGCATGGCCATGTGGAAATAGCCGAGCCAGCACTATTTCCTGTAGAAATGAATGTAGGGTGGCCGCACATGTACGGTGCACCCTCAGTCCCCAATGTTCAAGATAGGACGACCTCTTTAGAGGGGTTTTCCGGTTATGATGATTTACTAAGCAAGTGTCCGTGGCCTTCTGAAACAGAAAATTGATACTTTCCTGCTCCAATCCTCTGATGTCTCCATTTTCCGGTACCCCCTCTGTTTTACATCCAGTGGTGCATGTCACTAGGCACCACTCCAGCCAGTGACTGGCTTCAGCAGTGGTGTGATGCTTGTGGCTACATCACTGCTGGAGTGGTGCATGTCACTAGGCACCATTTGGATGTAAACTCTGCGGGAACTAAAAGATGAGGGCAGTGCGGAGGACTGCAGCAACAGGAAGCAGGCAAGTATGAATCTGATGTTTCAGTAGGCAGGCTGCGAGCACTTGCTTAAAAATCGTAACCGGAAAACCCCCACTAAGATTGCACACATTCTATTGCATTTCAATATATGCAATAGCGCTAATGTATTATGATCTGTGTTATAAGAATATTTTATATTTGGGATCTGTAACGTAGCATGAATTCAACAGATTTGAGAATGAGTAAGATTATGCAGACTAAGTGAATAAATATATTTACTAAGTGTGATTAAATATAAGCTGAGACAGATAAATCACATACAGAATAATAAGGAAACAAACCTCATTAGCCTAAAAAATGGGGTAGGGCTCCGGTCGGTCATGCTATAACCCATGGCTGTCTACCAGGTTATAATAAATGACAGACACCCCAGCGTGTACAATACTTGCATCCTACCTAGGATGAAGTTCCTGGTGGAATCACAGTAAATTATTAGTGCAGACCACAGTTCTTCCCATCAGCCCCTCCTGCAGTGTGCATCACGCATGTCTCTGAGATCACTCAGGAATGTGGTCTTATCAGCAGAATGGGGGATGACACAGAAATAATAGGAAAAGGGCACAGAATTAATGGGACAGAACAAATCAGTACTTAAATACCCTTACAGTTCAGGATCTTTTGTAGAGACCTCTCGTGCTCCTAGTTCTAACGTTGAATCTGGAAACCTGCTCATGCTGACTTTCTTTACTGCCAGTCCAACACGAGCTGCACGTGAAAATTTAATATTTTTTAAATTGTGTATAAATTAAATTTTTTGTTTATTTTAATAATGTGGTTTCCTCACAGGCTTGGTGAATGACAGATCTCAGAACACACCGTCTTACTACTTGCTGTCGGACGAGAATGCACCTTCTAATGGTGTAGAAGAGGCAGCAGAGTCCTCTGTCCCTGACCAGACAGAGTCCAGGTTTTCAAAGGAAATGCTGGAAAGCCCAGTCAAGAAACAGAGTCGCAACAGAGTCAGGCTGGCTGCAAACTTCTCATTCGCACCTGTTACAAAATTGTAAGATTTCATTTCTTCACGCCTGCACTAGGACACACAGGGTTCCAGCTTATCTGTATTCTTTACCAAGCCGTGAGCCTGCAGCACGCTTGGTCCTATACCTTTATCTTCTGCTTTAAAAGCTTTTATTTTTTTGAGCATTGATGGCGATTTTGAGACCTTGTTGTATAGGTTTCAGTATATCAATGGTGGAAAACGTTGTGTGCAAAACCAGTTAATTCACTTTTATTTCATCAAGGCCTCTCCATAAATATAACCCCACATCTCGGTGTGACTTTGTCTGGTAGACTGTTTACATCCATTTCTTCAAGCAGTATTATTCTTAAGGCATGGTCGGTCAGCTCGCTGTCAGATCTACTTTTAACCCTTAACTATTTCAAAGGCTCCACCTTCTGCGCCCCTTGTGAAGACAATCTTGCACATTGGCTTTCCCCTTTTCCATATTGGCACTCAAAGAACAAGATACTTATTTGGGGATGTAGGGATTGACTGTTCATGCAGCAAACTTTTAGGAAATAAATTCTGCTAATTTTATTTCTTTTTATGTCAAGGGCTGTTTCAGGTGACTTGTGAGGACTGCGTGAATATATTTTTTGGAAGTTGTTATACAATGTAAAAAAAAAAAAGTGACTTCATTTTGTTTCTGTTTTGCACTGAAGAACTCCGATACCCAGCCATATGATCCAGCATGCCTTTATTTCTTGTGTGATCCACAGATGAGTTTCAAAAAGTCAGATGTGCTTTCAGTTGTTTCGCATTGTCTGGTGGAAAATGTCATCTTGACCGTGTCTTGGGAAAGATGTAAAGTTGTGTGCAAATAGGTTTCTGATTTCTTTTTACATTACTATGCATCAAGTGCATAAATCATGGATGACGGAGCAGTTGCAGATGTAGCACAGTCAACTTCAGTAGATATTGCCATTTCCACTGAAACGGAAGGGGTTGCCTACAAGTGGAGATGTCAAGGTTTTCTGGGTGAACCTTGATTTTGGCTTAAGATTTCTTTTAAGACTTGGCAGACGAGGGGCAGTGATGGTTTGATGGGATGGCATATTTGTCTTTTTAACTGTCTGTAGATGTTTTTATTCATATCGACTGGGTTTTTGGAAACCTTTTTTGTGAGTTTAGGAGAACTTGCAGGATGGTTTGTTTTTTTGAGAAAGGCCACACTTTCAGTAAAGCAGGTGGACTTTGTTTGACTGCATAGTGTCAGAAGGCCTCGGATTCCTTCTAGGCTAGCCTGGCTTTTACAATGGGTTGTATTTGCCAGGCGAGAAATTGTTCCTTTGTAGAACCTTCTACTAAAAGGTTCTACTCTTGTTTTTTGTGTTGGGATCTTTGCAATACGGTTTGAAGAGAGAAGGAAGGGTCCATAGCCATCTCAAACTCAAGTACTTTTACGGAATGGCTATTAAGTTGTTTTACCTTCTATATTTTGCACAAGGATCTTTTAATTGTGGCCACTTCCAGCTGAAAGTTGTAGCTACTGTGTAGGTCGAAGCATTGAGTGTATGTGTCTGTGTTTTCATATTTGTTTCCTTCTGCACTTCTAAGCTCGAGTCCCTGCTAAAGACAGTTCCTCTAGTAATGATGACGGGTTCAGATATGAAGTCCAGAACAAATTATTTTTTTTTTTAAAGGCCGCTTTTAAATAAAGTTCAGTGTAACCTTATGCATGAATTCTGATCATATGGTGGGCATAAGACTATGTATTCAAGCGTTTATGGTTTCATAGCATGTAACTACAAGTCACCTGAAACACTCCTATTACAACATAGTTCTGCAGAGTGATCAAAAAGCTCCTTGCAGCATAAGAGTCAAATTATACTTGGGATAACGGCTATGGATTTTAGTTTCCCTCTACGTGTGGCCATCTCCTTTGGGAAAAATAAATCGACTTTGATATGGATGTAACTTGCGTCCTGCTATAAAATGGACAATGTCTAGTACTTAAGTTTTTCAAATCTGTTTAAAAGAATTCGGGATGAGGCTGGTTTAGTACTTTATTTGGAAGAATAAATGTTTAATTTGTAACTAAAATAAAGAATAACCACTTTGTGGAGGCTTTTGAAGCGGTCTGGGCTTAAAATTATGCACTGTCTTATTTTTTATTTTATTTTTTACTTTTTCTTTCTGTCTTTTTTCCCCCCTCAATTTTAAGTCTCAATACGTCATTTTTGTGTTTTGGGACCAAATTCTTGTGTGTCAATAAACTATTTGCAAGCATTCTCAAGTAGTTTAATTTTTTTTCTTGGTGTGTAAATCAGGTGTCTATGGGCGTGTCAAAGCAGTGATGGGGGAGTGTCTATGTAGATGGGCGGGAGGGGCTATAAACGAGCTGATCGTTAGGGGCAGTGTTGGCACTGTGACAGAGAAAGGAGAAGTGCATCATGGGTTTGGTACATACGGGATCGGAATAAACCATAGTAATTGGTTTGCATGGTGAAAATGAGTCTGGAAAGTCCAAACTGGCAACAAAAAAAATGTATGGGGAAGATGTACATGAGGTAAGTAACTACATGAGCATATCTGTTAAAACCATAGTAATCCCAAATAAAACAAACAAAAAAAAAAACACTTTCTTATCTAGGTCAATATGCATTTTAATGTCGTTAAAGTCAAAGTATTCAGAAAAAGTCACATGTCCCATAAATGAAGCACAGCACAGGAATGAAAGGGATTATTTTTATTTTTTTTTTTATTTTTTTTCCCCCTTTACTTGATATGAATACAAATGGCTTTGTTCTGTGTCATTTTGATCGATGCCATCTACGTCTCGCAGATGAAATGCCACAGTGTTTCAATTTTACAAACGTATAATTCCACTTTGAAATCCACAAAGGTACAAATAATTTATTTACTTAGTCTGAACTTCACAGTATAATAGACCCTAAGACATAAATAATTCTACTGCCGTCACATAACAGTGGTTTTTGCAATGTCCAAGGAAATGCTTTTAACAAATTCTACAAATCGTTTGGAATCTATTTTACACGTATAATTGCTAAAAATATAGTTGCATTATATTCTCAAAATCGGAGCAAAGGAAGTTTTTAAAAATACTTTAAATAAAAATAGTTAAGGTTATCTGTTTCATGTAACTGCATGTTATATAGTAACTGACTCAGCACAGAATTTTCTGGGTAATGGTGACGTTCTCAACCTAATCCGTGGATCCGCAAAACACGCTACGGACGTGTGAATGGACCCTAATGCTGCAACAAAAAACTGAAAAATAAGACCATAAAAAAAAATCAACAATGAAAAGACTAGTCAGAAATGTGGACTACAACTCTGTTTCAAAAGGGACAATTTCACTTTGACCGGACAGACTTCTGGATGATTAAAGGGGTTTTCCAGGATTTTTTTTTTGTATTGATGACCTAGCCTCAGGATAGGTCATCAATACTAGATCGGTGGGAGTCCGGCAACCCCGCCAATCAGCTTTACGAAGAGAAGCCACGAGCCACGCGAGCACTACCTTCTCTTGTTTACCTGCTCGTCATTGACATGACCGCGGTGAGCAGGCAGAATTACAAGAAGCCGTCCTATTCACTTCAATGGGAAGGATCGTTTTTAAGTGTTGTCATTTTTATGTATGGAACATGGTTTTTCATTACTAAAAAGGTCAATGGCCGTTTTTAGTATTGCAAAAAAGATGGGCTGCAGGTGACACATAGGCTCAGTCTTGATTGACACTGCATGTTAATTTCTCAGGAGACCAGGACGCAGACTGCTATTTCTACTAAGTAATCACTCAGGCTGGTACAAAACAGTACTGATTGCTGGCCACCCTATATACATAGATATGCAGGTATCTTGATACATACACGCTCCTCTTAAACATGCTCATTGAGTGATCCATGCGACAGCGAGGAATTCACTATTGGTACACTATTGGTAAATGCGTTGCTGTAATATCTACAGCACGGACAGTTCTTGGTAGCAGGATTCTAGATGCACGTATCCTCTGTTAAGGAACCCATCATCTTGTAGGAGCCTTCAGATGTCTGAACTGAGGCTGTGTGTTACATGACACTGCACTGGGTGGTACCACAGCAATCTTTGAGGATAGCCATCCCTGTCTTTGTTAAAGAAGGTTTAGTTGGCGGTAGTTCCGTTTTCTTCTCGGGAGTGGTACCTGCAGCATCAAACGGACATTGTCATGAGTACAGAATGATTATGGAATTGACAGAGCATCTTACAACCATTATATATCATTGCAATATGTTCTGAATATATTGATGCTAAACATATGTACATATACCCATATTATCTCCTATATGCATTTACCCAAGAGGCTTACTGAAAGGGATTTTTCATAATCTTACTTTTGATACAACACAGATTAGACATAGATTATACAATAACCCTTTTCATGTATTGTATATAGCAGATACCAGTATTGTTTAATGAAGTTTCAGCTGTATCTTGACAAACCTGTTTCCCAAGGCCTCCTAAGAAATACCAGGATTGTTCCAATTGGATCTTGAGACAATATGCGCCCACCCCAAAAAAGCCCTATAAGTATGTGCTGGGAAATAAAGATTTCAGATATTTAACAACCTGAGTTCAGTCTGGGCTGATATTTATCTCCTGATCAGAGCAAATAGGATTTCTCATACTTTTTTCCATTGGGGGACACAGACCATGGGTATAGCTTTAGAGATATTAGTAGGAGGGACACTATGCAAATGAAAGAGCTCCTCCTCCTCGGGCTATACCCCCCGACTCCACCAGGAGGAACTCAGTCTTTGCTTAGTGTCTGGTGAAGGAGGTTGACACTTTCATTCGTCTCCCTTTTGTTATTTTTCTTCCAGCTGGGGATGCAGGTCGGCATTGCGCCTTCCTGGTCCCCCGTGGAGTGCCCGCCGCCGTTTGTTGGACTTTGCCAGGCTGCCTCCATTATCCCCCCAAGAAGGCAAGTGGATCCGGGCTCGACCTGTCAGCTCCGGCATCCCACCAGCTCCTGGGTCACCTGCTGCCACATTCCTCCAGAGCACTGCACTCCTGAGCAAGGAGTCAGATGTCTGAAGAGGTGCATCCCTGCTGGTCCTGGAGTCGAGGGAGAAGATCTGCAGGAGCAGATAAGTATGAAGCTGCAAGGCAGCCATGTCCTCTGTGTCTCCCCCCTCCCTCCCTCCCTACCTCTCTGCTCTGAGACCTATGGGCCTCCTGGGTGAATGGGGATCTAGGTGGCATTGTTGTTCTGTCTGGGGCGCAAGGGTCATGGAGGCACTTAACTGGGCAGGCGTCTCTGGATGTCCCTGCTCCTTCTCTGCCGGCATATCATGTCTCTGAGCACTTCCCCCTCCGGTCTCCGCTTCTCTGGGCTTGCCATCCCCCTTGCTGGGGACGCCTTACTTTAGTTTTTTCCACGCTGAGCGGCGCCGGGGGCCATTTTCTTTCCCTTCTTTACACAGTGAGCTCTTTTCCCGCTCCTATGATGCAATCGGGGGGCGGAGCCTAATCGCGGCCGGGGCGGAGCCTAATCAGAACTCCAGCTCTTTCCTGCTGCTGCTGAGAAGCTTCTCACACTGAACGGCTGCTCCCCCGCTCCTCTCTGGATGCCTGAGCGGTAGGATTTTTTCTCTCTGTACTGATTCCAGTCACTTTTGTGAAGAGACCATCATTCCTAAGACTAAGTCCGGTAAGACCTCTTCTCAGACCCCAATGGGGTCCTGTTGGAGTGTCTGCTCCCACTTTCGGTCACTGGTGCCTGTGCCTCCTGCCCTGCCTCTGGACAGAATCACCTTTCTCCCCCTTCTCTTGCCCAGTCCAGCCTGCGGCCCCCGCTTGGGCATCTGCCATGTCCAGCGCGGCCGCTGATTTGGCAGCCATGTCTTTCATAGAACGTATGTCCGTTTCCAATCCTGCGGCGCCAACCACTCCGTCCCCTCACAGTGGTTCCTGCAGAGGACGCCTGACTACTAAGAGGCAGCGTGAGCGACAGCATCCCTCCTCGGATGACTCCGCTTCTCACCCTCGGCTAGAAGCTTGCTCAGACTCCTCTCCCCCCCCCTTAGGGAGCGCAGGTCTGAAAGGGAATTGTCCGGCTCGGACGAGGTCACGGAGCGGGACCTTCCGCCAAAGCTCTCCATCATGGTGGCTGATCTAGTAGCGGCTGTCCGTGACACCTTTAATCTCCAAGGGGATTCTCCTCCTTCCACTAGGAGGGAGTTCGCCCTTTTTCCTCCCAAAAAACCGGAGGCTGCTGTCTTTCCGGTCCATGAGGAATTTTCCGCTGTCATAGCCAGGGCATGGACCCGTCCTAATCAGAAGTTTTCCGCCACAAAACGCATGGATACTCTCTATCCTTTCCCGGCGGACAGCGTGGAGAAGTGGTCTTCTCCCCCTAGGGTGGACCCCCCCGGTAGCCAGGTTGGCCAAAAACACGGCCCTCCCTGTCCTGGACGGCTCCTCTCTGCAGGATGCTGTGGACAGGTGCCTAGATTCTCTGGCAAAATCCATATTCTCACTGGCGGGCACGTCCCTGCGACCTGCCTTTGCCTCGGCATGGGTGGCCAGAGCTCTCTCAATGTGGCTGCAGCGCCATCACCAGGACCTGGCGGACCAAGGTGCGTCGGCGGACACGCTGGATTTGATTCTCCAGATGTTTCAGGCCTCCAAATTCCTCTGTGAGGCTTCCATGGACATTGGTCCCTTTTTTGCCCGCGTTTCGGCCCTCTCGGTCATTCAACGCAGGAATGTCTGGTTGAAGGTATGGGATGCTGACGCTTCCTCCAAGCGTTCCCTTGCGTACCTCCCCTTTGAGGGTTCCAGACTTTTTGGGGCTCAACGGGATGAGTTCATCTCTGCCGCTACTAGGGGCAAAAGCACTCACCTTCCCCAGGCTAGGGCTAAGCACCCTTTCGGGCGAGGACTTCCGGTTCTTGGTACGAGTCCTTTCGCCGCTTCTCTGCGAACAAGTCGTCGCCTGCTTCCTCTGCAGGAGGGTCACAGGACTCCCGCAAGCAGCCCTCTTTCAAACCCCAGCCTACCTGGCGCCCGAGGACACAGTCGACCCGCCCTTCCGCTCCCAAGCAATCTTCTGCATGAAGTGGCGCCCCCACCCCTCGTGGTGGGGGGCCGCCTGCTTTCTTATCAGCAGATTTGGACTCATGTTCAGGACGCATGGGCTCTAGAGATTGTAACGTCTGGTTACAAGATAGAGTTCGCGTCCAGACCACCGGAACGTTTTTTTCTCCCTCCGCTCCGTTATTATTTATTTTCTTCCAGGGGAGTTCCTCGCGTCCGTGGACATCCATGGCGCTTATCTGCATGTTCCGATCGCAGAATCTCACCAACGATTCCTGCGCTTCGCCATTGGGGCTCGTCACTCTGTTTGTCGCCCTTCCTTTCGGGTTGGCAACCGCCCCTCGGGTCTTTACCAAGATCCTGGCACCGATCATGGCGCTTCTTCGTACCAGGGGCATTCCTTTGCTGCCCTATCTGGACGATATCCTAATAAAAGCCCCCTCGCTTCCGCAGGCCGAGGACAGCGTCCGGATCACTGTTCAGACTCTGGAACAGTTCGGCTGGATAATCAATTTTCCAAAGTCCTCTCTGCTCCCATCCCAGAAGCTCCCCTTCCTGGGAATGGTTTTTGGACACCTTGTCCGCCAGAGTGTTCCTGCCACCCTCCAAGTCCTCCCAGATCCAGGGGGCAGTGTCGAATCTACTGCAATCCCAGTTCCTCTCCATACGGGAATGCATGCGGGTCCTGGGTCTTATGGTGGCCTCTTTCGAAGCCGTTCCATATGCCCAGTTTCACACTCGCTTGTTACAACTGGAGATCCTTTCCCTCTGGGACAAAAACCTCTCGGGGTCTAGACGATCGCATCCGCTTGTCTCAGCGGGTTTGGGCAGCTCTCTGTTGGTGGCTATCCCCATTGAACCTGAGGTCGGGGAGATCCTTTCTCCTTTTCTCCTGGACGGTCGTCACCACCGATGCCGGCCTCCTGGGTTGGGGCGGCGTTCTCCAGTCTCGCACGGTTCAAGGGATTTGGTCGGCGGCAGAGTCTCGCCTTCCAATCAACATTCTGGAACTGAGGGTGATTATCTCTAATCTCTAACTCCTACATCAACCATCAGGGCGGGACCCGCAGCCGGATGGTGATGTAGGAGGTGACGAGAATTCTGACGTGGGCGGAGACGCACGTTCCAGTGTTGTCAGCAGTTTACATTCCAGGAGTGGACAGCGGACTTTCTAAGCCGCAACAAGGTGGATCCAGGCGAGTGGTCTCTGCATCCAGAAGTGTTTGAAGAAATCTGCCACAGATGGGGCCGTCCGGATGTGGACTTAATGGCGTCCAGGTTCAACAACAAGTTCCCAGTGTCCTGGCTCGCGCCCGAGATCCGAAGGCGTACGGATGGACGTGCAGGTGTCTCCGGGGCAGGACTTCAGCCTCCCCTATTTTTTTCTCTCCCACCAAAGGTTCTACGCAAGATCAAGGGGGAAGTGATCCCGACCATTCTCATCGCCCCAGGGTGGCCTCGCCGCGCGTGGTTTTCGGACGTGGCTCGGATGCTGGCGGACGCCCCATGGCCTCTACCCGACAGACAGGACCTACTGTCTCAGGGCCCGCTCTTCCACCAGAATTTACGGTCTCTTCGTTTAACGGTGAAGGTGTATCTCGCGGCTACTGCTTCCGTCCGCTGTTCATGCCGCTCTGGATCTGCTCGGCTATTTCCGCGGGTTATCGCGCTTGTGGTAGAGTTCCCCCGGCTAGGATTACTGCTCACTCCACTAGGGCGGTGGGGGGCTTCCTGGGCAAGACGCAATCGTGCCTCTGCGTCTCAGCTGTGTAAGGCGGCCACCTGGTCGTCCTTACATACCTTTACGAAGTTTATCAGTTGCATCACTGGCTTCGGCTGATGCGGTCTTTGGCCGCAGTGTTTTGCAGGCTGTGGTTCCTGTTTGACCGTTGGACGTTCCTCCTGGCGGTGCTGAGTTTTTTTCCCACCCCATGGACTGCTTTAGGACGTCCCATGGTCTGTGTCCCCCAATGGAAAAAAGTACGAGAAAAGGAGATTTTTGTGAAACTCACCTGTAAAATCTTTTTCTCGTCTTTTCCATTGGGGGACACAGCTCCCACCCATTCTGCCTGTTGCAGGAGGGGTCTTCAGTTCAGTTTCTGTTTATGGTTGGACCTTATGGCTTGGTCCGATGGTTTCCTTAATTTTTTTCTTGCTCCTTCTCCTACTGCTTGTGCAACGCCTGAGTTCCTCCTGGTGGAGTCGGGGGGTATAGCCTGAGGAGGAGGAGCTCTTTCATTTGCATAGTGTCCCTCCTACTAATATCTCTAAGCTATACCCATGGTCTGTGTCCCCCAATGGAAAAGACGAGAAAAAGATTTTACAGGTGAGTTTCACAAAAATCTCCTTTTTCGTTGCACAGGGAAATATTCACGGGTTGGAGGTCTGATGCCTCATCCTATAACCATCATAAACCTGCCTGAGAAAAACCGCTAACACTAGGGGGAGCTTAGTGCATAGAAATGAACACGGCTGCCATTAAACGCAATGGCAGCTGTAAAAATCTTTCAGCATGGTGACAGCTCACCACCGCAGCCAGTAATTGGCTGGAGTGGTTACCTGACGCCCATCAACAGGATGATGATAATGATGATGTCTAGAGACTTAGGTCATGCAGAAGTGGCCACGGAGCAATGTATCCAGAATGCAGTGGTGGGGAACAGGTAAGAATGAATCTCGCTGTGGGTCCAGCCGCTCTGAAGAGGTCTGTTGACATAACATCAGAATATCATGTCTATGGCAAGGGGAGAAAAACAGAACTGGATCCCAAGATAAAATAGGAGCACGTTCACACTTGAAGGTGCCACTCCCTCAAGCATATACTACATAAACAAAAAAAAAATGAAAATCACAGAAAAAACAAAGATAAAAACATCCTGCACGGTACGATATATATAAATGTGCGGATGTCCCTGGCCATATTATTGAAGAAAATCCCAGAAATAAGATAATAATGCACTTAGTAAAGTAGATGCAAGTATTATATATGGACAAAACCCTCACTCTGATGTGATAATATCTGAGACACTTAGCCAATATATTTTGATCAAAACACATCTGTGCCCGCCTACCAAGCGCCAAGGTGGTCTCCGGTCAGGCGCGTCCCACGCTAAACCTACCTATTTATGCAGTATTTGCTTGAGGGAGTGGCACCTTCAAGTGTGAATGCGCTCCTGTTTTATCTTGGGAGTAGCATTCCTCTGCACTTTTGCCCTTCCTATCCAATAGAGCGCCTTGATTAGGTGGTGCATATAGGTGTGCTTGCTCCTCCTCCCATTGGTTGCTTGATGCACATGGAGGTGCCTAGGAGCAGCATACCATATGTGCGAGGTCTGCACTCCTGAACATAGAAGCCCAATGGATTAGGTAGGTTTAGCGTAGGACCCGCCTGACCTGAGACCACCTTGGCGCTTGGTAGGTGGGCTCAGATGTGTTTTGATCAAAATATATTGGCTAAGTGTCTCAGATTTTATCACATCAGAGTGAGGACTTTGTCCATATAAAATGCTTGCATTTACTTTACTAAGTGCATTCTTATCTTATTTCTGTGATTTTCTTCAATAATATGGCCAGGGACATCCGCACATTTGTATATCATACCGTGCAGGATGTTTTTATCTTAGTTTTTTCAGTGATTTTTTTATTTTTTTTTGTTTATGGGAAGAAGGGAACAAAACTGCTTTACAATTTACTGTAACTGCTTCTGTTATAGGGAAATGGGCACTATATGGCGTTATTCATCTGGGCAGTATCCAAGCAGTATACGCTTTTTGCATGTTTCTATGTATTATATGTGGCAGGATTTACAGCATATCCGCACTGTATGCACTATTTACCTAAGTGCTGTGTCACTGGACTTACCTGGGGATTACAAGTATTATTTATCTGGGCCCTATATTTATCTCGGCACGGGCATGCAAAATTTTTCTGAGCACCATATGGAACTATTAGCTGCCAGGGTACGGAACCATGCATTGTGACGCTTTTAATGTACTGTTTGTGTCTCAATGTAACTAATTTCAACATATATGTAGCATGCATAGACAGAAAGAATCACAGGTGTGTTGCATTCCAGGACCGTGCATGGTATCTAGGACTCCTGGATATTTGGGATGGGGTAGAATAGCCAGGAGCTGTATGGAGGAAGTACTTACTGCTGGCAACTGGTCTTGTGACTTTGTCCAGCGGCTTCAATTTGATGCGTAAGAAGTCTGCAATTTCCTTGTCTTCTTCTTTTTCTCTGTGATAACAGAACACCATCTATGACTATCTATACACGAATATTCCATATCACAGCAGCACGGTAGTCAAGTGCATAGTCTGAAGGGGAGATCTCTATACCATACTAATATCTTCATTATAACTTCTATTGGGCAGCTTCCAGGCAAGCAACTTAAAGGGTAACTAACCTTTTAGATAACTTTATTTCAAACTATTCTAAATTCCCTACAATTAAATTTTGTAATGTACTTTATTGATTTTATTGTTTTACTGCAAAATAGGCAACTGAATTTCAGGGTGTAACACCCCTCTGGACCTTTATTGCATCATAGTCATAAGAACAGATGCTCCAGAATTCTTATTACATGGGGAATGCAAGCCGTTACTAAAACAGATGTAGCAGTGGCAGGTCGTCTTTTAGGGCTCCTGCACGCGACCATGTCCGTTTTTGCGGTCTGCAAATTGTGGATCCACAAAACATGGATACCGGCTGAGAGCCTGCCGCCATTTTTTTTTTTTTATTTCTTTGGAAATGTCCTATCCTTGTCTGCAAAATGGACAAGAATAGGAGATGTTCTATTTTTTTCAGCAGCAGGGGTGCACCACCAATGAGGCGATTGCCTCAGGCAGCACCAGCTATGGGCAAGAGGGAAGCACCAGAAGGGGGATTATCGGTTTCTGCAGTATAGTATTGGGAAGCACAGTATGTGGCGCTGTATTACTCTGTATATAATGTTATCCAAGTATGTCTTTAACTGGAGGGAAGGGGTTAGGTTAAGAAATTGGCATTGCGGCTTGGGGCGCTGTTTCAGTTTTCGCCTCGGGCAGCAGAAATGCTAGTTGCACCCCTGGGCAGCGGAACAGACTTACCCGTGTGCTGTCCGCATCTTTTGTGGCTCCATTGAGATTAATTGCTCTGAATCCGATCCGCTAAAAACGCAGTTCGGATGAGCCATAGTGTTTGTCCTCATTAGAGCTGAGCGAATCTGCATTTTGGCAAGTTCGTGGTTTAAGCGAATTACGTAATGGGATTCCATTCTCGCGGAATCCATAACGTAATTCAGTGCCGGCATGCTGCATAATACAAATGCATGGCCAGCAGAACAGAACCCTCTGAGCTGGCCATACACTTGTATTAAACGGCATGCCGGCATTAAATTACGTGATGGATTCCGTGAGAATGGAATCCATTACGTAATTCGCTTAAACACTGAACTTGTCAAAAGGCAGATTCGCTCAGCTCTAATGAAGACCAACACTATGGCTGTGTGCATGAGCCCTAAAGGAAATGTGCGTTATACAATCTCTTTTTATTAGATCCCTGACAAAAAGCTGATCACAGGATGTGCTGGTACTAGGGTCCCCAGTGATCAGTTGTGGTCTGTGGGGGAACCCAGTATCAAGGGAAAATACAGTATTACATGATTGTTAGGAATAGGAAACTCACCTTAACCGCTCCACTTCGGCATCATCTACAAGGAAATCCCTCTTCTGTACCAGCTTCTGAATCTTCTGGATCAACTCGTCTTCTCGTTTCTTCTGCTCATTCGTTTTATCTTTCTCTGTAACCCATTGCGATGAGATATGAAATCAATGGTTGGATTTTATTAGTACTAGTTGCCTATAACTATTATACAATGTCTTATAATATATCATGTTATTATATTTGTATTACAGGATATGAGGCAAGTTAAATAGACCTATAGAGTTGTGTCATTGGGTAGGAGTGTCTCGAGGCTACTCCTGTTCCCTGTCTCATGAACCTTTAATCCACACGCCGTTACTTTGAGTTGCTACATGAAACAAACTCATGACACGCTGGTCTGATTTCCCAGCGTGATGCTGTGAGAAGTCTGGCAAATGTGTGGGATGGGATTTGCCTCTGGCTCCATTGTCCTGCTGCCGTTACACTATAACGCAGAGTTTTTCCAAATTATGTTCTCTGTAAGGCCCCATTCACATGTGTGAGTTGAACGCATTGCACCCGCACTGAATTCAGACCCATTTATTTCTATGGGCCTGTGCACATGAGCGGTGATTTTCATGCATCACTTGTGCGTTGCGTGAAAATCGCAGCATGTTCTATATTGTGCGTTTTTCACGCTACGCAGGCCCCATAGAAGTGAATGGGGCTGCGTGAAAATCACAAGCATCCGCAAGCAAGTGCGGATGCGGTGCGATTTTCATGCACGGTTGCTAGGAGACTATTATTATTTTCCCTTATAACATGGTTATAAGGGAAAATAATAGCATTCTTAATACAGAATGCATAGTACAATAGGGCTGAAGGGGTTAAAAAAATAAATAATAATTTAACTCGCCTTAATCCACTTGTTCGCGCAGCCCGGCTTCTCTTCTGTCTTCATCTTTGCTGTGCACAGGAAAAGGACCTGTGGTGACGTCACTACGCTCATCACATGGCCCGTCACATGACCCATCACCATGGTGAAAGATCATGTGATGAGCGCAGTGACATCATCAAAGGTCCTATTCCTCAAAGAAGAAGACAGAAGAGATGTCGGCTGCGCGAACAAGTGGATTAAGGTGAGTTATTTATTTTTTTTAACCCCTCCAGCCCTATTGTACTATGCATTCTGTATTCAGAATGCTATTATTTTCCCTTATAGCCATGTTATAAGGGAAAATAATAGCAATCTACACAACACCTAACCCAAACCTGAACTTCTGTGAAGAAGTTCGGGTACCAAACATGCCGATTTTTCTCACGCGCGTGCAAAACGCATTATACAATGTTTTGCACTCACGCGGGAAAAATCACACATGTTTCCGCAACGCACCCGCATCTTTTCCCGCAACGTGTGAATCCAGCCTAATCCTGAAGAATTTGCAGCAGCCCGAATCAGAAGCTAAGATCTCTATGTAAGGCCTAGTTCACACGAATGTATGGCTTTTATAGTTTTTTGCGGTCCGTTTTTCACGGATCCGTTGTTCCGTTTTTGAGTTCCGTTGTGTTTCCATTTTTCCGTTCCGGTTTTCCGTATGCCATATACAGTAATTACATAGATGGTTCAGCAAATACAGAACGGATACATTTCGTATGTGTTCCGTTTTTTTTGCGGACCCATTGACTTGAATAGAGTTACGGAACGTGATTTGCGGCCAATAATAGGACATGTTCTATCTTTCAACAGAACGGAAATACGGAAACGGAATGCATACAGAGTAAATTCCGTTTTTTGATGTGGAACCATTGAAATTAATGGTTCCGTATACGGACCACAAAAAAAACGGCCCGTACACTCGCAAAAAAAAGATTGTGTGAACTAGGCCTAAGGCACAGTGACTAATCGGTGGCAGATTGCTGCAAAAATGGAACATTAATTCCTTTATTTGTCTGCTGCATTTTAGGGCTTTTGTGCTCAAGAGGTTGTAATCCCTTAGACAGTCCTGTGTGAAAGAGAAAGATGAAGCACAAGTAGTAACCCTCTGAAAGGGGCACTGAGTTTTCAGAAAACTTTTGATATGCCATAAAGACAGCAAAAGTTTTGATCCATGGAGATCTGAGCACTCCATATCCCCACTGATCCCTAGAATGAGGACAGAGAAGCAGGAGAGGACTGGAAATTTAAAGCGCCCTGGAAAAAATTTAATTTTGCCCCCATTTTGTAAGCAGGTCCAAATTGACAGAAAGTGGGAAAACAGAAGTAGATGGGACCAAAGCAAGTAGTCAGGGTTGGCAATAACAGCACAAAATACCACTCCAGCAGAAGCAAATACCACAGTGCAGCACAATATACTGCCCCAGCAGGACCAAATACCACAATGCGGCACAATATACTGCCCCAGCAGAACCAAATACCACAGTGCAGTACAATATACTGCACCAGCAGAACCAAATACCACAATGCTGCACAATATACCGCCCCAGTAGAACCAAATGCCACAATGCGGAACAATATACTGCCCCAGCAGAACGAAATGCAACAGCGCAGCACAATATACTGCCCCAGCAGAACCAAATACCACAGTGCAGCACAAAATACTGCCCCAGCAGAACCAAATACCACAGTGCAGCACAAAATACTGCCCCAGCAGAACCAAATACCACAGTGCAGCACAATATACTGCCCCAGCAGAACCAAATACCACAGTGCAGCACAATATACTGCCCCAGCAGAACCAAATACCACAGTGCTGCATAAAATATTGCCCCAGCAGAACCAAATACCACAGTGCAGCACAATATACTGCCCCAGCAGAACCAAATACCACAGTGCAGCACAATATACTGCCCCAACAGAACCAAATACCACTGCAGCACAATATGCTGCCCCAGAAGCTGTCCCTCTGTGGTGGCCTGCCTAAGCTTCCTCCTCCAGGTGTCTCTAATTAAGCTACGGAGCAAAGGGCATAAGAGGTGATATGTGGGCAACAACCCAACCCTACCTTCAGCTTTCTCCCTGGACTTCCCCTAGTAATGACCCCTATAGTGTCCCCCAAGATGCCAATAGAAAAAAATACCTGTCCCATTCCAAGCCGCCATCTGCAGTGCACTCCTACGTCCCTGCATCGTTTGTACACTGCCTCATATAGTGGCCTGTGGCCTATGAGGGTGAATGGCGGGGCAGAGAGCCATTGTGACCTGCTGCAGTATTTGTACAATAACATTTGGGAGGGCACCTGCGGCCGCTTGCCAGGTACATAAGTACCCGATGCTGACAGTGTTATTTAACAAAGAAAGAGTCAGATCATTAAGTACTCGGTCAGTAGGAGGGCTCAGACGGCCCCCTGGAAGTTTCCCTGTGAGGTCTATGCCCAGTCTGCCTATGCAGAGAAGTGATCACATATCACGCTCTCTCCTCACTGCAGGAGACAGGGAAAGAGAGCAAGATCTTCAAGTGCTTTTCTCTCCTCAAGCTAGTGATCGGTGGGGGTCTCAGCACTTAGACCCCCACTGATCAAAACTTTTTCTATGCGGTATGACACATCAAAAGTTTTTTGAAAACTCAGTGACCCAGAGGGGCTTTGTGAAGATTAGTAAAAAGGGTCTGATTTTTTTTTTTGGTCCGCAGGAACAGCCTTCGGGTACTTTCACACTTGCGGCAGAGGATTCCAACAGGCAGTTCCATCGCCGGAACTGCCTGCCGGATCCATCAAAAAGCATGCAAACTGATGGCATTTGTCAGACGGATCCGGATGTGGATCCGTCTGACAAATGCATTGAAATACCGGATCCGTCTCTCCGGTGTCATCTGGAAAAACGGATCCGGTATTCATTTTTTTTTTTGCATTTTTAAAGGTCTGCACATGCGCAGACTGGAAAGCCTTATCCGTTTTGCCGGAACACTTAATGCCGGATCCGGCACTAATACACTTCTATGTAAATGAATGCATGGATCAGGCTGCGGTTTTTTTCTCCGTCCAAAAAACGTAAAAGGGACTGAACTGATGCATCCTGATGCATACTGAACAGAATGTTCTCCATTCAGAATGCATTAGGATAAAACTAATCAGTATTTTTCCGGTATTGAGCTCCTGTGACTGAACTCAATACCGGAAAACAAAAGCGCTGGTCTGAAAGTACCCTTCTCCATGCGCCATGTCTGGTATTGCAGTAAGAATGTGGTTGTGAATGGGGATACATTGTTGTAACTGGAAAACCCCTTTAGGCTCCATTCACACGTCTGTGGTGTGTTGCGGACCCGCAAATTGCAGATCCGCAACACACCAGCCCCGCCCCTCTATAGAAATGCCTATTCTTGTCCGCAGCTGCGGACAAGAATAGGACATGTTCTATCTTTTGCGGAGCTGCGGGGCCCGAAGATCGGGGCCGCGCTCCGCAAATGCGGATGCGGACAGCACACTGTGTGCTGTTCGCATCCATTCCGTCCCCATAGAGAATGAATGGGTCCGCACCCGTTCCGCAAAATTGCGGAAACGGATGCGGACCCATTTGCGGACGTGTGAATGGAGCCTAAAGGGTTATTTCATACAGGTCCCTGTTCTTGGCCCTTTTATTAAAATAAAAAAACTCTCTTAAAACCTCTCTAATAGTGCTCCATTTCTAAACCACAAATCTTGAATAGATATCCTGCAAGAAGCATAAAACCTATTTGTAATTAAAAACCATGACTTCTGATGTTTCACGCCTACCCTTTAATCAAGTTATCAGCTATGAGTCACTATCCAGTTATTACACCAAAATTGAGATTGTTATTATGGGAGAACCAGCTATTTACTTTTACTAATTAGAACTAACACGGTATACCAATACCGGTACATATTAAAATTTTATGGCAAATTGGAGCAATTACCTGGCATGTCCACTAAGCTCTGCAGTTCTTGTTTCAGGCTCATAATTTCCTTGCACAGCTGAATGTCATCGATCCTGTAAGACAAAACGGAACGAAGATCCTGAAATTGGGACAAATGAATTCTGCAATTCAGTTATTGGCTTCAGTTTCTGAGATATTAGACTATAAGGGCTCCTTCACACACACAAATTTGCTCTGGTGTTTCTTTATCGCTTAAAAAAAACAGCACAAAAACCACTAGCATTTTTTTTTTGCATACACTTTTATGATGTTTCTTTATTGCCATTTTTGTGTTAAAGGGGTTGTCCCACGAAAAATATTCTACATTTTTCCAACCAGCACCTGGATCTAAATACTTCTGTAATTGAATGTAATAAAAAAGTAATGAACTGAAATCCACGGTGTATCTGTATATCGCCACCTGCTGTTTGCTCTTTTTCTAATTTCTTTGTCCTACCCACTGAGATGGCCATGTTTCGGACCACAAACCAAGGGTCACTGGCCATGTGAACGCCGCATCACGGTGCAGACCCATTGCCTTCAATGGGTTCCCGTTCAACAAGATACAGCAGAAGATAGGACATGTCATATCTTTTGCAGTGCGGAGGCATGGACCCAGAAGCCCACGGAAAGGCTTCCGTGGGCTTCCAGATAGAAAATAAATTTCCTATCTTTTGACGTATCTTGCAGATCGCAGACCCATTGAAGGCAATGGGTCCTCACTGTGATGTGGAGTTCACACGTCCAGTGCCCTTCCGGACCCTCAGTTTGTGGTCTGCAACATGGGTACGGCAGCACTACAGTCGTGTGAATGGGGCCTCATAAACACTCAAATCAGCAAATTCAGTTTTCTTCTAACAGGGAGAGATGGATAAGCCAGGGGGAGACTCTTCTGGGAACATCTATATGCCGGGGGAACAAAGAGTGGCACATGCTGGCATACAACATGCCCGATCCTTTCCCCCCACCGGCAGATGTTGGGGGACTGTTGCTGTTGGGCTGCTTCAATACACATTAGGGTATGGTCAGCTATAAAGAAATGAAGTTTTATATTCATCCAGCCTTTAACTATTTCAAATAACATCATTATTCCCAGCACAGTCAGTGCATACATACAGAGATGGAGCTTTCCGTGCATGTTATTAGTGGGTCTCAGAGGAGCGACAATCTGTGAGGCTTTCAGCTTCATGTTTCTCCCTGACCATAAGCGCATTGTGATAGACAGCTCCGTGACTCATGTAACATATGTCTACCCTTCCTAAATGTCAGCGCAAATGTTATGCCCTAATACGACAGAGACAATAAACAATATGGACAAATGCTACAACCCTACATCCAGGTAAAAATAGAGAATCGCCCAAGGAAACCAATTGGGATCACAGCTTAGAAGATGATTTCCCCAATCAGTATGTGTCTTTTACTAGAAGTATTTCATAAAGCAGTTGTATACAAGATATCTGCAAACTATGTATTCAGAATAGATCAACCTGTCTGTTAGGGTCAAAGAGATCCTATTCTTCTGCCATCCAAGATGGCCTCACCACTTTCAGATGACCTGATGCGTTTGGTAGACCATGACACTTCCTGCTGCCCCCAGACTGACCAGTATTGCTCATGTGTGCAGTACTGGCCAAACTAAGAGCAGGACTGGATAAGTGTCTTGGGCTACTGATGCAAAGTACGCATCATAGTCTGAAAGCCATCTTGGGTGACAGAAGAGTTTCCCAGAAACTGGCAGATCTGTAGCTAAAAAGACGAAAAGGAGGGCACCAGGTAATTGTGCAGTTCATTCCCCAGTGTATTGTAAGGGTATTTTTAAGTACTGATTGGTTCTGTCCCCTTTAATTCTGTCTATTTTATATTACTTTTACTAATCTGTGTAAGGATAATTCTTGTAATACTTTGTGATGTAGTATCCATCCCCCATTGTGCTGAAAAGGCTACATTGCCGAGTAGTGATCTCAGAGACAGATCTAAGGACATGCATGGTGCACACATCGGGGACGGGACTGTGGTGTATAGCTCTGGTTACACACATACATTTGTGGGGACACTACTTGGAACTTCATCCTAGGTAGGATGTAAGTATTGATTTGCCTGATCTCTTCTACACCCTGGGGTGTAGGTCATGTGTTATAATATGGTAGACAGCCATGTGTGGCAGACCGGAGCCATCTAGGCTAGTAATGTTTATTTACTTTTTATTATTCTGTATATGATTTGTCTGTGTTATCTTATATTTAATCACACTTAGTAAATATATTCAGTCACTTTGCCTGCGTAAGCTTTTTCATTCTCAAATCCTTTGAATTCACGTTACACCCAGTTAAAGTTTTTTTATTTTAACTTGAGGTTCACTTTAAAGGGTTTGATGTCCTTTCCTCAAAATAGGTCATCAATATCATATCTGAGGGATTCCAACACTCAACTCAACATCAGGTGTTTTGTGGCTAGAAGCAGACAGCTCTGTACACTGTGTAGTAGACATATTGAGGTGCCTGAGCTCAGCTCCTATTCATGTGAATGGGAGCTGAGTTCCAGTAAGTCGGCGCTGGAAAGGTCACAGTATACAGAGACTTCTGCTTCTCCTTTGTAGAATGGGAAATAGCTTATCTGTTGGATTGCTGGGTGTCAGACCCCAAGCAATCTGGTATTGATGACCTAGCCTGAAGATAGATCATCAATACCCTTTAATGTTCTGAGGTTTTATCTCATATTATGAAAGTGAAAATTAAAGGAGTGAAAAAGTTCAATCAAAATATTGATCATCCCCGACTCATTTTAGGTTGTCCCTTTGACTAGATATATTGTTGGTATTCTTCTTCTTCTTTTTATTATTATTATTATTATTATTATTTTGAAAGCGCCATTAACTCCATGGTGCTACATCTAAGAGGGGGAATACATACATAATATCAGTACAATAAACATGAAATTAACAGACTGGTACAGAGGAGAGAGAGAGCTGATAACCCTGCCCACGAGAGCTTACAATCTACAGCATTTTGTGTCACTATGACTATATACCTTATCATTTAATCGTTATATACTACAGGTTCTGTTCTATGGGCACTATGGGGGATTTTATGTGGGTACTATAGGTGTTATACATGTACTATGTTTGGCATTCTCGTAGTTCAAATTTTCACAGCCTACTTGCACTGTAGTTGGGTCTTATGTTATTGTGTTTACCTTTCAGTAATCTTTATGGTCTTACAATTTCCAGCTAAAATTTAGGGCACGGCCACACATTCAGGTTTTTCGATGCAGTTTTTAAAGTCAAAACCAGGGGTGAATTAAAAAAAAAAGTGAAGAAGTTGTATTTTCCTTTAATACTTTCTCTCCTGTTATGATCCACATCTGATTTTCACTTTAAAAACTGCATCAAAAAGCCTTACTGTTACTAGAAAAAAACTGCAAGAAGATTATGTGACGAGGCTGGAATACAACACCCATTAGGTAATCACTAGTGATGAGCGGGAGGTGCCATATTCGATTTCACAATATTTCGTGAATATTTGATTGAATATTCGTGTTATATTCGTCGAAATCGAATATTCGTCATTATTCCATTTATCGCGAATAATATGCAATTTAATTAATCGCGTATTGCGATTTTTCTTTTGACAGTATAAGGCAACGTTCCTATGACTAATTGACTATGGCTAGGCTAATATGTGTATTTTACGAATATTCTTAATATTGCTCTAACTTCCTCTTCTGAACTTCAGTTTTGGAAAATATGTACACTATTAAAAAAATTACTATAGCAGTATATTAGCTAAATTACAATCTATGTGTATTTTACGAATATTCTTAATATTGCTCTAACTTCGTCTTTTAGAATATTCGTAATATTCTAAAAGACGTTTAGAGCAATATTACGAATATTCTAAAAGACGAAGTTAGAGCAATAATATTCCACTTTGGCATACTGCTCCCCGACAAGCGTCCCCGTCTCCATGGGAACGCCTGTGGGTTAGAATATACCATCGGATCTGAGGTTTTACGATCTCAGGGAAAACTCAGATCCGATGGTATTTTCTAACCCACAGGCGTTCCCATGGTGACGGGGACGCTTGTCGGGGAGGTGTATGCTGAAGTTGATTAAATAACGATTTTGTCATGCGGTCGGGTAGTGCCGGGCACACGTATTAACCATTACGATTCTTCTGTTGTAATATTCGTGAACTCGAATATTATATGACCCACAAGCAAGAAGCAGGGAGGAATCATATATTTTCAGATGAAAAAAAAACAACTAATATTCGATTTCGCGAATATATAGAACTATATTAGAAATATTCGCGAAATCTCGAAGTTGCGATATTCGAGATAAAAATTCGTTATTCGAATATTCGCGCTCAACACTAGTAATCACAGCAGTAGATCCGACTCATTTGAGTGTGGAGATCTCTGGGTCCATGTGAGGTACAGGGCTGGCTCTAGCTTTGTTAGAAAAATATTGTCATGTATTATGTGATGTCTTATTTTCATTTTTTACATGAACTTGTAAAGCGCTGTGGAATATAGTGGCACTATATAAATAAATATTATTATTATCAATCATGGCATAATCCGTTTACGTAGTCAACATTTTTATTGCCATTTTTATTGGCATATTGCTTTTTTTATATATATATTGTACAAACTGCAGATATATCCCATAGTCTGTAAGGAGGTAATCAGACTACCACAGACATAGAAAATATAACCTTAATTCAAACAGGCACCGAAAACAATGTCATGGAGTGCAAAGAATAACACTTAGCTTTTATTAGGAATTCTATATGAGCGCATTATATATTTGTGTGCTTGTCATAAGTGCATCGCAGCAGGCAATACTGAATACATACTGAACTCCTCAGGTGCTTGTAATATCCCTATAACTTATAGCAAGTGGTTACATTATGCGGCATATTACTACATATTCCATAAAATGTGCACAATCTATGTCTAGGAGGCTTCATTTTGTTCAGAACAACATAATAAACTTTCATGGTAAGATACGGTATGATGATCAGCAGCCAAACCAGACGCTGTGGGGGCGAAGTCGGTGACGCATAGGTCAACATCAGAGATGAGCCTAAAGAAATTTTGTGTTTCTCCTAAAATGATAAATGTGCCAGGTGTTCAGCTGAGTCACCGGCATATTCCAAGCCGTGTATACGTAACTCTTGTTTAGCATAGGTAAAATGATAAACTATAAAGAACAAGAATCCATATAGTGGTATAAGGCCTCATGCACGCGGCCGAGAGCGGTCCGTGGTATGCCGGGCTGGATTCCTGTTCAGAGCAGGAGCGCATGGCGTCATTGGTTGCTATGACGCCGTGCGCTTCATGCCGCCGCTGCACTACAGTAATACACTATATGAGTGTATTACTGTACTGCAGCGGCGGCATGAAGCGCACGGCGTCATAGCAACAATGACGCCGTGCGCTCCTGCTCTGAACAGGAATCCAGCCCGGCATACCACGGACCACTCTCGGCCGCGGAACACAGCCGTGTGCATGAGGCCTAACTTGGATTAACCATACAGGTTTGTTTTACTGGCATGGGTATATTTACGGCTTGACGTACTTTAACTTTGGGAAAGCTGCAGCCGATACCTAAAGAGCCGGTAGTGATTATAGACGAGGGAATTATTCGGACAACTACTGCACGGCACAATATATTTCCCCAAAAGTTGTCCCTCTGAGCCTTTTAGGTATTTTTGTCCAGGGCCACTTTAGGTTTCCAATCCACCCCTGCTGTCCCCTCAAATGACAGTGGCCATGGAGCTCTCTACACATCCATGGCCATCAAAAGAGGCCATTTTCTCTCCTCTTCTTCCAGTTGTCTCTGATTAAGGCTACTTTCACACTAGCGGCAGCCTTCTCCGGCAGGCTGTTCCGGCGGGTGAACAGCCTGCCGGATCTGTGCTGCCGCCAGTACAAGTGTGAGGTCCGCTCGGGCCCCATTGACTATAATGGGGGCGGGCCAGAGTTCCGGCGGCAGCACGGCAAACATGCCGAGAGGCGGCCGGAATAAAACTACGACATGACAATATGTCCACAAAAAGAAAAGATTTATACTATAAGGGTTTATTCACACATCCGCAACTGTTTTGCAGTCCGCCTATTCTTGTCCTTGGCTACGTACAAGAATAGGACATGCTCCGCACCCGTTCCACAATTTTGCTTAAGCAGATTTAAAGGGATATTCCTGTGGGATAATTTAAATAAAAATGGGGTTGGAAAGGACTTAAATAACAAACAGTGAGTACTGACTAACCAATCCCCTGCCCTACTGTTCAGTCACTGCTCCAGTCCAAGTTTTCTCCATTTCTTGTTCTTTGGCTTGACAAGCCATAAACAGGTTAGACTGTGCACTCAGCCAATCACTGTCCACATCACTGACCCGCCTCTGCTACTGATTGGCTGAGTCATAAAAGCCATACCTGACATTCTGAGCCCAAGAATAGGAGGTGGAGAAGATTGAGGAGTAGCCGGACAGCAGCCGCGGGGAATCATTAAGGTGAGTGCTCACTGTTTGTTATTTTAACCCTCATTAACCTAATTTTTATTTAATATTATTTCTCTAGAACACCCCTTTAAATATTGAGCCATTGTCTCGTTCCATTTTCTTCAAAGGGAAGGTTTCATCAGAAAATGACCTATTGCTTAAATCACATTTTTATGTTAAACATTCTTTAAGAATTTTTGGTGAATTTTTTTTATTTTCTATGTTACTGTCTAGATTTTATAAAATACATATAATTCTTCAATTCAACACTGGCCACAAGGTAATCATTTCTTGTTCTATACAGGTAACTTTTCAGTACCCATTATCATTACCCAGCCAGAATTACAATGACAATTATGACCTCTGTATAGATAACACATTATCCACCATTCACAATAGGTGATATCACAGCTTGTCTACTCCCTGCACAGGTTACTGAGAATGCCTAGAAAACTCTCCCAGAGAAGTCAATGATGTCCCTTCCTGTCCAATTATGTCTATGACCCATGTTGCTGCTCTCGAAAGACAGGAAGTCTTAAAGGCCATGTACACCTTTGGGGGCAATGTTTTTTTAAATTATTGCATTGTATTCATTTTCAGCTAAAAATCATTTTTAAATTGGTCTTTATGACAAATATGGATCTGAATTTTCTCTCTCAGTTGGGGAGCTGACGGGCTCCTTATCTCTGCTCTCTGACATTGTAAACACTCATTATTGCTCAGTTCTTATCCTACTGATAAGAATGTGGCTTAAATAGGTGTTTATGATCTCTTAGTAAATTAGAGATAAGGATTATTAGTGAAAGTAAAAAGTCAGATTCACAAAGGTAGACAAACAGTTAACCCTTTGTCACACAATGGCTCAATATTTAGATAAAGACCAACTGCAAAAAAATTATTTTTAGCCCAAAATGAGTAAAATGCAATCATTAAAAAAAATCTACCTCCGAAGGTTTATTGCTTTTTCAATATAGATATTGACAAGGAAAATAAAAATATAATCACCAAAAATATTTAAAAAAATATATGTTTAACATAAAAACTTAATTTAAACAATAAGTCATTTTCTGATTTCCTTTAAAAAGGATGCAAACATTGGTGGAAAAAGTGAGAGAGGTCATAACAATCAATTATTTATTACTTATTGCTTCTTAACATCCACTGAAAGAAAAATAAAGTTTTATTATATGCAAATGCACCTCTAGGAGCAACGGGGACGTTACCGTTACACCTAGAGACTCTGCTCTTTCTGCAGCTGCCGTGCCCTCTCCACTTTGATTGACAGGGCCAGGCCTGATGATGTTCACACTGCCTGGCCCTGTCAATCAGAGTGGAGAGTGCGCGGCAGGTGCAGACAGAGCAGAGCCTCTAGGTTGCTCCTAGAGACTCATTTATATATATTAAAACATCATTTTTCTCAGCAATGCGGGCACATATGAACATGGGACCAACACAGATGCCTTCAGCTGCCAAGCACACATGTAACAGGTCAGCCAGTGTCATAGGTACAGATCTGCTGACAGATGCCCTTTAATATGCATGTATGTTTAGGGCTATCTAAAAGTTCTTCCATGCCATGAAGCAGAAAGCAGCTATGTAGCACACTGCTAAGGGGCAATGAAATAGCGAATTAAAACTTGTGCAGATATAATTTTATGCCAAGCAGACTAAATGTTATCTAGGCTGGTTTTATCAGATGGCTTCCTTTTGATGCAAGTGTTTCTATGGTGAAATTTCTATTGTTGCACAGAAAATGTAATGTTCTCTAAAATAAGCTACCGCTGGCTGCGAACGTAATCTGGGCAGACTGGGCACGCATTCAGGATATTAAAATTAGATGGGGACAGATAGTAAGAGATGTGGATATTATATAGATAGGGAAAATGCGTACTGCCTATCTTTCTGCAATTCATACTTGGTAGCCAGAACAGCATCCTGATACCAAAGAAAATGTTTGCCTTTAAGGGATGAAATTATTTGGAGATATTAAAATCCAATCTAAGATTTATTTTTTATTTATTTTTAAAAAAAATACTCCTACCAATCTTAAAGGGTACCTCTCATAAAAAAATTAAAAATCACAATCGCTCCTTAGGCAGCAGTAGATGTGGTGCAGTCAGACATATTGTGCAATCTACATATTTCGGGTTTCATCCTTCCGTCTGTAAAGGTTCTCCTTCTAGCAGTGATGAGTTGGGCAAATAGTTCCTTTGGCCAGTTACCTATCTCCCCTGCTGCCCCTTCTCTCCTCTCACATTATGACTGAGCCAGATATTGTAGCATATTGCCCTCTCTTCCCTCTCAGACATTGATGGCATATCGCTAGGGCCGGCCACCAATGTTAGATAGGTGCAGATCTCACCTCCTGAACAGGCTCCCCAAAGTGAAGGAGAGTGCACTACGCAAACGCGGCCACCCTCCATTAACCATTATGGGAGTTCTGAAAATAACCTAAAAATATATACTGTCAATGTCTGTTGTTTGAGATGGGGGTAGTCCTTCAAGCTACTGTCTTACTAAAGTTGAGTCGTGTTCTATTGATTTGTGTAATACATACACTCAACTAAAGAATTATTAGGAACACCTGTTCTATTTCTCATTAATGCAATTATCTAGTCAACCAATCACATGGCAGTTGCTTCAATGCATTTAGGGTTGTGGTGCTGGTCAAGACAATCTCCTGAACTCCAAACTGAATATCAGAATGGCAAAGAAAGGTGATTTAAGCAATTTTGAGCGTGGCATGGTTGTTGGTGCCAGACGGGCCGGTCTGAGTAGTTCACAATCTGCTCAGTTACTGGGATTTTCACGCACAACCATTTCTAGGGTTTACAAAGAATGGTGTGAAAAGGGAAAAACATCCAGTATGCGGCAGTCCTGTGGGCAAAAATGCCTTGTGGATGCTAGAGGTCAGAGGAGAATGGGCCGACTGATTCAAGCTGATAGAAGAGCAACGTTGACTGAAATAACCACTCGTTACAACCGAGGTATGCAGCAAAGCATTTGTGAAGCCACAACACGCACAACCTTGAGGCGGATGGGCTACAACAGCAGAAGACCCCACCGGGTACCACTCATCTCCACTACAAATAGGAAAAAGAGGCTACAATTTGCACAAGCTCACCAAAATTGGACTGTTGAAGACTGGAAAAATGTTGCCTGGTCTGATGAGTCTCGATTTCTGTTGAGACATTCAAATGGTAGAGTCCGAATTTGGTGTAAACAGAATGAGAACATGTATCCATCCTCTGATGGCTACTTCCAGCAGGATAATGCACCATATCACAAAGCTTGAATCATTTCAAATTGGTTTTTTGAACATGACAATGAGTTCACTGTACTAAAATGGCCCCCACAGTCACCAGATCTCAACCCAATCGAGCATCTTTGGGATGTGGTGGAACGGGAGCTTCGTGCCCTGGATGTGCATCCCTCAAATCTCCATCAACTGCAAGATGCTATCCTATCAATATGGGCCAAATTTTCTAAAGAATGCTATCAGCACCTTGTTGAATCAATGCCACGTAGAATTAAGGCAGTTCTGAAGGCAAAAGGGGGTCCAACACCGTATTAGTATGGTGTTCCTAATAATTCTTTAGGTGAGTGTATATACTGTTGTAAGAGTTGGAATTGCCCAGTTTTCTGCATTGCTTAAAGGAGTTCTCTGGGATTTACATATTGATGACCTATCCTCAGAATGCCAGCACCACAGATCAGCTGTTTGAGGAAGCCGAGGCACTCAACAGAGCTCCAGTGAGCGTCATGGCTTCCTCACAGCTTAGCAAGGACAGCACCGGTCTTTGGATAGCGGCTGTGCTTGGTATCACAGCTCAACCCAATTAACTTGACTGAGCTGAACCTAGGCCATGTGACTGATGAACGTGACATTGTATTGCCTAGGAAAGGGCCTAGGCGCTCACAGCTGATTGGTGGTGTCCTGGGAATTGGACCCCCCCACGTATCATATATTGATGACCTATTGTGAACATGTGGGCAGCACGGTGGCTCACTGGTTAGCGCTGGGGTCCTGGGTTCAAACCCGACCAAGGACAACATCTTACATGGAGTTTGTATGTTCTCCACGTGTTTGTGTGGGTTTCCTCTGGGTTCTCCAGTTTGCTCCCACACTTCAAAGACATACTGATAGGGAACTTAGATTGTGAGCCCCATTGGGCACAGTGTGATGCTAATGTCTGTAAATTGCTGGGGAATATAACAGCACTATATAAGTGCGTATGATAAATAAATAAAAACATAGTCCATCAATATGTAAATCCAGGAAAACCCCTTTAATTAATATGTGGTCTGATTGTTATCTGAGTCACAACTGTAGACAAACCCAATCTAACTATACTAGTAGCACTGGACAGTTGTGCTGTTCATGTCTTTTATTAACATCCACAGTGCTGAAAAAAATAAATAAAATGAATCACTTGAATATACCGTAATAGCCTGTAGATCCCAGTAATAACTTCCTTCAGATGTTTCCTAGAGCTGCAAATATGATTTGCACAACGTCAAGGAGGAATTCTGGACCATTCCACCCAATAAATGTGTTTCACTTCATCTCTATTTCTGGGATGCCTTGCATGCACAGCACTCTTCAGGTAATGCCCCAGCATCTTGATAGAAATAAGGTCAGGGCTTTGACTTGGCCATTCCAAAACACAATTCTTCATCATTTTCCACCATGTTTTAGTTTATTTGGGCCATTGTATTGTTGCATCATCCAACATCTCTTCAGCTTCAGGTTATGGGCGGCTGCCAATGTTTTGATACATCTTACAATTCATTGCTCTCTCATTGAACGCAAGGCATTCAGACCCAGAAACAGACCCACACCATGATGCTCCCTCCATCATGCTTCACCAGGGTGGAGGGAGAATCATGGTGTGGGGCTAACTTTGCTGCTTCAGGGTCTGGATGCCTTGGTTTCATTGAGAGAGCAATGAACTGTAAGATGTATCAATTGGAATATCCAAGAAGAAAGAGAAAAGTTGATTCCAGCTTCAGCATATAAAAAGTTTTCTTTATTCAGCTTGTAATAAAATCCAACAAAAATGTCCCATGGAGAGACACAAGATTGTGACGCGTTTCGGGCTGTGGTATTGAGCCCTTCTTCAAGACAATACAAAAGTGTACTAAAAACAAATACTTTATATACCACACAAATGGGTAACTCCTCCTTCTTAGTTAATTGGAGACTGTGTCCCAGACCCAGGTGCTCCTGGATTAGTGGGTCCTCCCTGGAGCATGTGGATGGGGACACAGTGCTTCACAGTATTAACCGCTCAGAGACCATATATAAACATATTGATGCATTACATATATTGCAGAGTTAAATCATGTTTTCTGTTCAGACCCTTTGGTATGCAAGTATCTAAAATGAACATCCAATATGTTTCCCTACTTAGAAGTTTCTGTTTGCGATCGCCCCCCCTGACAGGTGTGGAAACCACTTCCACTCCCTGTACAGAAAACGCAGAGACATCACCTTTGTGAACAGTGGCAAAATGTCTGGTAGCCGCTGAGACATTACGGGACATAAAATGGGGGACATCACTCAGGTGTTTTCTTATACGCACCTTAAGTTCATTAGTGGTGCAGCCCACGTATTGAAGGTTACATATTTTGCATGTTATGACATAAACTACATGATCTGTTTTACAATTTATATATTGCTTAAGCATGTGTTGTTTATTGTTGGCCACAGATGTGACCTCTTTTGAAATAAGCATATGTCGACAGCAAATACATCTGTACAGGGAGTGGAAGTGGTTTCCACACCTGTCAGGGGGGGCGATCGCAAACAGAAACTTCTAAGTAGGGAAACATATTGGATGTTCATTTTAGATACTTGCATACCAAAGGGTCTGAACAGAAAACATGATTTAACTCTGCAATATATGTAATGCATCAATATGTTTATATGTGGTCTCTGAGCGGTTAATACTGTGAAGCACTGCGTCCCCACCCACATGCTCCAGGGAGGATCCACTAATCCAGGAGCACCTGGGTCTGGGACACAGTCTCCAATTAACTAAGAAGGAGGAGTTACCCATTTGTGTGGTATATAAAGTATTTGTTTTTAGTACACTTTTGTATTGTCTTGAAGAAGGGCTCAATACCACAGCCCGAAACGCGTCACAATCTTGTGTCTCTCCATGTGACATTTTTGTTGGATTTTATTACAAGCTGAATAAAGAAAACTTTTTATATGCTGAAGCTGGAATCAACTTTTCTCTTTCTTCTTGGACTTATCAAGTGTGGCTAGGTTCAAGCCACTTCCCTTTCCGTGCTTCAGGCAGGTGACTAGAGGTGAGAGCTGCTAAAATCCTTTCCTTGATCACATATGCTATGCGAACCAGCGTGCACTCCCCCTCACCTGAACGTGCAAAATAAGGTTTTTCTTCAGGCTTGAGATCCACAAAACCTGCTATATATTGTTTCTGGATGATGTCTGCGGCATTACGCTCAATGGAGCAATGTGAAGACCGCATGAAAAAGATGGACAATATTTTCAATACAGCAGGTACATCCAAACAGGGTGAAATTGATTTAAAAATAAAAATGACGTCACTGGAGATACTTTTGGCAAAGGAGTTGAAGACGTGGTGGGACTGCACATCCCTAAAGAAATACCTAGATAAAAACATGGTGCCTAGGGGATTGCGGCTAAGAAAGCAACCAACCACGACCTACTCTGATTCTTTTACCACACAATGGTACAACACTCTATCAGAATGTTCCACTAAATTAATGGAGCTAATTATTTCACATGAAGAAACTGCTCTAAGAGAAACCCATGATGAGATCAAAATATTACAAGAGGAATTAAAACATCACGAATTGGACGAGAACTTCCAGGATATGGATGCCAAACTAAATGAAAACCTTAACAAACTGGAGGACATGCTTATTGAGCTCAAGCAAAACAAATTCAATCGGGATCTTCTGGACTATAGTACAAATTCAGTATATACATGGTCTAATACCAAATCAGGAACCCCTCGATCTATTCTTAAGAAAATGAATCGCTTTAGATCTAGAGCAAAACGTAATATAGGTGTGTCTTTCAGTTCCACGGACATGGACTCTTTGGACTCCAATTCAGATAATGCGGAAAGCTCCAATACCCATGTGAAGGGATCTGCAACAGGAGGCTCCAGTCATCGTAACCAAGCAAAAAACGCAGGGCGGGGAGAAAACACCGAAGGCCGGCGATATCCGAGCCGCAAGAAACAGCCAATGACATACAGGTGATTAACCTTTCCTCAAAGCCCGTCTCCCCCTTCCAGGAGAGGGTTCTGAGAAAGGGTTTCTCTTTCTCCCCATCCTGCAGTTTTGATTTATATCACACAATAATAGATGTCAACAAACTTGCTAGAAAAAGGACACTCAAGAAACATTTCTCAGTCATTAATAATGATGATAGTAATGTTATAACAGAGGATGTATCTAATGTTAATGATTTACCATGTTATGCCACAATTGAGAACTTGTACCCATGTTTCACCTTTGCAGACCTGGTGCAGATTGCCTCGCTCCAGGAAATGTGTGGGGGTCCGGAGGGGGACTGTATGCGTAATAGATCCACCACATATAAAATCTCTAATAAGAGTTTTTACCCCATACAGTCCCGATCTGAGGCCCTTGACAGTTTTCAGGATTTGATCCAGAGGGATCTATGTGCCTTAAAAGTTATTTCAGATGACAAAGCAATGAAAAATAATCTGACCAAAAATGAACATAGAGCCTTTCTGGAATTGCAAAATATGCATGATGTTGTGATACGGAAAGCTGACAAGGGAGGAGCGGTTGTGATCCTTGATAGTGAGCTTTATAAGAATCAGATACTGGATATGCTGAAAGACTCCAACACCTATCTTTCATTGGATTATAATCCTCTCCTCCCTTGTCAGAAAATCCTGAAAACTATTTTGGATAAGGGTCATTCCCTGGGCATCTTGTCCAAGAGAGAAGTTGAGTTTATGTATGTGGAACATGCCATTACACCTATATTTCATGCGCTCCCCAAAATCCATAAACCAGGTTTCCCTCCCCCACTACGTCCAATTGTGGCAGGCATAGGCTCGTACTCCGAAAATTTATCGGAGTGGGCCGACTCCCTGCTACAATCCCTTGTGCCATTAATACCAGGATATTTGAGAGACACCAGCACTGTTTTGGTTAATTTTCTCTCTTTTGAATGGCATGAAAACTATACATGGGTGACAGCAGACATCTCCTCATTATACACTAACATCCCTCATGAATCTGCTATTGTTGCTCTGAAATGGTTTCTAGAGTGTTATAGCAATTATACTTTAGAACTGCAGGAATTTTTATGTTTGGTTCTGGATTTTTTGATGAGACATAATTATTTTATGTTCAATAGAAAATATTATCTACAGCAATCAGGAATCCCTATGGGAGCTAAATACTCACCGTCAATAGCAAATATATATATGGCGTGGTGGGAGAATAACTTCCTCTTTTCTGACAACAATCCCTATAAAGAAGATTTCAAATGGTTTGGTCGTTATATCGACGATATGTTGTGGGTTTGGCAGGGGGACGCAGAGAGGATAGCTGACTGTATAGAATATCTCAACAATTGCACTGCATCAATAAAATTCACTTTTTCCAGCGATCCAGAGAGAATTGTTTTTCTGGATTTATGCCTGGAAGGTGTCAAAGATACCAGCAGGGTGGTCACATACACCCATAGAAAATCTACAGCTGGTAACACTATTCTCTCTGCCTCCTCCTGTCATCCACCACACGTCATAAAAAACATCCCTAAGGGAGAAATGATTAGGGCAAAGAGAAATTGCTCCACCCCAGAGCTCTTTGAAAAAGAAGCAAAAAATATCGCAGCCAGACTAAGAGTGAGGGGCTACACCCAAACTGATATTGAGAGAGGAATTAATTTTGCCAGATCTAAAGATAGAGAAACCCTTATCTTTCCAAAAAATTATAAAAATAAGAACATAGATAATGAGAACAAAAATTCTGAGCGGGACATAAATGATAAGGGACATGAAAATAAAAATAAAAATAAAAATAAAAACAAGAATAGTAATAAAAATATCATGACTAAGGACACCACTATTAAAAAAGAAGAACCTATCACCTTTATCACTAACTATAGTAGAGACTATTTTAAGGTTTGCAAAATTATACGTAAACATCTCCACATTTTGAACTATAATGAAGAATGGAAAAATGTAGTTTCAACAGGGATTAGATGTGTAGCAAAAAAAGCCCCCACAGTAGGGCAAAAAATCAGCCCCAGTCTATATAGGGAAAATTTCCCCAAAACGACTAGCTGGCCCAAAACAAATGGTAATTACAAATGCGGCAGCAACAAATGTATTTGCTGTCGACATATGCTTATTTCAAAAGAGGTCACATCTGTGGCCAACAATAAACAACACATGCTTAAGCAATATATAAATTGTAAAACAGATCATGTAGTTTATGTTATAACATGCAAAATATGTAACCTTCAATATGTGGGCTGCACCACTAATGAACTTAAGGTGCGTATAAGAAAACACCTGAGTGATGTCCCCCATTTTATGTCCCGTAATGTCTCAGCGGCTACCAGACATTTTGCCACTGTTCACAAAGGTGATGTCTCTGCGTTTTCTGTACAGGGAGTGGAAGTGGTTTCCACACCTGTCAGGGGGGGGCGATCGCAAACAGAAACTTCTAAGTAGGGAAACATATTGGATGTTCATTTTAGATACTTGCATACCAAAGGGTCTGAACAGAAAACATGATTTAACTCTGCAATATATGTAATGCATCAATATGTTTATATGTGGTCTCTGAGTGGTTAATACTGTGTAGTACTGCGTCCCCACCCACATGCTCCAGGGAGGATCCACTAATCCAGGAGCACCTGGGTCTGGGACACAGTCTCCAATTAACTAAGAAGGAGGAGTTACCCATTTGTGTGGTATATAAAGTATTTGTTTTTAGTACACTTTTGTATTGTCTTGAAGAAGGGCTCAATACCACAGCCCGAAACGCGTCACAATCTTGTGTCTCTCCATGTGACATTTTTGTTGGATTTTATTACAAGCTGAATAAAGAAAACTTTTTATACGCTGAAGCTGGAATCAACTTTTCTCTTTCTTCTTGGACTTATCAAGTGTGGCTAGGTTCAAGCCACTTCCCTTTCCGTGCTTCAGGCAGGTGACTAGAGGTGAGAGCTGCTAAAATCCTTTCCTTGATCAATTGGAATATGTATGAGATGTTGGTGGTGTTCCACATTTGTCTCGTGTCCATAGAACTTTTTCTCAGAAGCACTTGGGAACATCCAGGTGGTCTCTGGCCACCATGTTTGTTTCGGTCCGCAGCACTTTCCTTCCTTCACAGCGATATGTGCTCAATAAAAGACACGAATGGTACAACTGTTTGTGTATTATTAGGTTAGTCCAGGAATTTTTGGTGGTTCAATTCCTTTTTTTTTTGTGAACACTTCATAAAACCAACCGTTACTGTAGGGGAGAGTGTTCAAATTTTTATGTATGAACTGAAACATTTTGACAGCAACTAACATCATTATTAATCAGTAAGGCCTCATGCACACGACCGTTGTTCTGCTCCGCATCTGAGCCGCAGTTTTTGCGGCTCGGATGTGGACCGTTTCACTTCAATGGGGCCGCAAAAGATGCGGACAGCACTCAGTGTGCTGTCTGCATCCGTTGCTCCGTTCCGAGGCCACGCAAAAAAAATATAGCATGTTCTATTCTTGGCATGTCTACAATGGGCCGCCCGTTCCGTTCCGCAAGAAGGCACACGGGCGGCTTCCATTTTTTGCGGATCCGCGGTTTGCGGACCGCAAAAAACGGCACGGTAGCCTTATTTGAATATTTGGATAAATTATTAATGCTCATAATAATATGCACAAAATCTTTCCATATCCTCTGCTTATATCAAAAATTTCTATATGGCTAATTTAAAAAAAGGCAGAGCTCATGACTAGTTAGACATTCACGTGTTTTTGCTCCTCCACTGCTTCTTTTCAGTTCCTATTGTAGTCATAGTTCACATCAGAGGGGACACAAGACCCGGCACCTCTGCCGATCAGCTGTTACAGGGAGTCGCTGCGCTCACCGGAGCTATGGTGAGAGATGCAGGCTCCTGGCAGCTTTCCAAGGACAGCGCCGCAGATCGTATAGTGGCAGTGCTTGGTAATGCAGCTCAGCCTCATTGAGTTGAATGAGGCTGAGCTGCAACAAGGTCATGTGACTGATATACACTGATGCCACTGGTCTAGGAAGAGGCTGTGGCGCTCAAAGCCTCTTTTAATGTTGATCGGCTGGGGTCCCGGGTGTCGCAACCCCGCAGATCTGATACTGATGACCTATCCTGAGGATAAGTCATAAATATCTTTTCCTACATAAGACTTCTATACTGATGACCTATCTTCGGGATCCCCGACGATCAGCTGTTTGAGAAGTCAACGGCGCTTGCAGTAGCGCTGCAGCTTTCCCTAGGCCATGTGACATCACATTCATCGGATACATGGCCAATCACTTCAATGGGGTTGAGCTGCAATACCAAGCACAGCCACTATACAATGTGCAGCGCTGTGCTTTTGGAACTGTGAGAAGGCCATCGCGCCAGTGCCTTCTAAAACAGCTGATAACCGGGGGTCCCGGGTGTCTGACCCCCACCGATCACATCCAGAGGATAGGTCATTAATAAAAAGGTCTTGGAAAACCCCTTTAACCTTATAGTCAATGCATGACGGAGAGAAACGGAAGCTGGTCCATTTGTTGTCCAATCCGTTCAGCAGATCTGCTGTTTTTCTGGTTCTCTGTTCCTCAGGATACCGAAAAACTCAAGGTAGGTGTGAACTGGGCCAGTTATATTATAAGACGCTTTCTCTGTAAAATAATCACAGCCAAATACTTATTCTGACACATTTTCTGATGCTGATGCCTCCTTTTTTTTACCAGCAGAGACAGATACAAATTAACAAGGCATTACAAATGAGATTTGTGCTTCTAGCAAATGACAAGAAAGCGGCCAAAAGTTATCAGCTGTGGTCCATGTCCTCAGACGCAGTATGACATTCTATTCTTCATCTAAATCTAGGACACTGCTGTTTGAAATGTCTCTAGCCGATGCTGCATGAATTTAAGTAGTACATACCATATACTGTATATACACTGTATATGACCTATATGCAGGGCTAGTCTTAGGTGAGACAGCAACCAAAGCTTAAAGGAAATGTGTCATCAGAGAGTGACTTATTGTTTAACATTTTTCAGAATTTGAAAGAATTTTTGGTTATTTTTTTTTTTCCATGTCGCTATCTACATTTTAAAAACTAAAATCCTGCAGTTTTCACATTGTCTAATAGTCCTAAATTATCTTAAAGGGGTTATCCAAAGTGTAAAATATGCCCCCCAATGCTCGGCCCCTCATATAGATATACTTGCCCCGCTCGCCAGTACCCGCATTGCTCCAGATTCCCGCACGACCGGCGATACATCTTCCCTTTGCACTGATCAAAACATCCGGCAGATGGGGGGGCAGTCAATATCAGGACGAGCCTCCCTAGGGTCACCCGCGATATTAGGAGGCTCATCCCTCTTGCGGCCTGCTTTTGGCCGCCCCCCACCGTGGGTTGATCAGGAGCAATGTGATGTGAGTGCCAGGGAGTGAGGTAAGTATAATCTATATGAGGGGCCCGGGCATTGGAAGGGGTATGTTTTACACTTTGGCTAACCCCTTTAAGACTTCCTGTCTTTTAAGAGCATCGACACAATGGACAGGAAGTGACCACATCAATTTATATGAGAGTGTTTTCTAGGCATGGTCTGTGACCTGAGCAGAGGTCAGGAGGGGGTAGATAAGCTGTGATATCACCTATTGTGAATGGTGGGTCCTGTGTTATCTCTACAGGAGTGTTACTTGTCATTGTAATTCTGCCTGTGCTGATAACGATAAAGTCTACTGGAAAGCTACCTGTACAAAATAGGAAATCATGACCTATTATTAGACCTAGTGGCCAGTGTGAAAATTGCAGGATTATATACTTAAAAATATATATACATAGTGACATGGAAAAAAATAAAATAAAATAAAAAATAGGTTTAGCACAAATATTTTTTTACCTTACAGGTTATGCACTGTGCTGCAGATTTTTTTTGGTGTCTTTTTGGCTAATTGTAGAGTAGTCCTGTCCCCATACGATTTTGCCTTACTTAGGACATTGAAGTCTGATGATCTCAATTAAAAGCATTTATGTGAAATGAATACAATTCTAGCAATAAACTACCGTATGTTTCACCCTATAAGATGCATCTAGGTTTTAAAGTAGGACAGTACGAAAAAAAATATTTTCCATTAGACCTCAGATCAGACCAGCAATCAGACCCCCAATGTTAATCAGACCTCAGCTCACAGCCCAAATCAGACCCCCAATGTTAATAAGACCCTCAATCAGACCCCCAATGTTAATAAGACCCTAATAAAACCTCTGATCAGACCCACAATCAGAGCTCAGTTCAGACCCCAATGTGAATGACCCCCAATCAGACCTCAGATAAGACCCCCAATATAAATAAGACCCCCATTCAGACCTCAGATCAGCCCCCATGCCTCTTATCATCAGCCCCCATGCCTTTTATCAGCTATGAGGGCACGTACACCGGAGAAGACATGTGTGAAAGCCTGCTTCGCCCCTCATCTGCCTACTTCCACGCTCCCATCAATGGTCTCCCTGCAAATCTGCCGATCACTACCACTTATCGCCAACCACAGCAGACCTTTCGCTACCACCCAGCACACGCCGCAGCCGGTCCCCATCAACAAGCACGCAGGTAACACGGATGTTGGGTACATCGCAGGCTGCTGTTCCTATGCAGCACAGCCTGTGATGTACTGAGTGCAAGCATTGCGCCGCACATTTTATATTTTATTGCCCTGTATTTACCCCATAAGGGGGGGAAAAAGTGTGTCTTATGGGGCGAAAAATACAGTAGGTAACGAAAAAGGCTATGGAAACCTTTAGGGCAATTTTTTTTATGATTGCATTTTACTCATTTTGGGCTAGAAATAATTTTTTCACTTGGCCTTTATTAAAAATTTTCAGCCGTTTTTAAGATACAGGGGTTAAAAATCGAGTGGATTTGCAGACTGTCACTTCTGAGTACTGTAGGCTGACTCCTCATGTAACACCTTATCGCTGATCTCCTAACCTCATAAACACTCTTTATAGCTAAACACTTATCAAACTGATAAGAATATGGCTAAAATGAATGTTTAGGAGATCAGAGACAAGGCTTCATATTAATTGTCAGCTGATGGGACGACTGAGAAGTGATAATCTGCAAACAGACTGATTTTTGACCCCTGTATTTCAAATACAGCTGAAAATTTTTAATGAAGACTAACTAATGAAATGATTTTTAGCCCAAAATGAGTAAAATGCAATCATGACAAAATTGCCCTGAAGGTGTCCATAGACTTTAATCTATATATATGTCACTACCTCGGCTTGGATGCTCTCTTGCTCTCCTTCATTAGGATACAGTTACACTAGAGAGAACAGCTTAGTTGCATTGCCTATAGGGGCCCTTTTTTCATCAAAGCTGAAGCTCTGTCTGTTTAGATTGGCTGCTGTTAGCACCACTCCACCATAAACACACCAAGCAGTCAGCACATAGACAGTTGATCTGTGACAACAATAAATAAAATGACTGCAAGCAACTAAACCACCAATAAAAACAAAACATACGGTACTCCATTGGCACATGAATGACAGGTGGGTGTCAGTATGGAGGATCCTCATAATTCGCTTTAATGGATGTTGACATTTTTAGTGGATTATGCCATTAGTGATCAAATATAATTTCAAGTATTTGAGATGTAATACATTTGTGGAATTTTTCCAACATTTAACTTCAGCTAGTATTACCAGATTTTAATGGAAACTGTGTAGTGGTAGTGCCTGGTTACTGAATAGGAGAGCAGCGCTGCAGTAACTGGGCATGGCCACTACACAGTATATGGAGCTGTGCTATCTTGGTGCCTGGTTCCGGCCCACAGCAGCTCCAGCTAACAGCTGATCATCTCGGATACCAGTAATAGGACACTTGGTGATCAGATATTGATGACCTATCCTAAGGATAGGTCATAAATAATAAAGGCTATATACATGTTTGGGGGCAATTTTTTTTATTGTTGCATTGTACTCATTTTGAGCTAAAAAAAACCAATCCCTTTTTAAATGGGTGTTTCTTAAAAATGTTGAGTCATTTTCTCTGTACAGCCTTGAGATTCTCTAGTAGCAGGCTCTAATTTTACTCTTTCCTGTCAGGAAGCTCAGCTGACGGCTCCTTATCTGTGATCTCTGACCTTATAAACACTCATTATAGCTTAATTCTTATCTTACTGATAAGAATGTGGCTTAAATAAGTGTTTATGACCTTTGCAGTAATAAGGTACAAAGATAATGTACAATTCACACCGCTAGACAAACAGTTACCCCTTTGTGAAACGACATATAAATAATATTTAAATAATTAAAGGGGTTGGCCACTTTCTGGCTACATGTGACCAATATGTAGATAAGATAACTTTATGACACTTACTAATATAGCAATTGTTGGGCAAATCCTCTGTGCTGTCCACACAGAAGACCTGTCCATAAGATAGCCGCTGAAGGAGGGTCATGTGACCAGGCAGAAATAAGTCGAGAAACATCACTCAGCCTTCTCCACTCAAATATACCGCATATGCCATCTGCACTTGCAATGTTGAATGTCATTTATGAAACAGAAATACACTTTAATTAGGCGTATTTCTGGTGCAGATTGTGGCGCAAAAGTCCACAATCTGTGTCTTCTCCCCACTCACGCCAGGTCTATAAAAGTGGGAATGGCGTGATTGGGGAAGGGGACGGGTGGGTAGGCCTGTCTCATGTACCATTTTCTACGTCTGTTTTAGGTGTAGAAAATTGTCTAAATATAAGACAGCTCGGGAGCCGTCTTACATTCAGAAGGGGCGGTGGATGCGCCAAAGTTATGTAGAGGCCTGCGTCTCTTCATAGCTCCGGCGGATCCACCGCCAGATATAATAAATATGCCCCAGAGTGTTTAAATGGAGGCTACTGAGTGATTTTATGGACAGAACCTCTTTGTGGATAGCACAAAAGACTTGGCCAACAAGGGAGAATACCTTAGGAAATGTAGAAAATGGTGCATAATAAAGACAATAAACAAAGACTATATTAGTAAGTGTGGAGCGTGCCTAGACCCAGTGCTGCACAAGAGAAAGCTGATGGCGAAACGCATGTCGGGGTCTGATGTGAGACAGGGACACAATAATTTGGTTGGTATTATATAGATATTTGCCTATATACTTTGTACTATACTGGATCGCTTATATATATATATATATATATTTTTCTTTCACATGTTATTTGATCTGTTCTCCATACTATTAGGCTGTGTGTATAACACTTGGTTATGAACTCTTGAATCTGCACCTTATAGTACCTCCCTAAAAATACTTTTTGCACTTGCACTTTATTATGTTTATCCTGCTGTTCGGCCACCACCACCGTGTTGGTGTTTTTAACCGTTTTTAATTTATTTGTGTATGCCAATCGTGTCTGTAATACATGTTTAAAAATAATTGATACTATAATCATGATGGATGTGTGATTAGCTTGTTATTTATTGTTAAACCACATATACTTCTATTGGTGTTCTATTCTATGGTGTATATGGGTTGATTATAGGTGGGGATATAGGTTTGGTGTTTATTTATATTTTTGGTCCAGTCTGAGGTCCGCATAAAGGGGACCTTGGTGGGGGCTGTTTAAAAAGTTGTTGTGGGGCCCAGTTCGTTCTAGTTACACCACTGTATAGGTGTTCTGTTTTTGGCTTGGCTCCCGCCTGCTGTAGCAACACATTGACACCCAGAAATCTCTCTTAGAGGCTGCCAATAGGATGACAAGGGAAGCCCCTGCCATTTTTCTAAAGTCTACGACCTCTTTCACTTGAGCAATACAGATCAACAACACGTTAAATCAGTTTTGTCTGCGATTGCGTTCAGTGTTTTAGGCTTTTACGTGCAGATGCAGTTAGTTTTTGATGCATTTTTCATGCGCGGTGTAACAGAGGCTGCTGTACGCCGCCGTGCTCAGCGGTGATACTTCCGTCCACCACTGCAGTCTTGGGTTCTGTCGCTGTACGTGCTGTGGTGCTGAGGATTCCGCTCCACATGTTCCACTCGGCTCTGGCCACAGCATGCTTGCTGCTGGTTTCGTGTTACACTGCCCTAGGGGTGGCGCACATCACTCCCTGGGCTGCATGGATTGGGTCACGTGACCTCGCTGACCAACCCAGGGTCTCCTGCAGGTACTTAGGTGGCTCAGCCCCCTTCCCAGATGCCTCAGTGTGAAGGTCCTTGTGTTTGCTAAGCTCCTGATACTCAAGTGTGCTCCTGACTTATACATTGTTCCTGGATTCTGCTACTCGTCTGATCCCTGCCTGCTTGCCTTGACTCTCCTGTTGCCGACCAGGATTGCCTGACTTGTTCCTGTGCCGCCTGGTCTGACCTTTTCCCTGTCTGACTATGCCTCTGCCTCATCCTTCGGTCCTGCACTGTTGCTCCTGGTAACGACCCTGCCTGCCTGACCTCGCTTGTACTTCTAGTACCTACCCAGGTATCTCCTGGTCCGCCTGGACCAGCTGCCTCGTGTGCCTTCCCTCCTCAAGAGGTAGCGACCTGGTGTACCCCTCGGGAAATTCTATCCCCACCATCAGGGGTACTGTGAAGAATCGAGGGGTACACTTAGACAACGCCCTTAGAGGAGGTGGGACACGTGGCACAGTGGGTTCACCCCTGCTGGTTCGTGACAGTACACTGAGGCCGCTGTTACACGCGTAAAGAAAAACTGAAGAGTAACAATCTACATGTCCTAGCAGCCATCAGTGAAAAAATGCCTTCTGTTTTTCATGTAAGCCCAATTCACTTTTTTGGGACCAGGGCTGCATGAAAAACACGCAATACAGAACATGCTGTGATTTTTGCCAGAATGTAAAGATGATCAGTGAGAAGCAATGCTTGTGTGCATACATGGGCAGACTGGGAACTTAAAGGGTTTCTGTCACCCCATTAAACCGTTTTTTTTTTTTTTCTTTAATAATAATCCCTATAGTGCGATCTCATGATACATAATCAAATTAATAATTTTGGTTCAGTAGATTTTGGTAAAAAACGATTTTTAAAATATGCTAATTACCTTGCTACCAGCAAGTAGGGCGGCTACTTGCTGGTAGCAGCCGCATCCTCCGATGGTAATGACGCCCCCTCGGCATGCTGATTGACAGGGCCAGGGAAGGTAATCCTTCTCTGCTGGCGCTGTTAGAATTTGAAATCTCGCGCCTGCGCCGTACCTGGCTTCAATCGGCGCAGGCGCACTGAGAGGCGGCCGCTCTGCTCGACCGCTCCATCCTCAATGCGCCTGCGTCGATGACGTCATCGCATACACCCGGAAGAGAAGACGCCGGCGTCTTCTCTTCCGGGTGTATGCGATGACGTCATCGACGCAGGCGCATTGAGCGGTCGAGCAGAGCGGCCGCCTCTCAGTGCGCCTGCGCCGATTGAAGCCAGGTACGGCGCAGGCGCGAGATTTCAAATTCTAACAGCGCCAGCAGAGAAGGATTACCTTCCCTGGCCCTGTCAATCAGCATGCCGAGGGGGCGTCATTACCATCGGAGGATGCGGCTGCTACCAGCAAGTAGCCGCCCTACTTGCTGGTAGCAAGGTAATTAGCATATTTTAAAAATCGTTTTTTACCAAAATCTACTGAACCAAAATTATTAATTTGATTATGTATCATGAGATCGCACTATAGGGATTATTATTAAAGGAAAAAAAAAAACGGTTTAATGGGGTGACAGAAACCCTTTAAAGTGGCCCTGGAAAAAAACCCTCAAATTGGCCCCATGTTTTAGGCAGGTCCAAACAAACAAAAGGTAGGTCAACACAAAAAGGAATGTCCAATACAAGTAGACAATGGTGGTTCCTCTGCTGGACAGAAGTAGGACCTGCCTACTGTAGTGCAGCACAATATACTGCCCCAGCAGAGCCAAATACCAGAGTGCAGCACAATATACTGCCTTAGCAGAAGCAAATACCACAGTGCAGCACAATATACTGCCCCAGCAGAGCCAAATACCACAGTGCAGCACAATATACCGCCCCAGCAGAACCAAATACCATAATGCAGCACAGTATTTTCAGGAGGGCTCCTGTGGCCGTTGGCCAGGTGCATACAGTATATACCTGATACTCCTAGCATTAATTAAGGCATAGAGCATCTGATCGTTATATAACTGCCGTGAGGAGGGCTCGGGCAGCCCCCTGGGCATCTGCCAAAATTTCCTTTTGGTCTATAGCCAGTCCACACCTGAACTTTGCCAACACAGACTTCAATGCAAATCACATGCAACATGTCTGTTTTATTTTTATTTTTACTGTCTAATGAGTGTTGCAACTTCAAAATTGTAAATGACTCATGGCTAAGGCTACTTTCAGATCTGCGTTTTCAATTCCACTATTGAGATTCGTCATAGGATCTCAATAGCGGAAGAAAACGCTTCAGTTTAGTCCCCATTCATTGTCAATGGGGACAAAACTGAACTGAACGAAACGGAATGCACCAAAATGCATTCCGTTACGTTTGGTTGCGCTCCTATCGCGGACAGAATAACGCTGCAAGCAGCGTTTTTCTGTCCGCGATGTGGTGCAGAGCAAGACGGATCCGTCATGACTCACAATGTAAGTCGATAGGGACGGATCAGTTTTCTCTGACACAATATAAAACGGATCCGTCTCCCTTTGACTTTTAATGGTGTTCATGATGGATCCGTCATGGCTATATAAGACATAATACAATTGGATCCGTTCATGACGGATGCATGCGGTTGTATTATTGTAACGGAAGCGTTTTTGCAGATCCATGACGGATCCTCAAAAAACGGTAGTGTGAAAGTAACCTAAATCACACCCTCAAGTAGTTGCGCAACTCGCAGACAAATCGTGGTTTTGTTCTGCATCCTAGCCACATTTTTTGTGGCTCGGATGCGGACCCATTCACTTTAATGGGGCCGCAAAAGATGCGGACAATGGTTTCCGTGTGCCGTCGGCATCCATTGCTACGTTCCATGGGGCAGCAAAACAATATAAAACCAGTTCTATTCTTGTCCGTTTTGTGGACAAGAATAGGCATTTCGGACTGCGGACCTCAAACATGGCGCGGTCGGGTGCATGAGTCCTTATAGAGATACTTTCAAAAATTCTATGTCTTCACCGCAGATGTTTGTCAGTGTTTTTGGTGAATCTGTTTGATGTCATGAAATAATGAAGATCAGACAATAGGACGCTGTCAGGCTGTACATTTGCCGTCATAGCCATCTGCGATACAGACTGTCATTCTGCAAGACAAAAGGATTTCTATGGTAATTGAACTTCCATCTTCATCAGAGTCTTAAAAGGATTTAATATTAGAATCTGTTCAAAGGACATACATCGGGATTTGTAATCAAACTCGTTCGCCTTCCACTGAAGAGTTTGTCTGACAAATGTATTTTCTATTCATGAAATTCTCTGAATAATTACTGTGCCAATAAAAGTAGGCGTACAATATATTAGTAAAACGCCAAATGCTGACAATAGCAGCTCTGCGTGCCAGTCAATAGCAGCCTGGAAATCCAGCAATAAATCTTAAAGAGGAACATCACTTATAGGGCTCATACACGCGACCGTATGTATTTTGTGGTCCACAAAACCCGGATCCGCAAAAAATACGGATGACGTCTGTGTGCATTCTGTATATTACGGAACGGAACAGCTGGCCACTAATAGAACAGTCCTATCCTTGCCCGTAGTGCGGACGATAATAGGACGTGTTCTATATTTTTGCGGAACAGATAAACAGACATACGGAAACGGAATGCACACGAAGAAACTTCTGTTTTTTGCAGGCCCATTGAAATGAATGGTTCCGCATAGCACACGGTCCGCAAAAAATACAAAACGGTCATGGAAAGAAAATACGTTCGTGTGCATGAAGCCTAAGGGTACATTGGCATGTCAAAATCCCCCATGTACTCTGCAGCAGAACCCTCCACGGTTTCTGATGTGGTTTTTCACTTTGGATGCTGTAGGACGGCACCTAGTTTAGCTCCATTGAATGGAGATAAACTGAGAGGGGACACTCATCGCGTCTTCTTGTGGCATTCTTCTGGACAATTCTTCTTCAGCCAGACTATTTTGCCAAGACTGTTCGCCTCTCTCATGCGTGGACGTGTTTTGCCTTTTTCTCCTGAATAAAGACTGTAGGGCACATTTCCTAATACCGGCTCTTTACACCAATCTTAGTTTCCCCTTCTGAGCTGCCGCTAGATACGTCTGATTTATGATGAGGCCTGCACCTTGCCAGAAATTACATGGCTTCTCCGGCAGCAAGCGTCCCATCAAGACCGGCATCTGCTATCTGAACAGAAGAACACTGATGATCTTCTGACAATGACAACGGTCAACAGGTGGAATATATTAGGAAAAATGTGAACATTCAGTTCTTGAAGTTGATGCATTGGAGGCAGGAAAAATGAACAAGTGTACAAATCTAAGCGACTCTGAGCCAAATTGTGATGGCTAGATGACTGGGTTAAAGGGCTTCTGTCACCCCACAAAACTCTTTTTTTTTTTTTTGGATAGTTATATTCCTTATAGCGCGATATAGGAGAATATAATAGTCTTACTTACTTTCATGCGGCCGATTCTTTAGAAAACGAAGTTTTATAATATGTAAATCAGGGCTCTACCAGCAAGTAGGGCGTCTACTTGCTGGTAGCCGCAGCAGAAAACCGCCCCCTCGCCGTGTTGATTGACAGGGCCAGCCGTGATCTCCTCCTCCGGCCGGCCCTGTCAGTATTTCAAAAATCGCGCGCCTCTGGTCATTCGGCGCAGGCGCTCTGAGATGAGGAGGCTCGTCTCCTCAGAACTCCCTCAGTGCGCCTGTGCTGATGACATCACCGAAAGAGAAGACGTCATCGGCGCAGGCGCACTGAGGGAGTGCTGAGGAGACGAGCCTCCTCATCTCAGAGCGCCTGCGCCGAATGACCAGAGGCGCGCGATTTTTGAAATACTGACAGGGCCAGCCGGAGGAGGAGATCACGGCTGGCCCTGTCAATCAACACGGCGAGGGGGCGGTTTTCTGCTGCGGCTACCAGCAAGTAGACGCCCTACTTGCTGGTAGAGACCGGATTTACATATTATAAAACTTCGTTTTCTAAAGAATCGGCCGCATGAAAGTAAGTAAGACTATTATATTCTCCTATATCGCGCTATAAGGAATATAACTATCCAAAAAAAAAAAAAAGAGTTTTGTGGGGTGACAGAAGCCCTTTAAGGCATCTCCAAAATGGTGAGTCTTGTGGGATGTTCAGTGTCTGTGGTGGTCAGTACCTGTTGAAATGTTCTGCTGGGAAACCTTTGGTCCTGGTATTCGTATGGATGTTACTCTGATATGTGTAGCTTACCCAACATTGTTGCAGACTAAGTACACCCCTTCTTGGTAATGGTATTCTCTACTGGCAGTGGTTTTTTTCCAGCACAATAATGTGCCCTAGCACACTGAAAAAATTGGCCAGGAATCATTTGAGGAACATGACAGTTCAAGGTGTCAACTTGGCCTCCAAATTTCCCAGGTCTCAATCCAATCAATCACCTGCCGGTTGTGCTGGAAAACCAAGTCTGAATCATGTAGGCCGCATCTCACAACTTACAGTAGCTAAAGGATCTGCTGCTAACGTCTTGGTGCCGGACACCACAGGACAACTTCAGTGGCTATGTGGGTGGAGTCTATACCTTGACGGGTCAGAGATGTTTTGGCAGCAAAAGACCTACATAATATTAGGCAGGTGGTTTTAAGGCTGATTGGTGATTAGTACGCTTTGATTAATATTAATGTCTACCATCCAGTGTTTAGGTCTAAACCTATGTATAAGGGAATTCTCTTTGTATGAATTGAGAAATAACATTAATTATTACTGCTCATAACTAGGGATGAGCGAATCGACTTCGGATGTATCATTCGCATAAAACTTTGTTCTAATACTGTACGTGGTGGTACCTTGGAACCGAAACCGAGTTCGGGAAATATTTTTTTACAGTACAAATAAATTTATGAAGTTATTGTTTGAAGTCTGGCGAAACTTCGCGAAGCAATAACTTCGGCTCATTGGAGCCAATACATTCTAATACTGTACGGAGATCCATCCGAAGTCGATTCGCTCATCCCTACTCTTAACCACCACATGAGGGAGCAAAATGTGTTTAGATTTATGAAGCTAATTTTGCAATCACTGACAGCTATAAAAATATGTATGCAACATATGCCCTCAGTACAGGAACATGCATTACAAGGGGGTCACTGGGTTCACTCTCTGCAGCAGACTGCTAATTTAGGCGGTCCCTGAATATACGATTAAAGGGGTGGCCCAGAATTAGTAAGAAAAGGTCTGTGGCTAGTATTGTACTGTAGCTCATCCCAATGGAGTTGCTCTGCAATACCAGATATTGCCTATGGACAAGAGTGCCAATGTTTCAAGAAAAAAAAAAAGCAGACCCTTTATTCTAATCCTGAACAACCCCAAAAGACTTTACTATATTAAAGACCATCTGCAAAATATCTACAGAGAGGAGTGAAGTTTATTCCAAGAAACAATTCCTGGCACCATTCAGTAAAATGAACTTAAAGGGGTTGTCCCACAAAAAATATTCTACAGTTTTCAAACCAGCACCTGAATCTGAATACTTTTGTAATGGCGTGTATTTAAAAATTTAGCACAGTCACTGAGTTATTCAATACAATGTATCTGTATAGCGCCACCTGCTGTTAGTTTTTTCCTTATTTCTTTGTCCGGCTCACTGAGAAGGACGCACATGCTCAGTTTAATCCTTGAATTGCCTCCTGAGCTGTGATAGGGAGAGCATGGACACGCCTCCTGAGCTGTGATAGGGAGAGCATGGACACACCCCTTAGCTGCATCAGAAAGAACACTCCCCTTGAGCTGTCAGCTTGATATAAATCTAACCGAGCAATGAATGTGGAGATCACTGGATCCATGTGAGGTACAGGGCTGGTTCTAGCTTTGTTAGAAAGAGATTGTCATGTACTATATGATTTCTGGCTTTCATTTTTTACATTAGTCATGGGATAACCCCTTTAAGATCAGATGTCTTGTATACAAATTACCAGCTCCATACACCATCTCTGTAATGAGCCATTTTCCAGCAGGGCACGTATACACCCATGTAGACCATGGTTCAGTGCCGGGCAAGCCATAATAATATGCAAATTCTAATATTTGTTGTAATATAATAATTAATGTAACTCAAAACTGTAAATGATACCCTTTAATCATTTTCCTTCACATATATGATAATGAATAGAGAGATCTAAAAACATAAAAATAGTATTTTATTATGCCCAAAATTTGTAGGTAAAATCTGGGCTGTGGTGAAACCAATAAAAAAATAAAAACTCACATGAACTTTAGTTCTGATTCCCTTCTGACTAAGACTTCTCGAAGCCTCTGGATTTTAGTCATTTCAAGTTCAATTTCTTCCGGTGTCATGGTTGTTTCAGCCATAGAAACAACGTCAAGTTGATCTAAATGTGAAAAGAGATACATTATATTAAAGAAAACATTTTTCCTCCCTATTTTCCACATTTACCTGAATAAGAATTACTTTTCATTGTTATGTTTTTATAATATTATAGACTTATTATAGCTGGGTGCAGTTGTATAATGGCATCCCATATGATCACAATAGATAGTACTGACTCCCTGTTGCTTCCTGAAATCATGTTGGTTCAATTAATACTGCCCCTTGTATCATATGATAGTACTGCCCCTGTGTACAAGATATAGGTACAGATAGTACTGCCCTGTTTCTCTCTGTATATGATATAGGTACAGATAGTGCTGACCTGTTTCTCTCTGTATATGATATAGGTACAGATAGTACTGCCCTGTTTCTCTATGTATATGATATAGGTACAGATAGTACTTTCCTGTTTCTCTTTGTAAATGATATAGGTACAGATAGTACTGCCTTGTTTCTCTATGTATATCATATAGGCACAGATAATACTGACCTGTTTCTCTCTGTAAATGATATAGGTACAGATAGTACTGCCTTGTTTCTCTATGTATATGATATAGGTACAGATAGTACTGCCTTGTTTCTCTATGTATATCATATAGGCACAGATAATACTGACCTGTTTCTCTCTGTATATGATATAGGTACAGATAGTACTGACCTGTTTCTCTATGTATATCATATAGGTACAGATAGTACTGCCATGTTTCTCTGTATATGATATAGGTACAGATAGTATGGCTTTGTTTCTCTATGTAAATGATATAGGCACAGATAGCACTGCCTTGTTTTTCTCTGTATATGATATAGGCACAGATAATACTGCCCTGTTTCTCTCTGTATATTATATAGGTACAGATATCACTGCCATATCACCCATCCATTCATTCATTCACATTAATGAGGTCCGTTACTGAAACTTAAAGATAAATATTTTAGAAGGAAAGTGAATTTTACTATAATAACATCTAACAAGATAGAATTGAAGTGATTGTCCGGCCAATATCTTTCTTTAAACAGGGGGAGAATTCTGTAAAAAATCTTCTTTACTACTCCCAACCATATGTATATAAAATCCATTGCATATTCCAGACTATAAAATACACTTGGTATTGAGAAAAAAAAAAAAACATCAAAAAAGTGTGTCCCCCCACTAGGGGGAGCGCTGTGCAGAGGTTTTAACAGATTCCATTGCAGTCAATGGTAAATGTTTAAATCCCTATCCGCTGAGCGCTCCCTAGTGGTAGCTACAGGCAGACATTTTTTATTAGGTACTGAAGGGATGCATGACATTTATGGAGCAGATGTATGTATTTATGCCAGTTGTGTCGTGTAAATTAGTTGAGAAATGTGTTTATGAATCACCTGTTCCACGTTTTCCATACACAGAAATCGGATAAAGTGTGTGCGGGAAAGGGAGATTTTTTTTAATTGCAATTTTTATAATTAAAATTTCTTCTGCTTAATAAAAAAAAAGAAAACATAAATTCATCAGTAATCCTGGGAGTCCCACTTTGTGTTCTGTGTTGCCTGGCAGTGTTTGATGCATGTGTACTGGGAAACTGGGTGGGATAGTGGGCCCATACTAAGTTTTAGCATGAGGCCCTATGAGATCTGCGTACGTCCCTATTGCTACTTGTCCCTGACCGGTACTAATCTGTATAATCAGTGTAGAGTAGGAAGTGGAAAGTAAATAAAATTAGCACATAGCATTCAGCTTCCTGTGAAAGAAAGAAGACACAGAAGACACTGCAGGACCCCGACTAGCCACGTAATCACTGGACACCCCTGATAATAACCTCTCCGTTCTCCTAGACCATCAGGGAGGCTGGCATAAACCCCTCCACTACCAGAGACCACCAAGAAAAATGTACATTTCCTTATTTTCTGTTGTCTTTTACAATAAAAAAAATGAATATTAGAATGATGTTTGTTAAAAACTTAAACAAAACAAATACAGTTGATTGCAGTCTTTTCATTTTGTTTTCAATTTGTTTCTTTTTGTGACAATATTATTTATGGAAAATTTGGTAACCTAATTAAAAAAAGATTAAAGATAAAAATAATATAAAAGTAGATCACAACATTGCAAAGTGCTGTTCATTTTTAATACAAAACTTAGCCAAGAATTGTAAGACGTGTAGGAAAAAACTCTATTAAAATATCTCTATTAAAGGAGTTGTCCCACAAAAAAATATTCTACAGTTTTCAAACCAGCACCTGGATCTGAATACTTGCGTAATTGCATGTAATTAATAACTTAGCATAGCCACTGAGTTATTCAATATAATGTATCTGTATAGAGCCACCTGCTGTTAGTTTTTTTCTTATTTCTTTGACCTGCTGACTGAGAAGGCCGCACATGCTCAGTTTCATCTTTCCAACTGCCTCCTGAGCTGTGATAGGGAGAGCATGGACACGCCCCCTGAGCTGTGATAGGGAGAGCATGGACACGCCCCCCTGAGCTGTGATAGGGAGAGCATGGACACGCCCCCTGAGCTGCAGCAGGAAAGACACTCCCCTTGAGCTGCCAGATTGATATAAATCTAGTAGAGCAATTACTGTGGAGATCTCTGGATCCATGTGAGGTACAGGGCTGGTTCTAGCTTTATTAGAAAGAAATTGTCATGTACTATAAAATCTCAGATTTAATTTTTTACATTAGTCATAGGATAACCCCTTTAAGACTTTCTTTGCTCTGTTTAAGAATATATGATCATAGCCAAGAAAAAAGCTCCACATTTCTACATGCACAAGGAATTAAACTTTGGGAAAAGAATACAAATAAGTCACGTTTAGAAAAAAAAAACACTCAACTTTTTAAAAGGTTAAGTTTGCTTTATGCGCATATTTGGAATTCAAGCTAGATCAAGGAGAACTAATATAGCAAATTTCACAGTGAACAAGTCCTTAGCATTTCCAAAGTAGACAACTTCTTCAAACATATGCAGAGGTATAATGAGAGAGCGGGACACCAGAGGTGAGGAGTCTATGCGTTTTAAGCTATTACAGCTATTAATTATAGCTGATACTGGCATCTAGCCATTATTCTAGCTGTCAATTTGGGGTAATTGCATAAAAATGGAAATTTACAGACAGTCACACTCTGTTATTATTATTATACAGCCATTAGTTTTGGAGCCGCATGTGGCTCTTCATGTGGCTTACCAGCTGTTGGCATCTCCAGGGTCCACTATGCACTAGTGCTATTAGGAAAGTCATAGCATTAGAAGACCTTTGTACTCATCCACCAACCATATCGGCGACACTAAGGTACGGTAAGAGATATATTGTCAGCTCATATCGTTAATAGGCTTTGTACTTTTAATATTCAGTGCAATGCTACCTATTGTATTTGAAAGTAGCACATGACCTACAAAAAGTTGGGGATCTCTGCTATATAAAATACCTACTCTAGGTGGCAGCACAAAGCTACTAAATGTATGAAATGTGTTCAAAATGGACACTATCATAATCATATAAAATCTGTGCTATACTTAGATACTAAGATATGGGCTGTGGTCATCAACCAGAAATGCAGTGAATATTAGTGTCCTCCTTGCCACTAGTACACTATGGACAGTCACAAGTCCCAATTTCTGACGCTTCTCCTTTGAATTGTATTTATCTGAGTTTTTCTAACTAATTTCTACATGGCTCAAATCCTTCATATCAGTTATACACTGTGTAACATGGTTGCTGGTAAAGTACTAGAGGGGGTGTAAAAGAATGCAGGAAAGCTGGGTGATTTAAGCAACATGTACCTTGCTGAGGCACTTTTCCTTAAAGTGTTTTATGGGCCAGAATTTTTATGGAATAGCATGTAGATGTTGGCAGTGGGACATGCCATTCCCTCACCACTCCAGTACAACACTTTCCCCTAGCCTGAGGCAAACCCAGGTGTAACTGCTGGGCTCATTACTTGGGGAATAAATACAGAGCTGAAATGTTCATTCTACATGACCTGTTGGCTGTGTAGAGTCCAATCTCCTGTGCTGAGAGCTTAGCTGAGAAACAAAAACACTGTTTGGTTAGTGCCCAGACGGGCAAGGACTTTTGTTCTGTGTTTTTTATTCTATTTATGTGTCTTGGATTCACTTAAGTGACTGTATAATTTGTATGTAAAATAAATAGTATTGCAATTTTAAACTGCTGAATCCAGTGAAATCTGTCATCGGCAAACCCATTCACACATGGACCCGGGACAACATGTTACTGCTGTTGACCTGAGCATCTACATAAGCAAGGGCATACACAGATATTGTAGGGCATAATAGCAAAAATTTGTATGAGCCACCCTTTCCCTGTGAGATTTCAGACAAATTTTCAAAGAAATCTTTTAATTAAAAATGTCATGCTTTCACCTACTTTCCACAACTTCTATGTCGAAAAACATGGAACAGGGGCTGTATAAATATGGCTTTCATTTTGAACACCCTATTTCTCAATTTATTTGCCCCTGACACCTGGCATAAATAGATTGATAACTCTTCCCCACACAGGTCTAAATCCTCTGGTTGCCCTCACACACTTTATTCTAAAACTGACTGCCTGCAGCCGCCACTAGAGGGAGCTCACTGCATAGGAATTTAAACAGCTACTTTTGAACTTTGAAATCTCTTTCAAGTTAGCTCCACCTAGTGGTGATTGCAGGAAAATAGTAGGCTCCCCCTCACCACGGACCCCATACCAGTAGTGTGTCATCCATTGTAGGTACACCACTGATCAAAAGTGGCCCATTCAGAGATGCACTAGGAGGACAATTTCAGTGTTCCCTGCTGAACTCTTTGAATACTGGCCTCTTCCAATGTGAAGTCTTTAAATGTTTTACTTTTTTTATTTCATTTCTGAGCTCATTGTGATCTTGGTTGTAACATTGTTACCACTAGCAGCCATTAGAAAACTTGTAAGAGTTGTTGTGTAGTTTTTCCTAAACAGCATATAACACTGCAGTGTTATTCAGATATATGTCATTCAGGCTCTGTGACAAACCCTATGGGCACAGTAATAGCTGCCATTATTAGTTGTCACCTAACATCTGCTACCCATGTGAGAAAGTGAAGACAAGACAAGACAGAAACAGCCTAATGCATGTGGACAACTTTGAGAAAGATGATATTTCATTCTTTTTTTTAATTTATATTTTATGAAAAATACCCCATAAATTTCAGCCATGTAACATTGGAGGTACAGAGGCTACCAGCTCTGCAAAAGTCACACTGTTTTCTACAAAGCAAATCAGTTGCTAAAAATACAGCATTCAAATGTATGGGCTTCGCGAAGTCTTTTGAGACTTCGGTGAAGAAATTCAGCATTCGATCTGACAACTTGAAAACTATTTTAAAACTGCAATCTGAAGTCAGCTTTGCTCAAACCTAAAAATAATCATAAACTTTTCGTATTCTGAGATGCGCGCTATTCCAGGCTTGGGACCTCGTTGGGACCTCATGGTTACTTGTTACACCTGCAGTGCCCAGGTTTGGGGTGGCCCCAATGCTGCACTGGGAATAGCACCACATGTTACTGCTCTCTGGAAGGGATGGTAAGGCATGATGCACCCCAAGTCAGGGTTTGCAGTAAACCAGTGTGCTTCTTTACTAGAGGAACTCAAGTGCAAAACAATATAGACAAGGCTCTGAGCTGGCTTCTCCAGTCTCCTCCTTGGCAGAAAAAAGTTTAATACTGAGGAAAGTTCTGAGCTAGCTGTCCCTCTCTATTTCAGAAGAATGATACCCTAGCCAAAGGTTGGTGGCCCAGGGTTTGTGGCTCAGTCATCTGGCTGGTCCTCTGGTCAAAGGGCTGGTGACCCAGGGTCTGTGTCAGAGTATCATCATCTCAGCATCTTCCTCTGGTCACTCGTGCAGTCTGACAGAGTCTCTCCTACTAAGCATTGGTCCCTATCTGCAGATAACTAGAGGTTCTAACTCCTCTCCTATACAGTTTCTTTCTGAACTAGAGGGATGGAGTGGGAGGGGTGGAGGGGTAAAGTGGGAGGGGTGGAGTGGAGAAGCACAGCCTAAACAGAAGCAATGTTACAATTTTAGCCTATCATAGATTGCATAGAGATTCACTGCAACTCTATGGGAATGAATAATCAGTTTTACCAGACATAAATAAGTCTTCAGACAAAACTCCAAAACTTGGCTTAATTAGAAAGTCATAAATTCTCTCAGTATTACCTGGCTGTGTATTAACCCTTTCCACAGTGCAGTGCAGCTATAGTGCAATAACAGTGCAAATTAACAGTATATATTACAATAAACATATCAGTGCAGTTCCACAATATGAAACAGTATGAGTGCACACAACTGCATAAATCACAGTGCAAGTTAACCCTTCAAAGTGCAATAAAGTAGGGAGTTGATGTCTTTGCTTAGTAGCAATAAGGACAAATATCCACTAATGTCTATGGTCCAAAGTAACCTTGCTCCTGGACACTACACATCCCTCCCTGTTCTTTAGAAAGTCTGAAGTGGTCTGAAATTCACTTTCCTTCCTATCAGACGCTCAGTCTGCCACACTGCCGCTCACCCATGCTTTACACTGCATCTCTGTTCACATTGACTGCTGTGTATAAGCACACGTCCACCACAAGTTCACCAGGGCATCTGTGTATGAAGAGCTGGTTTATATTACAGCATGAATATAATGATAATTTGTAGCCAAACCATATCCATGATATTTTGTCAATCAGAGAGATGCTCCAGTATTGAATATCTGATTATAGTGATGTATAGGTAGATCACTAAAATTATTCTGATTCAATGCAATGTCACAAAATAAAGACTGACGTGCTGTGCATTCGGATTCTTTGCATGTAACCAGCGCCCTGCGATGCATATGTTTACATAAATCTGTGATTATTTCCATATGTAAGAATCATGCATATCATCTGCTTATTAGTGCTGACTGCATGATTAAATGCCACCGCAGAGCTGACGATGAGCCAGCAGATCTGACGAACGGCTGCATTAGTGAGGCCATACGCCTGCAAGACAACAACACGTGTCCCATGTGGAAGTATGTCATCGCATCACGTTATCTCCGCTCCCAGCAAAGAAAAAACTTCATAGCTATACAAGGATCAAAATCGCAACAGGAATGGCAAATGTGCCCATCAAAGACCTACAGAAGGAAAAGGCCCATTACAGTTCTGCGGGGTCGGTTATTCATATCAGACAAGGTTAACCTTAGCTAAAATATTCATCAAAATAATCACAGAGGGATCCAATGGGGAAATATGTATTAAAGGGAATAGATACAACACCCAACGGTAAGAAGCCAGAAAGCATGGTATACAGCAGGGATGGCCAACCTGAGGCTCTCCAGCTGTTGCAAAACTACAACTCCCAGCATGCTCAGACTGCCTACAGCTATCAGCCTACAGCAGGGCATGGTGGGAGTTGTAGTTTTACAACAGCTGGAGAGCCACAGGTTGGCCATGCCTGGTATAAAGTAAAGTTATGCAACATTTAATACGTATTTGCTTCCAAGATCTTTCAAGATATTATTGACTGAAGCTCAAATGAATTTTGACCCTCTGCTACTTTGACACAGCTGTGAAATGGGGAAACAGCTCTCCTTGTCTGAACACTGTTGGTGTAGCTTTAATTAATTGATCTGGACTGACATTCTGCTGTTTGGCCACAAGATGCCGCTGTTTCCTAAACACAGCTAAAAGACTGCATATATTTTCATATTAATGACAGGTGGGGTTACACAGAGCCTGGAGAGGAAGAGAAAGGGAGCAGCCATCTTAAAAGAAGGTGAGACTGAAGAACTGTGTGAGCAGAGGATCCGTTGACATCCAGGTGTGAGAGCATCCCTTAGTGACCAGAGCTGCAGCTAAGTGAAGCTGATCAAGTCCAAGACCCTGATCCTGTCCAGAGGAATGAGGATTGCATCCAGGAACGCTGATGAGGAACGCTGATGAGGAACAAAGCTACATACGCATGCTTGTTGGAGAGGCATTAGTTCTGTTCAGAGTCACCAGCGGATGCAGAGCAGACCTGGGTCGGTAAGATCGTGCACACACCTCATTAAACAGTGTTGGCGCCTAGAGACTGAGACCAAGCCTGTAGTTAGTTAGGGTCTCTGTCTGTCAGGCAACAAGTGTTGCTACTCTTCATTGCAAGATCTCCACAATTTAAAGGGACATTTTTTACATTGGAGAGCTGATAAACTTCCCACAAACTTGAGCCAGGCTGGGGTTTTGCTCAGGAGGATTACTCAGGCACGTGCTACAGGACCAGTTATAGGAGGGGGAATCCTGTAGAGCATTGTAAGATCGTAAGCTGTTGTGCTGCACCGCAGTCTAGCCCGTACCACACACCCAGTTATTCTTGTTTTATTAGGGTAATAACAGGTAAAGTGTGGCTTAGACAAGGGCAGGAAAGAGGCAGGCTCACAGGCCCGTCTCATTCATCATTTTGTACGCTAGTTTTTGTCGTACAAAATTACTTAAATCTATGGCAGAAAGGGAGCTGGCATTGATTTTAGATTGTCGCATGTCCTGCTGGAGGAAGCAACAAAGTTATATAGAGACTTGTGCAGACACTATTAAGATGAGTGTGAAAATTGCCACTTAATAAATGTGCCCCTAAATGTTGCATTTCAGACCAAACCCTTTCCTATAAAGCCATACCCCCTTGTCACACTAAGCACAGAATATTTCTCTAAACTTGAACGCACCACATTTTGGCACAATTTACACCAAAATCTAGGTGCACTGACATTAATAAATGTGGGATATTGTGTGATAGCATTTTTCGGAAAATAAAACATTTCTATGCAGGACATTTAAAGGATAAGATTTAGCCTTCCATTAGAGAAAAATTCCCGCAATTTTTTTTATTCTCTGACCTGCTAGAAAGGTGCATGATGAAATCTGTAGTGAATGTAATCTTCTTACCAGTGGCTGTATTTGTGAGTTATCCCCTCCCTTCTGATCCTCAGCTGTGTCATGTGACCAACTCTCTGGTTTCGAACTGACACACGACAGGAAGTTGGTTACTTCTCTATGAGACTGACATTGAGGCTCCCATATGAATACATGGAGAAACTATCTTCCTCTCCACACAGAAGATGCTGTGTTGTCTGGAGAGTCTGATTGCTGAGGATCAGAAGGGAGGGGATAACAAATACAGACACTGGTAAGAAGATTACATTCACTACAGATCACATCTTGTACCTTTCTAACAGGTCAGAGAATAACACTTTTTGCAGGAGTTCTTCTTTAAGAGAAATCTGTCTATACTTGCAGACATGTTATAGAGATAATTATCTACATAATCCTGTATTTTATGATACAATGTACCCCTACAAGTACAAAGAGACTTCATTTAATGAGAAGGGCACATCTGTGGCATCTCCACGCAATTCTTTGCTGCTGGCTTACCAAAAACTCTCAATGGGCCCTTGTTTGATAGACTCACATCTTAATGTCACTTAAGTACCTCATTCACCGTAAATCCATTACCGAAAAGGTTGACATGTCAATCTGCCATGAGAGAATGTGTATATTTATAGAGGAGATTGCTTTGAAGCGCATTCACCAACCTTCAAAGCTCTAAAACGACATTTCTGAATGTTCTTCGCTAGTTACAGATATGCCCACGCACATTTATACAGATGCGCATTTGTTATATCTCAACAGAAAAAACAAAACATTATTTGCTGTGCCTGGCGTGGTAATTGCCCAATTTTCCCAATCCCTTTAAATTGTAAACAGAAACGTAAAATGACTCGGCATCGCCTCCAGCTGAGTATGAAATAAAGACATTAAACCTTTCAGTTTTATTCATTTACATTGGTTTGGAAGCTTTAATGCATTATTTAAGTTTCTTTTAGTTACTCAAAAATGTGATTTCCTCTATAAAAACTCAGCATGAACGCTCTGTTTTTAAGGGCCATAAGGCCACTTACTGACTACATAGATGCCACGTGTTCTGGTTCTGGTGGGACTGTCCCAATTTAAAGTCGCAAGTCCAGGAGCGGGGCTGCTATAGGGGTTGGCAAGGTGGCAGCCACAATTGACTCTCAATACAGTATCAGTCCTTTTTCCATGAACATCAACTCACCACTTTATTGCTCTTTGAAGGGTAGACTTGCTCTATGATTTATGCCATTGTTTACACTTATACTGTTTTATATTTTTGAACTGCATTTTATGTTTATTGTAATATATCCTGTTCCTTTGCACTGTTATTGCACTGTATTGTGGAAAGGGTTAATGCACAGCCAGCAAATACTGAAAGACGTTGGGACTTTCTATCTATGCACTGAGAAGTTATAGATCTTCCACCGTTAATATAAGGGACTTTGAAAAGTTTTGGAGGGAAAAACACAGACACTCTGGCCTTTTGACTGTCTGGTTTAGCTCTGTAGACTTGTCTGAAAAAAAATGTTTAGTCATTCCCATAGACTTGTATTGAAACTCTATACAAGTCTATGTCAGACTGAAATTGCAACACTGTTTCTGTTTAGGCTGTGATTTTTCACTACACCTCTCCCACTAGAAGGTTCTAGTTCAGCTAGAAACTGTATATAAGGACAGTAGTTAGAACCTCTAGCTATCTGTAGATAGGGATCAGTGCTTAGTAGGAGACACTCTGCCAGACTGCATAAGTGACCAGAAGAGGATGCTGAGATGGGGATACTCTTCCACAGACCCTTCGCCACCAGCCTTTGGCCAGGATACCAGCCTTTTGAGAGAGAGAGAGGGACAGCTAGCTCAGGCCTTTCCTCTGTATCAAACCCTTCTTCTGCCCGGGAAGAGACTGGACAAGCCAGCTCAGTGCATTGCCTGTATTGTTTAGCATTTGAGTTCCTCCAGTAAAGAAGCACACTGGTTTACTGCAGACCCTGACTCACTGGACTTCTTTCCTATTGGTGTGCACCAAGCCTTACCATCCCTTCTAGAGAGCAGCAACACATGGTGACGCCTCAATGGTGTCTGGGGGACCCAACGTAGCATTGGTTGGGGCCACCCAAAACCCGGCCACTGCATTCTGACACCCAGTTTGGCACATTTCTGAATAAAAAGTAGCGTAATGTGTAATTAGAAAAATGGCAGAAATGATGTGTTACCATATTTGTGAAAACATCTTCAATCCTGTTCTGCAATATTTACAACAGAACCAAAGGGGCATGGATTGTAAAGGACGCGGCATGTTTATTGACTTGTATGTTTTGTATGTACAGCCATTAAATAGGTATTCCGGGATTGTAATATTGATGGTCTATCATGATAGGCCATCAATAGTGATTGACAGGGATTTGACACCCCGCACCCCCACCAGGCAGTTGATACTGGTACTGTTACTGATACTTCCAGTGGCGGAACTACATAGCACCGTCCATTGTGCCATGGACATATCTGGTTACTGCAGTGCAGCACCCATTCATTTCAATGCTGCAGTTACTAGCTTCCTGAGCATAGGCCGTCTATATTAATATCCGGGAATACCCCTTTAAGAGTCATAACTTAACTATTTCATATGTAACGCCATGCTAGTTTTATTTCAAAATACAAAGTGGAAAATTATGTTTTGTATGGCTTTGTACTAACAAACATGTTATCGTTCTGGTTTTCCCATTAGTCATCTCTAGAGATAATGTCCCTTTACTGAGATAAATAGATCCCCCTCACCACCCCCAGCTCCATATCGCAAATTGAGAGGAACATGCTGGTAAGAACGATTACTCAATAAGCCTGTGCCATTTTTTACATATGTTTAGCGCACCAGATGAAATTGTTTATAGGCTTCATGTATCTTGTGATTGAACGACTGAGGAAACAGAATGGCAGAGACCTACACTAATCATTGACGATAATGGCTCTCCTACCTACCTTTAAAACACATCATTATGATCTGTAGTTCATCCCGCTCGGCTAAGTTAATTTTCAGGAACATTGCTTGGACCATGAGCTGTAGCTTTAAAGAAAATGCCTTGGAGAGATACGACCATGCATACACCGCGAGGGGTATCCGTAAAGATCTCTTCCGTTTACAGAAATAGTGACAATTTTATCAAATGGATGTGAATTTGGGATCAGCATTATACATGGCACATGTTCACTCACCAAAAATCATTAACGAGGTTGTCCCATGAAAAATTTTCTACAGTTTTCAAGCACCTTGATCTGAATACTTTTGTAATTGCATGTATATATAATATAATGTATCTGCATAACGCCACTTGCTGTTAGTTGTTTTTCTTATTCCTTTGACCTGCTCACTGAGAAGGACGCACATGCTCAGTTTCATCCTTCAACTGCCTCCTGAGCTGTGATTGGCAGAGCATGGACACGCCTCCTGAGCTGTGATAGGCAGAGCATGGACACGCTTCCTGAGCTGCAGCAGATAAGAGACTCCCCTTGAGCTGCCAGCTTGATATAAATCTAGTAGAGCAATGAATGGGGAGATCTCTGGATCCATGTGAGGTACAGGGTTCTAGCTTTGTTAGATTTGTCTGATTCTCATTTATTACATTAATGATAGCCCCTTTAACCCCTTAGTTACCAGCCTGTTCGGGCCTTACTGACCAAGAGTTTTTCTTCCTTTTTTCATCGTCGTGTTCCAAGAGCTATAACTTTTTTATTTTTCCGTCTATGTAGCTTTATGGGGGCTTGTTTTTTGTGGGACAAGTTGTAGTTTTTAATGGCGCCATTTTGGGGTACACATAACTTCCTGACTAACTGGGAGGGAGATGGGAAAAACAGCAATACTGTCACTGTTATAAATTGTACGGAGTTCATTTTTCGGTATAAATAACATAATATCTTAATTCTATGGGTCAGTACGATTACAGTGATACCAAATAAATATAGTTTTTTTTACACTTTACTACTTTTTTGCAATAAAATGTTTTTGCATTGCCGCTTCCCAAGACCCATAACTTTTTTTATTTTTCTTTCTACGGAGTTGTATGAGGGCTTGATTTTTGCAGGACGACTTGTATTTTTCATTGGTATCATTTTGGAGTAAATGGCGTTTTTTGACCGCTTGTTATTATATTTTTTCGGTGGCAGCAATTCTGTCTTTTTTTTATTTATTTACGGCGTTCACAGTAGGGAACATATGGGGAAGATTTTTTCCAATTTTTTTAAATTGAAAAGCGTATTTTCAATGGGGAAAAAAATGTAATATTTTTTTATGGGATTTTTTTTATTGATAACATTTTTTTTAAACTTTTTTTTACCACTTAATAGTCCCACAAGGGGACCATGCAGCGCTTAGACTGGGCCGCGGTAAAAAAGCGGTGGCCCAGTCTAAGGCCCCTAAGTGACCGCAGTAAAAACACGTATGGGTGGTCACTAAGGGGTTAAATTAATGGGCTTTTCTAGTTTTCAAAATTCAGAGCAGAGCCAGGTTACCAAGAGCTTCTCTTACTCTGGAGGAGGTATCATGTCGTACATTGCATTGACAACCCAATGATGTGAATAGGCACTGGGTAAGGCTTCATTGTAGTGGAGCTAAAAGAAAATTAAATTTAGGCTACCCATACACATTTGATTAATCTCAGCTAAGCCCAGTATTTTCAGAGGGACTGTGGAATTGTCAGGGGAAAGAGAGATCGGACTGTTGGATTTCAACATGCCTTATCCTATTGTTCTCAGCTGCTAATACCTCTCTGGCTATGCTGAAATGGTGCACACTTCTCCTCCCAACCACTCGCCATTTCCTCCCTAGGAGAAAACTGTCAATTAGGCTGGGTTAACATGAGGTTTTTGTCGTAAGTTAAGGGTCTATTCACACGTCCGCAAATGGGTCCGCATCCGTTCCGCAATATCGGGAACAGGTGCGGACCCATTCATTCTCTATGGGGCCGGAAGAGATGCGGATAGCACACTATGTGCTCTCTGCATCCGCATTTCTGGAGCGCGGCCTCGAACTTCCAGACTTTGGCCCCGAACTTCCGGGCCGCGGTTCCGCCTAAAAATAGAACATGTCCTATTCTTGTCCGCAATTGCAGACAAGAATAGGCAGTTCTATGGGGAGTGCCAGCCGGGTGTATTGCGGACGTATGAATGGACCCTGTTTGACACTTGCAGTAGCGCCGAAGCCTTCTTGCAGCTTCGCCTAGGTCATGTGATGTCACGTTCATTGGTCACATGGCCAAAGTGAATAGCGCTGAGCTGCAATAGCAAGCAAAGCGATGTACAATGTACGGCAGTGTGCTTGATGAGCTGATAGAAGGCCGCAAGCGCAGCTACCTTCTCAAACAGCTGATCGTGGGGGTCCAGGGTGGCAAATCTCCACTGATCAGATACTGATGAATTATCCTGAGGACAGATCATCAGTAAAAAACTCTCAGAAAACACCTTTAACATAAGCGGATGCCTCTGACGGATGCCATACGGTGGCTTCCGTCACTATACAGTTCCATTGTAAATGCATATTTATTTTACATTATACATTTTTATACATATACATTTTTTACTGGAGGATGGACACTATGCTTTTGTAACCTTTTTTTCCCCCCAAACGTATATGTTAAACGTAGAGCAAAAAGGTGATGTGAACCCAGCCTTAGCGATGAGCGGGCGGGGGAAGAGCAGCATGAATAAGATTGACTCTTCTGTGGCAGCTTGCTGCAAGGATTAAAGTCTAAGAGTACTTTCACACTAGCATTTTTCTTTTCCGGTATTGAAATCCGGTAAAGGGTCTCAATACCGTAAAAAAAAAAGCATTCGTTTTGTCCTAATGCATTCTCAATGGAAAGCAATCCGTTCAGTATGCATCAGTATGTCTTCCGTTCCGTCCCTTGTACGGTACTTGACTTGATGCAGCATTTTTTCCGGCCAAAATCCCGGAACAATACCGCACTAATTTCCATAGAGATGTATTAATGCTGGATCCGGTACCAAGTGTTCTGGAAATTGCCGCATCGTCGGATCCAGTTTTCCGGTCTGCGCATGCGTCGGGATATAGGAGGAGCTAGTTTCGCTTTTGATGTTTGAAAAAAAATTAAATACCGGATCCGTTATTCCGTTTGAAACTGGATGATAACGGATGAGACGGATCTGGTATATCACTGGATCCGGAAAAAAAAGATATCCGCTTGCATACGGTTTGCCGGATCCGGCAGGCAGTTCCGGCAACGGAACTGCCTGCCGGATTCTAACTACGCTAGTGTGAAAGTAGCCTAAGTTCTCCAAAACTACTTGACATTAGCAAGCAAGTAACAGACCACTGACATCGGCATGTCTATCCCCCATTATTGCTGCCCTCAATGATAACCCGCGTCAGTCAGCGAGTGTCATTCCCAACCATTTTCCAGGCAGACTCTGACGATCAGACACCTCCCCTATTCTGTGAATAGGGGATAAGTTGTTTTAATGGCACAACACCTTTAAGTCTTACTGTGATGGCAAGACACGATTTATCAAACGGGTGTAAAGTAGAACTGGCTTAGTTGCCCATAGCAACCAATCGGATTCCACCTTTCATTTTTACACAACTCCTTTGGAAAATGAAAGGAGAAATCTGATTGGTTGCCATGGGCAACTAAGCCAGTTCTACTTTACACCAGTTTGATAAATCTCCCCCTTTGTCTACTGTCACATTTACAGCGGATGCACCGTACAACGCAGATCAGCGTTACTTACATTTCTCCTTTAAAACATTCAACGTACAAATCATGTTTTTGTATTATTAATGTGACAGCGCTGGCCAATCGCAGCGCAGAACTCACAGCCTGGGAGAAAAAAAACTCCCAGGCTGTGACCTGTGCGCTGCGATTGGCCAGCGCTGCAGCCTAGGAGAAGGAGACGCCCACAGGACAAGGGAAGACACCGCCTACTATAACTTACAGAGCGAAGATACCAGAGGGCATAACGGGAGAACGGAGCGGCGCCCGGGGATAATAGTAAGTGCAGAGAGATCCCCGGGCGCCGCTCTATATGTCAGCATACTTAGTTCACAATGTTTTTCCAGGTGAAAGGTCCTCTTTAAATGTGGCAATAAACACAACCATAAATGCTGGGAACATACAATCAATTTACATACACCCAGCCCAAAGGCTGAGATCCTTGCGCTGCACAGCGCGGCGCCCTCCTATGGATGAAGGAGAAATGTGAAGTAATTTACCTACTGGCGGGCACAACTAAACTGCCACACCTTACCTGTTATTACCCTAAAAACAAGAACCACTGTATGGGTGTGTGTTACGGCCTGTAACAGCTTACAATCTTAACAAGTTCTACAGTACTCCCCCTCCCATAACTGGTCCTGTAGCACGTGCCTGAGTATTCCTTCTGAGCAAAACTTCAGCCTGGCTTGAGTTTGTGGGAATTTTATCAGCTTCCCAATGTGAAATGTTGCTTTAAGTTATGAAGTCCTTGAAATGAACAGGAGTAACACTTGTGGCCTGACAGAAACATAAACCCTAACTACAGGCCTGGTCTTCAGTCTCCTAGGCACAAACACTGTAATGAGGTGCGTGCACGATCTTACCAACCCGGGTCTGCTTTGCATCCGCTGGTGACTCTGAACAGAACAAACTTCTATCCAACAAGCATGCAGTACAGCAGTGTATGTTGCTTTGTTCCTCAGCTATCATCAGCATTCCTGGTTGCAATCGTCCTTCCTCTGGACAGGATCAGGGTCTTGGACATGATCAGCTTCACTTAGCTGCAGCTCTGGTATCTGAGGGTTGCTCTCACACGTGGATGCCGTCAGACTCTCTGCTCACACAGCTCCTTAGCTTCACCTCCCTTTTAAGATGGCTGCTCTGTATTTTTATCTCCAGGCTCTGAAACTCCACCTCTCATGAATTTGAAAATATATAGAGTCTGTTAGCTGTGTGTTGGAAACAGCGGCATCTTGTGGCCAAACAGCAGAATGTCAGTCCAGATCAATTCATTTAATCTATACAGTGTTCAGACAATGAGAGCTGTTTCCCCATCTCACACCTACATCTGCAGAAGATCTGTGTTTAGTTCTCCAAGATTTTTGGAACAACCTCCCCGCCGTTCCTTCAAGAACTGTGTACAAGTGGACCTAGAAGAACTGATGCTGTTTTGAAGGCAAAGGCTGGTCACACCAGATATTGAATGATTTTATATTTTTGTTTATTTACTTCGCATTTTGTTGAATTATAAAAAAAAACTATTAACACCTCTATTTTTGAAATCCTTCTTATTTTGCAGCATTTTCCTCACAGTTGCCTAACACTTTTGCACAGTACGTAAATCACACTTGTATTGCAGGTGCGACACGTCACTTCATGACATGCCGCTGGCTCAGGTTGTATCTTATGGTAGATCTAGGTCTCAACATCATCGTCTGTCGCTTCTCTGGATCAATCTTTTATGGAATGTCGGGTCGCTTCTGTGTACATAAAAAAGGTTCATTTTTGCTCAGCACTGAGGCAGACTTCAAAGGATGCGAGGAGAGGCAATCAATCTCTGGATTACCTTTATATGTTGCCATAATGCATCTACAACAAAGGAATAACAAAAAACACTGCGACAGAACCTCAGGAACTACTTTTTATTGTCCACACTCCTGCAGATAAAAGTATCTTGTAGAATGAAAGTGTGGAGAAGCTGCTGTGCTGCAGAGGGATGACTCACCGGCGCAGCATCCAGATCGTCTGCTCTGAGCAAATAACCTCCTGATCAATCCTCTGCCAGCACCGTTCCAGGCCCGCTGCTCATCTCATTGTTATCCCGTGTGTTATTTCCTATACCGTTCCTCCTAGTATACTCTAGGGCCCATTGTCACATCCGGACAGTGTTTTATAGTCCAACATGAGAGCTAGCTTTAGGGTATGGCTACACGGTGACACAGCATGCCATTTTTGTCAATGGTGCCACAATGCGATTATGCGACCCACGACATGCTGCGGCGCAAGAGTTGGAAAAATGCCTGATTTTATGTTGATTTTATGTCCAGACATGTCTAATTTTATGTCGCATGTTGCAAGTCATCCATTAGTTTTTCTCCATTGACTTTAATGGAATTTCCTCGCTATACACAACTCGCCTGAAACTTTGATGTGTTCTAAAATTGTCGTGTGACAGCAAGTTGCAGAGAAATTGCATGTATTTTTGTGTCATGTGACACTAGCCATACCCTTAAAGAAGTGGTCTTGTGTACGAAAAATACACCAGCACCTGGATCTGAATACTGTATTTGTATATATGTATTTGCATGTAATTAAAAATGTAGTTCAGCCAGTGAGGTATTCAATAAACTATATCCGTATAGCGCCACCTGCTGTTTGTTCTTTTCCTTATTTATTGTTCGTCTCACGGAGCTGGTCGAACATGCTCAGTTTAAATCTTCAACTGCCACCGGTCAAATGATGTTCTGTATGTTAGAAGCTGTGGCAGTTACAGGGATAGAGCTGCGGCAGAAAGGACACGCCCCCTGAGCTGCCAGGCTGAAGATAATCTAGCAGAGCCATTGGAGCAATGAATGGGGACATCTCTGGATCCATGTGAGGTGCAGGGCTGGTTCTAGCTTTGTTAGAAAGGTATCGTCCTGTACTAAATGATGTCTGATTTTCATTTTTGACATCAATCATGGCATAACCCCTTTAAGATAAAATAAACAGCTGCAGTGGTCTAGGAGTTGAATTGATATCCACAGATTCACTTTCGTAAGACATCTTGGCTTTTAGTTTCCATGTATCTTCTATTCTCAGAAACTTTGGGATAAACAGGATGATGCAGCTTGTTCAGTTTGAAGTGATCTTAGTAAATAAGGAAGAGCTCTGCCCATTGCTGGCTGATACATACCCACGTATTAGCCGGTCTACCAACTATTATTGTAGGGACCAGTCCTGTATGGAGACTTACTGGCAATGCTCCATGAGAAACGAATATGCAAAGAGGTGTCTCCCAAGAATGAGAACTGTCTCGCCAGCGCCACCTATTGGAAGTGGCTCTCTATGAGTCAAAATCCGACTTTACAACAAGCCTTGGAATTAGATAAGGGAGTATAGCCAAGCCTTGGCAGCGGCTTAGTCAGGGTACTAAATCATCATCCCACTCTGTACTGATGTGCTGTCTACGGCTGGAGATCTGGTCTGGCTATATACTAGTGTTGAGCGAATCGAAGTCAAACAAAATAACTTAGATCCGAATTTCAGGAAAAATTCAATTCGCCGCAAAGCCAAATTTCCTCGCGCTTCGTGGTAATGAATAAAATTTTCCCTGAAATGGCTGTAAAAACAAATAAAATACATACCGCAACTGGTAACACTCATCTGGACCTTCATTGCAAACTGCTAGTAATTGATTCATAACCGGAGGTCACTTTATTAATGAGTTATTTCCATATTTCATTGGCTCATATTTCATTAGGAGTCATCATCTTAAGTGGAGTAAGATTCGTGCTGGCCATACACATTAGATGTGTGACGACCATCTGATGCTTATTAGGCTTTCCATCTCTTTACAGATGTCGGGAGAGAGAAGGGTCGGGCATCTTGGTTTTTAACAGCAGGACACATAAACAGTATGGTTTTTTTGTATTACTTTTACGTAGCCCGTTGCTCTCTGCTATACTTAAACGGGTTATCCAACCCCTATAATGACTCCTCTAATGCCTGGGCCCCTCATATGGATTAAACTTACCCCGCTCCCCAGCACCCACTTTTCTCCTGATCCCCGCACGGCCGCCGCTGCATCTACCCGCTGGGCAGATCAAAACATCCAGCAATGGGATGGGGGAAGGCAGCCAATAGGAAGCCGTGATGTGGACGAGTCTCCCGAGCACCACCCGCGATGCTAGGGAGGCTTGTTCCCGTTGCGGCCTGCTATTGGCTGCCCAAACAACCCCCCTCCGTCGCAGGATGTTTTGATCCGTGTCACGGGGGGAGATTCAGCGGCAGCTGTGCGGGGATCAGGAGCGATGCAGGTGCCAGGTGGCAGGGAATGTTTAACCTATATGAGGGGCCTGGGAATTAGTGGGGTCATTATAGGGGTTGGAAGGTTAAAAAAACATCTTGAAAAGACCTTTTAAGTTTTTTTTCCCCAAGTGTTTTATATTGAAGTCATCAAGGTCATCAGTATCTTATTGGTGGAGGTCCGATTCCTGTGATCTCCACCAATCGGCTTTTTGAGGGGGCTTACTCGCAGCCTTCCCTAGGCTAGTGATGTCACATTCATCGGTCACATGGCCTAGTGAATGGGTCCGAGCTGCAATACCAAGCATAGCCACTATACAATGTATTGCGCTGTGCCTGGTATGCTGCGAGAAGGCAGCTCTGGTGATCGCCTCAATCTCTTCAAGCAGCTGATCAACAGGAGTCCCGGGTGTCAGACCCCCACTGATCTGCTACTGATGACCTATCCCAAGAATAGGTCATCAATATAAAAGCCTTGGAAATCCCCTTTAAGAAAGAAAATAGAAAAGAAACCAATACTTTCCGCTATGCAACTGTAACAAGATGACATAACCACCAACTATCAAGACAATTCACAGTCTAACTAAACTAAACACTTCTGTGCCACAAGTTGATTTTATATTTTTTTTTCCGTTTGCTTATATAGCACCAACATAGTCTGCAGCCCTGTACAAAGATTGCCATCACTTTCATCAGTTCTTATTCCCAATCTAATTTTTATATAACTGTATGATTAAAAAAAACACCAAAGAAAAGTTGCTTTCACTAAGCAAACAAATGTCAGACAAATTGATTGCGCCCATTAGATTATTTATACTCCATTCAATTTCTAAAATAATTTATGAAGTGCATTTCCTAGAACGCAGCCTGCCTCCAAGCTCTTACTGGTGACCCGCAGCTCTTGAGAGGATTGAACAATTCTGGACCAGGAGCAATGCTTGACGTCACGCTGAAGCCCTGGCTGCCAGCAAACATTTGCTAATTAAAGTTACATGAGCCGCTGTAATGGCCACAAATACAGAGCTCCTGTAAAATTCATCATTTTACCAGCCATCCAAACAGCCTGTAATTTCTCCCCGACTGGGCTCATTTTAAATGGCAGATTGTTAAAATATGCAGCTGATTCCATTCTACAAATTAACATGATGGTTTTCTGAGATAAGGTCTATATTACAATTTCTGGTAGAAATTCAACAGGAATCAGCATATCTAATCTAGATAAATCTATTTAATCCATCTACCTATCTATCTATTTTATCTATTTAAAAAAGGCAGCACTCCAGATACGGGTAACGGGTCAAGACTAGGGATGAGCGAAACTTTGTTCTAATACTGTACGGAGCAAGAGCTCCGTACAGTATTAGAATGTATTGGCTCCGATGAGCCAAGGTTATTGCTTCGCAAAGTGGTACCTTGGAACAAACCCGAGTTCGGGAAATGTTTTTTTACAGTACAAATTAATTTCTAAAGTTATTGCGCGAAGTCTCGCAAGACTTCACAAAGCAATAACTTCGGCTCATCGGAGCCAATACATTCTAATACTGTACGGTGCTCCGTACAGTATTAGAACGAAGCTTTATGCGAATTGACTTCGGATGTTTTATCCGAAGTCGATTCGCTCATCTCTAGTCTTGAGCCATTTATTCCCAAAGCAACATTTCAGACCAGCACAATGAGGCTTTTGTCAAGCCTCATTACTTATTTTATCTAACAGTCTATTTAATCTATCTAATCCGTCTATCTATTGATCTAATCTATTCTAATATCTATCTAATCTAATGTATGTCTATCTAATTTGTCTATTTTATCTATCTATCTAATCTGTCTATCTATCTACCTATCTAATATCTATCCATCTCATATCTATCTATCTATCTATCTAATATCTATCCATCTCATATCTCTCTCTGTCTATCTAATTTATTCTATCTAATATCTATCTAATCTAATGTCTGTCTATCTTATCTATCTATCTATCAATAATATATGCACTCCTCAACATTGAAGTTGCAACACCAAGGACAGGCTGTAAAGTTATAAAAATTGAGGAAGTAGCAGGTATCGCTAAGATCTGCAGATGATCAAACTTTTAAGCACCTAGCTCCAATCTGTGGCATGTGCGAGGGGTATAAAAGCAGATTGAATGCAGTTTTTGGCCACATGAAAACTCAGAAATAAGATCAAGTCATGTGGGATGATTGGGCGATGCCTTCTGTTCGTTGATGTGCCAGTTATCTCTATTTGTCACAATCTGAGAGGGACAGAATACTTAACCTGCTACGCACCTAGGCCGAGATGTCAGCACTGTTCACCATTGTGTGTCCTGGTGATTGGGAGAACAATGACAAACTGGAGTCACAGCAAGAGGTGCACATAGCCGAACCTCTTCATGGATGGATTGTCTGATTAGAAGAATGGTGTGTAGTTAACCATTCTGTACTGCAGGTGAAAGTGTCACATCCCAAGCCTAGGACGGCAAACAGTGTCTACACAAGCCATCAGAAGGTGTTTGCATGACACTGGGCTATGAGCCAGACGTCCAGTTTCAGGTGTTCCATTGACCTCACTTGATCATAGAAACATAGAATGTGTCGGCAGATAAGAACCATTTGGCCCATCTAGTCTGCCCAATATACTGAATACTATGGATAGCCCCCGGCCCTATCTTATATGAAGGATGGCCTTATGCCTATCCCATGCATGCTTAAACCCCTTCACTGTATTTGCAGCTACCACTTCTGCAGGAAGGCTATTCCATGCATCCACTACTCTCTCAGTAAAGTAATACTTCCTTATATTACTTTTAAACCTTTGCCCCTCTAATTTAAAACTGTGTCCTCTTGTGGTAGTTTTTCTTCTTTTAAATATGCTCTCTTCCTTTACCGAGTTGATTCCCTTTATGTATTTAAAAGTTTCTATCATATCCCCTCTGTCTCTTCTTTCTTCCAAGCTATACATATTAAGGTCCTTTAACCTTTCCTGGTAAGTTTTATCCTGCAATCCATGTACTAGTTTAGTAGCTCTTCTCTGAACTCTCTCTAGAGTATCTATATCCTTCTGGAGATATGGCCTCCAGTACTGCGCACAATACTCCAAGTGAGGTCTCACCAGTGTTCTGTACAGCGGCATAAGCACTTCACTCTTTCTACTGCTTATACCTCTCCCTATACATCCAAGCATTCTGCTGGCATTTCGTGCTGCTCTATTACATTGTCTTCCCACCTTTAAGTCTTCTGAAATAATTACTCCTAAATCCCTTTCCTCAGATACTGAGGTCAGGACTGTGTCAAATATTCTATATTCTGCCCTTGGGTTTTTACGCCCCAGGTGCATTATCTTGCACTTATCCACATTAAATTTCAGTTGCCAGAGTTCTGACCATTCTTCTAGTTTTCCTAAATCCTTTTCCATTTGGCGTTTCCCTCCAGGAACATCAACCCTGTTACATATCTTTGTGTCATCAGCAAAAAGACAAACCTTACCAGCGAGGCCTTTTGCAATATCACTTATGAAGATATTAAACAAAATCGGTCCCAGTACAGATCCCTGTGGAACCCCACTGGTAACACTCAAAGCCTATCATGGTGCACAGGAAGACAGTATTGGAGGCTGGAATGGAGATCTATCTTCTTCAGCGATGAGTCCTGCTTTTGTCTAGGACACAATAATAGCCAGAGATTGGTCAGGAGACCACATGGGCAAAGCTATTGTGAGGCCTTTACAAGAGAACATCACACTGGTCTTATTCCTGGTATTATGGTGTTGACTAAAATAATGTACGGTAGCTGGACCCCTCTTTATTTCAGGTACACTAATATCTCGGCATTATTTATATATCTCAGCATTAAGGAGCCTTTTTCCAACAGGACAACACCAGGCCGCATGCTGCTCATGCTACTGGGAGCAGTCTGTGTGGCCTTAATGTGCTACTATGACCTGCAGCATCTCTGGACTTATCTCTCATCAAGCACATCTGGGACTTCATTGGTTCGCAATTGCAAAGGTAGATGCCAGCAGCAGATCTTGATGATTTGCGTGCCTACGTGCATTCAGTGTGGCAGAACAATCCTCAGATAACCATTAATAACCTCATTGATAGCATGCCAAAGCGTGTAAGGGCGTGTATTTCTGCGTGTGGCGCTCATACCTAATACTGAATAAATCGAGATGTTTTCAATATCTTGTTTCCATTTTTTCATCATTAACATGTCTATCAATCGTGCAATTTCCACAATTTGATGACTTCCTTTTGGTGTTGCAATGTCAAGGTTGAGGAGTGTATCTAGCTACACTATATGGAGAAAAGTATTGAGACACACCTCTTAACCACCTCAGCCCCCAGTGCTTAAACACCCTGAAAGACCAGGCCACTTTTTACACTTCTGACCTACACTACTTTCACCGTTTATTGCTCGGTCATGCAACTTACCACCCAAATGAATTTTACCTCCTTTTCTTCTCACTAATAGAGCTTTCATTTGGTGGTATTTTTAATTGCTGCTGACATTTTTACTTTTTTTGTTATTAATCGAAATTTAACGATTTTTTTGCAAAAAAATGACATTTTTCACTTTCAGTTGTAAAATTTTGCAAAAAAAACGACATCCATATATAAATTTTGCTCTAAATTTATTGTTCTACATGTCTTTGATAAAAAAAAAATGTTTGGGTAAAAAAAAAATGGTTTGGGTAAAAGTTATAGCGTTTACAAACTATAGTACAAAAATGTGAATTTCCGCTTTTTGAAGCAGCTCTGACTTTCTGAGCACCTGTCATGTTTCCTGAGGTTCTACAATGGCCAGACAGTACAAACACCCCATTTCGGAAAGTACACACCCTAAGGTATTCGCTGATGGGCATAGTGAGTTCATAGAACTTTTTATTTTTTGTCACAAGTTAGCGGAAAATGATGTTTTTTTTTTTTGTTTTTTTTTTCTTACAAAGTCTCATATTCCACTAACTTGTGACAAAAAATAAAAAGTTCTATGAACTCACTATGCCCATCACGAAATACCTTGGGGTCTCTTCTTTCCAAAATGGGGTCACTTGTGGGGTAGTTATACTGCCCTGGCATTCTAGGGGCCCAAATGTGTGGTAAGTATGTAAATGACCTGTGAAATCCGAAAGGTGCTCTTTGGAATGTGGGCCCCTTTGCCCACCTAGGCTGCAAAAAAGTGTCACACATGTGGTATCTCCGTATTCAGGAAAAGTTGGGGAATGTGTTTTGGGGTGTCATTTTACATATACCCATGCTGGGTGAGAGAAATATCTTGGCATAAGACAACTTTTCCCATTTTTTTTATACAAAGTTGGCATTTGATCAAGATATTTATCTCACCCAGCATGGGTATATGTAAAATGACACCCCAAAACACATTCCCCAACTTCTCCTGAATACGGAGATACCACATGTGTGACACTTTTTTGCAGCCTAGGTGGGCAAAGGGGCCCAAATTCCTTTTAGGAGGGCATTTTTAGACATTTGGATACCAGACTTCTTCTCACGCTTTGGGGCCCCTAAAAGGCCAGGGCAGTATAAATACCCCACATGTGACCCCATTTTGGAAAGAAGACACCCCAAGGTATTCAATGAGGGGCATGGCGAGTTCATAGATTTTTTTTTTTTTTGGCACAAGTTAGCGGAAATTGATATATATATTTTTTTTCTCACAAAGTCTCCCTTTCCGCTAACTTGGGACAAAAATTTCAATCTTTCATGGACTCAATATGCCCCTCACAGAATACCTGGGGGTGTCTTCTTTCCGAAATGGGGTCACATGTGGGGTATTTATACTGCCCTGGCATTCTAGGGGCCCTAAAGCGTGAGAAGAAGTCTGGAATATAAATGTCTAAAAATTTTTACGCATTTGGATTCCGTGAGGGGTATGGTGAGTTCATGTGAGATTAAATTTTTTAACACAAGTTAGTGGAATATGAGACTTTGTAAGAAAAAAAATAAATAATTCCGCTAACTTGGGCCAAAAAAATGTCTGAATGGAGCCTTACAGGGGGGTGATCAATGACAGGGGGGGTGATCAATGACAGGGGGGTGATCAATGACAGGGGGGTGATCAGAGAGTCTATATGGGGTGATCACCCCCCTGTCATTGATCACCCCCCTGTAAGGCTCCATTCAGATGTCCGTATGTGTTTTGCGGATCCGATCCATGTATCCGTGGATCCGTAAAAATCATACGGACATCTGAATGCAGCATGACAGGGGGGGTGATCAATGACAGGGGGGTGATCAGGGAGTCTATATGGGGTGATCACCCCCCCCCCCCCCGGAAGGCTCCAGGGAGACGCCTGTATGTGTTTTGCGGATCCGATCCATCTATCAGTGGATCCGTAAAAATCATGCGGACATCTGGAATGGAGCTTTACAGGGGGTTGATCAATGACAGGGGTGTAATCAATGACAGGGGGGTGATCAGGGAGTCTATATGGGGTGATAACCACAGTCATTGATCACGCCCCTGTAAGGCTTCATTCAGACGTCCGTATGAGTTTTGCGGATCCGATCCATCTATCAGTGGATCCGTAAATATCATGCGGACTTCTGAATGGAGCTTTACAGGGGGTTGATCAATGACAGGGGTGTAATCAATGACAGGGGGGTGATCAGGGAGTCTATATGGGGTGATAACCACAGTCATTGATCATGCCCCTGTAAGGCTTCATTCAGACGTCCTTATGCGTTTTGCGGATCCGATCCATCTATCAGTGGATCCGTAAAAATCATGCGGACTTCTGAATGGAGCTTTACAGGGGGTTGATCAATGACAGGGGTGTAATCAATGACAGGGGGGTGATCAGGGAGTCTATATGGGGTGATAACCACAGTCATTGATCACGCCCCTGTAAGGCTTCATTCAGACGTCCGTATGCGTTTTGCGGATCCGATCCATCTATCAGTGGATCCGTAAAAATCATGCGGTCATCTGAATGGAGCTTTACAGGGGGTTGATCAATGACAGGGGGGTAATCAATGACAGGGGGGTGATCAGGGAGTCTATATGGGGTGATCACCCCTCTGTCATTGATCACGCCCCTGTAAGGCTTCATTCAGACGTCCGTATGCGTTTTGCGGATCCGATCCATCTATCAGTGGATCCGTAAAAATCATGCGGACATCTGAATGGAGCTTTACAGGGGGTTGATCAATGACAGGGGGGTAATCAATGACAGGGGGGTGATCAGGGAGTCTATATGGGGTGATCACCACAGTCATTGATCACGCCCCTGTAAGGCTTCATTCAGACGTCCGTATGCGTTTTGCGGATCCGATCCATCTATCAGTGGATCCGTAAAAATCATGCGGACATCTGAATGGAGCTTTACAGGGGGTTGATCAATGACAGGGGGGTAATCAATGACAGGGGGGTGATCAGGGAGTCTATATGGGGTGATCAAGGGGTTAATAAGTGACAGGGGGGGGGTGTAGTGTAGTGTGGTGCTTGGTGCAACATATTACTGAGCTACCTGTGTCCTCTGGTGGTCGATCCAAACAAAGAGGACCACCAGAGGACCAGGTAGCAGGTATATTAGACGCTGTTATCAAAACAGCGTCTATTATACCTGTTAGGGGTTAAAAAAAACACATCTCCAGCCTGCCAGTGAACGATCGCCGCTGGCAGGCTGGAGATCAACTCTCTTACCTTCCGTTCCTGTGAGCGCGCGCGCCTGTGTGCGCGCGTTCACAGGAAATCTCGCGTCTCGCGAGATGACGCGTATATGCGTGACTCTGCGCAGCGCTGCCACCTCCGGAACGCGATCCTGCGTTAGGGGGTCCGGAGGTGGTTAATCATTGACTTTAGGTGTTCCATTCAGTCCCATTGTTTGTAAATGGGCCCTGGTTTAGACCCTCGTCATATATATCAACAGAAAACAAAAGCCGGTCAATGGCCGGAAATTCCCTTTAGGGGTCCTACCTATACGTTAAAAAACTATACTTTATTTATTATTATTTTAAAACCACAATCCTATACTAATACATTTAAAACTATCAGGCTTATAACGGGAGAAATTCAATTACAGCACACTAGTGTGAACTACGGAGCATTATTTGGAAATCGCTCCTATAGTGTTACCACCAAGGATGAGTGATTGTGTCACTACGTTTCATATATTGTTATACTGGGAATATTGTTATCCCATGTGGTATCCAGTTACCTACAAAAAAAGGGGGGGGGGGGGGGTTTTTTATGATATTTCATGCACAAGCGAGTCCTTGTGTAATGTAATAATAAATCCTGTATCTGTATATGTGATATTGATTGGAGCTAATGCTCCTGCATGCCCCTCTATTTTTGGATACTATTAGGTGGAGCTACTGCTCCTACTGCTCACTGTATCTCCACACCAGTACTGAGTGGAAATAAATGGCACGCAGACAGCACTGTCCACTAATCCTATCTCTGTGCCCTATCACACTCCAGGTGACAGGCTAACACTAGGAAAAACACACACACACTAGGCTGTAAGACCTGCATCCACACTCATTCACCTCGGCAATCTACCTACTATTGTATTAGTCACACTGTGATTATTTTAACACTAGAGCCTAAGCCTGCCTAAAATCGCGCACCCAACACTCCCCCTCCCGACATGTTTCACCGCAATGCGGCTTCATCAGGGGTAGCGGGGTATTAGCGTGTATAAGAATGGGTCATTCTAAAAAGCTCACTGAATTCCATCATGGTCCTGTAACAGGAAGTCAGAAATTTCTTCCCTCTTAGATGTTTCACCATCCACTTTGAGTAATTAGTAAAGAGTGGAAGCGTTTAGGAACCACAGCAACTCAGCCACAAAGTGGAGACCATGCAAAGTTACAGACTGGGGTCACTGAGTGCTGAGGTGCATAGTCACCAACGCTCTGCTGCTCCAAACCTCCTCTGGCATGAACATCTCACAAATACTGTGCTTCAGGAGCTTCATGGCATGGGTTTTCAAAGCTGAGCAGCTGCATGTAAACCTTACATCACAATACCAAGTATCAGATGGAGTGGCTTAAAACACATCATGACCGGACTCTGGAGCAGTCTGATGAGTATGGTTTTGGTGAATTCCAGGAGAACATTACCTGCCTGACTGCATTGTGCCAACTGTAAAGTTTGGTGTTGGAGGAATAATGTTAGGGGGTTATTTTCAAGGGGTCGGCCTGGGAATCTTAAAGCTTCAACATACAAAGACATGTTGGACAATAGTATGTTTCCAACTTTGTGAAAACAGTTTTGGAAAGGCCCTTTTCTGTTCTAGCATGACTGTGCCCCATTGCACAAAGCAAGGTCCGTAAAGACCTAGTTGGAGGAGTTTGGTATGGAAGAACTTGACTGGTCGCAAAGAGCCCTGACCTCAACCCATTGAACACCTTTAGGATGAACTAGAATGGAGATTGGAAGTCAGGCCCTCTCATTCAACATCGGTGTCTGACCTCAGAAATGTTTTTGGGCATAAATTCCCACAGGTATACTGAAAACTCCATAAGATATAAGTGAATTAATATCCAGTGATATGGATGTCTTGAGGATGTACAGTATTTACATGAGGCAAAAAAAAGATAGAAGTGTGGTGTGGTAGTGAACCAACAACAAGTAAGGCTAGTTTCACACTAGTGTTGTGAGATCCAGCAGGCTGTACTGGAGAGTATAATGGAGACTGGTGGAGATCTGTCCCCAACCCGACAAACATGCCAAGAATCAGCTGGAGGAAAACCACTGAGATTCTCAGCATATTTGCGAGGTTGCGATGGATCTTTGCCGATCCCCAATATAGTTTAATGGGGTTGGACGGGAATGCAGTGGCTTCCGGCAATGCCGGATCCAGAGAAACCCGGCAGGCTAATAAAATGGGAATGGTTGGTGATATTAACTTCCTGTTTGTGGCACATTAGTATATGTGAGGGGGGAAACTTTTCAAGATGGGTGGTGACCATGGCGGCCATTTTGAAGTTGGCCATTTTGAATCCAACTTTTGTTTTTTCAAAAGATAGAGGGTCGTGTGACACATCAAACTTATTGGGAATTTCACAAGAAAAACAATAGTGTGCTTGGTTTTAACATATTTTTTTTCTTTCATGAGTTATTTACAAGTTTCTGACCACTTATAAAATGTGTTCAATGTGCTGCCCATTGTGTTGGATTGTCAATGCAACCCTCTTCTCCCACTCTTCACACACTGATAGCAACACCGCAGGAGAAATGCTAGCACAGGCTTCCAGTATCCGTAGTTTCAGGTGCTGCACATCTCGTATCTTCACAGCATAGACAATTGCCTTCAGATGACCCCAAAGATAAAAGTCCAAGGGGGTCAGATCGGGAGACCTTGGGGGCCATTCAACTGGCCCACGACGACCAATCCACTTTCCAGGAAACTGTTCATCTAGGAATGCTCGGACCTGACACCCATAATGTGGTGGTGCACCATCTTGCTGGAAAAACTCAGGGAACGTGCCAGCTTCAGTGCATAAAGAGGGAAACACATCATCATGTAGCAATTTCGCATATCCAGTGGCCTTGAAGTTTCCATTGATGAAGAATGGCCCCACTATCTTTGTACCCCATATACCACACCATACCATAAATTCTTTTTTTCCAACAGTCTTGGAGGGATCTATCCAATGTGGGTTAGTGTCAGACCAATAGCGGTGGTTTTGTTTGTTAACTTCACCATTCACATAAAAGTTTGCCTCATTACTAAACAAAATCTTCTGCGTAAACTGAGGGTCCTGTTCCAATTTTTGTTTTGCCCATTCTGCAAATTCAGTGCGCCGATCTGGGTCATCCTCGTTGAGATGCTGCAGTAGCTGGAGTTTGTAAGGGTGCCATTTGTGAGTAGCTAATATCCGCCGAAGGGATGTTCGACTAATGCCACTCTCCAGTGACATGCGGCGAGTGCTACGCTGTGGACTCTTGCTGAGTGAAGCTAGGACAGCCACTGATGTTTCTTCATTAGAGACAGATTTCATGCGTCCACATTTTGGCAAATGCAACACTGAACCAGTTTCACAAAACTTAGCAAGCAGTTTGCTAACTGTAGCATGGGAGATGGGTGGTCTCGTAGGGTGTCTTGCATTGAAATCTGCTGCAATGACCCGGTTACTGCGTTCACCAGACATCAACACAATTTCTATCCGCTCCTCACGTGTTAACCTCGGCGACATGTCAATGGCTGTAAACAAAGAGAAACTTGTAAATAACTCATGAAAGAATAAAGTTACGTACACCATTGTTTTTCTTGTGAAATTCCCAATAAGTTTGATGTGTCACATGACCCTCTTCCTATTGAAAAAACAAAAGTTGGATTCAAAATGGCCGACTTCAAAATGGCCGCCATGGTCACCACCCATCTTGAAAAGTTTCCCCCCTCACATATACTAATGTGCCACAAACAGGAAGTTAATATCACCAACCATTGCCATTTTATTAAGGTGTATCCATATAAATGGCCCACCCTGTAGTCATTCTTTAACAGTTTTACACCCAAACTGTTTTATCAAATGAATGGAAAGACCAAGAGAATGGATCTGACAGACATCTGAGTCACTAGATACTGTATGCTATTGAGGTTAATTTTGACCAGGTTACTCCTGTTTTCTTTTATTCAGGCGAGATCTAACAGATCGTGTAGAAAATAAATGAACAATATTACTCCATGAACGTCAGTGACCTGCTGTTGCAGAATTATGGCTTATCAATTATGGTCAATTGCTAATAGGCCACAATATATTACAATTTGAAAGTATAATTTCAACCTTCATGTCTGCTTGATTCATCCAACCTTTTACAACGTTTGGCAGTTTTTCCTGAATTTTTGACATGGGTTAACAGAAACACTATGCACTGTAGACAAATCTATCATATTCACGGTAGGCAGGTTATGCAGCTTTTTAGACTACCGCATACCCTTACAAACTGTAACCTTTAACTCTATGTCACAGTTAATAAAAACCTTAAAGGGGTGTTCCATTTTATCTAAATAAAGCTTAAAGCCAGGGCCGGTGCAACCATATAGGCGAACTAGGCGTTCGCCTAGGGCGCCGGCTTGCTGGGGGCACCCTGGTGGGCTCCCCCTTACTGGGGCTGCAGCCTTGGGCGAGCGGCTCTTGAGCTGCCCCCAGCGCCGTTACAGGGGAGCCAGGAGGTGGAGGTCCTTCTTAAATATGGAAGACAGCAGGCATCTGCTTACCCTGATGGCAGGTGCCTGCTCTGCCAGTAAATTACCGGAGGAGAGGAGGCGGGCAGCAAGGGAGGCTGTTCTAGCAGCTCCCCACTCCTCCCTCGTGCGCCCTCTGTGATGCCGGAATATGACGTCATTCCGGCCCCGGCATACTAAACGGCGCGCTGGAGGACTGAGGAGCTGCACCACACTGGACCCCAGGGAGGTGAGTGTTTAGGTATTTGACTGAGTGAGTGTCTGCCTGTGTATTTATGTCAGTGAGTGAGTGTATGTATGTCTGTCTTTCTGTCAGTAAATGTGTGTCTGTCATTGAGTGTCTGTGTGTGTATGTCAGTGAGTGAGTGTATGTCAGTGAGTGTGTATGTCTGTCGGTCAGTAAGTGTCTGTGTGTTTGTCAGTGAGAATGTGTATGTTTGTCAGTGAGTATATGTGTGTGTTTGTCTGCCAGTGAGTGAGTGTCTGTCAGTGAGTTTCTGTGTGTGTTTCAGTGGGTAGGTGTATGTCTGTCAGTGAGTGTCTGTCAGTTAGTGAGTATGTGTGTCTGTCAGTGAGTGAGTATGTGTGTCTGTCAGTGAGTGAGTATGTGTGTCTGTCAGTGAGTATGTCTGTCGGTGAGTTTCTGTGTACGTCATTCAGGGAGTGTCTGAGTGTATGTCTGTCTGGCAGTGAGTGTATGTGTGTCTGTCAGTGAGTGTATGTGTGTCTGTCAGTGAGTGTATGTGTCTCTGTCAGTGAGTGTATGTGTGTCTGTCAGTGAGTGTATGTGTCTCTGTCAGTGAGTGTATGTGTCTCTGTCAGTGAGTGTGTGTGTCTGTCAGTGAGTTTCTGTGTACGTCATTCAGTGAGTGTCTGAGTGCGTGTCTGTCTGTCAGTGAGTGTATGTGTGTCTGTCAGGGAGTTTCTGTGTACGTCCTTCAGTGAGTGTCTGAGTGCGTGTCTGTCTGGCAGTGAGTGTATGTGTGTCTGTCAGTGAGTGTATGTGTCTCTGTCAGTGAGTGTATGTGTGTCTGTCAGTGAGTGTATGTGTCTCTGTCAGTGAGTGTATGTGTGTCTGTCAGTGAGTTTCTGTGTACGTCCTTCAGTGAGTGTCTGAGTGCGTGTCTGTCTGTCAGTGAGTGTATGTCTGTCTGTCAGTGAGTGTATGTGTGTCTGTCAGTGAGTTTCTGTATACGTCCTTCAGTGAGTGTGTGTGTCTGTCAGTGAGTGAGTGAGTGAGTGACATGAGTGGGCGGCAAAATGGATCTTTGCCTAGGGCGGCAAAAATCCTTACACCGGCCCTGCTTAAAGCTTACCTGTTTTTTCAGATGTGAGCTGCCATGTGTGCATACATAAATAACAGCACTATATTTAACCCTTATATGACTTGTATCCTGCATTTATTTCCCCTAGCTCAGCTCCAGAGTGGTTAGAGACTAGCAACTATGTGCACATATGGCACACATAGAGGAGATGAGATCTCGTTCCCCTATCTGTAGCGCACCCTCAGAAGCAGCAGCAACATGGAGGACATTGTACAGTAGTAATGAGCACTGTAGCAGTGAATCCAGCAATAGGGTGAGATAGAAAACATACTTCTTTGTGTAATGTAATAGAAAAACTGGGCACTCTCAGGATATTAGAACCATACAGAAATGTATTGGTCTTTGAAATAACATTAGAATCAACAATAAAAACAACAATAAAAAGTATGATACCCACGTGTTAAATAGCTATAAATACTCGACAATAAATAGCATGTAGTGTATTGATTGAATGAATGGTGGTATATATAACTGTCTAGTCTGGATGTACACCAGTAGTTAGACCCAAATGGCAGCACAAACAAATAAAACGAAAATGCTTTAAATCGATGAATAAATAATATTTGCATAAATAGCAGCAATATTCGTATCCGAATATAAAATATAAAATCCTCGCAGGGAACGTAGTGGCTACAATTTTCGTATAGCTCTCTCCCTTCTGACACGAAATAATCCCAAAGTGAAATAATGCCAACAATATACTTCTTTGTGTGTCTCTGCCTATCTCTCAATCTGCACTCTGTACTTGCTTCCTCCTCATTTCTCTATAGACCGTTGTATAACTTTCTAATATTGTTAGAATGTAAGCAGGAACGTTCTCACTCACTGACCGCAAACATATCTTTAAAATGGTGAGGAATTAAAAGAAAGGGTATATATGCTGTAGAGCTTTTCAAATATAACTGATTAAACTTTACATAAAACTTGGAACCCCCTACAAAGAAACTATGAGCCACAACAGGATTATTTTAACTAACTTGAAACACATTCATTAATTGGTCTTCATTGGTTATGGCCACTCGGTTTTGCGGGTGACCATGTGTCCATTAACAATAAAGACCGAATTACCAATGCAGTTCTAATTAGTTAATATATTGCTGCTGTCACTTGCATGGCGGCATGGTACTAGGATGCAAGGTGGCCACATCCCAACTGCACCATGGCTAGCCGTACTTTACTGTTTTACCATATGTAAGCAGAAAAAAAACTGTAAGGAGTTGGGATAATTTTAGGAACTGACACAGCACACCAGTCTTGACCAAAGTAATTACAAATACAATGCTCTCTGTCACACAGGAGCAATTACCTCCTGAATGTGTTCCATGCAGCATATTTAGAATGTAATCGCTCCAGTGCGTCAACATCGTCTTTTACATTCGGTCTCATGTTGATAAGCATTCAGCATCCTTAGAGTATAATGCCTTAAGCGTGACAGGGGAGATTGTTCCGTTCTGCTCCTCTCAGCTCTATAACCATGTACACTATTTTGCCAACACTCTAAATCACATATGACACCCTGATCCAAAAGTCACTTTAATTTTTCCCTGACTGCGCAAAAATTGATGATGAGAAGTTTTAATACATAAAATTGTTTAGCCATAGCATAAAAAATATAAAAAAAAAAATTGAATATGTAAAATACAGATAAAGCCAGCCAAGTTAGGGAGATAGTGAAGCTCATTGCCAAAAAGAGAAAAACTACCCCTAAAATGAACTTTTTTATATAATTGGTAAAAAGTTTAAACGTGAAAGTGAAACCCTTTAAAGAGTGATGAGGGAGAAGTTGTAAAGAAATGTAGGAGATAAATGAAATGTCAGATGAAATGGCAGATATAAAATTAAATTCCCCATTAAATGTGGTCTGTCTGATCCAGGAAGAAGTGCAGTGGCATCTCAAAAGATTAAAAATAGACAAATTGCCGGATCCAGATGGCATACACCTCCATATTCTAAGAGAATTAAGTAATGTGATAGACCCTTATTTCTGTTAGTTAAGGACTGTATAATGAGAGAGTTTCACAGGATTGGTGCTTAGCAAATGTGGTGGGAATATTCAAAAAGAAGTCAAAACTGAGCCCAGAAACTATAGGCCAGTAAGTCTAACCCCTGTAGTAGGTAACAGTTTGAAGGCTTTCTCAATTATCTAAATGAAAATAAGTGTATAATGCCATATCAGGACAGGACACTCCGTGAAGATATAAGTGAGAGACATGAACATGTGGAGTCACTGTGGGTAGAGATACATGGAGCTAAAAACAATAATAAATTACTAATAGGAGTTTACTATAAACCACCTAATATACCAGAGTCCACAGACATCTACTACTAAACGAGATAGACAAGGCGGCAAATCATAATGAGGTGGTTATTATGGGGGACTTCAACTACCCAGATATAGACTGGAAAACTGAAACTTGTATATCTCATAAAGGAAACAGGTTCTTGGCAATAACCAAAGATAATTACCTCTCCCAACTGGTTCAGGACCCAACTAGAGGGACGGCCATACTGGACTTAGTATTAAACAATAGGCCTGACAGAACAACAGATGTGCAGGTTGGGGGGACACCTGGAAAATAGTAACCATAAAGTAATAACCTTCCAATTATTATTCAAAGGAGCGTTTCTATAGGGAGGAACAAAAATACCAAACTTCAAAAAAGCAAAATTTAGCCAACTAAGAGAGGCCATAGGCCTAACTAACTGGGACAAAGTCCTCAAAAATATAAATACAGCCACAAAATGGGATATCTTTAAAAGCATCCTAAAATCTCATTGTGAGAGGTACATACCGTATGGGAATAAAAGGTTAAGGAACAAAAAGAAAGCAATGTGGATAAATAGAACTGTAAAGAAAGCAATAAATGACAAAAAGAAAGCATATAAATCACTAAAACAGGAGGGTGGCACGGAAGCACTGAAAAACTATAAGGAAAAAAATAGAACATGTAAAAAACAAATAAAAGCGGCCAAACTAGAGACCGAGAGATTAATTGCCAAAGAGAGTAAAACTAATCCTAAAATGTTCTTCAATTATATAAATGTTAAAAAGTATAAATCTGAAGGTGTCGGCCCTTTAAAGAGTAATGAGGGGGGAGTCGCAGAGAGCGACGAGGAGAAAGCAAAGCTGTTAAATATTTTCTCCTCCAATGTATTCACTGAGGAAAATAAACTGTCAGATGAAATGCAGAATGTAAAAATAAATTCCCCATTAAAAGTGTCCTGTCTGACCCAGGAAGAAGTACAACAGCGACTTAAAAAGATTAAAATAGACAAAATTGCCAGGACCGGATGGCATACACCCCCGTATCCTAAGGGAATTAAGTAATGTCATAGCCAGACCCTTATTTTTGATATTTGCGGACTCTATACTGACAGGGAATGTCCCACGGGATTGGCGCATGGCAAATGAGGTGCCAATATTCAAAAAGGGTACCAAAACAGAGCCTGGAAACTATAGGCCGGTAAGTTTAACATCTGTTGTGGGTAAACTGTTTGAAGGTTTTCTAAGAGATGCTATCTTAGAGCATCTCAACGGAAATAAGCAAATAACGCCATATCAGCATGGCTTCGTGAGGAATCGGTCATGCCAAATTAATTTAATCAGTTTCTATGAGGAGGTAAGTTCTAGACTTGACAGCAGCCAATCAATGGATGTCGTATATCTGGACTTCTCCAAAGCATTTGACACTGTACCACATAAAAGGTTAGTATATAAAATGAGAATGCTCGGACTGGGAGAAAACGTCTGTATGTGGGTAAGTAACTGGCTCAGTGATAGAAAACAGAGGGTGGTTATTAATGGTACGCACTCAGATTGGGTCACTGTCACTAGTGGGGTACCTCAGGGGTCAGTATTGGGCCCTATTCTCTTCAATATATTTATTAATGATCTTGTAGAAGGCTTGCATTGTAAAATATCAATTTTCGCAGATGACACTAAACTGTGTAAAGTAATTAACACTGAAGAGGACAGTATACTACTACAGAGCGATCTGGATAGAATGGAAACTTGGGCAGATAAGTGACAGATGAGGTTTAACACTGACAAATGTAAGGTTATGCACATGGGAAGGAATAATGCAAGTCACCCGTACATACTAAATGATAAAACACTCGCTAACACTGACATGGAAAACGACCTAGGAATTTTAATAAACAGCAAACTAAGCTGCAAAACCAGTGTCAGGCAGCTGCTGCCAAGACCAATAAGATAATGGGTTGCATCAAAAGGGGCATAGATGCCCGTGATAAGAACATAGTCCTACCACTTTACAAATCGCTAGTCAGACCACACATGGAGTACTGTGTACAGTTCTGGGCTCCTGTGAACAAGGCAGACATAGCAGAGCTGGAGAGGGTTCAGAGGATGGCAACTAAAGTAATAACTGGAATGGGGCAACTACAGTACCCAGAAAGATTATCAAAATTAGGGTTATTCACTTTAGAAAAAAGACGACTGAGGGAAGATCTAATAACTATGTATAAATATATCAGGGGTCAGTACAGAGATCTCTCCCATCATCTATTTATCCCCAGGACTGTGACGAGGGGACATCCTCTGCGTCTGGAGGAAAGAAGGTTTGTACACAAACATAGAAGAGGATTCTTTACGGTAAGAGCAGTGAGACTATGGAACTCTCTGCCTGAGGAGGTGGTTATTGGTATATTACATATTTTTATATATGTATTACATATGATATTGACACATGGCCATTACATGGATCTAACATTGGAGGACGTTTAATCAGCCGATAATCATAGTTACAGTCAGAAGCTATTTACATCTCCTAGGTGATGTCTAGAGGTGAAATAAGGTCCTTTTTGTTTAAATCAAATACAAAAATGTAGACCCCAGGGTTTTCTAGGTCAGTGGAGACTCTTGGGCTGGGAGAACAATGGATACCGTTTTCTGTCCAGAGCAGTTTCTGTTTACCGTAAAGGTGACTATTGTCTGTCACCTAGGGTGTAAACAGAAGTGGCCGGACCAGAATCTTCCCTCCGCATTTTAAATTATACAACTGCCACCACTAAAACGGGATTAGACAATCAACCTATCAGAATATCAGTTTAGTTTAAAACGGCCAATAGACTTTTGATCAGGGTTGGAATTCTGTTCTAGCCAATTAGATGTCCTCCACATGTTAGTCAATGGGTACAAATTGTATAACAAGGAAGGCTGAAGGAAGGTTAGGGAAAATGAAATGATGAGAATGGACTGAGAGGCATGAACTGAGGTAACATCATTCTGGGTATAAATAGGTTCATTCATCTTAAGAGCTATAACCTTGCTGTATCTGGGTCTGATAATCAGAATGAAGCTTCATCTCTGGAAAAGAACCGAGGATTGCTGCTGCCATCATCATTCATCATTTTCATCATCACGTGTATTAACAGCAGTGGTGATAGTGAATTAACTAAAAGAGTTCAGGAGGGGCCTGGATGTATTTCTGGAGTGTAATAATATTACAGGTTATAGCTACTAGAGAGGGGTCATTGATCCAGGGAGTTATTCTGATGCCTGATCGGAGTCGGGAAGGAAATTTTGTCCCCCTTTTTTTTTGCCTTCTTCTGGATCAACTTTGCAGGATAACAGGCTGAACTGGAAGGAAAGATGTCTTTTTTTCAGTCTTACAAACAATTTTTATATGCTATGTATATAAAAAATAAGAGATACAATTCCAGTAGAAATATAGATATATAGGAATATATATCTCTAGAGGCAGCCATGGCAACCAGAACGATAACTCAATGAAAACATTCTGATATTATATTATATGAAAATGTTATAAATAATATTCATGACAATATTTACAGTAATATGTTATGAAAACAGTATTTGAAAATATTTAAAATATAATTTATATTTTAAAAAGCTGAGTTCTGATGGGTTATTTTGGAGCACAAGGGAAGTTTGTTCATTTTGATAAATGAAACACATCTACATATTTAGGATTTCAGTTAAAAGCTCAGGGAACCGAAGAAAATTTGGTGCACTTTTGTCAAACACAGCGGAAACTGCTTGAATGCATTAATATATGACTGGAGTCAAGGTAACAATGGCATTCATTTCACTAAGGCCCCTTGCAGAAGAGCGTGTCCGGATGCGTTGCGGCAAACTCGATTGCGTTCCGTTGTTCAGTTTTTATCGTGCGGGTGCAATGTGTTTTGCACGTGCGTGATAAAAAACTGAATGTGGTACCCAGACCTGAACTTCTTCACAGAAGTTCAGGTTTGGGATCGGTGTTGTATAGATTGTATTATTTCCCCTTATAACATGGTTATAAGGGAAAATAATAGCCTTCTTAATACAGAATGCTTAGTACAATAGGGCTGGAGGGGTTAAAAAAAATAAAAAATAATTTAACTCACCTTAATCAACTTGTTCGCGCAGCCCGCATATCTTCTGTCTTCTTCTTTGAGGAATAGGACCTTTGAGGACGTCACTGTGCTCATCACATGGTCCATCACATGATCTTTTTACCATGGTGATGGATCATGTGACAGACCATGTGATGAGTGCAGTGACGTCCTCAAAGGTCCTATTCCTCAAAGAAGAAGACAGAAGAGATGCCGGCTGCGCGATCAAGTGGATTAAGGTGAGTTATATATATATATATATATTTTTATTTTTTTATTTTTATTTTTTAACCCCTCCACCCCTATTGTACTATGCATTCTGTATTAAGAAGGCTATTATTTTCCCTTATAACCATGTTATAAGGGAAAATAATAATGATCGGGTCCCCATCCCGATCGTCTCCTAGCAACTGTGCGTGAAAATCGCACCGCATCCGCACTTGCTTGCGGATGCTTGCGATTTTCACGCAGCCCATTTCACCTCTATGGGGCCTGCGTTGCGTGAAAAACACAGAATATAGAGCATGCTGCGATTTTCACGCAACGCACAAGTGATACGTGAAAATCACCGCTCGTGTGCAAAGCCCCATACAAAATGAATGGGTCAGGATTCAGTGCGGGTGCAATGCGTTCACGTCACGCATTGTACCTGCGTGGAAAACTCGCTCGTGTGAAAGGGGCCTAAAGGTAAAAAAAAAAAACACACACACAATTAGGCTCCATTTATACAGATAGAATAGCATTTTTGGCAAAAACACTTAGACACATAGACTGACTAAAATAACGTCCTCTTCCCAAGTTTTATTTTATGTTAAAGTCAATGGGGGGGGGGCGGGTGTTATAATCAGGGTAATATCTGAATTCAGTTTTGCATTGGCATACCCCACACCAAATATATCTAACATCACTCATTCTTTTTTAAATTTGGTGTATCTTTAAGCCTAACACTTTTGTCTAGATATGCTATTTTTTTTTTCACCCCCACACACACACACTAGTGCTGTTTTAGCGACAAATTTCTAATTTTATTTTAGTCTGGAGTGAAACTCATTAGTTAGCTAACTACGTCCAGTTCCCCACCCATTTTTCAGAACTGGAGTGAGTGGAGTAAAAATGCAAAATTTCGCAGATTGTCGCTCCAGTAAGGTTAGAAATCCACAAAAGCCCTATTTTGCTAATTTTTTAAAGGCGTGATAAATTCCTTCTAATGTATTGGAAAATAGAATTAAACTAATTAGTTTTGGGCTGGAAATGGACAAAATATTAGCGCGTATAACAGCTGCGTACAACCTCTCCCTCCCTCCAAACATAGCTGTATGTAAGACCATGCTATGCCTTTATTTGTTATCACAGAGGTATAGTGGTTTTTTTTTTCTGCCGGATTCTTATGGAACTGCCAGATACCGACCAAGGACAACATCTGCATGGAGTTTGTATGTTCTCCCCGTGTTTGCGTGGGTTTCCTCCGGGTTCTCAGGTTTCCTCCCACACTCCAAAGACATACTGATAGGGACCTTAGAATGTGAGCCCCATTGGGGACAGTTGGATACTAATGTCTGTAAAGCGCTGCGGAATATAGTAGCGCTATATAAGTGCATAAAATAAATAAATAAATACTGGTACTATGGCGGTATTCTCCCCAAAAACAATGCATAATATGGTGCAGAATTGAGGTCAGCAGATGGAATGCCTCCAGCCCTATCGTCCATGCTCATGAGCCGTAGGATAGTTGCAGAGATGCGGGATGCTGTTTCGGCAGAGAACAGCCTGCTGGATCTCCGCGCACTCCGGCATTGCTGGAGGTTTGTAAGTCACTATTGTACTAATGACACGACCAGGTGTGATCACATTTTCACTGCCTGGCCCCGTCAATCAAAGTGCAGAGGGCGCAGCAGTTGCAGAGAGAGCAGAGCCTCTAGGTGTAATGGTAACGCCCCCGTTGCTCCTAGAGGCTTATTTGCATATATTAAAACATCATATTTCTCAGTAATGCGGACACATATGAACATAGGACCAACACAGATGTCTTCAGCTGCCAAGCACACATGTAACAGGTCAGCCAGTGTCATAGGTACAAATCTGCCCTTTAAGAAATTGTAATTTCATTATACAGTTTTCTATTACGCCACAAGTTATCTGCATGTGGGATATAAACATTGATATCAATAATCGACATCTTCTGTGAAGAGTCTCTAGATGATACAATATGCTAGAAATGCCAGTCACATTCTCTTATGCGCGGTGGAATCTATTAATTCTGTTCTCTAGGACTTCTTTTGGAGCTGATGTTCCCAGCTATGTTTTCTTAAGAGAAATCACATTGTCTCCCCCAATCTGTTATCCTTATAATAAATACATCTGGCACAATATGGCGACAGATGTCTTATTACTTGGGTTGTACTTGAATCTTTATATAATTTCCCATTGCTATTTGTCAGTTGAAACGCTGAATGATGAGACTTTCCCACGTCCTGTTCTGTTGTACGCAAGGGGTAATTTGACAGAATATTTGTAGATTAGAACAATGAGTCATTATAGGGAGATTGTTGGTTCTTGTTGATGTGTAAGTAAATGCAAAGAGTAAGGCTGGGTTCACACCTGAGCGTTTTACAGCGCGTTCCTACGCGCTGTAAAACGCTCAACAGGCAAAAACCAATGATCCCCTATGGGCATGGTTCTCGCCTGAGCGTTTTACAGCGAGTACGAACGCGCTGTAAAACGCCCTACGCCCCAAGAAGTACAGGAGCTTCTTTGGGGCGTATTGTCGCGCGTTCCCGCCCATAGACTTCCGGGAACGCGCGACAATGGGCGTTTGCTTGTTTCCCTCTCGCGTATGTAAACGCTCGATAAAATCGCGCATACAGAGCGCATAAAGAGTACGCTCAAGTGTGAACCCAGCGTTAACCTAACACCCGAGGAAGAGCCTAATGAGAAATATTCAATTTCAGTGTTCATTCCAATAGTCAAGTGTTAAAGGGAATGTGTCCTCTACACTCCTCGACATCGAAATTGCAGCACCAAGAAGGAAAAATCGTGGAGTTATGGAAATCACAGGATCAACAGGCATGTTAATGAGGTGCAAATGATAAAAAAAATGATAAAATATAAAAATAAATGGATTTATTGAGTATTAAGTATGAATGCCACGTGCAGAAATAAATGCTATTACACGCCCTGGCATGCTATCAATGAGGTAATTAATGGTTGTCTAAATAATGTTCTGCCACACTGATAACACATGGGCACGCAAATCATCAAGATCTGCTGCAATTGCAGATGAATGATGTGCTTGACTTATTGCTGAAGAGGTTAGACCTCCATTCCTGCCTCCGTTGCCGTCTTGCCGTGCACCATGAAGGTGGTGGTATGAGTGCTTTGGATGCACACAAGCTGCTTTCAGTCTCATATCCACAACATGAAGTGAATAGAACATCTGTAGCTCTCTGTCTAACTCATAGACCAATGTTGTGTAAAGGCCTTCTGAAGGTTTGTGTAGACACTGTTTGCCGCCCTAGGCTTGGGATGTGACGTCCAATTTCACTTGCAGTACAGAATGGATCACTACGCGCCATTCTTCTAATCAGACCATCCGTCCTGTCAGTGGTTCTCCTCTGTGCATCTCTTGCTGTCATTTAAGTTTGTTGTTGTTCTCCCAATCACTGGCGATGTTGAATACTTTTGCGTTAATAAATACAAAAGTATTAAGGGAGTGATACCTTTATAGGCTAACCAGACCAAAAAAAAAAACATATTGCAAGCTTTCAGAGCACAAAGGCTCCTTCTTCAGGAAGATTACAAATGAAAGACTAAGAAATAGGCACATCACTTATAGGATGTTACTGCAAAAACATGTGCATGGGGGGGGGGGGATGCATAATTAAGATAAGGCTGATCAACAAGTGGACCTGTTCGGCGGAGACAATGTAGATTAGGGATCAGACAGCAGGAGTTGTGACAAATGTATTAACAGGCATGAGGCTTTTAATAAATTTGGCACATCTCATTCCAGCATAGGGCAAATTAAGACCAGTTTACAGCTTTAGAGCTGAGGACATGGGTTACTAGATGGCCGCTAGCACATCCGCAATACCCAGTCCCCACAGCTCTGTGTGCTTTTATTGTGTAAAAAAACAGATTTGATACATTTGCAAATTAACCTGATATGACTCATCTCACGTACAGGACTCATCTCATGTTAATTTGCATATGTATCAAATCGTTTTTTTTACACAATAAAAGCACACAGAGCTATGGGGACTGGGTATTGCAGATGTGCTAGCGGCCATCTAGCAACCCATGTCCTCAGCTCTATACACAAAATCCCGGTGACAGGTTCCCTTTGAAGGTATGTCCACAAGGGAATTAAAATGCAGAGGAAAAGCTGCTGTGGATTTTGCTGCAGATTTAACCCTCTGCATTGGGTGTCATCTGGAATGGAAATTCCCAGCCTAATTCCCAGTGCTGAGAATGAGCGCCATAGCTATGCTGAATTTGTTTCATTTTACTGACATTGAAGTTGGAAAAAGTAGGTGAGGCCAACTTTCTTCTGCTTAATTATATTTTAAAAAAAGGGTAAATTCATCAGAAATTTGGGGCATTGCGCTTTTCATTTGGCATTGCCTGGGTGCGATTGATGCAAGCGTAGTAGGAAACTGGATGGGACAGGGGGGCTCATACTAAGTATTGCTACGGGACCCTATCAGATCTATGTATGTCCCTGATTGTAAAGCTACTAAAATGAACACTTTAGCTTTTTACTAAGCGTCAAAAAATGTACAGTATTTATATTGCTGCCTATTAGAGTGGAAATCAAGAACCAAATGTTCTCAGGCACCAAATCGAACTGTTCATCAGGGACCTCCCCCATCCCCCGGTCTCTGCTGATACATAGCAAAAATCATGGTGAAAGCTGAGTCTTGATAACGTTTCCTTCTATATACACACATAACATTATGTACACTCCGGTACAGACTACAGCGAGGAGACAGATGACACAATACGCACAGAATGCCCACGTTCGCATATTTCTGCTGTCATAATGAACAGAAGTTATATTGTTGCTTAACAGTTTCTAATTTGTATTTAAAAGGCTGTCAGGGTAAATAGCTTCAATCATACTTACCATCATAACGTGACTAAATAATATTTCACCTACGATTTTTTTGTGCATAATAGATCCCATTTTACAAAGCCGATCCATTATAAAACAGCCCTATCCATTTTATCCTCTACAGAAATTCAGTCTTGTGCTTTTAATGGAGAAGAAGGAAGATAGCCAAGAAATTAGGGGGATTAGTCAATTTGACGCAGACAAAAGGAAACAGAGTAATTGCATTATATTATATATATATGGAATGGTGTAGAGGTTTGCCAGGAATAAAGCAATCAAACGCTGGGGAAAGTGAAGGCATCGTTTTGTAGTTAGTTAATGGTATATAGGAAAACCCCAGAGTTTCAGTGACTCACAATCACTTCAAGGACAGACTTTAGATATGACCCGGATTTGTACTATGAGCTACTGCTGAATGCACAATTCCATGCAGAACGTATTGGCACATGAATTCAATAACCCTTCGTGTGGAGATACGACATTAGCGACCATGGGGTTGGGCACTTTTTAAATACAGTACAGTGGATATAAAAAGTCTACACACCCCTGTTAAAATGTCAGGTTTCTGTGCTGTAAAAAAATGAGATAAAGATAAATCATTTCAGAACTTTTTCCACCTTTAATGTGACCTATAAACTGTAGAATTAAATTGAAAAACAAACTGAAATCTTTTAGGTGGAGGGAAGAAAATAAAAAATAATCTAAAACAATGTGGTTGCATAAGTGTGCACACCCGCTTATAACTGGGGATGTAGCTGTGTTCAGAATTAAGCAATCACATTCAAAATCATGTTAAATAGGAGTCAGCATACACCTGCCATCATTTAAAGTGCCTCTGATTAACCCCAAATAAAGTTCAGCTGCTCTAGTTGGTCTTTCCTGAAATATTCTTAGTCACATCCCACAGCAAAAGCCATAGTCCACAGAGAGCTTCCAAAGCATCAGAGGGATCTCATTGTTAAAAGGTATCAGTCAGGAGAAGGGTACAAAAGAATTTCCAAGGCATTAGATATACCATGGAACACAGTGAAGACAGTCATCATCAAGTGGAGAAAATATGGCACAACAGTGACATTACCAAGAACTGGGCGTCCCTCCAAAATTGATGAAAAGATGAGAAGAAAACTGGTCTGGGAGGCTACCAAGAGGCCTACAGCAACATTAAAGGAGCTGCAGGAATATCTGGCAAGTACTGGCTGTGTGGTACATGTGATAACAATCTCCCGTATTCTTCATATGTCTGGGCTATGGGGTAAAGTGGCAAGACGAAAGCCTTTTCTTGCGAAGAAAAACATCCAAGCCAGGCTACATTTTGGAAAAAACACATCTGAAGTCTCCTAAAAGCATGTGGGAAAAGGTGTTCTGGTCTGATGAAAACCAAGGTTGAACTTTTTAGCCATAATTCCAAAAGATATGTTTGGCGCAAAAACAACACTGCACATCGCCAAAAGAACACCATACCCACAGTGAAGCATGGTGGTGGCAGCATCATGCCAAGGGGCTGTTTGTCTTTAGCTGGAACTGGGGCCTTAGTTAAGCTAGAGGGAATTATGAACAGTTCCAAATACCAGTCAATATTGGCACAAAACCTTCAGGCTTCTGCTAGAAAGCTGAACATGAAGAGGAACTTCATCTTTCAGCATGACAACGACCCAAAGCATACATTCAAATCAACAAAGGAATGGCTTCACCAGAAGAAGATTAAAGTTTTGGAATGGCCCAGCCAGAGCCCAGACCTGAATCCGATTGAAAATCTGTGGGGTGATCTGAAGAGGGCTGTGCACAGGAGATGCCCTCGCAATCTGACAGATTTAGAGTGTTTTTCCAAAGAAGAGTGGGCAAATCTTGCCAAGTCAAAATGTGCCATGCTGATAGACTCATACCCAAAAAGACAGAGTGCTGTAATAAAATCAAAAGGTGCTTCAACAAAGTATTAGTTTAAGGGTGTGCACACTTATGCAACCATATTATTTTATTTTTATATTTTTTTTTCCTTCCACCTAAAAGATTTCAGTTTGTTTTTCAATTGAGTTGTACAGTTTATAGGTCACATTAACCACTTAAGGACCACAGGTTTATACCCCTTTAGTGACCAGGCCCTTTTTTACAAATCGGCACTCCACAACTTTAGCGGTTTATTGCTCGGTCATGCAACTTACCACCCAAATTAATTTTACCTCCTTTTCTTCTCACTAATAGAGCTTTCATTTGGTGGTATTTCATTGCTGCTGACATTTTTACTTTTTTTGTTATTAATCGAAATTTAACGATTTTTTTGCAAAAAAATGACATTTTTCACTTTCAGTTGTAAAATTTTGCAAAAAAAAACGACATCCATATATAAATTTTTCTCTAAATTTATTGTTCTACATGTCTTTGATAAAAATGTTTGGGTAAAAAAAAAATGGTTTGGGTAAAAGTTATAGCGTTTACAAACTATGGTACAAAAATGTGAATTTCCGCTTTTTGAAGCAGCTCTGACTTTCTGAGCACCTGTCATGTTTCCTGAGGTTCTACAATGGCCAGACAGTACAAACACCCCACAAATGACCCCATTTCGGAAAGTAGACACCCTAAGGTATTCGCTGATGGGCATAGTGAGTTCATAGAACTTTTTATTTTTTGTCACAAGTTAGCGGAAAATGATGATTTTTTTTTTCTTACAAAGTCTCATATTCCACTAACTTGTGACAAAAAATAAAAATTTCTATGAACTCACTATGCCCATCACGAAATACCTTGGGGTGTCTTCTTTCCAAAATGGGGTCACTTGTGTGCTAGTTATACTTCCCTGGCATTTTAGGGTCCCAAATGCGTGCGAAGTAGTTTGAAATCAAAATCTGTAAAAAATGGCTGGTGAAATCCGAAAGGTGCTCTTTGGAATGTGGGCCCCTTTGCCCACCTAGGCTGCAAAAAAGTGTCACACATGTGGTATTGCCATACTCAGGAGAAGTTGGGCAATGTTTTTTGGGGTGTCATTTTACATATACCCATGCTGGGTGAGAGAAATATCTTGGCAAAAGACAACTTTTCCCATTTTTTTTATACAAAGTTGGCATTTGAACAAGATATTTCTCTCACCCAGCATGGGTATATGTAAAATGACACCCCAAAACACATTCCCCAACTTCTCCTGAGTACAGCGATACCAGATGTGTGACACTTTTTTGCAGCCTAGATGCGCAAAGGGGCCCACATTCCTTTTAGGAGAGCATTTTTAGACATTTGGATCCCAGACTTCTTCTCACGCTTTAGGGCCCCTAAAATGCCAGGGCAGTATAAATACCCCACATGTGACCCCATTTTGGAAAGAAGACACCCCAAGGTATTCAATGAGGGGCATGGCGAGTTCATAGAATTTTATTTTTTTTGCCACAAGTTAGCGGAAATTGTTTTTTTTTTTCTCACAAAGTCTCCCTTTCCGCTAACTTGGGACAAAAATTTCAATCTTTCATGGACTCAATATGCCCCTCACGGAATACCTTGGGGTGTCTCCTTTCCGAAATGGGGTCACATGTGGGGTATTTATACTGCCCTGGCATTTTAGGGGCCCTAAAGCGTGAGAAGAAGTCTGGAATATAAATGTCTAAAAAATTTTACGCATTTGGATTCCGTGAGGGGTATGGTGAGTTCATGTGAGATTTTATTTTTTGACACAAGTTAGTAAGAAAAAAATAAAATCAAAAATTTCCGCTAACTTGGGCCAGAAAAATGTCTGAATGGAGCCTTACAGGGGGGTGTTCAATGACAGGGGGGTGATCAGGGAGTCTATATGGAGTGATCACCCCCCTTTCATTGATCACCCCCCTGTAAGGCTCCATTCTGACGTCCGTATGTTTTTTACGGATCCACGGATACATGGATCGGATCCGCAAAACACATACGGACATCTGAATGGAGCTTTACAGGGGGGTGATCAATGACAGGGGGGTGATCAATGACAGGGGGGTGATCAGGGAGTCTATATGGGGTGATCACCCCCCTGTCATTGATCACCCGCCTGTAAGGCTCCATTCAGATGTCCGTATGTGTTTTGCGGATCCGATCCATGTATCAGTGGATCCGTAAAAATCATACGGACGTCTGAATGGAGCCTTACAAGGGGGTGATCAGGGAGTCTATATGGGGTGATCACCCCCGTCATTGATCACCCCCCTGTAAGGCTCCATTCAGACGTCCGTATGTGTTTTGCGGATCCGATCCATGTATCAGTGGATCCGTAAAAATCATACGGACGTCTGAATGGAGCCTTACAGGGGGGTGATCAATGACAGGGGGGTGATCAATGACAGGGGGGTGATCAGGGAGTCTATATGGGGTAATCCCCCCCGTCATTGATCACCCCCCTGTAAGGCTCCATTCAGACGTCCGTATGTGTTTTGCGGATCCGATCCATGTATCAGTGGATCCGTAAAAATCATACGGACATCTGAATGGAGCCTTACAAGGGGGTGATCAATGACAGGGGGGTGATCAATGACAGGGGGGTGATCAGGGAGTCTATATGGGGTGATCAGGGGTGATCAGGGGTTAATAAGGGGTTAATAAGTGACAGGGGGGGTGTAGTGTAGTGGTGTTTGGTGCTACTTATTACTGAGCTGCCTGTGTCCTCTGGTGGTCGATCCAAGCAAAAGGGACCACCAGAGGACCAGGTAGCAGGTATATTAGACGCTGTTATCAAAACAGCATCTAATATACCTGTTAGGGGTTAAAAAAATCGCATCTCCAGCCTGCCAGCGAACGATCGCCGCTGGCAGGCTGGAGATCCACTCGCTTACCTTCCGATCCTGTGAACGCGCGCGCCTGTTCACAGGAAAATCTCGGCTCACGCGAGATGACGCCAATCGGCGTTAGTGGGACCTGGGAGCGCCGCAGCAATGACGCCTTTCGGCGTTAGCTTGGCGGCAGGTGGTTAAAGGTGGAAAAAGTTCTGAAATGATTTATCTTTGTCTCATTTTTTTACATCACAGAAACCTGACATTTTAACAGGGGTGTGTAGACTTTTTATATCCACTGTATATCCCATGCCTAAGGACAGGGGTTGGCAACGTGTTGCACTCTAGCTGTTGTGAAACTATAACTCCTAGCATGCATGCGCGCTCTGCGCTTCTCAGAACTCTCATAGAAATAAATGGAGCATGCTGGGTATTGTAGTTTCACAACAGCTGGAGTTGCCCACCCCTGTATTAGGGTATGCTCACATGGAGTATTTTGGGCACGGATTCTGCACCAAAAAGGCATGTAGAACTTTCCCATTGATTTCAATGGGGAATCCACATGTTAAACCAGACAGTGCTTTTTTTTCCACCTGCGGTTTTAAAAACTGCAAAATGGAAAACAAAAGTGTACTGTCCATTCTTGATATGGATTCCAAGGTAAACCTGCATCCAGAATTTCCATTGAAAATGGGTAGAAATGAAAATCCTCACTGAAACCACACCAAAAATCATAAATATTGTTTTAAAACGTACATTTGACGATTTAAGAATAAATAGGCTTAGCAGGTTTAGTGATAAAACTATATTATGATTAAATATAAGGTAAAACAGACAAATCACATATGGAGTAGTAAAAGTAAATAATCATCACTGGCCTACCCAAACAATACGTAGCACATGGCCGACACCCCCGGGTTTTACAAGAAAGAAATAGTGTTTTAACTAATTCATCCCATTTGGATGAAGTTCCTCAATGTAGTGCCGATTAATTGTTTATGCCCTTTAGCCACAAGTGAGCAAGGGAAACCCAACTCCTGAAGACATTTGAAAAGAGAACTTTAATATGTACAGTCAGGTCCATAAATATTGGGACATTGACACATTTCTAACATTTTTGGCTCTATACACCACCACAATGGATTTGAAATGAAACGAACAAGATGCTTTAACTGCAGACTGTCAGCTTTAATTTGAGGGTATTTACATCCAAATAAGGTGTAGGAATTACAACAGTTTGCATATGTGCCCCCCACTTGTTAAGGGACCAAAAGTAATGGGACAATTGGCTTCTCAGCTGTTCCATGGCCAGGTGTGTGTTATTCCCTCATTATCTCAATTACAATGAGCAGATAAAAGGTCCAGAGTTCATTTCCAGTGTGCTATTTGCATTTGGAATCTGTTGCTGTCAACTCTAAAGATGAGATCCAAAGAGCTGTCACTATCAGTGAATTAAGTCATCATTAGGCTGAAAAAACAAAACAAACCCATCAGAGAGATAGCAAAACCATTAGGCGTGGCCAAAACAACTGTTTGGAACATTCTTAAAAAGAAGGAACGCACCGGTGAGCTCAGCAACACCAAAAGACCCGGAAGACCACGGAAAACAACTGTGGTGGATGACTGAATAATTATTTCCCTGGTGAAGAAGACACCCTTCACAACAGTTGGCCAGATCAAGAACACTCTCCAGGGGGTAGGTGTATGTGTGTCAAAGTCAACAATCAAGAGAAGACTTCACCAGAGTGAATACAGAGGGTTCACCACAAGATGTAAACCATTGGTGAGCCTCAAAAACAGGAAGGCCAAATTTGAGTTTGCCAAATGACATCTAAAAAAGCCTTCACAGTTCTGGAACAACATCCTATGGACAGATGAGACCAAGATCAACTTGTACCAGAGTGATGCGAAAAGAAGAGTATGGAGAAGGAAAGGAACTGCTCATGATCCTAAGCATACCACCTCATCAGTAAAGCATGGTGGTGGTAGTGTCATGGCGTGGGCATGTATGGCTGCCAATGGAACTGGTTCTCTTGTATTTATTGATGATGTGACTGCAGGATGAATAATGAAGTGTTTTGGGCAATATTATCTGCTCATATTCAGCCAAATGCTTCAGAACTTATTGGACGGCGCTTCACAGTGCAGATGGACAATGACCCAAAGCATACTGCAAAAACAACCAAAGAGTTTTTTTAAGGGAAAGAAGTGGAATGTTATGCAATGGGCAAGTCAATCGCCTGATCTGAATCTGATTGAGCATGCATTTCACTTGCTGAAGACAAAACTGAAGGGAAAATGCCCCAAGAACAAGCAGGAACTGAAGACAGTTGCAGTAGAGGCCTGGCAGAGCATCACCAGGGATGAAACCCAGCGTCTGGTGATGTCTATGCGTTCCAGACTTCAGGCTGTAATTGACTGCAAAGGATTTGCAACCAAGTATTAAAAAGTGAAAGTTTGAGTTATGATTATTATTCTGTCCCATTACTTTTTGTTCCTTAACAAGTGGTAGGCACATATACAAACTGTTGTAATTCCTACACCGTTCACCTGATTTGGATGTAAATACCCTCAAATTAAAGCTGACAGTCTGCAGTTAAAGCACATCTTGTTTGTCTAATTTCAAATCCATTGTGGTATTGTGTAGAGCCAAAAATGTTAGAATTGTGTCGATGTTCCAATATTTATGGACCTGACTGTATATTTACAAAGTGTCCAACCCCTTTAAAAAAGGACCTGTAACTTCTCCTGACAGGGACACCCCCCCAACTGGTAACACTGTCCAGCTGGACCTTTATTCAGGATGTCCTGCTCACCTTAAATAATTGTAAACTCCATGTCTGATATGTACACTGTGCCTAGCAGGAAAAAAAAAAGTAAAACAAAATCTAGTTCTTTCAATACTGCAAATTCTGTATTGAGTAAAGTAAATTCCAATTACTCAGGTCATCCAATTAGAAGCAAGAAATAACAAGCGAAGCAAAACGGACAAATAATTTTTCATGTATCCCTGGCAAATTTGGCATCCGCTGAACAAGTGTAGAAATACGTTGTACTGAACAAACTCATTTTTGTTCCTTTTTTTGGGGGTATTTGTACCATGTGGCCCATACAGATATTTGCACTGGGTATGAACAGTATTTAAGTGCAATTATTTTAGCAAACAATTTCCCAATGCTATCCAGCAGAAAATCGCTGAAAATCATTGCACTCCCTCGAATTGTAAAACATGTATACAGAATAGAATTGGGATGTCAGCTATGAGATGAACTGTGCACCAACCCATCATTAAGGTGATCGTATCAACATCAATTTGGGTAACAAGCTGAATCTGACTACAAATTGTATCCGCTGTAGTCAGGTCAGTAGGAGATGACTTTAGGTTCTTTTTAGTTATCATCAAGTGGAGGAGCTTGAGTGTTTTTCACTCATAGATGTCATGGATAAACGTTGGATTTCCAAAAAGTACAACTTCCTTTTAGACTTGTATGACATTAGAAATAACATGGCTCTTGCCTTGCAAAATAGGCTCACTCTTGGTAATGGGCTATGTGTATTGGTGCCCAACTCAACTCAAGTGACTGAGGCTAAACTGCAATACCACACAATAGCCTAAGGACTAGAGTGGTACCGTTCCTGGAAGAAAGAAGCAATGGTTTCCTAATCTCCTATAACTCATTTAATATACAAAAGGTCCAGATTTACTATTGACTGTGCGACTTTGGTGCGTAATGGCACAAAATGGTGCATCTCCACTGTAGTAAAATGTATGCACACCATGCACCAGATAGAATGTTTCAATATGCCTTGCTTAACTACTTTTTTCCTACACTTCAGAGGGCATGTCCATTCTAAGTCTATGTTTTAGACAAATTTATTTTCTCAAATTTTTGGCTCGTTTGACACCAACTTGAAATTGTCTCAAATGTTGCATTTGCTGATCGGATTTCTTTTAAACCAGGGATGTCTTTTAAACCAGCCTACAGCTATTAGGGCATGCTGGGAGTTGTAGTTTTGCAACAGCTGGAGGGCGGCAGGTTGGGCATGCCTGTTTTAAACCATTTTTTTTTTGGGTGATGAAATATACTTTTACAAAAATATGAATTTGACATGTAGCCGGTGTGTGTTTTTTATTGATGTTTAAAAAAAGACATAAGTCCATCAAGTTCAACCAAGGTATAGGTGGGGACTAGTGTTGGGCGAGCATCCTCGGCCAAACACCATTTTGACTCGGCTCAGTCTTAGTCAGGGAGAGCTGCAGCAGAAGGGACAGATAGTGTAGGGACAGGAATATATATATATATTTTTAGGCAGGGTTTAGTGTTGAAAGGTTTTAGAGACCCAAAAGTCCTTTTAAGGACTATAGTTTTATCTGGCTGCAATATATATTATTAGTGCAACATGCGCTAAATTGCGTCCAATTGTTTGGCCGCTGCTGTCAGTGACACAACCTCTGCTACATCTGTTGTGTTACATTTGCACATCCTAAATATCTGTGACATTCAGCGCAATTGTTTGGCCGCTGCTGACAGCGACATTACCTGCGCTATATCTCCTGCATAACGTTTGCGCATCCTAAATATCTGTGACATTCAGTGTAATTTACATTACAAAACCTGCGCTACTATTCGTGTGACATACTTGCAAGCATATATACCATTTAATATGCTCAAGGCAAGCAGTAAAGGACAGGGAAGCGGCCGTGCTGCTGAAGGAGCACACAGACGCCGTGGCCCTGGGAGCGGTGAAACTGTGCCTGCTGCCAGAGCACAAGAAATACACTCATCCACGATACCTAGCTTCATGGCCCAGTTTGCAGGGTGGCGCGGGACACCACTCTCAAAGTCACACCAGTGCGACTAGGTGGTCGGTTGGATTGCAGCAGATAATGCTTCCAGTCGGTTAAGCACCATCTTGTTTTCCACAAAGTCCAGTCTCAGTAGCCAAGAGTCTGGTCAACAGAATCTTCACCCTGATCCTCCTTCCTCCCACCATGAAGAGTCTTGGCAAACAAGTGATCCCACACTCGGATATTCCGAGGAGCTCTTTTCATTACCATTCCTTGATTTGGGCCTCTCGCCAAGCCCGCTCGAAGAGGGACATGAGATCTTGTGCACTGATTCCCAAACTCTTTAGCATCCACAGTCGGAAAAAGATGACGGTGGGGAATGGCAATTACTGTTTCACAAGGTGGATGATGATCAGGGGCGTAACTAGAAGTGACTGGGCCCCACAGCAAATATTTGTAAGGGCCCCTCCAGCGCGCTTCGCACCTCCCTCCTCCTGTGTAAACCCCACTCCTTTGGCACAGTGTATCGGTATACTGTATATTGTGTGGCACAGTGGATGCTATATGTGTATAACATAAACATATTTCATATGAAAACTTACAGTTACTTGACCCTTGGGAATCTCGGACACCACTTCAACACTTGGCCGGGGGCTTGGCGGAGCTGATGTTGTGCTTTATCCTAATGAGAAAGATTTCATAATAAGGATTTGGAGAAGGGGCAGAGGGATAGCAGAGCAGGGAGAGGCTGGTGCTGCTACTAGGGGGTCATACCATGGGGGAGTAATAAAGCCCACTATAATGCCCCACCCCCCAGTAGTAATAATTCTCCTTATAATGTGACAAATACCCCCTTGTAATGCCCCCAGTTGAGCTAATGTCCCCATAGTGCCCCCATAGTGCCCCCATAATGTCCTAGTATAAAATACCCCTATATAGTGCCCCCAGTAAATTCCCCCATAGTGCTCCTCTCCCCCTTCCTGCTAGTGCCCCCCATAATGTACCAGTATAAAATGCCCCATATATAGAGTTCCCCAGTAGATGCCCCTCAGTAGCCGGCCTCTGATAGGCTGCCGGCCTAGTGTCCCCCATAATACCCCCCAATAATGTGCCAGTAAGTGTCCCCATAGATGCCCCCCCATCATGTGCCAGTATCAAGTGCCTCTCTCCTCCCCCCCCCACATGTCCCAGTATCATAGTGCCATCTCCCCCTCCAATGTGCCAGTATCAAGTGCCTCTCGCCTTCCAACCCCCATGTGCCAGTATCATAGTGCCAAACCCCCCATGTGCCAGTATCAAGTGCCTCTCTCTTCCCCCATGTCCCAGTATCATAGTGCCATCTCCCCCCCCAAAAAAAAGTGCCAGTATCAAGTGCCTCTCTCCCCCCATGTGCCAGTATCATAGTGCCAAACCCACCCATGTGCCAGTATCAAGTGCCAACCCCCCCACATGCCAGTATCAAGTGCCTCTCTCCCCCCCCATGTCCCAGTATCATAGTGCCATCTCCCCCCCCCCACAAAAAAAGTGCCAGTATCAAGTGCCTCTCTCCCTCCCCCCCCATGTGCCAGTATCAGGTGCCAACCCCTCTCCCACCCCCTGTGTGCCAGTATCAGGTGCCTCTCTCCCCCCCAGGTGCCAGTATCAGGTGCCAACCCCCCTCCCCCCCAGGTGCCAGTATCAGGTGCCTCTCCCCCCCCATGTGCCAGTATTAGGTGCCAAAAGGTGTTAGTATCAAGTGCCTCTCTCCAACCCCCCATGTCCCAGTATCATAGTGCCATCTCCCCCCCCCCACAAAAAAAAGTGCCAGTATCAAGTGCCTCTCTCTCCCTCCCCCCCATGTGCCAGTATCAGGTGCCACCCCCCCCCCCCAGGTGCCAGTATCAGGTGCCAACCCCTCTCCCCCTCCCATGTGCCAGTATCAGGTGCCAACCCCCCCGGTGCCAGTATCAGGTGCCAACCCCCCCCCCCAGGTGCCAGTATCAAGTGCCTCTCTCTTCCCCCATGTCCCAGTATCATAGTGCCATCTCCCCCCCCCCCAAAAAAAGTGCCAGTATCAAGTGCCTCTCTCCCTTCCATGTGCCAGTATCATAGTGCCAAACCCACCCATGTGCCAGTATCAAGTGCCAACCCCCCCCCCCCACATGCCAGTATCAAGTGCCTCTCTCCCTCCCCCCCCATGTGCCAGTATCAGGTGCCAACCCCTCTCCCACCCCCTGTGTGCCAGTATCAGGTGCCTCTCTCCCCCCCAGGTGCCAGTATCAGGTGCCAACCCCCCTCCCCCCCAGGTGCCAGTATCAGGTGCCTCTCCCCCCCCATGTGCCAGTATTAGGTGCCAAAAGGTGTTAGTATCAAGTGCCTCTCTCCAACCCCCCATGTCCCAGTATCATAGTGCCACCCCCCCCCCCCCACAAAAAAAAGTGCCAGTATCAAGTGCCTCTCTCTCCCTCCCCCCCATGTGCCAGTATCAGGTGCCAACCCCCCCCCCCAGGTGCCAGTATCAGGTGCCAACCCCTCTCCCCCTCCCATGTGCCAGTATCAGGTGCCAACCCCCCCGGTGCCAGTATCAGGTGCCAACCCCCCCCCCCCAGGTGCCAGTATCAAGTGCCTCTCTCTTCCCCCATGTCCCAGTATCATAGTGCCATCTCCCCCCCCCCAAAAAAAAGTGCCAGTATCAAGTGCCTCTCTCCCTTCCATGTGCCAGTATCATAGTGCCAAACCCACCCATGTGCCAGTATCAAGTGCCAACCCCCCCCCCCCACATGCCAGTATCAAGTGCCTCTCTCCTCCCCCCCATGTCCCAGTATCATAGTGCCATCTCCCCCCCCCCCCACAAAAAAAGTGCCAGTATCAAGTGCCTCTCTCCCTCCCCCCCATGTGCCAGTATCAGGTGCCAACCCCTCTCCCCCCCCCCATGTGCCAGTATCAGGTGCCTCTCTCCCTCCCAGGTGCCAGTATCAGGTGCCAACCCCCCTCCCCCCCCAGGTGCCAGTATCAGGTGCCTCCCCCCCCATGTGCCAGTATTAGGTGCCAACCCCCCCTCCCCCCCAGGTGTCAGTATCAAGTGCCTCTCTCCAACCCCCCATGTCCCAGTATCATAGTGCCATCTCCCCCCCCCCCACAAAAAAAGTGCCAGTATCAAGTGCCTCTCTCTCCCTCCCCCCCATGTGCCAGTATCAGGTGCCTCCCCCCCCCCCCATATGCCAGTATCAGGTGCCAAACCCCCCCAGGTGCCAGTATCAGGTGCCAACCCCCCCAGGTGCCAGTATCAGGTGCCAACCCCCCCCCCCAGGTGCCAGTATCAGGTGCCAACCCCCCTCCCCCCATGTGCCAGTATCAAGTGCCCCCCCCACTCCCCCCATGGCAGTAACAGTCGGGGATTAAAAAATAATAATAAACACTTCTACTTACCTCCATGTCAGCGATGCGATGCAGCCTCTTCCTGTGTCCCGCCCTGTATGTCCATATATGGAGTGCTTGTATTTCAGAAAAGTTTCTGCTGGGATTCGAACCCACGACCTTCTGTATCAGAGGGAAAGCACCTAACCACAAGACCATAAGAGCTGCCTTGCTGCTGACTGAAAAAATATGAGACTTCTACTGTTATAGCTGGCTAAGTGTACATCTATACACATGACAGCTGCTCATATATAGAGATATAGCAGAGCTGAGTGTGCTGGGACAGCTGTCATATAGAGATATAGCAGTGCTGGGTGTGTTGGGGCAGCTGTCATGTGTATAGATGTACACTTAGCCAGCTATAACAGTAGAAGTCTCATATTTTTTCAATCAGTTGTAATGCAGCCTTTATGGCTGTGTGGGTAAATGCTTTGCCGCTGCTGCTGTGAAGGGGCCCTGAAAGAATCGATATTTAACTAACTTGAAAATAAACTGTCACACACGCTGCCGGTAGTTCCGCCACTGCCTGGGTGCCTGTGTGCAGTGTCTGTGTGTGTTAATAATAAAAAAAACAAAAAACTGAATGCGGTCCGGACGGGCCCCCAGTGGCGTAGGGCCCCATAGCCACTGCTATGGTTGCTATGGCGATCCCTACGCCACTGATGATGATGATGAGACACAGTTGCCAATAAGTCAACAGCAATTAGTGTCTCAAGAGGTTGATGATGATGATGAGACACAGTTGTCAATAAGTGAGGTTCTTGTTTGGTCAACAAGTCAGGAAGATGACCAAAGTGAGGAAGTGGAAGAGAAGGTGGTGGACGATGAAATCACTGACCCAACCTGGGAAGGTGGCAAGCCGAGCGAGGACAGCAGTACAGAGGGTGAGGGATCCGCAGCACTGCAACAGGCTGGCCGAGGCAGTGGGGTGTCAAAAGGGAGAAGGCGGGCCAAAACAAACAGGCCTGGAGCACCCCTTTGCAGCAATCTCCCTTGCCAAGGGGTAGGTGTTCCGTAGTCTGGTGCTTTTTTTGAGGAAAGTGCGGACGATAAAAGAATTGTCATTTGCAACCTGTGCCGTGCCAAAATGAGCAGGAGCGTGAACACTAGCAACCTCACCACCACCAGTATGATCCGCCACATGGCATCAAAGCACCCTAATAGGTGGGCCGAACGCTTGGGTCCACAATCAGTGTCTGCAGGTCAAACCAGTGCCTCCACTTCCCCTGTGTTATGTGATTGGCCAATCCCCTGTCCAAGATGCCAGCCCGGATGCCTCCCGCTCTGCACCTGGACCTTCGCAAGCACCATCAGCTAGCGCATCCACTTCTGTGTCCCAGCGAGTCGTACCCTGGGATGGCACAGGTGCTACCGACGCCAAGGATTGCGGGCCCTATTTCCATCAGGATTTCCGCCACCACCTGCATTAGTGGCTGCAACCCCCACTTCTCCTCCTCAACCTCAACCTCCTCCTCCACTTCCACCTCTGAATTCTCATCTTGCAGCACCAGTCAGCCATCAGTCAGTAGCTGGAAGCAGTGTAGCACTGCAGGCCGTGCTAAAACTAATTTGCTTAGGTGACAAACAGCACACCACCGCAGAGCTGTAGCAAGGCATAAGGGACCAGACTGAGCTGTGGCTCTCGCCACTCAACCTAGAACAAGCCATGGTTGTGTCTGATAATGGCCGTAACTTGGTGGCGGCTTTGTAGCTCGGCAAGCTCAGACACATACCATGCCTAGCCCATATATTCAACTTAGTGGTTCAGAGGTTTCTCAAAACCTACCCCAATTTGCCTGAACTACTGGTGAAGGTATGCCGCGTTTGTGGGAGGCACATATGCAAACTGTTGTAATTCCTACACCGTTCACCTGATTTGGATGTGAATACCCTCAAATTAAAGCGGACAGTCTGCAGTTAAAGCACATCTTGTTCGTTTCATTTCAAATCCATTGTGGTGGTGTATAGAGTCAAAAATGTTACAATTGTGTCGATGTCCCAATATTTATGGCCCTGACTGTAGTTCCCTAAGAGTCCTTTAAACATGTTTCCCACAACATAAGTTAAACTAACTGGTCTATAATTACCTGTGGAGGACCTAGATCCTTTTTTGAATATGGGCACCCCATTTGCCTTGCGCCAATCACTTGGCACTGTACCAGTACCTACAGAATCTTTAAAAATTATAAACAAGTTCACAGAAATTATTGAGCTGAGCTCTTTAAGCACTCTTGGGTTTAATCCATCTAGACCCGGAGCCTTGTTCACATTTATCTTATTTAACTTATCTTGGACCATATCTACAGTTAGCAAATTGAGTATATTACTGGATGTACTAACAGCCCCAGCACCACAGATATCAGCTCCTTTCTCTTCTTTTTTATATACAGAGCTAAAAAAACATTTAGTAACTCTGCTTTTTCCTTATCTTCAGTGACTACCCCCCTTTACTATTATTTAGGGGACCTACCTGCTCAGACCTTGTTTTTTTTTTAGCATTTATATCTTTTGCCACCTGCTGTGTATTTTTGCTAATTTTATCTCAGTTTTACAGATTTTATTAAAGCCTTTGTAATCCTCAAACACTACAGCTTACCCTTCAGATTTGTATTTTTTAAATGCCCTTTTTTTGTCTTTTATTGCCCTTTTTACAGTAGCTGTAAGCCATGAAGGGGGGGGGGGGGGGGTAATTTTAGCCATTTATACCTGTTACCTAAAGTACAATTACTCAACGTGGATTTAAAGCTCTCCCATTTATCCTCAGTATTATTATGTGACAGTAACTGCTCCCAGTCTATGCACAGAGTTTGCTTCTTATAGTTTAGAGGGAATATAATTATATTGTGGTCACTATTACCTAGTGTTTCTCGAACAGTAAAATTTCCAACAAGCTCTGCATCATTAGAAATTACCAGATCCAACAGAGCATCGCCCCTAGTGGGAGCTTCTACAAACTGGCCCATAAAGTAGTCCTGCAACAAGTTGAGGAATTTGCTCCCCTTTGCTGTTGAGGCAGAACCATGACCCCAGTCAATGTCTGGGAAGTTAAAATCTCCCATTATGACCGATGTACCAGCATGTGCCGCCCGCTCTATTTGGTTATACAGTTGCGTTTCTATCTCCTCTGTGATGTTAGGGGCTCTATAGATTACACCAAGTATAATTGTTTCAGTATTTATATCCTGAATCCTGATTTTGACACTAAACAATGAAGTCTTAATGATAGACAATGCAAAAAATGCAAAAATGTTAATCTAGTCTAGGAAGGGATGTATGAGGGGGGTTGATAGAAATTAGAGGAGGTCTTCAGAAACAACATACACTAAGTACGTAAACGCTACATTTTTCTGTAGATTGGGAAAGAGAAACATTTTACATTTTCTCTTCCATACTCCTCACAGTATTGAATTGGTGCCATCGAAATGCTATGCTGGTGTGATATTCCCTATTGACTCGAGTTGTTTATTTTCTTCTCAGGATTTGTATTCCCCTTTTTTTTTTGCAACAAATCAAATACCAATTTTAAGCCATGAATTTTTTTTTTTTAAATCAATGCCCTATTTATAAAAAAGTAGCGACCAAGGTGATTATTATTAACTCGATCAAGCAAAGGGAAACTGACTGAAGAACACTGTCTGGTGGAAATTCTGTCCACGGATTTTAAATCAGAAGCCTCATGTCAGCTTAATTGCCGGAAAAAAACTAAAAATGCATGACTGTCGCACTCAACGCCTGGTTGAATGAACAACATCTCGAAAAGTTATTGAAGACAGGCAGTAAATAAACAACATATTCTCTAAAGCAGGGATGCTCAACCTGCAGCCCTCCAGCTGTTGCAAAACTACAACTCTCAGCATGCCCTAATAGCTGTAGGTAGGGATGAGCGAATCGACTTCGGATGAAAACTTTGTTTGAATACTGTACGGAGCGAGCGCTCAGTACAATATTGGAATGTATTGGCTCCGATGAGCCGAAGTTATTACTTCAGGTAATAACTTCATAAATTAATTTGTACTGTAAAAAAAACATTTCCGGAACTCTCGTTCGGTTCCAAGTGGTACCTTGGAGCCTGTACAGTAGTCTAACAAAGTTTTATGTGAATCGACTTCGGATGTTTCATCCAAAGTCAATTCGCTCATCCCTAGCTGTAGGCTGTCTAGGCATGCTGGAGGGCCGCAGGTTGGGCATCCCTGCTTTAAAGCATAGTTAGATAATCCAAACTTACCTGTAATGAAAGGGAGGCATAAAAGAACTGGTACGCATCATTTTGGTTCCTTTTTTATATTAATATTATTATTTTACTGAAACTTCGTTCCAAACTTAATTCGGAGACTCTTCGCTGTACAGCATTTAAATGTATGGACTGCGCGGGGGTGAAGTTCGTTAAGTCTTTTCTTTGATTGTACAACTTGAAAACCATTTTAAAATAGCAATCCAAAGTCGGCTTCAGTACTGAATGGTACCTCGGTACCAAGGCCAACTTCGGATTACAGTTTTAAAATGGTTTTCAAGTTGTACAATCAAATGCAAAAAGTTCTTCACCTTCGCACAGTCCATACATTTGAATGCTGTACGGAGATGGGTCTTCTTACAGCATTCAAACGAAGTTTTGAATGAAGCGACTTTGGATCTATCATCCGGAGCAAGTTTGCTCAATTTGAAAATGGAAAGCAATTTGGATATCTGGTGGATATTAATGGATATAAATGACTTGCAATCCATAACTCTCAGCAGCAGGATTTACCCCTATCGCTACCAACACTGTTTATAATCTGAAAACATCTTTCTAAAGTTATTTCTATCTTTCTATAATATGTTATCTTGAAAACTCTTGCACTGTATGCAAATGACAACTCAGTGTCCTGGTCAATCTTTGAAAAACCCAACCATAGCTGTCGATTGAAATGGACGATGTCTAAAACCAGGGGTGGACTAGCCATAGACCCTGCAGGGAAATTTCCAGGTGGGCTGATGTCCAGGGGGATGCTTAAAGGGGTTATCCAAATTCTAAAATATCCCCCCCAATGCCCGGGCCCCTTGAATGGATTATACTTACCTGCTCCCCCACACCTGCGTAGTTCGGGATCCCTGCACGGCCGCCGCTGCATTTCCCCATCGCTTGGATCAGGGGGGAGCAGCCAATAGCAGGCCATGATGGGGATGAGCCTCTTTGAGGCTTGAGATGCAGCGGCGGCTGTGCAGAGATCCAGAGCAACACGGCACGGGTGCCAGGGAGCAGGTAAGTATAATCCATACAAGGGGCCTGGGCATTGGAGGGTATATTTTTGAATTTGGATAACCTGCTGCTGGCTGAGTGCATGATGATGTGATGCTCTCAGTATTAATTAAATTAGGAGCATCACTTTTGAACCTGACTGGTAGCACAGTGGCACTTGGTGCTGCTGGGGCAGTATATTGTGCTGCACTGTAGTATTTGGTTCTGTTGGGGCAGTATATTGTGCTGCACTGTGGTATTTGGTTCTGCTGGGGCAGTATATTGTGCTGCACTGTGGTATTTGGTTCTGTTGGGGCAGTATATTGTGCTGCACTGTGGTATTTGGTTCTGCTGGGGCAGTATATTGTGCTGCACTGTAGTATTTGGTTCTGTTGGGGCAGTATATTGTGCTGCACTGTGGTATTTGGTTCTGCTGGGGCAGTATATTGTGCTGCACTCTGGTATTTGGTTCTACTAGGGTGATATTTTATGCTGCATACCACTGTACTGTAGGCACTGCCTACTTCTGTTAGCCCTGTCTATTTGTGTTGGCCCTCCTGTCAATTTGGACCTGAGGACAACATGGGGCCAATTTTAGGCTTTTATCCAGAGCCACTTTAAGTCCCCAGTCTGCCCCTGCCTACAGCATCATCCACAGGCTGTATAAGGTCTGTCACTTGCGTGGTCCAGCTGAGTGTTTGCCCTTGTGCGTAAGCACAGTGATCAGTTTTGGTCTGAGATGGTCCTGATGATCCAGAAGTAAGCTCGATACTGAAACATGCGCAGACCAAATCTGATTATTGTTCCCGCAAACAGGAAAACACTGCACATGCAACAGTTCTCAGCTGGACCACACAAGTGCTAGATCTCATGCTGCCTGTGGAAATTGTTGTAGGCATCATCAGCATCAATCAATAGACCAAATCTGGGCTTTGCGAAGATTGATCAGGATACTGACCTTCATGTGCATTTGTTGCACGAGTTTTTCAGTGTAACCTTAAAGTTTTTGCATATGGTGCAGTTTGCAGCTCCATATCAATCGATGAACCTGGGACGAGCTTAATGAAAGTTGACAAGGACAATTAGATGGTCTGAAGATGCCCAGTGGAATGTTCTAGTGCGTCAGTTTTTACAACTGCCATGGTATGTGTATTGTATGGTATTGTAGGTATGTGGTGATACAACTGATTGACTGTTATAGGAGCACTTTATAGATTCCCTTTAACAACTTAGTAGAAAACATTAAAAGGGACTGTCCACTTTCCATACCCATATGAAGGTAATAGAGGTGGGCATGCATTTGGGACCCTATAAACCACTGCAAGTTGTCGCATCACAGTGATATGCAGTGCTCACTTTTCCTGCTGTCTCGCTGCTAGAAAGGTGTGCCAAGCAACTTCACCTGTGAGACTTCACCTGTCAGATTTATCAGATTTATCACAGTCGAGATGTGCAGTGGCTGGGTTTGAGGTGGCTCCAATGCTACACTGGGTCCCCCGGACACTGTTGAGGTCTCACCAAGTGTTGCTGCTCTCTGGAAGGAATGATAAGGTGTGGTGCACCCCCAATGGGAAATAAGTCCAGTGAGTCAGGGTCTGCAGTAAACCAGTGTGCTTCTTTACTAGAGGAACTCAAGTGCAAAACAATACAGGCAATGAACTGAGCTGACTTCTCCAGTCTCCTCTCTGGCAGAAGGTTTCGTGCTGAGGAAAGGCCTTGAGCTAGCTATCTCCCAAAAGGCTGATACACTGGCCAAAGGGTTGGTGGCCCAGGGTCTGCGGCTCAGTCATTGGGCAAGTATCCCTGTAGTGTCCCACTAGGTGAATGTGGGCACTACACAAGGGTCAATTGGGCCACGTGGTACTCCTACTCCTGAGGGACAGTGGCAGTATATTTAACCATCCATTTTAATGTATTTTCTATATGCTTTTATATGTATTGTTCCCCCCGTGATATGTACAGCAGGCCTATTGGGGTGTAGTGTAGCATCCTAGACACTAGAGGGAGATAGGGAGCCCCTAGTATAAATGTTCAGGCCCAGACAGGGAGGAGTTCAGTCTGTAGTCAGGAGTCTGTGGAGACAGAAGTGAGAGGGCATCTTAGCCAGAGATATGCTGAGGGCCTCCTCCTGACGTGCAGCTAGACAGTCCAGGCTTCTAGTTGCTACCAGGAGGTTAGTGAAGGATTATAGCCTGCCCATGGATAATGAGCCTCAGTTAGCTCAGAAGATTTACCCCATGAGAAGAGTTACCTCCTGGGAGAAAACCTGCAGTTCCCACAAGCCAAGCAGAGCCAGTGTTACCAGCTAGTACAAGTAAGCTGAAGGGCAGAAGGAGTAGTAATGTAAAGCAAGGATATATACCTGAGGAAGATTGTTACCAAGGATAAACGCCAGCATTGAGGTATCCGGGCCTTGGGATAAAAACCAGACAGGAGTTCTAAGGAACAGTGTACACTATTTCTGAGGAGAAGGTACAGCCTGATTCTGAGTGTGTTGTTGTTTACCCTCTGAGTATCTTGCAAGGAACAGTATGCCTGCCAGTATTATGAAAGCCTGCTTGTGAAGTGAACCTGATATATGGAACTGTATAGACAATCAATTAAAAATTGTACAAAGTTGAACTGTTCTCTCAGTAAAGAAAAGTTTGGTTCATTATACCATCGTGTACCTCACTTCTTACTGCTCTAAAATCGGTGTGCCACCGTTACAGGCACTGGCGTCACGATTTCTTAAAGGGACCTTGCCCCAGGCACACTAAACATCTGCAACATCCAGGGCACCTCACCCAACACCAGGCCTGGTCCCTATACAGAGAGTGCCCCAGAGGACTATTGTGACAGCCTCTCCTTCACTGCTGTACGCCTGCCCAGGGTTCTCCTACAAAACTGTGAGTAACCCTCGCTTGCCCAAGAACCGTGACCTCACAATCGCAATACCCTGCAGGTCTGGCGTGCTGCAACCCCAATCTCAGCATCTTCTTGTGGTCACACATGACGTCTGGAAGTGTCTCTATCTGCAGACCTCTAGGGGCTCTGACTGCTGTACTTTTATACAGTTTCTAAAAAATACAGAACCTGGTAGTGGGAGGGGTGAAACTGGAGAAGCACAGACTAACAGAAGCAACGTTGCATTTCAAGGCTCCCATAGACTTGTATTGTGCTTCAATACAGGTCAATGGGGATGACTAAGAAGTTTACAGATGTAAATAGCCATCTGACAGAGCTAAATCAGACAGTCATAATTCATTTGGCCTGTGTTTTTCCCACCAAAACTTTCTCTGCATAGTCCCTTATGGTAACTGTGAAATTACTGGCTTCTCAGTGTACAGGCTGGAAAATCCCAAAGTCTCTCAGTATTAGATGGCTGTGTATTAACGCTTTCCACAATACAGAGCAAATATAGTACAATAACAGTGCAAATGAACAGGATATATTAAAACATATGAAATGCAGTTGAACAATTTAAAGGGGTTATCCTGGAAAATATGATGATGACTTATCCTCAGAACAGGACATTATCATATCAGTGAGGGTCCAAGTCCCAGCACCCCCGCCAATCAGCTATTTCAGAGAGCCAATGAGCTCACGGGAACTGCAGCTCAGCCCCATTGACTTGAATGAGGCTGAGCAGCAACTAGGCCACGTAACAGATAAACATATTATCACTGGTCTAGGAAGAGGCTGCAGCGCTCAAGCTCTTCTAACGGCTGATCGATGGAAGTCTCGGGTGTCGCAACCCCGCAGATCTGATACTGATGACCTATCCTGATAAGTCATAAATATCTTTTCCTGGATAACCCCTTTAAGACAGTATTGAAAACAATGGCATAAATCATAGGTAAATTAACCCTTTAAAAGGCAGTAAAGCACAGGGGTTGATAGCTTTCCATATCAGCAATAGGGGCAAATGTCCACAAACATCCATACTCCAAAGTACCCTTCTACAGGCCTCTACAGATGATAAATGTGGTGCAGGGATAGAAAGTTTTCTCTTACTCAATACCAACAATTGGTTGACTTACTTTGGACAGAATTTTATGGCAAAAAATGGTGCATCTTAGACCCTACCCCTCTTCCAGCAAAGCTCCACCTCTTTCCACTAAGCCCCAACCACTTTTCAAGCATGTCGGAAAAAAGTGTAGAAACCCCAGATTTGCCAATTTGCACCACTTTTTAGACAGTTTTTTTTGCACAAATTAATACATCTGAGCAAGAGTAAAAATTCACCAAATTTAAATATCATATTTTTCGCTTTATAATATACACTAATGGCTGTGTATATTATAAAGCGAATACTAGTGGAAGCAGCCATTATGGAAGTGCTCACTAGTATGTATTAGGTGCAGGGAGCGGGTGAAGCGCTGTAAGCGAGGCCGGTACTTACCCTCAGTTGCCATTTTCTCTGAGGCCGCGCTGCACTGCAGGTCCTGACCGCATAAAGCGTCAGGACATAGTGTGCGTACAATATGACCAGACGCTGCGTGCAGTCAGGCGACAGTGCAGCGCGGGCCGGAGAAGACAAGGGAGTAAGACTGGAGGAGCGACTGCTGGACCTGGAGAGGAGCAGCAAAGAAGGAGATGTAAGTGAAGTTCTTTATTTTATCTCTAATCTGAGGTCTGATGGGGTCTGGCATGGAAGTCTGATCTGAGGTCTGATGGGGTCTGGCATTTAAGTCTGATCTGATGTCTGATGGGGGTCTGGCATGGAAGTCTGATCTGAGGTCTGATGGGGTCTGGCATGGAAGTCTGATCTGAGGTTTGATGGGGGTTTGACATGGAGTTCTCATAGGGTTCTGGCATGGAAGTCTGATCTGAGGTCTGACAGGGCTCTGACATGAGGGTTTGATGGGGGTCTGACATAAAGGTCTTGTGAGAGTTTGACATGGAAGTCTGATATGAGTTCCTGATATGGGGGTCTGAACTGAGTTCCTGATTTGGGGGTCTGATGAAAAATATTATTTTCTTATTTTCTCCTCTAAAACCTGGGGGGCATCTTATAAAGAGAAAAATATGGTAAACGTCTGAATGAGGGAAACGAATGGTGCTCAATAGCCGCATTGACTATAATGGAGTCCATTGGATTTCGGGGAAGGCAGCTGAGCATTCTGCCAGACACAACATAGCAGCATGCTGTGCTATTTTGTCCAGCATCTTTTATGAATTCTGCAATGGAGACCCTTAAGTGAGGCTCAAGCGCAGATGTGAATGAACCCGAAGACATGCATATTCCATTCGGAGAAGTATAATTTATTAGCAGCTGAACATTCTCTCTATTACTTAGCTAACCCTTCAATTAGTATAATGATACGGCGCCTCCAGCTGTCAGTTTATTAAGGCTTTTATGTTGTATTGTAAATCCACCCATCTCTGTTATACTGATTGAAAGATTGAATAGCAGCATTTACACATAATACACAAAGGTATTAATCTCCCGCAGGCTAGACCCACAGTACAGCTACTCATACATCATAGTAACATGTCTCATAGCCCAACAGGGCACTTCCGTACATGAGAAGGAGTTCATGTCAATCACTGAGATTTTGACTCAGATTCCTCATTACTATTTGTTGATCATTTGGGAACATCTAAAAATGGCCCTGTGGATGATTTCCAACAATTATTTAGTAGGGCGGATGAATGTTCTGGCGGGGGCATCTACTTGTAAATGACTTGACAGGTAAATCACAGAAATTAAAAAGACAAGATGAACGTCTCCCGATTGATATATTCCCAGCACTTTCCCATGGAATCTGTTGGAATGAGGAAACCAAAGCTAATGAATACAAGTAGAATTGTAGAATTGATTTTTGCTTTTATGAGTATTAAGGTCCATGCACCAGCCATTGTGGCATGCACCACAAACCTCATATGCTAATATTGAAAATTGGAAATCTCATGGGGAGATTTATCAAGACCGGAGCTTTCTGCGGGAGGATGCACCTCGGAGCTGCCTTAAAGGGGTTGTCCAGGTTCAGAGCTGAACCCGGACATACCTCCATTTTCACCCAGGCAGCCCCCCTGACATGAGCATCGGAGCAGTTCATGCTCCGATGCTCTCCTTTGCCCTGCGCTAAATCGTGCAGGGCAAAGGCATTTTTTGGAGATCCGGTGACGTACCGGGGCTGCCAGGAAGCCTGGTGACGTCACCGGCACTGATGGGCGGGCTTTAGCACTGCCCTAGCCAGTAAAACGGCTAGGGCAGTGCTAAAGCCCGCCCATCAGAGCCGGTGACATCACTGAGCACACTGCCGGGCAGAAGTTTCCGCCCGGCAGTGTGTTATTGAAAACAAAAGAGACCTTGCCCTGCACGATTTAGCTCAAAGCAAGGGAGCGCATCGGAGCATGAGATGCTCCGATGCTAGCCTCAGGGGGGCTGCCTGGGTGAAAATAAGGGTATGTCCGGGTTCAGCTCTGAACCCGGACAATCCCTTTAAATTTCTGGCTTCATTTACCCCAGAAACTGGTGCAGAGGCTGAACACATCCCCTTCTCGCCCTTGTCATGCCTCCTTTTGGGCGCTAACTAAATAATAAATCTCCCCGTCTGTCTCCCAATGTATTGGGATTCGAAAGGTGGCTATATGCATTCAAAACCTGTCGGCCAAATGATCATTCAATCAACAGCTATGTCTCTCGACTACACCATACACGTATGCGTTGCGTGTATGTGTGTTCAATAGATAGAGCGAGGAGAAAGCCGCTGCCAGAAACTTCTAGCGGTGGCTTATCTCCTGGGAGAACAAAAGGATTGGGTGAAAAAAAGCCATTATGCCCTATCCTCCCCATTCCCAAAAAAAAGATGGGTCACGCTCCCCATTCATATTAGGTTGTCATCCAAACTCACCGCTCTTGGTAGGTTCGGCTGACAATGATGTGTATAGAGGCCTTAAAGGGAACCTGTCACCGGGATTTTGTGTATAGAGCTGAGGCCATGGGTTGCTAGATGGCCACTAGCACATCCGCAATACCCGTTCCCCATAGCTCTGTGTGCTTTTATTGTGTATAAAAACCGATTTGATACATATGCAAATTACCCTGAGATGAGTCAGAGCTTGAAAATATGACTCTTCTCTGGTCACACAAGTAAGATATGACTCTTTTATGTAAATTTGCATATGGATCAAATCGGTTTTTTTACACAATAAAAGCACATAGAGCTATGGGGACTGGGTATTGCGGATGTGCTAGCGGCCATCTAGCAACCCATGTCCTCAGCTCTATACACAAAATCCCGGTGACCGGTTCCCTTTAAGAGGCATTGAGGCTGAGATTGAAAGCAAACTAGCATCACCTAAAGCAAATTGGATATGGGAGAGAATGACAGATGTGGATATAGTTGTATCCAGGCTGATAAGTGATACATTTTATCAACAGTGATACATAGTAGCAGCATGGAGACTTGCGTTGCTGATACATCTAGATTACGGATGATTGCCTAGCTAGGATACAATTTGTAAAGTAGAAAACAAGTTGTAAAGTAGAATGCTGATAACGATATCTTGAAAAAAGGAAGAATTGTAACACAAACTGTCGGAAAGCTTCATTATATAACGCTGGGTGCCGGATTTTTTTTTTTTTACATTAGTGTTATCCACGGATTGGATTTGTCCCCATTTAGATGAATTCCATTTTACTAAGCAGCATGCAAGTAGCTCAAATCATCAATGAATCACTGAGCCACCCAGAGTAATGTTTCTGGTAGCCTTTTCAAGGCTCGATACCAGGTGGATAAATGATCCGCAGAAGATTTAAAGCATATATTCACTGCTGAACATCATTCTACAGTTGGTGCATAAAGGTTTGGTAACTGCAAATTTATTGCATAAATATTTCATGCTGAGTTATAGCTGGCATTATAGCCCAAAGCTGTATTCTCAGTGCTACAGAGTGCTTCAGAGCTGAATTCTCCTTACAGTATCTGCATAGAGCCCCTATCTGTAGTCTGAGTAGTACAGTAAATATCAACCTACATAGAACTCTCAGCTCCCCCATTGATAAGATGCTTGAAGGGGCTGTGGTGCTCAACCGAGGGCTGCAGCCTCTTAATACTTACAGTGGTCCATATCCTTAGCACGCCTTGCATTTAGTGGTGGTTGTGCTGGGTATTTGTCCCATTCAGGTGGTGCAGACCCTGTAAACAGCTGATTAGCAGAGGTGCTGAGAGTCAGAACCATAGGTGGACTGGCAATAGACCCTACAGTGAAATTTCCCACTGGGCTAATGTCCAGAGGGCCACCCAAGTCCTCCTTTTGGCCACATGCCAGGTACATAAAGATCTGATGCTCTCAGCATTAATTAACGTAGGAGCTTTAGGCACTTATGCTTCTGGCCAACGGTCACAGGTCCCCTCCGTAATTCAACTGTATTTCCATCCTCAGGACGAAGATACAGTTAAATACTGTGGTGCGAGCAGCAGCATTTTGTGCTGCACTATGGTGTTTGGTTCTGCTGGGTCAGTATTTTGTGCTGCACTGTGGTATTTGGTTCTGCTGGGTCAGTATATTGTGCTGCACTGGGGTATTGTCACGGACGTCCCCGCGACAGTGGGTGACAGAAGATCTGTGAGACTGGCAACACGTGCTTTGATCTGACAGGTTTCCTTGTGGATCAATAGGCGTCTATTTTGTTTTTCCCCTGCCCTTTGTTGTAGGCCCGAGGGAGACTCCTGTTCGTCCTTCTTTTCTGGAGGAACAAGTAGTCTCAGTCCTGTCACTATTGCCAGGGTCTTATAGGGTGAGTTAGGACTCTAGGTACTCCTGCGTATGAACTCACCGACCTTTGGGGTCTGTTCATACTGATAGCCAGTCAGGACTGTGACTAGGGATTTGAATAGGAGGTGTCCTTCTTTCTTCTCTAACTTTCTGGCCTTGTTCCTTGTTCCCTCTCCTTCTTCGTCCAGTGTGGTGTCTCTCTCCCACACATGGGCGTGACATTATAAACTGCCAAACCGTCATTTTTTGTTCATTCGAGTGCAGTCATGGACCCGATTGCTGCATTGGTAGGACAGTTACAGGGTCTATCTTTGGAAGTAGCTGATTTCCGCACGACCGTCTCTCAGATCCAGAGACCACAGGCTGCTGGTCTTAGTGGGGGTGGTGTTTCCCAGACCTGTTTGGAGCCTAAAGTCATTGGCTTTTTCTCTGCCAACTGGATCGCAGTCTGTCCGGTTGGTGGATCAATTTTTCAAAGCATTGGGTCAGATCCAGTGGCGTGCCAAGGGGAAGGGGGGCGTGGGGGGGCGGTCCACCCCAGGTGCTGGCTCTCAGGGGGTGCCAGAGCCTAGAAGCAATGAGCGATTCCATCAATATAGATGGAAGCGCACATTGCTGGAGCACAGGGAGCTGCGGTCCTGTCACTCAGCTCCCTGCGCTCTGTCTCTCAGGAAGACTTCTCCCCGCTCCACCATTTAGCCTGCAGACACAGATCGCGCTGAATGGTGGAGATCACACAGTGCTGCAGAGCGATCTGTATCTGCAGGAGAGAGAGGACTGTGAGCTTCAGGAGCGGGACAAGGTGAGTAGGTACTGTGTTTTTTTTTATTATTTAACAGAGAGAGCACAGAGGGCATTTCTACCATGGATGGGGCACAGTGGGCATTTTTACCATGGAGGGGGCACAGAGGACAACATTTCTACAAAGGGGGGCACAGAGGGCATTTTTACTACTACAAAGGGGCACAGAGGGCATTATTACTACTACAAAGGTGGCACAAAGGGCATTATTACTACAAAGGGGGCACAGAGGGCATTATTAATACTACAAAGGGGGCACAGAGTGCGTTATTACTACAAAGGGGGCACAGAGGGCATTACTACTACAAAGGGGGCACAGAGGGCATTATTACTACTACAAAGGGGGAACAGAGGGAATTATTACTACAAAAGGGGCACAGAGGGCATTACAACTACAAAGGGGGCACAGAGAGCAATATTACTAGAAAGGGCATTACTAGTATTAGGGGGCACAATGGGCATTACTACTATGGAGGAGGCACAGTGGGCATTACTACGGTGAAGGAGGAACGGTGGGCATTATTACTATGAAGGGGCACAATGGGCATTATTACTATGAAGGTGCACAATGGGCATTACTACTTTGAAGGTGCACAATGGGCATTACTACTATGAAGGGGCACAGATGGCATTTCACTGTGAAGGGGGCACAGAGAGCATCACTTCTGTAAAGTGGGTGGGCATAACTGTTATGGGACACTGAGTGGGCATTATTACTATGAAGTGGCACAGAGGGCATTATTACTGTTATGGGGCCACAGTGAGGGCATAACTACTGTGAAGGGGCACAGATAGGGTATTACTACTTTGAAATGGGCACAGAGAGGGCATAACTACTGTGAGGGAGGGACAAAGAGGTCATTTCAACTGTAAGGGGGTACAATTTTTTTTTAAGTATTGGTGGGGGGTCCTAGAGAAAGGACCCCCCCCCCCGGTGCAAAACATCTTAGGCACACCACTGGTCTGATCTATGATGACCCGGATCGGACCTCCCTAGCCGAGACCAAGCTACGCAGCCTTCGTCAGGGAGATCGTTCTGTGGAAATTTGTTGCTCAGAGTTCAGGCTACGGATACTAGTGGAACAATCCGGCTCTCCATAGCCAGTTTTGTCAGGGGTTCTCAGAGAGGCTGAAGGACGCTTTTGCCTTTCATTAAACTCCTGTGTCTCTGGAGGCTGCTATGTCTCTTGTCATACGCATGGATAGAAGCCTGAGAGAGAGATCTAGGGGTCCCCACTCTCAGGACCCCTACTCTGACATTTACTTGAAGATACTCCTTGGTTTATGTCTGGGGACGAACCCATGCAATTAGGGCTGGGATCGTCCCGAAAATCTGAAGGCTCTTATGCAGTTTTTGGAGTTCACCAACTATTACCGAAAATGTATTTGACACTGGAGTATTTCGTTCTGTTGGGGCGGTATAGCTTGCTGTGCTGTGGTATCTGGTTCTGGTGGGACTTTTTAATGCTGCACTGTAGTATTTGGTTCTGCTGGGGAGGTCTTTTGTCCTGCACTACTGTATTGCTGGCCCCGCCTATCTTCTGTCAATTTGGACCCGCCTACAACATGGGGCCACATTTTTTTTTTCTAGGGCCACTTTAAGTTCCCAATCCGCCCCTGGTCAGAACCCCACTGATCTAATATTGAACACCTATGATAAGCATGATTTATCAATCTTAAAATTACAGAAAATCCCTTTAATACTTGAGAACCTTCAAAACCTGCCCCTGCAATCTGTCTCTAATATTTTAGCATGTACATGTGTAACATCCCAGAGTGGGGTTACTAAACTCTTTTACCCCGCTACAATCTGCTAAAAGCATTAATATTGTCATCTGATGTGATTTCCCTCATGTCATTCACAACTGTGCAGATGAAACCATTTTAAATGTTATATTTCCTTTGTAGTGTTTCAGGTCTACCAGCAGGTGGCGGCATCGTTGGTAGGCATAGTTTCAATGTTATGGCCATTCAGAATGGAACATTCCAGTTCTGTTCTGTCCCCCCTGCTTAAGGGAAGTGCAGTTTCCCACGCCCTGCGGCAAGGGAGGGAAAAACAGTTAGATCCGGGGTGTTCCAGCTCTCCCTGCAAGGGGAAGGCTGTGCTGGTAGGAGCTCCCAGAAATAGGGATCCCAAACCAGGATCTCGTCTCAGTTGAGACCAAAGAACACCATTCCCAGTCTGAGCCCTTCAGCCTCAACTGGTGACCAGCAAGCAGCCATCTCCAGAACTCCAGGACGAACCATTCCCTGTCAGCTAACTGTGAGTAACTATCCAGAGACCAGGAGAAGCCAAATTCCTCCTCAGCTAGTCAGGCCCATACACAGCAGAAGACAGAAAGAGCAGAAGATACAGATTCCTGCCGTATTCTCCAGGCACATGATAGAAGCAGAAGAGATATTGATCCCTGCCACATATTGCCAATACCTGCTGGGACCCAAGACTATTGCTGTAACTCATATGGATTAATGCTGCCTTCAGTAAAGAAAAGTTGAATTATATTCCAAGTCTTGATCTCATTTACTGCTACCAAAATCCCTCAATTACTCCTACTAGCAACACTCAATTTATTGCAAGTAACATAGTAACATAGTAACATAGTACATAAGGCCTAAAAAAGACATTTGTCCATCCAGTTCGGCCTGTCATCCTGCAAGTTGATCCAGAGGAAGGCAAAAAAAAACTGTGAGGTAGAAGCCAATTTTCCTCACTTTAGGGGAATAAAAAATTCCTTCCCGACTCCAATCAGGCAATCAGAATAACTCCCTGGATCAACGACCCCTCTCTAGTAGCTATAGCCTGTAATATTATTAAGCTCCAGAAATACATCCAGGCCCCTCTTGAATTCCTTTATTGTACTCACCATCACCACATCCTCAGGCAGAGAGTTCCATAGTCTCACTGCTCTTACCGTAAAGAATCCTTTTCTATGTTTGTGTACAAACCTTCTTTCCTCCAGACACAGAGGATGTCCCCTCGTCACAGTCACAGTTCTGGGGATAAATAGGTGATGGGATAGATCTCTGTACTGCCCCCTGATATATTTATACATAGTAATTAGATCTCCCCTCAGTCGTCTTTTTTCTAACGTGAATAACCCTAATTTTGATAATCTTTCCGGGTACTGTAGTTGCCCCATTCCAGTTATTACTTTAGTTGCCCTCCTCTGGACCCTCTCCAGCTCTGCTATGTCTGCCTTGTTCACAGGAGCCCAGAACTGTACACAGTACTCCATGTGTGGTCTGACTAATGATTTGTAAAGTAGTAGGAATATGTTCTCATCACGGGCATCTATGCCCCTTTTGATGCAACCCATTATCTTATTGGCCTTGGCAGCAGCTGCCTGACACTGGTTTTTGCAGCTTAGTTTGCTGTTTATTAAAATTCCTAGATCCTTTTCCATGTCAGTGTTACCGAGTGTTTTACCATTTAGTACAGTACAGACCAAAAGTTTGGACACACCTGCTCATTCAAAGAGTTTTCTTTATTTTCATGACTATGAAAATTGTAGATTCACACTGAAGGCATCAAAACTATGAATTAACACATGTGGAATTATATACATAACAAACAAGTGTGAAACAACTGAAAATATGTCATATTCTAGGTTCTTCAAAGTAGCCACCTTTTGCTTTGATTACTGCTTTGCACACTCTTGGCATTCTCTTGATGAGCTTCAAGAGGTAGACCCCTGAAATGGTTTTCACTTCACAGGTGTGCCCTGTCAGGTTTAATAAGTGGGATTTCTTGCCTTATAAATGGGGTTGGGACCATCAGTGGCGTTGAGGAGAAGTCAGGTGGATACACAGCTGATAGTCCTACTGAATAGACTGTTAGAATTTGTATTATGGCAAGAAAAAAACTGCTAAGTAAAGAAAAACGAGTGGCCATCATTACTTTAAGAAATGAAGGTCAGTTAGTCAGCTGAAAAATTGGGAAAACTTTGAAAGTAAGGGCTATTTGACCATGAAGGAGAGTGATGGGGTGCTGCGCCAGGTGACCTGGCCTCCACAGTCACCGGACCTGAACCCAATCGAGATGGTTTGGGGTGAGCTGGACCACAGAGTGAAGGCAAAAGGGCCAACAAGTGCTAAGCATCTCTGGGAACTTCTTCAAGACTGTTGGAACACCATTTCAGGGGACTAACTCTTGAAGCTCATCAAGAGAATGCCAAGAGTGTGCAAAGCAGTAATCAAAGCAAAAGGTGGCTACTTTGAAGAACCTAGAATATGACATATTTTCAGTTGTTTCACACTTGTTTGTTATGTATATAATTCCACATGTGTTAATTCATAGTTTTGATGCCTCCATAGTCATGAAAATAAAGAAAACTCTTTGAATGAGAAGGTGTGTCCAAACTTTTGGTCTGTACTGTATGTATGGGTGACTTGCATTATTCCTTCCCATGTGCATAACTTTACATTTGTCAGTGTTAAACCTCATCTGCCACTTATCTGCCCAAGCCTCCAATCTATCCAGATCCCTCTGTAGTAGTATACTGTCCTCATCAGTGTTAATTACTTTACACAGTTTAGTGTCATCTGCGAAAATTGATATTTTACTATGCAAGCCTTCTACAAGATCATTATTAAATATATTGAAGAGAATAGGGCCCAATACTGACCCCTGAGGTACTCCACTAGTGACAGTGACCCAATCTGAGTGTGTACCGTTAATAACCACCCTCTGTTTTCTATCATTGAGCCAGTTACTTACCCACATACAGACGTTTTCTCCGAGTCCGAGCATTCTCATTTTATATAATAACCTTTTATGTGGTACAGTGTCAAATGCTTTGGAGAAGTCCAGATACACGACATCCATTGATTCGCCGCTGTCAAGTCTAGAACTTACCTCCTCATAGAAACTGATTAAATTAGTTTGACATGACCGATCCCTCACGAAGCCATGCTGATATGGCGTTATTTGCTTATTTCCGTTGAGATGCTCTAACATAGCATCTCTCAGAAAACCTTCAAACAGTTTACCCACAACAGATGTTAAACTTACCGGCCTATAGTTTCCAGGCTCTGTTTTTGGACCCTTTTTGAATATTGGCACCACATTTGCCATGCGCCAATCCTGTGGGACATTCCCTGTCAGTAAAGAGTCCGCAAATATCAGAAATAAGGGTCTGGCTATGACATTACTTAATTCCCTTAGGATACGGGGGTGTATGCCATCCGGTCCTGGCGATTTGTCTATTTTGATCTTTTTAAGTCGCTGTTGTACTTCTTCCTGGGTCAGACAGGACACTTTTAATGGCGAATTTATTTCAACATTCAGCATTTCATCTGACAGTTTATTTTCCTCAGTGAATACACTGGAGAAAAAAATATTTAACAGCTTTGCTTTCTCCTCGTCGCTCTCTGCGACTCCCCCTCATTACTCTTTAAAGGGCCGACACCCTCAGATTTATACTTTTTAACATTTATATAATTGAAGAACATTTTAGGGTTAGTTTTACTCTCTTTGGCAATTAATCTCTCGGTCTCTAGTTTGGCCGCTTTTATTTGTTTTTTACATGTTCTGTTTTTTTCCTTATAGTTTTTCAGTGCTTCCGTGCTACCCTCCTGTTTTAGTGTTTTATATGCTTTCTTTTTGTCATTTATTGCTTTCTTTACAGTTCTGTTTATCCACATTGGTTTCTTTTTGTTCCTTAACCTTTTATTCCCATACGGTATGTACCTCTCACAATGAGATTTTAGGATGTTTTTAAAGTGAGCCAGGATCCAGGAGTCCAGCTGTACCAAGGTAGGAGACACCGTTGACACTATACCTACTATTACACAGAGACATTACCCCACTCTGGCATTCCTCACCTGGTACATGAGTTGCAACACCTTAAAGGGCCCTGAGACTGTACCCTGCGCACGCTGCAATTGGCGTCACGAACAAAAAACGTAGACTATTATACCCATATCTGGACCCACTGCATATTTTGGCGTCCGCCTAACCGTACCACGGTCCGGCTCATTGCATAAGTGGCGTCACGAACAGGATCGAGCTGTGTGCCAACAGAACTGAATTGTGTGCCAACAGAACCGGATCCAAATTGCATGTTTCACAGTACTGCAAGCTTTACAGATTGTGCAAAAACCCTGAAAATTGACTTTATTGCTTTGTTGCCGTGCCAGAAAGCACCATGCGGTGCCCATGAGTACTCAAAGGGTTAACTAGCCATATTCGCAAAATGTCGCCGCCTCTCCATGCCTGTCGGAAGCGGGAGAAGTCAAGAACACCCTCTCAAGAGCGCAAAGATGCCGAATACGCCCCCCTAGAAGCGAGAAAACTAAAGACTGCCCACCAAGAACTGCATTGTGAGCCAAGGGAGTGCAGACTCCTCCCTCTGGGCTCCACCCTTACCTCCTGCACTCTTCATGACAGAAGAAGCAAAGAAGATGGCGCTCCCTCTACCAAAATGGGACCAGATGGCAATACAGGGAGAACTCGTCTACGAGCCCACTGTGCCTGAAACCCGAGTTTCCCAGCTCGTGAGGAGAGATGGCCCCTGCGCATTTAAAGCATCTCCAGAGCCAGCGCCTGCTGCAAGCCGCCGCTTGACTTACCCGAGAAGGCCACTGTTACCGCGGAAGAAGACAGGACTCCAGTCAAGTCCTCGGAGGCTGTGGATCCCTCCGCTTCTATGACTGTCAGCGCTGAAGGCGAGACGTCACGCAAGATGGCTGCCGACGCTGAACCTATCCCCGTGGAGGACGCCGCTGACACAGGACCAGGCTATGGACCAGCCTGCACCGCGGACGGCGATTGGATCCCGCGACGACTACCAGGAGGCACCGGAACCGGTCGCCCGGCGGCGACATCAGGTAGGAGCAGCCGCGCTCCCTGAGGCCCAGGCTCGGTCCGCTTCTGCCACTGCACCGATTCCCGCGGCTCCTGAAACCGCCACCAGGCCTAGGCCTGCTCCGCCAAGGACACTTACTGGTGCGGCGGAGGCGGCCAGAACTTCCACTTCGCCGCCCAGAGCTAATACCGCCAGAGCGGGACGTTTAAACCCAGAGGTCTCCATAGTGAGCCCTGAAATCCTTGCGGCTCCAACTCTACAGGTGGGGCAAATAAATAACTCTGTCCTGACTTTCAATCCCAGAGTGCAACCCTACGTACTGCCCTGGAAGCTGCCACAGGCACCCTCAGTTTACCTACCAGAGCCCCTTCTGCCGGAGGTTTTGTCCACCTCTGCACCGGCTAGGGATCCCGGCTTGCAGCATGTCACAGCTGCATTCACCAGCCTGACTGCTCAGCCAATTCCAAAAGACACCACAAGAGGGCAGTGGTGCACCACTACAGCTGCTGAGAGCACCCAGGTTAAAGAAGAACTTTTGCATCCTCAAATATGGGATCCAGGAGGAAGATTTCCAGACTTTCCTGTGAGGAAAACTACCCATTGTGAAAATTACCCACTACTCTGTGTGTATTACAATTAACTTTATTGTTCCTGTAGATTACAAGTGACTTATGGACCTTTTGTTCCTGTCCACAGTCAAGCTTTTCAAGAAAAAGGACTCGTGATATTTGAGCGTATTATTGCATTGATATTTGCATAATGTTTTTGCACAAATTTCTTTACCAGTTACCTGTTATGCAACGTTTAAGATAACATGCCCATTGTGTTTATTCTCTTTCAGGTGCCGCAATGTGACCTTCCTGCACTATTTGTGACGATTGCACTTACCATTACACTTAACAAAAAATGTAGCAACTTACTCTTGTATGCCTCAATTGACAGCTCTTGTTCTCTCCTTCCTTTATACGGACTGCCATCATGTGGACGCTTAATACTAATAACCTACACCTGGAGTCATATATCCCAGGTACCCAGGGTAGGACCAAGTGGTAAGTCCCAGGCAGGTCCAGCAAGGTTAACCCCGCTGCTTGGGGAATCGTTAGAAGTCATAGACCCCTCCTTCCCGCTTGTTATATATGCCAGGATGGGTAATGGGACTACTAAACCCCTATCCTGGTGTGTCTTCCAGGAGTTTCATAGGATTATCATACCCTCCTCCTATGACATTGCCAGAAGTGCATGGAGACGATAAATACCTCCCCTTCTGAGCCTTTGCCTAAGGTATGGGCCCTAAAACCTTAGAGACACAATTTAGCTACCCCTTAGTCACCATAGTGATCGGGCTTTAAGCCAAATTTCTCAGACTTTGGTGCAGGAAAGGGAATACAGGATAAAGCCACCCTTCCACTTGCCAGTATTTCATTACACCATGGCGGGATTACGGAGTAAGGACACCCCCATGCTTTCTTTGGTGTTTACAGAGCTCAAAACACTTCAAAGTCAGTCAGTAGTGATTGCTTAGTGCAGACCTTGGTTCACTGGTTATACCGAGAGGGAAACTGTTAATTAAGGACACCCTACTCATGCGGACAGGAACCCAGGGTAGCCGTTTTATGTTTGTCTTCGTTTGTCTTATGTGTATTTCAGGCAGCCCTTTGTATTAATTTGGGTAACCCCAGAGCTCATTTCTCTTATCCTAAGCACAAGCCGAGGACTGCTTGATTCAAAGTAAGGGGGAATGTAACACCCCAGAGTGGGGTTACTAAACGCTTTTACCCCGCTACAATCTGCTAAAAGCATTAATATTGTCATCTGATGTGATTTCCCTCATGTCATTCACAACTGTGCAGATGAAACCATTTTAAATGTTATATTTTCTTTTGTAGTGTTTCAGGTCTACCAGCAGGTGGCGGCATCATTGGTAGGCATAGTTTCATTGTTATGGCCATTCAGAATGGAACATTCCAGTTCTGTTCTGTCCCCCCTGCTTAAGGGAAGTGGAGTTTCCCACGCCCTGCGGCAAGGGAGGGAAAAACAGTTAGAGCCAGCTCTCCCTGCAAGGGGAAGGCTGTGCTGGTAGGAGCTCCCAGAAATAGGGATCCCAAACCAGGATCTCGTCTCAGTTGAGACCAAAGATCACCCTTCCCAGTCTGAGCCCTTCAGCCTCAACTGGTGACCAGCAAGCAGCCATCTCCAGATCTCCAGGACGAGCCATTCCCTGTCAGCTAACTGTGAGTAACTAGCCAGAGACCAGGAGAAGCCAAATTCCTCCTCAGCTAGTCAGTCCCATACACAGCAGAAGATAGACAGAGCAGAAGACAGATTCCTGCCTTATTCTCCAGGCACATGATAGATGCAGAAGAGATATTGATCCCTGCCACATATTGACAATACCTGCTGGGACCCAAGACTATTGCTGTAACTCATATGGATTAATGCTGCCTCCAGTAAAGAAAAGTTTAATTATATTCCAAGTCTTGATCTCATTTACTGCTACCAAAATCCCTCAATTACTCCTACTAGCAACACTCAATTTATTGCAAGTGAGCCAGGAGTCCAGCCGTACCAAGGTAGGAGACACCGTTGACACTATACCTACTACTACACAGAGACATTATACCACTCTGGCATTCCTCACCTGGTACGTGAGTTGCAACACCTTAAAGGGCCCTGAGACTGTACCCTACGCACGCTGCAATTGGCGTCACAAAAAAACCCCATAGGCTATTATACCCATATCCGGACCCACTGCATATTTTGGCGTCCGCCTAACCGTACCACACCCCGGCTCATTGCACATGTTACTCACCTGTCTCGGATCCCCACCACTCTTCTCGCTCTTGAGCTTATGTGTTTTGGGTTTGCAGCAACGTCACGCTCAGGGGTTATCTAAACCTGTCTTCGACATCAGGAAGCCGTCGAAGTATTCAGAAAGCTCAGTGTCCCTGCTGCCGCAGCTACCTCAGGTATGCTTCAACTCTACTTCACTACTATGTGCCTACAGCTCAGCATCTTATAGCACTACTACACTTCTGCTACACCATATGTGCCTCGGCACTGCTTTATCACTGTACAGTATATCTACAACTCATCAGTGGACAGCACTACTGTAGCCCTGCTACACCAAGTGTATCTTATTCTTAGCCCAACTTTGTGTGTCTACAGCTCAGCCTTGTCCAGCACTATTACAGCCTAGCTACTCTAAGTGTGATAAAGCACTGCTTCATTGCGGCATTTCACTACTCTGCATTGTACTCTGCACCACTACAGCTCAGCTACACTACTTCATCGCTGCACGTCCATCGCTGCATTGTATAGCACTACTTGAGCTCTGCTACACCAAGTGTTCCTGAGCCCTGCTGCATTAGTTCTGCACTAGTTACATCTCCTGGTCAGCTACATCTTCAGTACCGTTACATATCTGCTTCTGCTGCACATGTGTTTCTGCTCTGCTGCACCATCGCCACTTGTCCGTGATGCTCATGATCTGCTCATCCAGGTCAGTGACTTAGCAGATCCACCTCACCAAGGGGGACAAAACACCTGATGATGTCACCTGCTTTTGCTGCTAGTTGTTAGGTTGTAGACAAATCATTGTATGGTAATACTGTCACAAAAATCACAGCAAGCACACAACATGCAACCCAGAGAGGGGGCACTCTGACACTTACTACACTCATGGCCTTGGATGTGACTGTAAGGAGGCACTCCACTTCCACACTTGCCTATGCACTAGGCTACCAAAGAATTAAGCAACCCCCAAAACACATTGCACATCCACAAATCAGGCTGCTACCATCTGTCCATTATGGCCGACATAAGACCCAGGTAAAACACTCATGGGGACACACTGTGCTCTAGCATATGACAGGCAAACCTCTAGCACACTGGCCTTCAATGGTAAGACAGCAAAGTGGTAATTAGAGGGTGTGGGTACATTTACAGCAGAAAGGAACGACTTATTAAATTAAAAAACAGTAAAAATGACCCAAGGACGTACATATAAGCAAACAGTACAGAGAACGAAAAGGATACAATGATGACTCTCCTACCAATTCGATCCAGACAGGGGGCGCAGCTGAAATCTGATCAGCCCTACAATAGATGTACAGTGGCATGCAAACGTTTGGGCACACCTGGACAAAATTACTGTTAGGCCTCATGCACACGACCATGCAGTTTTTTTGCGGTCCGCAAACCGCAGATCTGCAAAAAACGTAAGCCGCCCATGTGCCTTCCGCAATTTGCGGAACGGAACGGGCGGCCCATTGTAGAAATGCCTATTCTTGTCCGCTAAACGGACAAGAATAGGACATGTTCTATTTTTTTTTACGGGGCCACGGAACGGAGTGCTGTCCGAATCTTTTGTGGCCCCATTGAAGTGAATGGGTCCGCATCTGAGCCGCAAAAACGGCGGCTCGGATGCGGACCCAAACAACGGTCGTGTGCATGAGGCCTTACTGTGAGCAGTTAAGCAAGTTGAAGATGAAAAGATCTCCAAAAGGCATAAAGTTAAAGATGAAACACACTTTTCAAAATTTTTAGCAATATCAGTGTATTATTTTGGTTTTATACAATTTTAGAGTGAAAAAAGAAAAAGAGTACCTTGCAAAAGTATCGGAAGAACTGACATTGTGAGTCCCATTGGGGACAGCTTGATTCTAATGTCTGTAAAGCACTGGAGAATTGTCACCGCCAGTTCTGTGAGAAGGTCTGGCAGATGTCCTTCTCTACCTCTTGCATGACTTTCTTTGTTTTGGTTTCACTTTGTCATCTCCTTTCCTTCTCCCAGGTGTCACCTATTTAGACTAATCGTCTTCCTTTATATTCCCTCCCATACTGCCTCACTTTGCGGTTTATACTACTTCCCGGATGAAGTGTTCACTGCTGGAGGCTGCTGCTGCTGTTTGCTCAGATTAGTCTTTTAATGTATTGTGTTTCCTTGCTGGCTTGATTCTAGGTGACCCTGACTCCGTCCGTATTAAGTGCAGGGAGCCAGTGGTTGTGTCCCCTCACTATTATAGGGTTTTCAGGTGTCACACAGTCATAGGTACGTGGGCATGCAATCGTCTACCATTGAGACCCTTGCATGGGCATAGAAGTCAGGGAGAGCTCTTAGGGTTTTATAGGGCTCACCTATATGCTCCTTAGTTTTGGATCAAGCCAGTCACACGTTTATTCATAAGTTCCAGCTATTTGCAACATCATCCGTGACATTATAAACCGCCATAACCGTCTTAAGCATGGATCCGGTTTCAGCCTTGATTGACCGCATGCAAGGTCTTTCGCTGGAGGTAGCAGATCTCCATAAAACTGTGTCTCAGTTTCAGGTGACCGGTTCTGCTGGCGTTCATGGAGTTTGTTCCGAGCCTAAGATCTCGCTTCTGGATACGTTCTCCGGGGGTAGTGAGAATTTTGTTTGCTTTAGAGAGGCTTGCAAACTCCATTTTCGTCTACTTCCCCATTCCTCTGGTGATGAGGAGCAGAGGGTGGGGATCATCATCTCGCTGCTCAGGGATAACGCTCAGTCTTGGGCCTTTTTGCTGCCGGTGGGGGCACGGTCCCTCCGATCGGTGGAGGAATTTTTTGTAGCCCTGGGGCAGATATATGATGACCTGGATCGTATTGCTCTGGCTGAATCTAAACTGCGTCTTTTATGCCAGGATAAACAGTCCGCAGAGATATATTGTTCTGAATTTCGGAGATGGGCAGCTGATACTGGTTGGAATGATGCTGCACTCCGAAGTCAATTTTGCCATGGTCTTTCGGAAAGATTGAAAGATACATTTTCTTTTCATGAGAGACCAGCCTCGTTAGAATCTGCCATGTTTCTAGCTGTTCGTATTGACAGGCGTCTTAGAGAGAGAGCGGAGACTACTCCTTCCTGTCATATTCAGCCAAAGGACAGTGGGGCTGTCTCATTCAGTGCGCAGGGGTCTCAGTCTCTCTCAATACCCTCTGAGGAGGAGGCCATGCAGCTGGGTTTGCTTGCCTCTGATAGCTCTGATAGTAGAGGATTCAGCTCTCAGAGGAGGGTTTGTTTCTGTTGTGGGGGTATAAATTATTTGGCTAATGTTTGCCCCTCTAGGAGATTCATGGAGTTTTCTGAGGGTAATAAAAAAAAAAAAAAAATTTCCATTTGCTACTATTGGCAAGGTTGATGCAGAAATTGAAGGTTTGCAGTTTGCTTGTAGTTCCCGTTTTCTCCTACCTGCCATGGTGGCGCTAGATAGCAAGAACATTGTTTGTGAGATTTTTGTAGATAGTGGAGCAGCTGTCAATCTGATTGATAATCAATTTGCAATAACGCATGGTTTCCAGGTATGCACTTTGGAAAAGGATATACCTGTTTTTGCTATCGATTCCGCTCCACTTTCTCAAAGATCGTTAAAGGGCATAGTTCACAATATCCGTTTGACTGTGGGTGACGCTCATGTTGAGGATATGTCATGTTTAGTCCTAAGCGGATTACCTACTCCTCTAGTGTTGGGGCTACCCTGGCTCACTAAACATAACCCCACCATTGATTGGGAAGCAAGGCAAATAAATGGTTGGAGTGAGTTTTGCAGAGAAAATTGCCTCACGGCGTTCTCTTTCTGAGGTTTCTACCAAGACTGTACCATCTTTTCTCTCTGAATTTTCGGATATGTTTTCCGAGAGTGGTGTCCAGGAGTTGCCCCCTCACCGGGAGTACGACTGCCCTATTAATCTCATCCGAAGCACCAAGCTGCCAAAATCAAGTTTATACAATCTCTCCCAACCTGAAAGAGTTGCTATTCGTACTTATATCTCTGAGAGCCTGAGAAAGGGACACATACGACCCTCAAAGTCACCTGTTGCCGCTGGTTGTTTTTTTTGTTAAGAAAAAAGATGGTTCTTTAGGACCTTGTCTGGATTTCAGGGAGCTGAACCGTATCACGATTCGTGACCCATATCCGCTTCCTCTGATCCCGGACCTGTTTAACCAGATTGTTGGGGCTAAAGTTTTTTCTAAGTTGGATTTAAGAGGGGCATACAACCTAGTCAGGGTCAGGGAAGGGGAGGAATGGAAGACAGCCTTCATTACCCCTGTGGGTCATTGCGAGAATTTGGTTATGCCCTTTGTTTTGATGAATGCTCCGGCCGTCTTCCAACATTTTGTGAACAGCATTTTTTATCATTTAATGGGGAAATTTGTTCTGGTGTATCTAGATGACATTTAGATTTTTTTCTCCTGATTTCAAGACTCATCGGGACCACCTACGTCAGGTCTTGCTGATTCTGCGGGAGAATAAATTGTACGCTAAACTGGAAAAATGTGTGTTTGCGGTTCCGGAGATTCAATTTCTTGGTTTTCTCTCTCCGCTTCTGGTTTTTGCATGGACCCTGAGAAGGTCCGCGCTGTTCTTGATTGGGAGCTTCCTGAGAATCAGAAGGCGCTGATGCGGTTTTTGGGTTTTGCCAATTATTACAGAAAGTTAATTTTGAATTATTCCTCTGTTGTTAAGCCACTCACTGATATGACTAAAAAGGGGGTAGATTTTTCCTTGTGGTCGGTAGATGCGCTTAAAGCCTTTTCTAGTATCAAAGAGAGTTTTGCTTCCGCTCCCATTTTGGTACAACCTGATGTCTCTCTACCTTTTATTGTTGAGGTGGACGCTATTGAGGTGGGTGTAGGTGTGGTCTTATCTTAGGGTCCCTCTCCTGCCAAATGGCGACCGTGTGCCTTTTTCTCAAGGAAACTCTCCTCTGCAGAGAGAATTTACGATGTGGGAGATAGGGAGTTGTTGGCCATCAAATTAGCTTTTGAGGAATGGCGCCATTGGTTAGAGGGAGCCAGACACCCTATTACCGTGTTTACCGACCATAAGAATCTGGCGTCTGAACCCAAGACAGGCCAGATGGTCTTTGTTCTTTTCTAGGTTTAATTTTGTTGTCACGTTCCGCCCTGGGGTTAAAAATGTGAAGTCTGATGCCCTGTCACGTTGTTTTCCAGGAGTGGGGAACTTTGAAGACCCAGGTCCCATTTTGGCTGAAGGGGTGGTCGTCTCTGCTCTTTATCCTGATTTGGAGGCAGAGGTTCAGGCAGCCCAGATAGAGGCTCCTGATCTTTGTCCTCCTGGGAGGTTGTTTGTGCCTCTTGCTTTACGACACAAGGTTTTTAAGGAGCACCACGATACTGTCCTTGCTGGGCACCCGGGGAGAAGAGCCACAGTGGATCTCATTGTTCGGAGATTCTGGTGGCCGGCTCTTCGTAAGACGGTTGAGGGTTTTGTGGCAGCCTGCGAGACTTGCGCTCGTGCCAAGGTCCCTCATTCATGGCCATTGGGTTTTCTCCTCCCGTTACCCATTCCTTCCCGTCCTTGGACACATCTGTCCATGGACTTCATTACGGACCTGCCTCGTTCCTCGGGGAAGAATGCGATTCTAGTGGTGGTGGACCGTTTTAGCAAAATGGCGCATTTCATTCCCTTTCCTGGGTTACCCAATACTAAGACGTTGGCGCAAGCGTTTGTTGATCACATTGTTAAATTGCATGGCATTCCTTCAGACATCGTTTCTTATAGGGGCACGCAATTTGTTTCTGTTCTCGCTTGGGGATTCGGTTGTCGTTCTCTTCTGCTTTTCACCCGCAGTCGAATGGTCAGACCGAACGCGTCAATCAGAATCTAGAGACATATCTGCGCTGTTTTGTGGCAGAGAATTAGGAGGATTGGTATTCTTTTTTGTCGCTTGCTGAGTTTGCTTTAAATAACTGTCGCCAGGAGTCCTCTGATAAGTCACAATTTTTTGGTGCATATGGGTTTCACCTGCAGTTTGGGACATTCTCTGGAGAGGGGTCTTCTGGTTTACCTGATGAGGAGAGATTTTCCTTGTCTTTGTCATTTATTTGGCAAAAGATTCAGGGTAATCTGAAGAGGATGAGTGAGAGATATAAGCGTGTGGCGGATAAGAGACGTGTGCCTGGTCCGAACCTGAATGTGGGTGATCTGGTGTGATTGTCTACAAAGAATATCAAACTGAAGGTTCCCTACTGGAAGTTGGGTCCTAAGTTTATTGGGCCGTACAAGATCTTGTCCGTCATCAATCTCGTTGCCTTCCGTCTTGATCTTCCTCAGACTTGGAAGATCCATAATGTTTTTCACAGGTCCCTATTAAAACCTTATGTCCAATCCACTGTACCCTCCTCTTTGCCTCCTCCTTCGATTTTTGTTGATGGTAATCTTGAATTTCAGGTCTCTAGGATTGTGGATTCTCGCATTATCCGCGGCTCTCTCCAGTACCTCGTTAATTGGGAGGGTTATGGTCCTGAGGAGAGGATGTGGGTCCCAGTGGTGGACATTAAGGCCACTCGTCTCATCAGGGCTTTCCATAGGTCTCATCCTGAAAAGGTGGGCTCTGAGTGTCCGGAGTCCACGCGTAGAGGGAGGGGTACTGTCACCGCCAGTTCTGTGAGAAGGTCTGGCAGACGTCCTTCTCTACCTCTTGCATGACTTTCTTTGTTTTGGTTTCATTTTGTCATCTCCTTTCCTTCTCCCAGGTGTCACCTATTTAGACTAATCGTCTCCCTTTATATTCCCTCCCATACTGCCTCACTTTGCGGTTTATACTACTTCCTGGATGAAGTGTTCACTGCTGGAGGCTGCTGCTGCTGTTTGCTCAGATTAGTCTTTTAATGTATTGTGTTTCCTTGCTGGCTTGATTCTAGGTGACCCTGACTCCGTCCGTATTAAGTGCAGGGAGCCAGTGGTTGTGTCCCCTCACTATTATAGGGTTTTCAGGTGTCACACAGTCATAGGTATGTGGGCATGCAATCGTCTACCATTGAGACCCTTGCATGGGCATAGCAGTCAGGGAGAGCTCTTAGGGTTTTATAGGGCTCACCTATATGCTCCTTAGTTTTGGATCAAGCCAGTCGGACGTTTATTCATAAGTTCCAGCTATCTGCAACATCATCCGTGACAAGAATATAGCAGCACTATATAAGTGCATAAAATAAATGAAATAAAGTTGAGCGCTTAGATCAGTTTGACCAAGGTTTTAGACCTTAAATAGCCTGTTAGGGTTAAGGATTGCTCACAGTCATTGTTAGGAAAGGCCAGGTGATGCAAATTTCAAAGCTTTCTAAATACCCAGACTTCTCTAACATTGAATGAATTAAATGAAATTCCATCAAATTCTGGAAGCAAACATAACACCAACTGCAGTTGAAATGAGGATGGCTTCTACAAATGATTAATGATCCTAAACACACCTTAAAATTCACAATAAACTACCTCAAAAGGTGCAAGCTGAAGGTTTTACCACGGCCCTCACAGTCCCCAGATGAGAACATAATTGAAAATCTGTGGATAGACCTCAAAAGAGCAGTACATGCAAGATGCCACAGGAATCTCACAGAACTGTAAAACGTTTGCATGGGAGAAGAGATGAAAATCCCTCAAACAAGAATTGAAATTTTTTTGACTGGCTAAAGCATTTACAAGCTGTGATACTTGCCAAAGGGGGTGCTACTAGGTACTAACCATGCAGTGTGCCCAAAGTTTTGCTTTGGGTTCTTTTCTGTTTTTGTTAGTTTGAAAATGTGTAATAAACCAGGGTGGTATTACCACCTCTTTTGTACCTCCACTTTCTTTATTTGTGTGATCCTGTGTCATCTCACATATTTATTGCCATTATCTGCAATGTGTGTATGTATTTTCCTTGTAAACTAATGTTGAAGTGTAATGTGCCTGGTTCACAAGCAGGTGTCAGCAACATTGGCAGTGTTAGCTTCCCTGGAGAGGAACCTTCTAGTTCCCTTCCAGCCCTCTCTAGAGAGGGAGGAGTTAGTTAGTTAGTGTGCAGTCTAGCCTACCCACTCCTGGGAAAAGGTTGTGTGTTGGCTAGCAGCGCACTGTCTGCTCTGCTAGGCCCAGAGGCCCAGCCTTTAATGACTACATGATTGCTTGTCCCCTTCTGGGCTTCCATTGCCTTAACTCCAAGCTAAGTATGCTTGATGCCAGGAAGAAGTTCCTAGGATTAAAGTAAGAGACAGACTACAGACAGCTAAGCTAAGTTCCAGCAGAAGAGGAAACGTTCCTTTTTACTCCAGCTAGGACAGCAGAGCTGAGAAAGCTACAGCATAGCAGAGCTGAGATTGTTGATATAGTGTTTGCCTGCCAGTTAAGTCAATACCTGCTGATGACCAAGATAAAGTTTGGAAACTGTTTGGATTACCGTTTATGCCAAGTAAAGCTGTGTTCTACATTACTACAAGTCTGGACCCCATTTATTCTACTTATTCATCATCCAAGTTATTCATCCCTTTTGCACTTTCTTCGGACTACACGACGTCTGGGATCCAAGGGTATTCAGGTAGGAGCATCGTGACACGTGCATACAGCACCTTCAGAGACTCTAGGCCACTCTACACCACTCCTACATCTGGGTACGAACACTACCATCTATAAAGGTGACTCCATGTCCTCGCTGCTTAACTGCAACTGGTGTCATGATTACTTGCTCTATAAGAGGGACATATTTTGTAGAAACCTCCTAAGGGGCAAGGGATACCCCAGACTCTGGGAATAGCCCGCTGAAAATGTAAAAGATAAAAATAAAAAAATTGTTTTTGCTTAAAATACAAAGGGAATGTGTTACCTTTAACTTTATGCCTTTTGGGGATTATTTCATCTTCAACTTGCTTAACTGTTCACAGTAACAGTAGTTTTGACCAGGTGTGCCCAAACTTTTGAATGCCACTGGTTCTGACCATGTGTGTTTTTCAGTATGCAATTTTTAAAGGGGTCTGGCCTCCCTACCCTCCTCAGTCATGTGGTCATGTGATAGGGGGATGGCTAATTATATGCAAAAGGTGTAAAGTTTTATGGCATAATTCTAATTTGAGGCACAACTTCATGTAAGTATCTCTGAGAAGGAAACCATGACCGGAAAATTATGCAGGATATTTTTACCAACCCAAGCTTACCAAACACAAATATAAAATATTAATCCATTCAGTAGGTTTCCTGGGGCCGAAAAGCCTGGGACATGTGATCAAGGATCGCAAGTTGTCCCCCTCATTCTCCTTGACAGTAAGTGTTTTTGGCTTGAAATATGCAAATCAATGCTCATAAGCCGCCTGGGACAAACAGACAACTGCTTAGATGTATCAAGGTTGTATAAAAATAATCACATTACGTGATATTTGTGTTTATTCAGACTCATTATTGTATGATCTTTGAGATAAGTCGTCTGGCATTTCCAAGCCTGGTATTATCTCCGCTAAAACAATATTCTCGCATACAGTTATTCACTTTAATTATCTCTTTGAGTAGGCAGATGGTTTTGCATCTGACATGAGACATTATAACAAACCGTGTTGGGCCATGACTTAATGAAATCTGTGCAAAAGCGCAATATCCTCTTCAAACGATTCTGTCAAATTAAACAGCAGATGTGTTTACGTTCAGGCATTTCAACCACTAACCAGTACGTTGGTTGCTACAGGCAAAAAAATGTCAATTTCAACGTTATTCCATGCAAGGTTCACACCTTTCTTTATTCAAATTAGATTATTTTTATTTTTTTGTGCCGTAAGTTTGGATCTGGTTGCACCACATCATATTATGGTTTGAAATGTGTCACTTGCAGTCAATCCTAAAGCAATGATTCTCAAACTTTTTCCATGAGAGAACTCCTGAACTTCTCTTCCAGGGAACCCCTACTTCCTCTAAGTCAGTCCAAACTCAAAGATGCTTGGTATACGTATCAATAAAGTAGTCTATATTTTCCAAAAAGTTTTGTTCCAAACTTTTGGTGATTTAATTTGGGCTATTTTCTCAAAATTGCCGTCAGCTGGGAGGTGTCTGTGTATAAACACCAGCCGGCATTTGCTGTCAAAATTTTTAAATTCTTGGACAATTTTGCAGCAAGTAAATTGTGCAGTTTTGTTTAGTGCTTATGTCATCCTTGCACCCCACAATATACAGCACCCCACAGTATACAAATGGCGAGATTGGGGCGAATCTGCATCAAAATCAACAAAATCTGCAAGTAACACCTGTGGATTTTGGTGCAGATTTGGTGTGGAAATGCCTAGAATTTTTTTTTCAAAACTGCCTTGGGCAGTGGCGTGACTACAAATGACTGGGCCCCACAGCAAATTTTTGAATGGGGTCCCCCCCCACTAGAAACTTCTTCACAACCCCCACTTCAGTGGCTAGTCAAGATGGCTCTCGCAGCTGCTCTGTCTGTTTCCTACAGTGTCACCGTATATAATGTCATTGTATAATATTGTTGAGGGGCCCCATATAAAAAATTTTAGTCCTCATCCTGGGTTGGCCCCTTCTGAGTTCGGGCCCCCCTATAGCTACGCCCCTGGCCTTGGGGGATATGCATATAACAGTGTAGTTTATTCAGATTGTCTGCACAGATTTATGTGCAGATTTCCTGCCTTTCTGCCCCCAAATCCATGTGTTACTTTCAGATTTTGTCGCAGATTTTGACGCAGATTTTGACGCAGATTTGCTGCAGGTTTCACCCTTTGCACTGAAAATCTGCAGAAAATGCTGACATTGTTGACATGCTATGGATTTCAAAACGTATTTCTGCCCCGTATAGATAACATTTTGAACATCTTATCTACTCAACTGGCACTGTATTACTCTGTGGGTTTTCCAGACGAAAATCAGCGCTGAAAATATGTGCATAATACGTATCTGGCACAGGTGGACTAACAGCATCATTTGATCCTACGAGTTCCTTTCTTGCTTCCTACTCTTAATGATTCCTTTCCCTCTGTTCTCTGTTTTGCCTCTTCTGCACTATCCTGTGATCCTTCTATTAAATTTCGCTTGCAAATTATCCAGCGGGACTGCATTTATGTTTAAAACTGCCTTTAGAAATTATCTACAAGTTTACCGTAGCAAAAACGTGTGTTTTTTAACTGCTTTTGATTTACAAGCCAAGACATGAATAGGGGAACATCGGTGCTCCTAATATTCCTGGCTCCTTGAAAACAGATGGAAGGTGTCAAGATGAGATGGGTAAGTGGCAATTCTTCCTAAATAAAGTAGACACATGGACATTTGCTCTCCAAATCCCCAACCCCTTGATCTGAAGGTAGTAATACAACTCACACAGTGATTATGGTTCTCGTTCTGCAGCTGCCACTTGAAAGATTTTTGGCAGCTTTAGAAAACCTTGCGCAGCATTGTGCTTGACAAATTATATCTCTGCCCAAAGATAACGTATAATCTGGTGAGAAATAGCAGAGGTGAAATCATCTCACCAAGTGGAGCTTTTCATTACTCTGTAAAAGTACTACATGCTACACACCGGTATTAAAGAGGACCTTTCACGGGGCCGGACATTATCATTTAACTAGAGGGTTGTGTAGTGAATACTGATGTTACAGCGCTTACTAGTTCCTCTATGCGCTGCTCCGTTCCCCCGCTGTGCCCCCCGTATTGGTTTCCCGCCTGGTATGTAAATTCATACCATTGGTTCAGGGAGAAGGAGATGGCCGTGTTTCTCAATGGACGTCTCCTTCTCCCTGGCTGTGACGCTCTCCACATCGATTGACCAGACCCATTGGTTGCAATTAGGGATGAGCGAATCGACTTCAGATGGGAAAATAATATGCAAAGGGGTATCTCCCAGGCAGTGGCGTGCCTAGGGTGTTTGGCACCCAGGACGGGTCCTTTCTCTGGCACCCCAACCCCCCAATACTTTAAAAAAAATTGTACCCCCTCACCGTAGTATTGCCCTCATTGTACAACCTTCACAGTAGTTTTGTACAGATGTGTGCCCCCTTACAGTAGTTATACCCACATTGTGCTCTCTCACAGTAGTTATGCCCACATTGTGCCCCCCTCACAGTAGTTATGCCCTCTCTGTGCCCCTTCCACAGTAATAATCCCCATTGTACCCCCTTCCACAGTAATAATCCCCATTGTACCCCTTCACAGTAATAATCCCCATTGTGTCCCCTTCACAGTAATAATCCCCATTGTGCCCTCTGTATAGTAATAATGCCCATTTTGCCCCTTCACAGTAATAATGCCCATTGTGCCCCTTTAATAGTAGTAATGCCCACCAGGCTAGTAATGCCCTCTGTGCCCCTTCATAGTAGAAATCCCCATTGTGCTCCAGTCACAGTAATCATGCCCACTGTGCCCCCTTCATTTTAGTAATGCCCTCTGGCTCTGTGCCCCCTCCATAGTAGAATTGCCCATTGTGCCCCATTCACATTAGTAATGCCCTATGTGTCCCCTCCATAGTAGTAATGCCCTTTGTGCCCCCAGCCCACTGCTGTTTGAAATGAGGGCAGTGCTCATATGAGAGCTGCTTTCTCTGTTCTGTTCACCTGCCCGCCGTAGCATTTGCAGTAATGAGCAGGTAAACAGAGCAGAGAAGGCAGCGCTAATGCAAAAAAAAAAAAGCGGACAACTCCTTTAAAGACATACTTGGAAAACATTACATACAGCGCTACAGAACATACAGGGTCATACAACCCCACATATGTACCTCCTACATCCGTACTTCTCTTCTCTGATGTAGATATTCTCTTTCATCTTCTTCTCCTGTCAGACCAGACCACCATGGTGACTTCTTTCAGCTGTGCCTCGTCTCTGCAGAGTTTAAAAAACAGACATCTTATTTTCCTACTTTACCATCCTCCTCCCACCTTCTGAACACCCCATCCTGCCACCCCCAATACTGTGTCCACTGTGCTCCACTGTGCTCCCTAATACTTTCCTGCAGAAACAGCCCCCTAAAAATACTGGTACCACACAGATCAGACCTCTAGACCCACCAGTCAGTCCTCCAGACCCCCCATTAGACCACTCCAGACCCCCAGTCAGAACTCCAGACCCCCAGTCAGACCCCCAGTCAGACCTCCAGACCCCCCCCAGTCAGACCTCCAGACCCCCCCCAGTCAGACCTCTCCAGACCCCCAATTAGACCTCCATATCAGACTTCAGATCAGACTGTAAAATAATAAAGTAACTTACCTCTCCTGTCGCCACTCTCCCTGTCCTGGCTGTCTTCTCTTCTCAGGGCCCGTGCTGCACTCACCTGACCTCCTGCAGCATCAGGTCAGAGTGCGCTCTGTACGTCCTGACGCTGCAGGCAGCCAGGACACAGCAGCGCGGACCCTGAGAAGAGCGAGCAGGAGGAGAGGTAAGTACTGGACAGCGCTCACAGCGCTTCTCTCCCCCTCCTCCTGCAGACTAGTGGTGAGCGCTTTGGAAGCATTATGGAAGCGCTCTCTAGTATTCCCTGTATAAGATGCACTGCATCTTATAAAGCGAAAAGCAATGAGCGCTTCCATCTGTATTGATGGAAGCGCTCATTGCTTCTGTTCTGGCACCCCCCTGAGAGTCCGCACCCGGGGCGGACCGCCCCCCCCCCCCCAGGCACGCCACTGCTCCCAGGGAAAGAGAGCCATCTCGCTAGCGCCACCTTCTGAAAGTGGCTCCTTATGAGTAAAAGTCAGACTTTTTTACCAAACCTTGAGACATGACTATTTTGCCTTGTCAATGTCCCAAGGCTTGTTTAAAAGTTGGACTTTGACTCATAGGGATCCACTTCCAAAACATGGTTCTACCGAGATGGTTCTCTTTCCCTGGGAGATACCGCTTTGTGAATGAAATATGTTGAAATGAACAATTCATTTATAACTGGACTGTGAAGTAAAAATATTAAGTGAAGGAAGATGGACAATATATAAGCAACTTCATATTTTTGATGATGGCAGCATTTCAGCTATAATCAACTATACACATGATTTTGTAAACTGTTTTCCTTGAAGTCAGTATCTAAATGAATGAGCTTGAAGAAAGGGCCATAAAACACTTCTTATGCCTCTTCTGTATATCTATCACATCTGTATATCTCTGCTTTCATCTAGGCATTAGTAGCTTGTAGATTGATTTATACTCTCTTCAGTGAGAAGAGATTTTTTATCTGATTTCAGTCTTTCAGTCTTTGCGGTTGCTATAACTGAAATACATTGAGTCAGGAAGAACGCTGAGCTGCTCACCCTTATCCGGTGAGTACCTCAAACCCAAATTTTTGCATCACAGTCCGGGTATCTAACTGTAGCCTATTAATCCTGTGCTACTTTTCATGACTTTAGACCAATCTGAGCCATAGGACCAGTCCTCTCCCTCATCTGTGAAGTCGTTAGCTTCAAGAAAACATAACCGGTGGCACCTAATCTATAAATCCCAAGCTTGTGAAGATTCACCTATGGTTGGCTCGTGGTTTACTTGAATGCTAATAAACCAGTCATCCTCATTGTTTATCAATCTGAAGCATTTTCTACATGATCCTTATGTAGTGCCCTGGAACAAGGGTACTTTGGACTATAGACATTTGTTGACATTTGCCCCTATTGCTACTATGCAAAACCATCAACTCACTACTTTAGTGCACCTAAACGGGTTTCCTTGTACTATGATTTACGTTGCTGTGTGCATTTCATTTTCACTGTTATTGCACTATATCTGCACTGCACTGTGGGAAGGGTTAATGCACAGCCAGTAAATACTGAGAGACTTAATGACTTTTCTATCTAGGCACTGAGAGGTTAGAAATCTTCCACAGTTACTATAAGAGACTATGCAAAGTTTTGGAGGGATATAGACCTTTTGACTGTTTTAGCCCCATCTGAAGACTTATGTTTTGAAAAACTAGTTAGTCATTTCCATAGACTTGTATTGAAACTCTATACAAGTCTATGACAGACTGAAATAGCAACATTTATTCTGCTTAGGCTGTGTTTCTCCACTCCACCCCTCCCATGAGAAGATTGTAGTTCAGTTAGAATCTGTAGATAGGAACCAGTGTTTAGTAAAAGAGACTCTGCCAGACTGCATGAGTAACCAGAAGAAGATGCTGAGGCATCGGACGTGGATAAGATAAAAACTGATGAACCTCTTCTGCGGACGCTGCCAAGGATACCATTCAAATAATGCGTATAGTTTAAATGGCTTTTATTTGTCTACGCCAGGGATGCTCAACCTGCGGCCCTCCAGCTGTTGTAAAACTACAACTCCCACCATGCCCTTCTGTAGGCTGATAGCTGTAAGCTGTCCGGGAATTATGGGAGTTGTAGTTTTGCAACAGCTGGAGGGCCGCAGGTTGAGCATGCCTGGTCTACGCGTTTCATGGGTGAATAACCCCCTTCACCAGGACATTAAAAAAAAGGCTTTTTTTTTTATTTTTTATGTCCTGATGAAGGAGGTTATTCACCCCTGACACACGTAGCCAAATAAAAGCCATTTGAACTATACGCTTCATTTGAATGGTATCCTTGGCAGCGCCCGCAGAAGAGGTTCATCTGTTTTTATCTTATCCACGTCCGACTTCTACTCCGGCACCCGTACGTTTTTTGGGCGCATGCAAGAACCCAGGCTGCAGCCAAGACCCCGTTTGCTGGTCGGGATATACACCAGCAGGAGCCTATACAGCTGTGGTGACTACCTCACAACAGCATCTGGTAAGCAAATCTTTTAATCATCTATAATAATATTGTTAGCAATACCACACATGAGGCGCTGTCCTCTCTCTCTTCCTTTTTTCTCTTGTTCTGCAAGATGCTGAGACAGAGATACTCTGTCACATATCCTGGGTCACCAGCCCTTTGACCAGAGGTCCAACCAGATGACTGAGCCACAGACCCTGGGCAACCAGCCCTTGGGCCAAGGTGCCAGCCTTCTGAGAGAGCGAGGAACAGCTAGCTCAGGACTTTCCTCAGCATCAATCCCTTCTTCTGCCAGGAAAATGACTGGAGAAGCCAGCCCAGTGCCTTGCCTGTATTGTTTTGCACTTGAGTTCCTCTAGTGAAGAAGCACACTGGTTTACTGCAGACCCTGACTCTCTGGCATATCCATAAGTGTCTGCATCTCTAGAACAGTGTCCTGTTTTTTGCTGCCATTAATAGAGAGGTGGCCATTCATGCATGGTTCTGTCCATTCCTTGCTGTGGGACTTCCGAAGATAGCCAAGAGTGCCTCTCCATTCAAGGCAGTGCAAAACTAGAGATATGTTCTAGAGATATCAGCAGGTCCCAGAGGTAGGACCCAAAAATATCCCCATGAACTATCCCTGGAGGTCTTTGGTGACTTGACAGTCAACAATCTACCTTTTATTTTAATATTATTATGATTATTATTATATTGTTTATGATGGGTTAGTGGTGGTCTTGGGCAGGAAAGTGTATCTATGATTTCATCTTATTTAATAATACTTATGAAAGCTGGAGTTATGGTTTATTTTTTATAAACCCCTTCCTTCCCATCACACATAGTGTATCATAAACTTCTATATTCTTGCTGCTTTTACTAGGAGAAAGTCACAGCCTAGGGATTTATGCAGCTCTCACTGAGTTCATGAGCAGTGAGCTCCCCCTAGTGGTGGCAGAGACTGAGCTGGTAAGAGAAGGGGGAGGTATAATCAACAGCAGTTAAGGCAATGGTATACCAACATATACTGGCTATTTGCGTGTTACACTTGTTGGAGGAGTCCTAGCGTGTTGTGAACCTAGCCCTAGCTGCACTGCCTATTAGAAATCTAAAGCAGTCTAAGATCCTGTCTGATCTCATAATGCTTTACACTTCAGCTCTGCTTGCTTGCTGTGTGTAAACACAAACCCACGACCAAATGTAGGAAATACTTTGTCTAATTTCAAATTTCAGAAGGCTTCAACCTCAATAAGAAGCTTAGGTTGCTTGTAGTGTTCTCCTTATCCTTGCATCATACCTGGGGTACTCCAGAATATCTTTGTACATATCCCTGTAGGGACAACGTAGGGACAATAATAGCCTAGGAACATGGACAGGGGGTCTCCACCATCAGGGGTCCTCCCTGGGCTGAGGCTTTAGGATAGGGGCAGATATAGGGACAATTCATTCCCGTAGCCCAGACGTATTGTCAAGCTTCTGGATGCAACCTATCAGTCATTCACTTTGTATGTAATTTTTTTGTTTTGGTATTGGAGGTCCACTCGGGATCTTTTTTAACGTATATTATTAAAATTGTGATTTTAGGGATTTCTTTCTGCTGGAACATAGATATACTCTTCATACCCCATCATATTCATGTCAATTGATTTAGCTGGAACTTAGTGTTCTCCTAGACACCTTAAAGGTTTCTGTGAGGGCTAGACTGGTATTAGCACTGAGTATAAAATGTATGGCTCCAGGTACTTGCTGAGATTGATGAGTTCCTCACTAGAGGTCACAGAGGTGGATGTTAGACAGGTGTAAAAGAAACATCTAAAACCATGAATTGCTTGTTCTGTGTCCTCACAGGAACATGTCGCCCCCTCCCAATCCAGAGGATTTCCCGCTGTGAGAAACTCTGTAATTTATTTATTTTGCTGTTAGCTAAACTGTCTGGTGCAATGATGCATGGACAACCTGAAGTTCTCCCTCATGCTGCCCAGAACCAAATTACCATTACATTAAAATGTCAGTGAAATTTGATTTCAGAGGTACCTTCAGGATCTTCTGTGTTTTGCCTGTAGGAAAGGTAGAATGAGGTTATAGGAAAGAGAAGTACAAGGAAAACAACAGGTTATTTGGTACTCAAATATTAAGGGGACATATTGCCACCTGGGATATTGATGGTGTATGATAAGATATGCCATCAATGTCATACAGGACTGGGACCCGATCCTATCTCGAGAACTGGTCCCCTGAAACGTACAGTGAGCTTACCGCGCATGCGCTGCCACTCTCCATTCACCTCCATGGGAGTTCAGAAAATAGCCAAACTGGCTCGGCTATTTCTAGCAGTCCCATACTGGTGAATGGAGAGTTGGCTACACTTGCGTGGTCCATTCATAGCTATGGGCATTCCAAAAATAACCAAGCGCACTCGCGCGGCTATTTTCAAAACCCCCATATTGATGAACAGTGCGCTCTCCTTCACTTCTGGGGCCCGTTCTCTAGATAGGAGCAGGACCCAGAGGTGGGACTGGCAAGTACCTGATCCAAGCAATATGCCAACAATGTCCCAGATGACCCAACCTCTTTAATATATAACAAACAGGCCTTGGCCTGCTGTCATCTCTGGTGACCCTATTCTAATTCTATGCAATGTTCTTATTAATGGGGGGGCGGGGGTAGAGAGAGGTAGTGGGTGCATGGGGGTGCAGAAGTAGGAGTCACACCTGGCCTCTGGTGCCTTAAGGAGGTGAAAGGCCCCTCTGCCACATGAGAAGATGCCACTATTATCATTATCATACTTACTATATTACAGGCTATAGCTACTAGAGAGGGGTCGTTGATCCAGGGAGTTATTCTGATTGCCTGATTGGAGTCGGGAAGGAATTTTTTATTCCCCTAAAGTGAGGAAAATTGGCTTCTACCTCACAGGGTTTTTTTTTTTTTTGCTTCCTCTGGATTAACTTGCAGGATAACAGGCCGAACTGAATGGACAAATGTCTTTTTTTGGCCTTATGTACTATGTTACTATGTATGTTACTAACTGTGCGATTGCTAAATTCGTGAGAAATAGGCTCTGCCCTGGGAACACCTAATTAGAGCCCAGTCACCTACTTGTGGGCAGGGCTTAAAAGCACTGTCCGTTTATGGCCCAGGACAGTCCAAGGTTGGAGGGACTTTTTCTGGAAAAAGGTTCCCTGCAAATTCAGGACAGTTGGCAACTATGTCTTATCAATGACACTTGATAGATGGGGGTACCTGTTACCAGGGACGTAGCTAAAGGCTCATGGGCCCTGGTGCAAGAGTTCAGCTTGGGCCCCCCTTCCCTCAGTGCTTTGTGGCCAGGGGCTGGAAGCACATAGCCTTCGTGCTGCCTGAGGCAAACATTGAAAAGGCACCCCTCGCCCCCCCCCCCCCCATGCCAAATTCTTGACCTAACCCATTCCCTGCCAGAGATGTAACTTGACCAGCATGCGCTTTCTATAATACTGGTTTCTTCTTATGCAGCACACAGGTCTTTGGGCCCCCTCAGGCTCCTGGGCCCGGTAGCGACTGCTACTTCTGCACCCCCTATAGCTACGCCCCTGCCTGTTACAGATTTTGCATTGGGGCCCAGAAGCTTCATTAAACTTCACTGTCAAAAAAGATAATTTTATCTCTGTAGAATCCAGTATTTATTAGAGGAGTTTTCCAATCAGAGACAATCCCTTTCAAAAAGCATCTCCGCTCACCGCTCCCCAGACCGATGTGCTGCAATTTTAGAGAAGTTATGGCCAGCCAGGCATTTCCGCAACAGCGGCCCCTGCTGGGGAAATGTAGTATTGAAAGGAGGGCATTCAGATAAATGGCTGTCCAGGAGGGGCGTCCCTCCATTTGTATGTCCTAATAGGGCTATTATTATCGGGTTATTAAAACTATATACTGAATTTTTTTTTTAACCTGTTTTCATTTCCTTACTATATATATATATATATATATATATATATATATATAGATATATATATTTTGGGCTATTTTCTGTATATGATTATATGGACAGCTATCCTGTCTGAGCTGCTGCTGTGAACTGCATTTCAGAGATTTGCTCTACCTGGACATAAGAAAACTTAGTCAAAAAACAACCTATTGACTTCCATGGGAGATTGCTATGGTCATGCTCTGTGACATGAGAAGGAGTAGTTGACATGTGTCCAGCATCCAATGGTGGATCCTGTCTTATTTGCCTCTAGCTTTATAACAGACGTGTTACCTTTCATTTTAACTCTGCCTGTGATGATAATGAAGTGACTGCTGAGAAGTAGTCTTCACAGAATAGGAAATGCCAGCCTATTGTGAGGGCCCAGTTTGGTAGTGATGCTTATTCTCCTATTTGGTTGGGGTCAGTGCAGTATCTCCCATGTAGGCAGACCTTGCAAATGCTATGGGGGCCTGGTGCTGAACTCCTTCTGTCCCTGACATGAAAACACTGAAGCACATCACTAGGGGGAGGTCAGTGCGCAGATCTTTACTGCTTTCCATTGCAGTCAATGGTAATGGTATAAATTCCTATGCATTAAGCTCCCCCTAGTGGTTGCTTCAGACACAGATGTGTATGGGGAAGATTTATAATTGCATTTGTGCCAGTTGAGTGCCATACTTATGAAGCATCTGTTCCACTTTTTCCAATATAGAAGTTGGATTAAGTGGGTGAGGTAGAAGGCGACTTTCTTTATTACAATTTTTTTAAAATAAAAATTTCTTCCAGTTAATAAAAGAAACATAAAACCAATGGAAATTGGGAAGGGAAGGGTTGCATTTTGCATTGCCTGGGAGTGTTTGATGTAGCAGTACTGGGAGCAGGGGCTCTTACTAAGTTTTGCTATGGAGCCCTATCAGATGTGTATTCGACTGGTTGTGGTGGAAACTTTTATTTATTTTTTACAAAAGTGACAACAGCAAGTGCAGCCATATTGGAAAATCTTACTTGGTTATTCCTAGAACATGCTGACAAGATGACAGAAGATCTGCGGTCTCTAAGAACTGACCGGTGTCTTACAATGAGGAAAAAAAAGTTTTTTTCTCATTTATTGGTGTGTACTGGACCATATAGCCTGCGTTCAATTACCACACATTACATTAGTAAAAAATGAACTGCAGCGTAATGACTACAGATTTGCTGACTCTTCACCATCCAATATCCTGATTGTAGAGCGTTAGCATAAATGTCAGTGTCTCACTTGTAACGAGACGTAAAAACTGATTTACAACTTTCCAGCTTCCAGCTCCGTCTTTGATATTACAAGATTACCTTTCGGTTTTGTTTGCATGAATAGAGACAGAAATCACTTTCTATAAGAAAAACCTCAGTATAGTAACAATTTCCATATAGTACTAAATCTTAAAAGATAAGTGGTAGAATATTGCTTAATGTAGCGTTTATATATATATTTTTTAAAGAGCATCTATCAGCAGTTTTGTACCTATGAAACTGTCTGACCTGTTACATGTGCGCTTGGCAGCTGAAAGCATCTGTGTTGGTCCCATGTTCATATGTGTCCACATTGCTGAGAAAAATGAAGTTATAATCAATGCAAATGAGCCTCTAGGAGCAACGGGGGCGTTACCATTACACCTAGAGGTTCTGCTCCCTCTGCACTTTGATTGACAGGGTCAGGTGTAATGATGTTTTCACTGCCTGGCCCTGTCAATCAAATGTGGCATATTTTTGCCTAATTTTCTGGCACTTTTGTCCCACAGAAATCCATTTCAGTGATCGGTGACTAATTTGCAAAGGAAGTTTGAGGTAGTCTGAACCCCTCCTCCTCAGTAGCTGAAGCTGCTGCTGTCTCCCTTGACAGTGCTTTGTGCTGCACCTCTGGGTGCTCAGATTGGCTGCTGTATATGAGCACAAGCCCAGCACTAGTGTTGAGCGAATCAGGTTCGGACTGCTGTATCCGAACCTGATTAGTTTGAAAACGTCATTAACAATATAGCCTCCGTACTACCGTAAAATGTATTGGCTCCGCGGAGGTCTTTGCGATCTTGCTACAAATATAACAAGACTTACTTAGTCTCGTGTCTATGATGTGACACTTCAGTTATGCGCATAAATTACAGTGTCAAAATCCAAAGCTGAACTCAGCTTTGTGCCTCATTAACTTTTTTGATACCGTAATTTACGCGCATAACCAAAGTGCCACGTCATAGATGTGAGACGAAGCAAGTCTCGCAATATTTACAGCAAGATCGCAAAGACCTCTGTGGGGCCTATACATTTTACTGTAGTAAAACGGAGGCTATATTGTTAATAAAGTTTTCAAACTAATCGGGTTCGGATATAGCAGTCCGAACCCAATTCGCTCAACACTACCCAGCACACTCACCAGGAAGTCAGTTATGACACATATAGAAAGATTAAAAGGGTTGTACGGGTTCAGAGCTAAACCCGGACATAACCTCAGAATTGAGCAAGGCAAAGGCTTTTTTTGAGATCCGGTGACGTACCGGCCTCCCCATTGGGTAAGGCTAGGCAGAGCCTTCTGCCTACAGGGAGCCCGATGACTAGGGATGAGCGAATCGACTTTGGATGATACATCCGAAGTCGATTCGCATAAAACTTCGTTCAATACTGTACGGGGCAGGAGCAATAACTTTGGCTCATCGGAGCCAATACATTCTAATACTGTACGGCGCTCCTGCTCCGTACAGTATTGGAACGAAGTTTTATGCAAATCGACTTTGGAAGTTTCATCTGAAGTCGATTCGCTCATCCCTAGCGATGACGCCACTGGCACTAATGGGCAGGCTTCAGCGTCAGCGCTGCCAAAGACTGTAAAACGGCTATTGTAGCTCATGAAATGCTCCAATGCTCATATCAGAGGGGCTGCCTGGGTGAAAACGGGGGTATATCAGGGTTCAGCTCTGAACCTGGACAACCCCTTTCTATGTGAAGCACATGCAAAGAAGGAAATGAGCATCAGTATGGGGGAATGGGGGATGGAGATCTCCTTTAAAGAAATTTTCTTAGACATTTTTACTGATTGCCTACCCTCTGGATAGGTCATCAGTAGCACTGCGGCCTTCTCTCAGCTTTCCCTTAGCCAATGATGTCGTGTTCATCGGTCACGTGGCCTAGGAGCAGCTCAGGAATGGGGCTGAGCTGGGATACGGAGCACAACCGCTATACAATGTACGACCCTGTGCTTGGTGAGCGGAGAGAAGGCCGTGGTCCTACTGGGGGCACTGCTGCCTTCTTAAACAGCTGATCGTCGGGGGTCCCAGGTGTCAGACCCCCACTGATCAGATACTGATGACCCATGCAGAGGATAGGTCATCAGTAGCACTGCGGCCTTCTCTCAGCTTTCCCTAGGCCAATGATGTCTCGTTCATCGGTCACGTGGCCTAGGAGAAGCTCAGCCCCATAGAAGTGAATCGGGCTGAGCTGGGATATGAAGCCCAACCGCTATACAATGTACGACACTGTGCTTGGTGAGCGGAGAGAAGGCCGTGGTCCTACTGGGAGCACAGCTGCCTTCTCAAACAGCTGATCGTCGGGGGTCCCAGGTGTCGGACCCCCACTGATCAGATACTGATGACCTATGCAGAGGATAGGTCATCAGTAAAAATATGTTAGGAAACCCTTTTAAGTGTTTTACAGTAATCAAAAGTCAAATTTTTATTTATTTGGAATTTTTGAGCACAGAATTAAAGAGAGGTAGTGCTGTGCCCCATGTGAATGCACTGGGTAGATACAGACCCACATGGAATGCTAGGAAAGACGTTGAAAACATTAGGCTTGTCCCATCTCACCTAATACTTAATTGTTTAAATGTAAAAATATTTCATTGTATCATTTTTTGATATGAAGAATTGCTTTAAGTAAAAACAGATATTTACTGCAAAAGCCATTTTAGAAAGGGTCGACCATTTTAATTTTTTTTTATTAAAATGGAGTCAATGCAGATTTTTTAACTTGCCTGTTTTAACGACCTGGCAATCTTGGACATGTTGCTGTATCTGTGTGCAGTGCATACTAAAGCGTGCCACGCCATATGGCGCACTGAGTTGGCGGAGGTGGGCCTCAGTTGCCTGGTAGACTTTAACCTAGCAGTCAATCACTGACATTAACATCTGCTGTACGATACATCTTATTCCTATGAGACAGCCGGAAGGTTTATTTCTGTAACATGCCCCTAATGCAAAGTGCACCAAGCCTGTCAGAAGAATAGTGTGTAATTGGAGTGATAGATATGGGTCGCATTAAATTCACAGGTAGGAATGATGAGTAAAAGCAGGTAAAGAAGAAAATCCCTCTCTTTATTTTAGTATTGGTAAGGAGATGTCAAGATACTCACAAATTGCTCTCTGGCCAATTAAGGTATGTAGGCCACCAGTCTGTACCTAGCACATTCTGCAGTCTGAATCCAGACCAGGGATGCAAGGTGTCTACACCCCACTGACCTTCATAGATGTGATGGAGGAGGGAATTGTCTTCTCTAATGCATCTATGATGGTTGTCAAGGATGTTGTGTTCGGCGACTCCTGAAAAAGTAAGTACAAACTTATATTTTTTGTCTTACCCTGTATCTTCTTAAAAGGGTTCTCAAGGATTTACATATTAATGACCTATCTTCAGGATAGGTCATGAATACGAGATTGGCGGCACCCAGCACCATCGTCAATCAGCTGTTTAAGAAGGCTACATTGTGTAGCAGCTGTGCTTGGTTTTGCAGTTCAGCCCCATTCACTTGAATGGGGCTGAGCTGCGCCAAGGCCATGTGACCAACGAACGGGATGTCACTGGCCTAGGAAGAGCAACTAAGTGAACACAGAGCACTGCAGCCTGTTCATACGGCTAAGGGTTCCTGGGAGTCGGACCCCCGCTGATCTCATAGTGATGACCTATCCTGAGGATGATTAATTTTAGGTCTCAGTTTAGGCGTCTGATTAATTTTAAGGGAGGTAAGACTAATATTAGGGAGCTCATCTGCAGTCTGAATTAATTTTAGGAGCTGGTGTGTGGTCTGATTAATTTTAGGGGAGGTATCATTAGATTTGGAGAGCTGGTCTTAGGTCTGAATTCATTTTAGGCTCTGGTTCGGGGTCTGGTTAATTTTAGGGTCTGATTCATTTTAGAGATCTGGTCTGGGGTCTGAAATAATTTTAGGAGATCTGGTCTGATTTAATTCTAGGGGTCTTTTCTTTAATTTTGGGGTCTTTTCTGGGGCCTAGATTAATTTTAGGGGACTGGTCTGGGGTTTGAAGTACTTTTAAGGGGTTTGAATTAATTATAGGAGTTTTATTAATTTTAGAGGCTGGTCTGGGGTTAGGTTAATTTTAGAGTGTTAATAATTTTAGAGGCTGGTCTGGGGTCTGGTTATTTTTAGGTTCTGAATAATTTTATGGGTCTGGTGTGAGGCTTCAATTAATTTTGGTGATCTGTGGGACGTTCTGCAGGGGTTCTCTAGGGTTTCATACTAAAAAATAAACTATACTAAATCCAACGTGCTACCCCTATTCATCCCTGATGAAATTAGACAACAGATTTAGGGAAGGTTTCGGTTTAATTGGGTGTCAGACCATATCATTTATCTTGGCATCTTGCTGACCCTGATGACATACCAGCTTGTGAGGGAAAACTTTAATACCTTACAGGCAGAACTTAAAAAGGATTATGAGAATATGTCTAAGCACAACTTGTCATGGATAGCCAGGATTAACCTTGTCAAAATGCAAATTTAGCCAAAAATCCTTTACAAACTGCAATGTATCCCCCTACGGATACCCATATGTGTACTAAATAAGATTCAGGTTGCGATGCTGAAATTCATATGGGGCCAAACCAGACCTAGGATATGTAAATCAGCATTATATCTGGCTATACGCAGGGGGGGGGGCTTGGTGGTGACGGACGTAAGGATGTACTACTGGGCATCACTGCTCTCGCAGGCCAAGGAGTAGTGGCAGCCGTCCAATCTGCAGAGGTGGCTACAGTTTGAGGAAGCACTGATCAGAGGATCCTCGCTCAGAGGCTACTTAGCCGCACAAAGTCTTAAACCATTCCAACCCAGTCTACCAATAGGATCCATGCTGGCCACCTCAGCGGCTTGGAAATTCCTGCTCTCTAAGTCTGACCTTGCACAGACTTTGGATAGGAAACGATTCCCTCTTAAATCAGTAGAACACCTTATCCCTAATTTGTCTCTCTCATCTTGGTACTCCAGAGGCATCGATACTATTGGGAAGCTTTATGATGGGAATTCAATGGTACAGTTTGAATCTCTGCACGGCCAATATGCCTTTTATCAGTATCTCCAGGTCCGGCACCTCTTGGGCTCCTTACCCTCTACCTCGTCTAGTGACCCTCTAGGCATAGATATAGTAATTTCCAAGTTCCTGAACCTTGCTTCTAATGCTAAAAAAGGGCTGTCTATAATGTATCAATCCCTATCCTCTCATTATAATATGGACAAGATGACATTTAAGGAACTTAAAGCCACATTCTCACTAGCGAATTGGCATGATGCGCTATTTTGGGCAATTAAACCTTCTAAATGCATTAACCATGAAGAACAAAATAGGAAAATCCAACTAAAATGGTACCTCACACCCGACAGACTAGTACATATGATAGCGGGTTATCCACCTGTATGTTGGCGTGGATGCGGATATAGGGGCACCCGACCCATATGTGGTGGTTCTGTCCTCTCATCTCTCCTCTATGGCATCAATCCTTTGCTCTTATGTCAGAAGTGACTGAGATGTATGTTACCCCATCCCCGGAACTTGCTATACTATTTATTGGTTTATCTAACATTCCCTGCGAACAGAGATGGGTGGTGGCACATATCCTTACGGCCACGCGTAAAGTAATAGCCCGCCACTGGAAGCAAGGCACCACACCCCCTATCACTGAGGTCCAACAACTGGCAAACCAGCATATGCAGCATGAAATAATGTACTCACATGATCTACAATCCAGAACTAAGGCCCTCAATCAGTGGTTGCCCTGGCTCTTGAGTTCCCATGCTACACCTCTCCCAGACGCTATCTTATGATCGCCTACTGTATGCTCCCCGGATTCCTAGATCCCTTTTTCCCAAATCCTCTACCCCTTACCCCCCCCCCCTTCATTACTCCACATATGGATGGGCTAAGATATTACGCATGATTTTCTCATGCCTGTGTTATGGTATGTGTTGGTTCTTATTTTTAACTTACAGTCAGGTCCATAAATATTGGGTCATCAACACAATTGTAAATTTTTTGGCTCTATGCACCATCACAGTGAATTTGAAATAAAACAAACATGGTGTGCTTTAACTGCAGACTGTCAGCTTTAATTTGAGGGTATTTACATCCAAATCAGGTGAACGGTGTAGGAATTAGAACAGTTTGCATATGTGCCTCCCACTTGTTAAGGAACCAAAAGTAATGGGACAATTGGCTTCTCAGCTGTTCCATGGCCAAGTGTGTGTTATTCCCTCATTATCCCAATTACAATGAGCAGATAAAAGGTCCAGAGTTCATTTCAAGTGTGCTATTTGCATTTGGAATCTGTTGCTGTCAACTCTCAAGATGAGTTTCAAAGAGCTGTCACTATCAGTGAAGCAAGCTATCATTAGGCTGAAAAAAAAAAAAAAAAACATCAGAGAGATAGCAAAAACATTAGGTGTGGCCAAAACAACTGTTTGGAACATTCTTAAAAAGAAGGAACACATTGGTGAGCTCAGCAACACCAAAAGACCCATAAGACCTCGGAAAACAACTGTGGTGGATGACCAAACAATTCTTTCCCTGGTGAAGAAAACACCCTTCACAACAGTTGGCCTGATCAAGAACACTCTCCAGGAGGTAGGTGTATGTGTGTCAAATTCAACAATTAAGAGAAGACTTCACCAGAGTGAATACAGAGGGTTCACCACATGATGTAAACCATTGGTGAGCCTCCAAAACAGGAAGGCCAGATTAGAGTTTGCCAAACAACATCTAAAAAAGCCTTCACAGTTCTGGAACAACATCCTATGGACAGATGAGACCAAGATCAACTTGTACCAGAGTGATGGGAAGAGAAGAGTATGGAGAAAGAAAGGAACTGCTCGTCATGATCCTAAACATACCACCTCATCAGTGAAGCATGGTGGTGGTAGTGTCATGGCGTGGGCATGTATGGCTGCCAATAGAACTGGTTCTCTTGTATTTATTGAGGGTGTGACTGCTGACAAAAGCAGCAGGATGAATTCTGAAGTGTTTCGGGCAATATTATCTGCTTATATTCAACCAAATGCTTCAGAACTCATTGGACGGCGCTTCACAGTGCAGATGGACAATGACCCAAAGCATACTGCAAAAGCAACCAAAGAGTTTTTTAAGGGAAAGAAGTGGAATGTTATGCAATGGCCAAGTCAATGAATGGACCTGAATCCGATTGAGCATGCATTTCACTTGCTGAAGACAAAACTGAAGGGAAAATGCCCCAAGAACAAGCAGGAACTGAAGACAGTTGCAGTAGAGGCCTGGCAGAGCATCACCAGGGATGAAACCCAGCGTCTGGTAATGTCTATGCGTTCCAGACTTCAGGCTGTAATTGACTGCAAAGGATTTGCAACCAAGTATTAAAAAGTGAGAGTTTGATTTATGATTATTATTCTGTCCCATTACTTTTTGTCCCTTAACAAGTGGGAGGCACATATGCAAACTGTTGTAATTCCTACACCGTTCACCTGATTTGGATGTAAATACCCTCAAATTAAAGCTGACAGTCTACAGTTAAAGCACATCTTGTTTGTTTCATTTCAAATCCATTGGGGTGGTGTATAGACCCAAAAATGTTAGATATTTATGGACCTGACTGTATGTACTGTTGTTTCTGTGCACGCGACTACATTTGTGTACATTACTGCAATTTGCGGATAATTACATTTGATAATGAATGAGATATGCTCTATGTCTTTTGTTATTTCATATTTGTTTATAATGCACAAAATAGAAGTACCTGGTTAGCAGCACCCGAGCGGGTGCCCTGGTGCTCAAGTATATTAGAGCATATCACTGCATAATTTATGTACTACTTTGTATCCTACATATGCTTTGTATGTGCTTTTATGTGGCTGCATCCACAGCATTTGTGTCACGGAGGAGGTTGCAGATAGCTGGAAGTTATGGATAAACATCCGACTGGCTTGATCCCAAACTAAGGAGCATAAAGGTGACCCCTATAAAACCCTAAGAGCTCACCCTGACTGCTAAGCACATACAAGGGTCTCAGAGGTAGACGATTGCATGCCCTCGTACCTAGACTGTGTGACACCTGAAAACCCTATAATAGTGAGGGGACACGACCACCGGCTCCCTGCACTTAATACGGAGGGAGTCAGGGTCACCTAGAATCAAGCCAGCAAGGAAACACAATACATGAAAGGACTTATCTGAACAAGCAGTAACAGAAGTCTCCAGCAGTGAACACATCAATCCAGGAAGTAGTATAAACCGCAAAGTGAGGCAGTATGGGAGGGAATATAAAGGGAGGCAATTAGTGTAAATAGGTGACAGCTGGGAGAAGGAAAGGAGATGACAAAGTGAAACCAAAACAAAGAACATCATGCAAGAGGTACAGAAGAATGTCTGCCAGACCTTCTCAGAGAGCTGGCGGTGACAATTTGTTCGTTTTATTTACATAAAACACTCAATAAAAGGCTATTACAACAAATTTTGGTGATCTGGTCTGGGTCTGAATTCAATTTAGGGGGTCTAAATTCATTTTAGAGGCTGTGTTGTCTGAATTAATTTTAGAGTCACATCTGATGTCTGATTACTTTTAGAGGTCTGGTCTGGGGTCTTAATATTGGGAGACCTTATCTGGAACATGAATTAAAGTGGTTTTCTGGGAGTTTTACCCTGATGACTGCGGCTGAGCTGCGATACCAAGCACAACCGCTATACAATGGATGGCGCTGTGCTTGTTAAAGAGGACCGTCACCACTCCTGACATGTCTGTTTTAATAGCTTCATGCATTCCCCATATAATGACAATTCTGGAGCATCTATTCTTATGGCTCTATGTTGTGCCATTCCTTTATTATTTCTACTATAATTTATGAATGAATTGCTAGCAGTCTGCAGTAAGGGTACAGAGGGGTGGTAACCAGTTGGGGGAGTGTATCTGCACAGTCTGTCTCTATCCAATCAGTGCTGTCATTTTCAGACTGTGCAGGGACACCCCTTTAACTTGTTATCACCCCTCTGTACCGTTACTGAAGACAAATAGCAATTCATTCATAAACTCTAGTAGAAATAATTAAGGAATGGCACAACACAGAGCCATAAGAATAGATGTTCAAGAATTGTTATTACATGGGGAATGCGTGTAGCTTTTATAACAGGCATGTCCTCTTTAAGCTTTGAGAAGGCTTACCTGTCATGGCACGGTGTGGATGGTAAACTCCACACCGAACACAGGAGGGAAGGGACAAGGTACTAGGCCTGGAAACTAGGAAAAGGGGAAAGGTCACCACCTAGTGAATCCCTAAACCGAGCCATGACTACTATCAGTATGAACAGACCTCGATGGTAGGAATGTTCATACGCAGAAACCTAGAGCCCTATCTGACCCTAAAGGGCCCTGGAAATAGTGTCAGGACAACAGATGACGTGTTCCTTCCAACAGAAGGAACAGGAGACTCCCTGAGACCTAATATCAAAAGATAGGGGAATACAACAAAGAAGAAATAAGAAAAAGACACTTAACTCCGAAGTACACGGACGAGCAGGAACTCAGTGGAGAACCAAACACCAGCACTTCCACAACCAGAAAGGAGCTATCAACCGCATAGCATGATGGGTGAGACCAGACTAAATAGAGGAATTGGAATGACCACTTAAGCTACACCTGAGACAAGAGGTGTGGACATCACCAGCAACAACACAGAAACAAGTGAAACCATAGAGGCTGTCCGATCACATCATGTGCAGCCAGTCTCTTAGATCTTCTGACCCTGTCATGGGAGAGACCATGACATTACCAAGGAGCACTGGTGCCTTTTAAAACAGTTGATCGGTGGGGTCCTGAGTGTCGGACCCCCACCAGTCAGAAACTGATGACCTATCCAGGGGATAGATCCTCAGTATAAAACTCCCGGAAAATGCCTTTAATTTAGGGGTCTGGTTTGGGGTCTTAATGAGTTTAGGAGTCTTATCTGTAGTCTGAATGACTTTAGGGGTTTGGGGACAGAATTAATTTAGAGGTCTGGTCTGCCTTTCCCACTAAGAAATAATAATAAATCTTAATGTAATTTGTTCCGCAAAATTTACAAAAACATTGATAGGGCATAATCTGTACTATTATTGTTCAACTTGGAATTGAGGTAAGTGATCCTTTACTAAAACTATTGGAGTACCCCTGATGCAGACCATAGGTTAACAGGCACACAGAGAACAGAGGGGCTGAGGACTGAGTGAACAGTATAGTTGCATTCACTCTCGCATTGAAGGGATCAGTTTTCTATATATATCATGATACTGATTGTTTAGGTGGGTACTAAAGAATCACAGTGAACCCACCTACTGGTAATTAAATATAAGTAGTGCGACTACTGAATGAACTGTAACTATACTGGTTGATAAATTAGCTAATAATTCATATTCTTGTATAAACCTATATCATCTATGAAGTATAAGGAGTAGTTTTGGGCGAGCATGCTCAGCTGAACACCATTTTGACTCGAGCATTGCGATACTCGGCACATTGCGGTTTTCGGCCGAACAACGCGTGTGCTTGAGCGCGATGCTCGAGTCTCGTCCCCATACGTTTGTTGCCTGCTACGCAGCTACACCATAATAAAATGGCAGCCACATTTACTACACTTTCTGGGGTCTTTAGGTCAGTAACTATAGGGGTTAATAACTACCTGATGTAACAGAATATCTGGGGCTGTAGAATCAGACTCAGTCCACCATACCAGGTGCTGCTGCCACAATCACCGCTGCTTTACCGGAATACCAGGATGCCTGCACAGGGGTTTTACAAGACAGGACATCAGGTCCATGCATTGAACATTGTGTATCTGACGTATAGTTTTATTTGATGTTGGAATGAGAAATATAACTGATGTGGTAATGGAATAACTTAGCGCCATTGCTATACAAACTGCGCAAATATGTCAGGGCAATGAGACAGATAAGCGGCAGATCTGCAGGATGGGATGGACAATTCTGGATCCTATTCTTTCATAGCAGGTCTGCCTCGTCTTATCAGTTCAATTAGAGAAACTTCATTTAACAGAATTGTCCTTCCGGAAACTGGAGTTATGATCCGTCAATCACATGTAGATTTAACAAAGTTGACGAGGCTGACCTAAATTCCCGATTATTTTAACAACATATTCATTGAAATATAATGTTTAACATATAATTACCTGCATAAAAAGATATATATATATATATATATATATATATATATATATATACTGTATATAGTGGTGAAAATAAATACTTTATTAAGTTATATCAGGACATAATTAAAAATACATGCAAGTGATGCCATGGACAAGGTGGCAGGAGCAGGGAAAAGGAGGGGAGAGAACAAGCGCGTTGGGGTAGCGCCATCCTGGTTTGTTTTTCCACGCACGGTCCATTTTAGGTAAGCTTAATGTCACAGTCCTACTTCCATGGCTCATCGCTGCCGGTGTTGAGACCTCACACCTGGCCCTTTATTCTAGTTGCTGGCTATTCACCATTCTTTATTATTTTTCTTGTTCAGCATACTATGTATTACTGCCGTGTTTGTTGTTTTTCTGACTGACCTTTCCCTTACCCCATATTATTTCACATCTTCTTGATATATTTGGTCTATGGGCTGGTCATTGTATCTGGCATTTCCCTATGACCGTTACTTATCTGCATTATGTACTTTGTGACCTGTGTGTCCTTCCAGGGTGGCGCTTGTTCTCTCCTTTTCCCTGCTCCTGCCACCTTGTCCATGGCATCACTTGCATGTATTTTTAATTATGTCCTGATATAACTTAATAAAATATTTATTTTTGGTACTTTGAGCTTCTTTTCTCCTTCTTTGTTATTGTACTTGGAGCTTGTACCGAGTTACCTTTTTACGGGTGCCCCACTGCGGTTACATTGGGTAGGCACTGTCCTCCATCCCTCTTTGGGACACTCGGGGTCTCCCCTTTTTCTTTCTGTATATAGTAGTGTTTCCATCAATTTCTGACCTTTTCCTGTGAACCAGACACCCTCCCCTCTTCAGAGCAGGGGGTGCCTGGTTTAATGCTCGGGTTTAGGGATGAGCGGCAGGGGTCATATTCAAATTCGCAATATTTTGCAAGTATTTCGTAGAATATTCGTAGAATGTTTGCGAATTCGAATATTCGTTAGGAGTAGTGTTGATTGCAAATTTTTGTAATACGAATTTTCGTAATGAGAATTTTCGTGATGCAAATTTTCGTAATGAGAATCAATGAGATCGTGAAAACTCAGATCCGATGGTATATTCTAACCCCCAGGTGTTCCCATGGTGATGGGGACGCTTGTCAGGGAGGAGTATGCCAAAGTGGAACAACTGTACATATTTAAAAAAAAAAGACAAATATTCTAGAAAACTAATTCGTTTTTTAGAATATTCGTAATATTCAAAAACAAGAATATATAGCAATATAGCGAATATTAAAAAAAAACGAATATAGAGCAATTTAGCTAATATAGTGCTATAATCTTCTTTGTCAAATAGTTGTAATTTTTTTCTCATCTGAAGTGCAGATTGGAAAAAAATTGCAAATATAAAAAAAGATTATAGCACTATATTAGCTAAATTGTACTACATTCGTTTTTTTTTTTCGAATATTCGCTATATTGCTATATATTCTTGTTTTAGAATATTCCGAATATTCGAAAAACAAATATATAGCACTATATAAAATTTATTAGTTTTTTTAGAATATTCGTCTTTTTAAAAAAAATCTGTACAGTTGTTCCATTTTGGCATACTCCTCCCCGACAAGAGTCCCCATCACCATGAGAATGCCTGGGGGTTAGAATATACCATTGGATCTGAGTTTTCACGATCTCATTGATTCTCATTACGAGAATTTGCATTACGAAAATTCTCATTACGAAAATTTGCAATCAACACTACTCCTAAAGTCAAAGATATTGCAGCCTTCTCATTGGCCCACAAGCTAGAAGCAGGGAGGGATCATGTGTACTAATTTAAAAAAAATCTCGAATATTCGAAATTACGACTATATATCACCACTATATTCTGAATTCTCAAAGTGCCGATATTCGAGATAAAAATTTGCAATTTGAATATTCGTGATCAACACTACTCGGGTTCTCCCATTGACTTCTATTGTGCTCTGGTGGTCTGCAGAGCATCCCAAGGTGTTGTACTCGAGCACCCGAGCATTTTGGTGCTCGATCAACACAAATAAGGAGATATTATGTGTAGTGCCTTTGACCTGAATGCAGGAAATCCCCATATTTCACAGATCATATATCTAAAAGCAGTAACTGTCACCGCCAGTTCTGTGAGAAGGTCTGGCAGACGTCCTTCTCTACCTCTTGCATGATGTTCTTTGTTTTGGTTTCACTTTGTCATCTCCTTTTCTTCTCCCAGGTGTCACCTATTTAGACTAATCGTCTCCCTTTATATTCCCTCCCATACTGCCTCACTTTGCGGTTTATACTACTTCCTGGATGAAGTGTTCACTGCTGGAGGCTGCTGCTGCTGTTTACTCAGATAAGTCTTTTCATGTATTGTGTTTCCTTGCTGGCTTGATTCTAGGTGACCCAGACTCCCTCCGTATTAAGTGCAGGGAGCCGGTGGTTGTGTCCCCTCACTATTATAGGGTTTTCAGGTGTCGCACAGTCTTAGGTACGTGGTCATGCAATCGTCTACCATTGAGACCCTTGCATGGGCATAGCAGTCAGGGAGAGCTCTTAGGGTTTTATAGGGCTCACCTACTGTATATGCTCCTTAGTTTGGGATCAAGCCAGTCGGATGTATATTCATAAGTTCCAGCTATCTGCAACATCATCCGTGACATTGACTGCCACTTTTAGGGTATCAACTAGAAGCTGTAGAACAAATTATCGCATGTCTCTAATTACAGTCTATTCCCAGGGGAAGTGGTAAATCAATAGTGAGCACTGATATAATGCAGTAATGGTGTGTTTCGGTGGCAGTTGTGGTGAATTAGGGTGTAAGACCATCATTGTAATTATTTTGTTGATGGAAAGGTACAAGGTAAAGAATACAAATCTGTGCTCAGCATGGAAGGCTGATATATATATTTTTTTAACTGTTCGTGGCACAAGAAGCCAAAGCAATCTACTGATGAATTTCTCACGTACTATATGACTAGTAGTAGGTTAAAATATATGCAAAAGACCAATGCAAGTGGTTGAAGCTGTAAAGACCCTGGTATCACCTCTCCAGAGCTCTGAAGGGTCCCTATTTTTGACCCAAGTCCCTCTTTGCTCCTGCCTCTTTTTGATCATTTACAATATTGATTCAAAAAGTGTTTGTCTGGTTCCTCTCTGTATATTAGAGCCCGTCTTGTATACTGTATTATTTCATTATTCGATGCAATTTGCATTTTAAAAATTTCTATATTCAGATCGTTTTTGCGCTATTGTGTAAAAGCAAAGAAATGAAATGGATCTTTCACGCAATGAGCCAAAAGTGTCCCTCTTTGTCCATCCAAAACGTTGAGAGGTATGTATCTTTAATTTCTAATTTTGAGAAATTGATATACTCAATTTAATGATAAAAAAAAAAGCTTATGACTTTTTTAGTTTGCACTTATTAGGATAGCATTATATGATGCAAGGATTTTCTTCTCTTCCATTTTAAAAAAGATGAGCTGTATTAAAGGGTTATCTGGAATTTTCATATTGATGGCCTATCCTCAGAATAGGTCGGGAATGAGATCAGCAGGGGTCCAATTCCCGATTCCTCAGATGTCTGAGGAAACCACAGCGTTCACTGGAGCTCTGGTGGGCAACATTGCCTCCTTTCAGCTTCCAAGCACAGTGACGTCCATTGGATAACAGAGAACCAGACCCCTACCAATCTCATATTAAAGAGGTTGTCCGGCCTTTTACTATTGATGACCAATCCTCCGGATAGGTCAATATCAGATCGGTGGGGGTCGACACCTATGAGGAGACAGCGCGCACGTGCCGTTTCGCGAGGATGCCGGGTGTCGGACCCCCGCCAATCTGATATTGACCTATCCTGAGGATTGGTCATCAATATAAAAAAGCCCGGACAACCCCTTTAATGACCTATTCTGAAGATACAACATCAGTATGAAAATCCCAGAAAAAAACTTTTAATGATGTAGTTCAAAATGGGCAACCCCTTCTCAGAATAAAGTCACCCTAGGGCTGAATACTTCATGCACACTTCACGTGGGTCAGAAAAGGTAGTGAATGACGGAGCTTCCCTCTGAGCTGATAGACCAGGGGGTTGTACATGCTCAAGGGGCAGGAAACAACGGCACGCGCGCAAGATTTCAGAAGCTTTTCTGCTGACGTCGGCCCATCTTTGGAACGTCAATGGTGTCTCAATGGGTGTGCCTACAGCAAGGAGACCATGATTATTTACATGAACAAGCCACCGATATGACTGGTCCAGGGTCATTTGCATATTATATATATGGGCGGGTTTGCATCAGAGTCATTGAATTCCGTTATAGGTTCGGTTATAACAGAGTAATAACAGAATATAACGGAATTCTAGGACGGAATGCAAAATGGAAGCCTTTAAGATGCATTCCGTTTTGCTCCGTCCTAATACATTTCTATGTGTTTCCGTTATACAGTACATGATGGAAAAAACTATCCTGTCGACAGGACTATTTTATCCATCATGTACAGTATAACGGAAACAAACTGAATAGTTATTTGCGCCTATAGAAATGTATTAGGACGGAGCAAAACTGAATGCCTTTTTGCATTCCATCCTAGAATTCCGTTATATTCCGTTATTCCTCTGTTATAATGGAACCTGTAACGGAAATCAATAACACCGATGCGCACCCGCCCTAAGCTGTATTTTTTAAAGCTATGTGGGAGAGCAAAATAAAAAGGTGACAGAATTCTGGCATAATCTGTGCCAAAAACTGGCATACATGCTTCACACCTGATTATTAAACCAGTTGTCCCACAAATAAAAAAATAAAAAACCTTCTGGAAAAATGCACACCATTATTTTAACTATATCAGTACAAAAATACAAAAAAGCTCTTCAGTGTAATTTTCACCTCTTTTCTCTTTTTACTCACCTCTTTGTAGCTCCTGTTTATTCACTTTCTGTGGATAGACATTAGCTCACACCATGTGATCATCAAGTATCTGCATCTCCCAGGAGTGCATTGTAGTCATCTCCTGTGAACTCTTTCCTCCCTGCATAGAAAATAGCCCCTCACACACAGCCCGATTCCACTAATAAGTAGCACTATGGCATGTGATGCCCCCCCACAATTTCCTTCTCCACTGGCTTGCTATGGATATATATTTGGAAGTACAGATAAATTACTGGTAATAATGTTTGTCTGGTCCACTTCATTATGAAATGACTATGGCGGCACTGAGAGGGGGAAGGGAGCAGGAAAATTACTGAGCATATTAGACCACCACTGAATGCAAAAGGTGGACCAGAATTTCAGCTACAGGAGAAACAGCAAGGGGCGCTACCAGAAAGGAATATGTAATGTAAATAAAAAATAAAAAAACTAACACTACTTTGTATTGTGTCTATATTGCAGTACGTTCTTTTTTTAAATTCCCTATTCACTGCATAGTAACACTTTATTTTAGAATAATCCTTTAAAGGGGTTTTCTCATCTCAGACAATGGGGGCATATCGCTAGGATATGCCCCCATTGTCTTATAGGTGCGGGTCCCGCACCTATATCGAGAACGGAGCCCCGAAAGTGAAGGAGAGTGCACTGCGCATGCGCAGCCACTCTCCATTCATTTCTATGGGGCCGCCGAAAATAGTTAAGCGCTGGCTCGGCTATTGCCGTCTGCCCCATAGAAATGAATAGGAGCATGGGCCGCGCATGCGCGGCACGCTCCCATTCACTTCTATGGGAGAGGCGGGGATTAGCGCTTGGTGGTGGACGGACCCCGGGAAATCTGGGGTCCTCAAGCCACAGTGCTCCCCACTCCGTTCTTGATATAGGTGCGGGTCCCAGCGGTAGGACCTGCACCTATCAGACAATGGGGGCATATCCTAGCGATATGCCCCCATTGTCTAAGATGGGAATACCCCTTTAAGTATTTTAGACACTCTCAGCAAGTACATGTGGCTCAGAGGGAAAGAGACATGACTTAGCACATGACTTAAACTACAATACTTTGCACCAAATTCCTGGCTCAAAGTAAGCCAACTAATAGATAGTATAAATGAAAGAGTCTAAAGATGCACCAAATTTATCATCTGGTATCACATTTCGAGGTTGCAATTATCAGAAATGAGCGTTATTACGAACACACATTCCCAATAATTGACCCAATCCTCAGTCCGTGTAAAATCGATACTTTCTTCTATGCATTTTCACAACGTTTATATGACGACATGCCGTGTACAGGAATAACCCAGTGTAGGCAGTTTATTGTGCAAAATTCAATTGACAAGTTCTTTTTAAATTAATGTTAGCTCCAGTTAAGTTATACAGCCATTGGCAGGCGGGGACAGGGACGAGCCTCCCTAGCGTCACCGGCGATGCTAGGGAGGATCGACCCCATCCCCGCCTGCTATTGGCTCCTCCCCCCCGACACCGGTTGATTTCATCCGTGTGCAGGGAGAAGCAGCAGTGGCGGTGCGGGGACCAGGAGCGGCGCCGGGAGCGGGGACCGAGGTAAGTATATTCCATTTGGGGTGCCCGGCACATGAGGGGATATTTTAAACTCTTGGAGAACCCCTTTAATGGCTAAGGACTAGTGATGATCGAGGACGCTCGGCCGAGTACCGGTTCGGCTCGAGCATCGCTATGCTCGGCAGATCCGAGCGCTCTGCCGAGTACCACATGCTGGTAAGTATTGCCATCACTGTAATTCCATTAGACATGTTTTCTACTGGCATTACAGTGATTGGCTGGGCGGAACACGTCATCGGGTGCTATATAGAACCCAGTCACGCGGGTTCGGCTCATTGTGAGTCAGGGAGAGCTGCTGTTAGGAAGGGACAGAGCGAGTGTAGAGCAAATTTTTATCTCAAACCTTTCCGAAACCCAAAAGTCCTTTTAAGGACTATTGTTAGAGGTGGCAGCAAAATTAATTTTGGGGGAATTATTTTTTTGTGTCAGGGTGACTGTTAGTGATATTCATTTTCTGCATTCTACAAACTCTGCTTGCTGTGACCAGTGAGATGCAAATCCGCACTGATATCTAGGCCATGTGTGACGCCTATATTTAATCCAACTTGCAGTTACAGTCAGTTTCTGTATTATACAAACTCTGCTTGCTGTGACCAGTGAGAAGCAAATCAGCACTGATATCTAGGCCGTGTGTGACGCCTATATATAATCCAAATTGCAGTTACAGTCAGTTTCTGTATTAAACAAACTCTGCTTGCTGTGACCAGTGAGAATCAAATCAGCACTGATATCTAGGCCGTGTGTGACGCCTATATTTAATCTAAATTGCAGTTACAGTCAGTTTCTGTATTATACAAACTCTGCTTGCTGTGACCAGTGAGAAGCAAATCAGCACTGATATCTAGGCCGTGTGTGACGCCTATATTTAATCCAAATTTCAGTTACAGTCAGTTTCTGTATTATACAAACTCTGCTTGCTGTGACCCGTTAGAAGCAAATCAGCACTGATATCTAGGCCGTGTGTGACGCCTATATTTAATCCAAATATCAGTGACATCCAGTGTCAATATGAAGAAGGCGAGTATTAAGTGGACGTGATTCTGATGGTTCACGCAGAGGCCGTGGCTCAGGGCGCGTTGCAACTGTGCCTGCTGCCAGAGCACAAGGAAAACAGTCATCCACGATACCTAGCTTCATGTCCCAGTTTGCAGGGCGTTGCAAGACAACACTCTTGAAGTCAGACCAGTGCGACCAGGATTGCAGCAGATAATGCTTCCACTGGGTTAAGCACCACCCTGTCTTCCACCAAGTCCAGTCTCAGTAGCCAACAGTCTGGTCAACAACACAATCCTCACCCTGATCATCCTTCCTCCCACCATGTAGAGTCTGGCCAAACAAGCGATCCAGTATTCGGATGTTCTGAGGAGCTATTTTCACCCCATCACTTAATTTGGCCCTCTCCCCAAGCACTCTTGAAGAGGGACATGAGATCTTGTGCCCTGATTCTCAACCTCTAGAGCCTTCACACTCACAAGATGATGTGTTTAAGGAGGTGGATGATGATGACGAGACACAGTTGCCATCAAGTCAACCACAATTACTGTCTGCAGAGGTTGATGAAGAGGATGATATACCGTTGTCAATCACTGAAGTTGTGTTGGGGTCAGCAAATGAGGAGGATGATCGGAGTGGGGAAGTTGAAGAGGACTTGGTGGACGATGAGGTCACTGACCCAACATGGGAAGGCAGAAACGCGAGCGAGGACAGCAGTTCCGAGGGGGAGCGATCTGCAGCACCGCAACAGGCTGGAAGAGGCAGTGGGGTGGCAACAGGGAGAAGGCGGGCCACGCCAAACAGGCCCGCAAGTGTTCCACGGAGCACCCCCTTGCGGAAATCTCCCTTGCCAAGGGGTAGGTGTTCCGCGGTATGGCGCTTTTTTGTGGAAAGTGCAGACGACAAAAGAATAGTAGTTTGCAACCTGTGCCCCACCAAAATGAGCCGAGGTGTGAACAGTAGCAACCTCACCACCACCAGCATGATCCGCCACATGGCAGCCAAGCACCGCAATAAGTGGGAGGAACGCCTGGGTCCACAATCTGTGTCCGCGGGTCACACCACTGCCTCCTCTTCCCCTATGTTGGGTGCCGACCAATCGCCTAACGAAGGCGCAGGCCCGGATGCCTCCCGTGCTGCACCTGTACCGTCGCAAGCACCATTAGCGACCACATCCACTTCCCTGTCCCAGCGCAGAATCCAAATGTCTTTACCCCAGGCATCTGAACGCAAGCGCAAATACCCAGCCACCCACCCACAGGCCATGGCACTAACTGCCCAACTTTCTAAGTTACTGGCGGTTGAAATGTTGCCATTTAGGCTTGTGTACACCGAGGCCTTTCGCGGCCTGATGTCGGCGGCCGTCCCTCGGTACTCAGTCCCCAGCCGCCACTATTTTTCCCGGTGTGCCGTCCCCGCCTTACACCAGCATGTGTCTGACACATGGACAAGTGCTTGTGGCCAGGGACGCTACATTTCCCTGACGGCACACTGGGTGAACGTAGTGGAGGCTGGGAGCGACTTGTACCCTGGGATGGCACAGGTACTACCGACGCCCAGGATTGCGGGCCCTACTTCCATCAGGGTTACCGCCAGCACCTATGTAAGTGGCTCCTCCGCCTCCTCCTCCTCCTCCACTTCCACCTCCGAAATCTCCGTGTGCAGCACCAGTCAGCCATCAGCTGTTAGCTTGAAGCAGTGTAGCACTGCTGTGGGGATGCGTCAACAGGACGTGCTGAAGCTGATATGCTTAGGGGATAAACAGCACACCGCTGCAGAGCTGTGGCAGGGGATAAGAGACCAGACTGAGGTGTGGCTCTCGCCACTCAACCTGCAACCAGGCATGGTTGTGTGTGATAATGGGCGTAACTTGGTGGCGGCTTTGGAGCTCAGCAAGCTCACACACATCCCATGCCTAGGCCACATCTTTAACTTAGTGGTTCAGCGGTTTCTGAAAACCTACCCCAATTTGCCCGAGCTACTGGCGAAGGTGCGCCGCGTGTGTGCACATTTCCGCAAGTCATCAACAGCTTCAGCCAGTCTGTTGACGCTGCAGCAGCGCTTGAAATTGCCAGCTCACCGACTGTTGTGCGACGTGAGCACGCGCTGGAACTCCACGTTACACATGTTGGCCAGGCTTTGTGAGCAGCAAGGGGCAGTAATGGAATACCAGCTGCAGCATGGTCGTCGCCTTTCCAGTCAGCTTCCGCTCTTCACAAGCGAGGACTGGGCATGGATGTCTGACCTCTGTGAAGTGTTAAGAAACTTTGAGGAATCGACACAGATGGTGAGCGGCAATAACGCTATTGTCAGTGTAACCATCCCACTTCTGTGTCTACTCAAACGCTCGCTGCTCACAATTAAGGCCGACGCTGTTCATGGGGAAGAGTTGGAAATGGGGGAAGAAGACATGACCCTGGGTGATAGCCAGAACACCCTCAGTTTGTCTTCTCAGCGCGTATTGGAGGAGGAGGAGGAGGAGGAGCAGGGGACGGTTGCCTCCGCTACACAGGGTAGTAGCCATGGAACTTTAATTCCATCTGTTCAGCGTGGGTGGACAGAAGAGTAGGAAGAGGATGAGGAGATGGACAGTCATCCTCCTGCTGATGACGACAGCGAAGTCTTGCCCACTGGTACTCTGGCACACATGGCTGACTTCATGTTAGGCTGCCTTTCCCGTGACCCCCGTGTTATACGCATTTTAGATAACAGGGATTACTGGGTGTTCACCCTTCTGGACCCCCGCTACAAAGAGAACTTCTCATCTCTCATTCCTCCGATGGAGAGGACGAGCAAAATGGTGCTATACCGGAAGTTTCTTGTTGACAGATTGCTGCAAAAATTTCCATCTGACAGCGCTGGCAGCAGAGTCCGTACTTCCTTGGGCAACCGAGGTGGGGAGACAAGGGGAACACACTGCACTTCCAGCAAAGGCAGGGCAACACTCTCCAAGACCTGGGACAGTTTTAGGACACCCCGCCAGCGCCCTCAACATGATGCACATCCTGGTGTCACAAGGAGGGAAAAGTTTTGATGGTAAAGGAGTACGTAGCAGACCGTGTCAGCGTCCTCAGTGATCCCTCAGTGCCTTACAACTACTGGGTGTCCAAGCTGGACACGTGGCACGAACTGGCGCTCTACGCCTTGGAGGTGCTGGCCTGCCCTGCCCTGCCGCCAGCGTTTTGTCTGAGCAGGTATTTAGTGCTGCTGGTGGCATTATAACAGATAAGCGTATCCGGCTGTCAACTGAAAATGCTGACAGGTTGACTCTTATAAAAATGAACAAGGCCCCTGACTTCTCCACTCCACCAGAGGAAAGCCACGACTGAACATAAAGGCACTTTAAATGTGTTGTTTACAATGTACTGAATACTCTGTATTCCCATGCACCCCTTCCGCCACAAAAAAGGGTATATGGTTGAATCTTCCTTTTCTCATCCTCCTCCTCCTCGTCCATCATGTATATGCCTTCTCATATAATTTTTCGGATGGTCAGCTCACCAGCAGGCCCTCACCCATAATGTTTTAGATAGTCAGCTCACCAGCAGGCCCTCGTCCATAATGTTTTAGATGGTCAGCTCACCAGAAGGCCCTCACTCATAATGTTTTAGATGGTCAGCTCACCAGCAGGCCCTCACCCATAATGTTTTAGACGATCAGCTCAGCTGAAGACCCTCACCCCTAATGTTTTAGTGGGTCACCAGCAGGCCATCAATCATACTTTACCTCTCCTGTATAACGTTTCCTCATCCTAAATACCTATGACATTCCCTTTAATTTTTTTGTACTCGTTCCAATGACAGGCTCTCTTAAAGAGGACCTTTCACTAGAATAAAACATCTAAACTAACTATACAGACATGGAGAGCGGCGCCCAGAGATCTCCCTGCACTTACTGTTATACCTGGGCGCCGCTCCGTTCGCCCGGTATAGGCTCCGGTATCTTCATAGTTAGGCTCCACCCAGGGGAACCTGCCGGCGTCTCATTCTCCCAGGATGTAAAGCTGGCCAATCGCAGCGCTCAGCTCATAGCCTGAGAGAAAAAAAAGCCTCTCAGGCTATGAGCTGAGCGCTGTGATTGGCCAGCGCTACAGCATGGGAAAATGAGACGCCTGGAGGTTCCCCTGGGTGGAGCCTAACTATGAAGATACCGGAGCCTATACCGGGCGAACGGAGCGGCGCCCAGGTATAACAGTAAGTGCAGGGAGATCCCTGGGCGCCGCTCTACATGTCTGTATACTTAGTTTAGATGTTTTATTCTAGTGAAAGGTCCTCTTTAAGAGTCCTGTATTGTTATTTATCGTAACTACCTCCCTGAGTCGGTACTGGGAAATTTGCGCGCCCCCGCCTGCCTTTCTTGGAAGTGGTAGCCGTGGCCATCCCTCAGGCTCCCTCTCTGGGAGCGAACCCTGATTCCCCATTACCCGTGGTCACCATGGTAGGCGCAAAAAAGAACATCGAAAGTTGATAGAGCAGACATCCGAATAGATCGTCAACATCACGGGGACGTGCGATCAGCTTAGAAGTCATCTAGAATTAACAAAGCGGCAGCAGGCCCTCACCTACAATTTTTTACACAGTCAGCTCAACGTCGTTCCTCTTCCAAGTTCATTATCATCAGATGATAGTCTGGTCAACACAATCGTAACCACCGGGGGGTCACGTAACTAATTAGCACGGAGGAGTGTCTTTGGTTATCGGAATGAACCACACAAATCGACTCGATCCACATGCTCAAAACGGCCGTGCACCACCACCCACAGAATTGCGAAATAGGTATCAATCTGTCAATCCTTTCTGTGTCCGGGCCGGGTGAGGCTTCCCGTGCGTAGTCAAATTAAGCCGTTCCTTTTCCAATGAGTTCAGTTTGATCGTCCAAGAGTCCGGTCAACACAATCGAAACCACCGGCCGTCCCTCTTAGTCATGGCCCCAGTTCCAAAAATCACGAAAAATTTTGACTGAACTTGCTCTTTATATAAAAGTAAATATACAGGAAAGAATGTTTCCTAACAATTTTTCATCTAAAATCGCTTTTATCTTCGGTTTTGTGAGTTTTATGGTCAGTCTGTAAAAGTGGCGTACAACTCGGGCAACATCGTTACCAGCAGCGACCTGGGAGTCCAAGATGCATCCAGACATCCTCCCCATGCTGTCCCCGACCCATTTCGGTGGTGTTTCCATCAATTTCTGCCCTTTTCCTATGAACCAGGCACCCTCCCCTCTTCAGAGCAGCTTCGGGGTGCTCGATCATCACTACTAAGGACACTTTTGGGGGGAATTTTTTCAATCATCCCATTTTACTTATTTTGGGCTAAAATTCCTTCTTTTCATTGGTCTTTACTAAAAATGTCAAGTTTTTCCTCTACAGTTTTCACTGGCACTACATCTACAGACTGCCTCACACTGAATCTGTCAGGGAGCTACTCTGATGGCTCAATCTGTAGACCTTATCTGACAGCTCATAAATACTTATTTAAGCCATGCGAGTGTCAGTTTAGCTACATGAAGTTAGCTATATTGAGTGTTTATGAGCTGTCAGAAGTTCACAGATAAGGGCTACACATACAGCTGTCTGGCCAGTTCTCTGATGGATTCACTGTAAAGCAGAATGTAATAGTCTGCAAATGCACTGAAACTGATAGCTGTGGAGGAAAACTGTTTGTAAAGGCCAAGGAAATGTTTAGCCCAAAATGAGTACAATGCAATGATTTTTTTTTTTTTGAATGCCTCTAAGGTGCACATTACCTTTTTTTTTAAGCCTTATTGAAGTGAATGGTTCCTCATACAGACCTGTAAAAAAATGGAACCGAAACGGAAAAAGTACGTTCGTGTGCATAAGCCCTAAACATAAAGACATCTCTCTACATGGAACACATTTCTTTTAGTTGGAAAAAATAATTTTGTCACCATTCACTTGGGTTACTGACAGCCTTACAATTATAGAAATTCTAGTCGTGCATTTCTGGGAATGGCGGGATACAGATATTATGGCAATCATTACAGGCCCCGATGGTTACAGAATAGTAAATCAGGCTAGTTTTGTGGCAGCACTGGATATGTGACCGCATAATACAACAGATTCAGCATTCAGTAAAGCTGTGTATCAATCAATATGGAAGTATTTTCATTTTTGTCAAGCTTTCCAGTAACATATAAGAGGTGGTTATTTAACAGTTTGATAATGAAGAGATTTTGGCCGTCATTATTTACATGTGATTGTTTTTCTTCATTTAGGCCTCATGCACACGACCGTGCCATTTTTTGCGGTCTGCAAACCGCGGATCCGCAAAAAACGGAAGCTGCCCGTGTGCCTTCCGCAATTTGCGGAACGGAACGGGCGGCCCATTGTAGACATGCCTATTCTTGTCTGCATCACGGACAAGAATAGGACATGCTATATTTTTTTTGCGGGGCCATGGAACGGAGCAAAGGATGCGGACAGCACACAGAGTGCTGTCCGCATCTTTTGCGGCCCTATTGAAGTGAATGGGTCTGCACCCGAGCTGCAAAAACTGCGGCTCGGATGCGGACCCGAACAACGGTCGTGTGCATGAGGCCTAAGGCTGAGGTGTTCTTTACGGATATTATTAAAGGGAACGTCACAAAGTGACCGATTGTTTAAATCACATTTTTATGTGAAACACAAGAATTTTTGGTGACTTTATTTTAATTTTCTATTTCATAATCTACCGTATATTTAAAAAAAAAAACTGTAGTTTTCTCACTGGACGCTAGGCCTAAAATATGGACCAGCTACATGGGCCATAGATACAATGGACAAGAGAGGACTTATTGACTGCTATGGGAGAAATTTCTAGGCATGCTCTGTGCTTTGTGCAGAGGTCAGGAGGAAACTGATAACCTGTGAGATCACCTACAGATCCTGTGTTATCTATACAGAGGTGTTACTTGTCATTGTAATTCTGCCTCTGCTGATAATGATAATGGCTACTGAAAAGTTACCTGTACAGAACAGGAAATAATGATCTGTTATTAGGTCTAGTGGACAGTGCAAAAACTTCAGGATTATATACATTTTATTTAAATACAGATAGTGACAAAAACCTGGTCACATTCTGATGACACATTTCCTTTAACCTGTTCCGGACACATGACGTACCGGTACGGCATGTTGTCCCGGTACTTAAGGACACATGACGTACCGGTACGTCATTTATAGTTCCGATCACCGCCGCCCGGCGGGCGGTGATCGGAACCCGGTGCCTGCTCAAATCATTGAGCAGGCACCTTGGCTCAATGCGCCGGGGGGTCCTGTGACCCCCCCATGTCGGCGATCGCAGCAAACCGAAGGTCACTTCAGACCTGCGGTTTGCTGCGTTTCCGGGTTATTCGGGTCTCTGGGGACCAGATAACCCGGAACAGGATGGTGATCGGTGGTGTGATAATACACCACCAATCACCATCCTGCGATCCTGAGAGGTGAAGGTGACATCACCTCTCAGGATCGCTCTCATTGGTCAGCTGGGCTGCACGTTGGATCGCCAGAGCTGCACGGATCTCCAGCCAGCACCCCCATCTGTGCCCCAGCACCCAGGTAATTAGGGAAAGGTTAGGGAAAGGTTAGGTTAGGCAGGGATATTTTAGGGAAAGTTAGTGAGAAGAAAAAAATAATAATATATTTTTGATTGTATCACCTGAAATCGGGTGTCTGGGGTCCACAGCACAGCTGCAGCTTGCCCCCCTGCCCCCCCACACAACTTTTTTTTGGGCGCAAGCAGTTTATTTTTTTCTGCGTACGCTGAGTGTGGCCAGCACTCTTAGCGTCCGGCCACTGTTAGCGCATCGCACACCCCACCGCTGATCAACTTCGGACGGTTGATCAGCGATTTTGAATTCTTTTTATTTATTTTTTTCAAATTTTTTGCCCTTTTTTTAGTTAGTCTTTTTTTTTTTGGTCTGTTAGGTTTAGGGTGAGTTCGCAAACACCCGTGCCCCCACACACACTGAATAAAGATTTCCACGCACGCACACACACACTCCCCTATGGCTCACCGGATGTTCTCAGCCGAGGAGGCATACGCCCAGCTTGCCTCCGAGTCCGAGAGTCCCAGTGAGGACGAGGATGACCCCACTTTCCTTTTGTCATTCGCATCCTCCTCATCATCTAGCGATGATGATGAGCCCCCGATGCGGCAGAGACAGCGCCAGGCGGAGCAAGGGGACCGCCATGTTAGGGACCCTGTGGCCCAGCCTAGTACGAGCAGCTCTGGGGCTCGTACTGGTTTTACAGCCCACCAGTTAAATTCACCGGAGCCCCCTGCCGGTGGACTTGTCTGGTGTACCCCAGAGCATTTTGAGCCCGTGATTCCTGATTTTGTAGGCCAACCAGGAATCCAGATTTCCACAGTGGGCTTCACTGAATACAACTATTTTAGTCTTTTTTTCAGTGACCACTTTGTAAATCTGATGGTGGAGCAAATGAACCTGTACGCCCAACAGTTCGTTGCTCAACACGCGGGCTCCTTTTTGGCTAGGCCCAGTAGCTGGACTCCGGTCAGTGCAGCCGAGATGAGGACGTTTTGAGGCCTCGTGCTGCACATGGGCCTAGTCAAGAAACCTAGTGTCAGGCATTCCAGGAGTGGGGACATCCTCTACCAGACACCACTTTACAGTACGGCCATGACACACTCCCGGTTTGAGGCCATCCGGAAATGCCTGCATTATTCAGATAATGCAGCATGTCCCCACCGAGGTGATCCTGCCTATGACCGCCTGTACAAAATCAGGCCGGTCATCGATCACTTTGGGGCCAAATTTGTACAGGCCTATGTACCTGGAAGGGAGGTCGCGGTTGATGAGTCTCTCATTGCTTTCAAGGGGAGACTCCTTTTCCGCCAGTATGTTCCCTCTAAGCGGGCGAGGTATGGCGTGAAGCTGTACAAACTTTGCGAGAGTACCTCAGGGTACACTTACAAGTTTCATGTGTACGAGGGGCGAGATTCCCGTATTTAACCCCCAGAATGTCCCCCCACTCTGGGTGTTAGCGGGAAACTTGTGTGTGACCTTATGCACCCACTGCTAGATAAGGGTTACCACCTGTACGTGGATAACTTTTATACTAGTATCCCCTTGTTCCAGTCCCTCGCCGCCAGATCCACGTCCGCTTGTGGGACCGTGCGGAAAAATCAACACGGCCTCCCTGCCCACCCCCTCCAGGTACCTATCCCCAGGGGTGAGACCCATGCCCTTACCAGTGGAAACCTGTTGCTGGTCAGATATAAGGACAAGAGGGATGTCCTTGTACTGTCCACAATTCATGGTAATGGCATCAACCCTGTCCCTGTGCGAGGTACCGCGGCAACGGTCCTCAAGACCGATTGTATCATCGACTACAATCGGTATATGGGAGGAGTTGATCTATCTGATCAAGTCCTCAAGCCATATAACGCCATGCGGAAAACCCGGGCATGGTACAAAAAAGTTGCGGTCTGCTTGGTGCAGGTTGCCTTGTACAACTCTTTTGTGCTGTCCCGGAGCGCTGGCAACACAGGGTCATTCCTTCAGTTCTATGAGGCAGTCCTCAAGGACCTGATCTTTTCTGACCGGGAAAGAGCAGGCCGGAGTACCTCGGGAACTGGAGGCGTCCGGATCGTTCCTGGCCAACACTTTCCAGGTGTGGTCCCCCATACTGGAAAGAAGGGACGGACCCAAAAAAGGTGCAGAGTGTGTTACAGGAGGGGGATACGGAAGGACACCACTACTCAGTGTGACACGTGCCCCGATCAGCCGGGCCTCTGCATTATTGGTTGCTTCAGGGAGTACCACACTTCAATGGAGTACTAAATTAATATCCCAATTTAGCCACTGACAATTGGGTAAAAAACTATGGTTCTCAGACTTGAGACACTAAAACTAAAAAAAAAATGTTTCAAAAATATTATTTTGTAAAACTAAAATAAATAAAAAAATATTAGGTATCGCCGCGTCCGTAAGAATCTGCTCTATAAAAATACCCCCCCAACCCCTCAGATGAACACGGTCAAAAAAATAAAATAAAAACGGTGCAAAAAGAAGTTTTTTTTGTCACCTTACATTACAAAAATTGTAATAGAAAGCGATCAAAAAGTCATATGCCCCCAAAAATAGTGCCAATAAAACCGTCCTCTCATCCCGCAAAAAATTAGCCCCTACCTAAGATAATCGGCTAAAACCAGAATTTTGATGGCCTTTTTTTTTTGGCACCATGTACCATTTGAAGCCCCCCTGATGCACCCCTAGAGTAGAAACTCCATAAAAGCGACCCCATCTAAGATACTACACCCCTCAAGGTATTCAAAACTGATTTTACTAACTTTATTAACCCTTTAGGTGATCCTCAACAGTTTATGGCAAATGGAGATGAAAGATTTCTATTTTTGGTAACCTTGCCTCACAAAAATGTAATATAGATAAACCAAAAATTATATGTACCCTAAAAATAGTCCCAACAAAACTGCCACCTTATCCCGTAGTTTCCAAAATGCGGTCACTTTTATGGAGTTTCTAGTCTAGGGGTGCATCAGGGGGGCTTCAAATGGGACATGGTGTAAATAAACCAGTCCAGCAAAATCTGCCTTCCAAAAATCACACGGCGCACCTTTGCCCACCTTTCCCCTGTGTGCCCGTACAGTAGTTTACGGCCACATATGGGGTGTTTCTGCAAACTACAGAATCGGGGCAATAAATATAGCATTTTGTTTGGCTGTTAACCCTTGCTTTGTTACTGAAAAAAAATGTTCTTAAAATGAAATTTGAGAATTAAACTTTTTTGGCAAATTTTCCATCTCCATTTGCCAATAACTCTTGTGCAACACCTAAAGGGTTAACAAAGTTTGTAAAATCAGTTTTGAATACCTTGAGGGGTGTAGTTTCTTAGATGGGGTCACTTTTATGGAGTTTCTACTCTAGGGGTGCATCAGGGGGGCTTTTTATTTGTGTAATGTATCGGGGCAGTGATACTTTTTGTAATATACTTTAATTACTGAAATCATACATTTCTATTAGAAAAACAGCTCTAAAGTGGCCTATTTTGAGCCTAGCACTGCTCCTCTGTCTTCTGCTTACATAACAGTGGAGACTTGCTAACACTGACTGTTATGTAAACAGAAGACAGAGGAGCGTCGCTAAGGCTCAAAATGGGCCACTTTAGAGCTGTTTTTCTAATAGAAATGTATGATTTCAGAAATTAAAGTATATTACAAAAATATTAAGTATCATTGCCCCGATACATTACACAAATAAAAATAGAATGGCAGTTACACTTTAATCTTCCGACATAATGTCCAGCAACATTTTGAAAAAGAAGCCAGCAAATCCCAAAATGCTCCTAATGAAAAAAGCCACTGTTGTTACATAGTCTCCTCAGGATGAGATTGTATTAGATGGCTGTAATGCTGAAAAATCTCCACGCTCAGCAGACAAGGGACCATTTCCAGCTTGAAAACACACAAATAGGTCCAGCAAGCGACAAAATTCAGCAATGACTAAATATTTCACCTGTGCCATTGTCTTGGTAGATGTACAGGTTCTTTAGTGATACAAAATGCAACAATAGATACAATAGGCAAGCAACATGCATGGCAGGCCACTGAGGAAGACCTGGCCGAGAGCTGCTGACTGGATGACAGCTACCGTTTCTGTTGTGTAAGCCAGCAGCACCAAAAGCTGCTTCTGGACATGATGTGCGTGGTCCCAGGCAGGTATGTACCACCAATGAGGCCAGGTGAGGCGATTGCCTCAGGCAGCACCAGGTAGGGGCAAGAGGGGGGCAGCGGAAGGGCCATGGGCAATTAGCGGTTTCATTGTGGCAAAGGGGTTAGGTTAAGAAATTGGCATTGGCGGGGGGGGGGCCGTGTTTCAGTTTTCGCCTCAGGCAGCAGAAAGGCTAGGTGCACCCCTGGACCCAGGCAGTGGAAACCCAACATTAGGTAACAATCAGAGGCAGACTGGGAACCTAACGTGGTCCTGGAGAAAAACCTAAAAGTGTCCCCCATGTTGTAGGTAGGTCCATAGTGACAGAAGGTTAGGGCAACACAAGTAGGCAAGGCCAACACAAGTAGATGGGACCAACACAAGTAGGTGGGGTCAGCCATACCATGGTGCAGCACAAAATACTGCCCCAGCTGAACCAAATACCACAGTACAGCACAAAATGCTTCCCCAGAAGCTGCCTTTCTGACATGACTCAATAGCTGCCACATTCTGTCCTCCTCCAATTATCTCTAATTAAGATATGGAGCAGGGGGCTTCAGATGGCAGATGCAGGATACAGCACCAATGCCCTACCTTCAGTGTGCTACCTGGACTTTACCTAATAATTACCCATATAGTGCCCCAGTAGTATGCTCCCCAAGTGGCCAAGGAAAGAAAAAAATATGATACCTGAGTCCCGTTCCAAGTCGCCATCTCCGGTGCAGGCCACAAGCCTTTTCCAGCCTGTGGCCTGTGACGTCTGTGTCCTTGTGCCATTTGTACACTGCCTCATATAGTGGCCTGTGGCCTATGAGGGTGAACAGCAAGGCAGAGAGGCATGGGTTCCAGTGACCTCCTGCAGTACTCAACTATCACCATCCTGAGGACACTGAATTCAGGAGGGCACTAGCAGCCACCGACCAGATACTGAAGCAAGTGATGCTCCCAGTATTAATTTCCACTGAGAGCGTCAGATCATTATGCATCCAGCCAGCCGCAGTGAGGAGGGCTTAGATGGAAATTTCCCTGGAGGGTCTATGGCCAGTCCACTCCTGGTAATGACTTGAAAAATCATTATGGAAGGGACTGTTCAATGAAAAAAAAAAAATCATATAAAAGAGAAAATAGAGCCATAATTCTATCTTAAAGAAAACCTCCAATATCCCTAATTCAGAAAAAGATGGCATATAGCCAGGATACCCTTCACTCTACACATGATGCCACTAAAGGTGCTCAGTGATGATGATCAGGTTTGGAAATTCCATAATTTTCATGGGAAAATCCTTTAACTCATTACAAAGGACAAAATGTTGCAAAGAGAATTAGAAACCTGTCTGAGGGTTCCATATGCTGTTTTGTTTTTGGAGGGCTTTAATTAAAGGGGCTGGCAGGTTTCTACAGTATTTCATGTACCTAGAAAGTAAAAGCCCTAGCAGGATGTGTCCTTCATTTCTCCTGCCAGGATACACAGCGTCTTCCCACCAATTGCATCGTGATACAGATTTCTGCTAGGGTTTGTTCACGACTGGTAATGTAAAGTGTTAATTGAACAGTATCTCATTGCCGCGTGTGATCTCTTGTCTGGATGACTCACCGCTCTGCAAATACAGGAATACGAAAAATTTACTCAAAATAGCCTGATTAAATATGAAACGTGAACATAATACCTCTGCAGCTATCGCACGTCACCAGCATAGTCCATCTACTTCATGATCCCACCGAACCCTACCAGAAGTGGCCATCAAAATGAACTATTGTTATTACCACCGTCAGGGGATCGGCAAAGCGAGAGGTACGCAGCATGTGGTACAAAACCCCATTTGGTGCAAATATATAAAACTCAAAAATGTCCACAGACAAACCCTCCAGGGTGTACCTGCCGGCAGCTCCCTATTTATTATCATATCATTGGTCCCGGCTGCTGATAAATGACAGATAATAAATAAATCTCATTGTTGGATTGTCACTTGGTTGGAATTTGAGGTTTATAGTAAGAATGGGTAATTGCCTAGAAAATTGATTTGACAAATAGTTTTTTTATGGTGTTTTTGCCACTTTTACTGCCTTTTGTTTAGCAGTGTTGTTTGCTGCTTTTTTAGACAAAAAACAGCCGCCTACAGATGTTAGCTGTAGGTCTTTTCTTTATTCATTTTTATTCAAAGATGTTAGCTGTAAGTCCATGGGAATTTAAGATACTTAACACTGTTTTTCAACGTTTTTCTTCATTTGTGTAAAAAATGTTTGAGTCCTTGGCATTTTTGGGAAACTGCAGCATGTTTTGGCTATGACACTTTTTGGCAAATTTTCTGTCATTTTTGTGCCGTAGACATACATTGTTTCTATAACACTTTGTTTATGCATTGCTCCTGCCTGAAAAAATGCATGTATCAATGTATGTTGCAAGTTTTTTTTTTTACAATGTTTTTTTCATAGAGATCTACAGAGAACATGATTTCTGAAGGGGTATAGTGTTTAAAAACTCATGGGTTGTAAACAAAAAGAATATACTAAAACACACCATTTGTAAAAAAAAATAAAAAAATACAAAAAATACAAAGAACAAATAAAAACAGTAGCTTTTTTTCATTTTATGGCTCCAAAAAATGCCAACCCAAAATTATATGTGAAGGAGGCCTAATAAAGCATGTTTTCCTCACTTGTCTTGGTGGTGGATTCTTACTTTTTTCAAAACCTGCATCACGTGAGTCATGGGGAGCAGGTCACCGCTGCGGCCTGCTATTGGCTCAACTCCCCCCCGTCGACGGATGTTGCTATCTGCTTGCAGGGGAGATGCAAAGGCAACGGTGAAGCGATCAGGAAGGAAACTGGCGTCAGGGACCAGGTAAGAATGGTCAGTATTTTTATTTTTATAATAAAAAAATATATATACATATATATTATAAAAAAAAAAATCGAAAAAAAAAAAATCTAGATTTGCCAAAACATGGCAGAAATGGCTAAACTAAAGTAGGCGGTGTGGGGGGGATTGGTGAGAGAAATTATAAATTTTGATTAGGGTTTTTTTTTTTTTTTTTTTCTTCGCAGCGGCTTAGGGGGGATTCTATATGTATATAAATGAATCAAGTGGTTGTAAGGAAAGAGAATAGGGCAAAATTTTTTCCTTTATATGCATGTAAGTGTACCAAATTGTTGTAAAAACCTGTTTTTTTCATTGTTTGTAAAAAAAAAGTAATAATAAAGATATATATTATAAAAAAAAAATAAGAATGGTCAGTATTGCTGTATGTGGGGGAAGGGAGGGGGACTTGTTCAGTCTTGATAGGTCCTTTAAAATAGCGCTGAAAAAAATTAAAATAAAGTTGCCCCATGTTGTATAGCCGGGTCCAAATTCACAGAAGGCAGGGCAACACAAGTGGGCAGGGAAAACAGAAGTAGGCGGGGCCTGCAATACTGTAGTGCTGCACAAAATACTGCTGCCAGCGCCACAGTATTCAACTGTATGACTGTCCCGAGAACGGTGATACAGTTAACTTCAGGGTGTACTTGCGTCCATTGGCCAGGTGCATAAGTATCTGATTCTCCTAGCATTAATTAATACTTAGAGCATCAGATCATTATGTACCTGGCCAGCAGCTGCGAGGAGGGCTCAGGCGGCTCATTGGGAAATTTCCCTGTAGGATCTTTTGCCAGTCATAAAAATGACCCCTCAAAATACCAGGACATGACTTTTCACCTATAAACAAAACTTTCCTAATGTCTGACCTGTTGTTAGTATCTGATGGTACTTTGGAGTAGGAAATACTGAGCACGCTGCTTAAAGGGGTTGTCTGAGTTATATGAAAAGCTCCTTAGTGCCCCTAAATCTGATAAAATAAGACACGGCTGCTGCTGCTGCTCCTGTGGTCCTCACCAGCAGATTCTGTTTGTAGACTGCTGCAGTGACATAGCTACGTACAGCACGTGACCACTGAGGTCTCAGAAATCATATGCCATATAACATGCATACAGTGACTGGCTGCAGCAGTCAGGTGCCATATACAGCTAGATCACCAATGCACCAATTCTAGCGCTGTTGCTCTGGCTTTGGCGCTTGACTGCTGCAGCCGATCACTTGCCATGGAGGCAAGTGATTGGCTGCAGTAGTTACATTCTGTATACAGATAGATCACGTCTGCAGCCTGCGATATTGCGATACTCAATACCATTCGATACCACACGAAAAAAATAAAACACTAAGAAAGCAGCGTGCATTCTGCATTTTATGGAACGTCCGGCCCATAATCGAAAAGTCCGATCCTATTTTTTGGGGGGACAAGGTGACTAAAGATAATTTTTTTATATTTTAATAGTTGACCCTTTTTTTGAGCGTGGCGATATGTAATATGTTTAGTTATTTATTGTTTCTATATTTTATATGTAAAATTGGGAAAGGGGGTAATTTAAACTTAATATTTAACTTTTTTTAAACTTTTTTTTTTTTTACTTTTTATTTAATAACTATTAGCCCCCTTAGGGGCTAGAACCTGGGATGTTTTCATCCCTTGTCCTAATAACCCTGATAGAGCTCTTGTAGGGCGAATAGGACTTTACACTCTCCCTGCTGCGCTGTGCTTTGTGCACATGGCAGCAGGGAGATTACCATGGCAGCCAGGGCTTCAGTAGCATCCTGGCTGCCATGGTAACTGATCGGAGCCCCAGGATTACACTGCTGGGGCTCCGATCAGAAGCTGCCACTGCAGCACCAATGAATGAAGAGGAGGGGAGGGGACCCTGTGGCCACTGACACCAATGATTATAATACTGGGGGGGTTGGGGGGGGCGCACTGCGCCACCAATCTTTTTAGTACTGGGGGAAGGGGAGAGGGCGCACTGCGCCACTAATGACTTTAATACTGGGGGGTTTGGGGGGCGCACTGCACCACCAATGTTTTTAGTACTGAGGAAAGGGGGGGCGCACTGCACCACCAATGTTTTTAGTACTGAGGAAAGGCACTGCGCCACCAATGAAGATAAGTAACCTTTTAATACAAATACAGGAGTCGGGTGCCGGCGGCAGAATCACATAGCCGGCACCCGACCTCTATGACAGGGCGCTGCAATCCGCGGTAGTTAACCCCTCAGGTGCCCCACCCGCCGCCTATATTTGTATTATTGGGTGAGTTATCTTCATTGGTGGCACAGTGGCCACAGCCCCTCCTATCCTCTGCCCCTCTGAGGGGTGGGATTCAAATTTTTAACAACAGGTTCCCTACTCAACGGCGGACACGCGGCATCAAGACACATGTTTACATATACATACACCATAATTATGCAACACATATAAACACACCATATACATGGTTCACATACATAAATACACCATATATACACTACACACATACCACCCAGCTTTTAAAAAGCCTATGGAGCTAAACTATGGAATGGAAGCGCTCATCTCCAGCTGCCGCTGTAAGTTTAACAACCGGATCTGGAGAACCTGAGGGAACTGGCTGAATCCCATGCCTGGCCCCTCTCTCTTCTTATTGGTGGCAGTAGCGGCACAGGGGGATGGGAGGGAGAGACTCGTTCTCCCCTGTGCTGCTGAGGGAACATGGCGTGCGCTGTGAGCAGCGCGCTCCATGTTATGTGATACTAGGCTGTGCAGTAGTGCAGCCTAGTACCAGTAAATGTCAAATCCTGGCATCGAATTGATACCGGTCCAAAAGTATTGATTGGATATCGATAATTTGATACCTGCTACAACTCTAGTTCACACTCATGCTTAGTTCCTTTCTGTTCAGTTTACTTTACCTTTTAATTGCAAGAAGAGCATAGTCTACAGTGATATTCTTGCCATTAAAGAAATAGAAAAAATGGAAACATCACAAACTGGATAGAGCCATTAGACAGCAGTGGGATCTGTCAGTATTAGAAGGGACTCATTAAAAAAAAGTATCTGCTAAAGCAGTCATGGCTCCTTTAAAGGGGTTGTCTAATTTCAGCAAATTGCATTTATCATGTAGAGAAAGTTAATACAAGGCACTTCCTAATGGATTGCTATTATCCATATTGTTTCCTTTGCTGGCTGGATTCATTTTTCCATCAAGTTATACACTGCTCATATCAAGGGGTTACGACCACCCTGCAATCCAGCAGTAGTGGTCGTGCTTGCACACTATAGGAAAAGCACCAGCCTCTATGGTGGCCCAGACCGGGGTAGCATGCATAGGAGGGCGCTTTATCCTATAGTGTTCAAGAACGACCACCACTGTTGGATTGCAGGGTGGTCGTAACTCCTGGATATGAGCAATGTATAATGTGATGGAAAAATGAATCCAGTGAGCAAAGAAGGCAATATGGACAATCACAATACATTAGTAAGGGACTTACTAATGTATTGTGATTGTCCATATTGCCTTCTTTATAATTCCTCTACATAATAAATGCCATTTGCTGATATAAAACAACCCCTTTAATCCCGGAAGCCATGACAGCAGAGACAACAGAGAATACATGAGTCTGGGCTATTTTTTTTGCCAACTCCACCACTTTTACGATGTGCTAAACTCCTTATTACAAATGACCCGTCTATTTATATTCTACGAACAGATACAGACTAGTTCAGAAATAGTAAAATTCCTTTAATCCATTATCCAGTAGTCCAGAAAGGGCAAAATATGAAAACCTCTCCTAACAAAGGCGCAGAAATCACCAACTGATACATACACAAAGTGACAGCAGCAGATTATAAAATCCCATTTAAATTTGTGCTTTCTACCCAGAGGGATATATTTTATATATTTATGAGGCAAAATATTTAATAACAAGTCACATGTCGTAATTCTTCGAATAATGAAAAGTGGCAACAAAATATCATCCAATGAATGCATTAGGCAGGGCTGTGATAATGTGTAACTGTTTACATAACAATCTATCAATCTGGTCAGTGTTTACAAATAGTCTAAGTAAATATTATGGCTCTGCATATACATATAGCCAGGGCTTCATCTCCTGCATCTCCTCCACCAGTTGGCTATAGGAACACTACCAGTATGTAGAGATATTTTTCTGTATATATATATATATATATACAGTATGCCCAGGACAGGGATGCAGAGGGTCAAGCAGATGGGCAGAGGCTGCCACTCTCAGCATGTGGGTGCACAGCTCAGTCCATGCCTGCTGGATGGGCACACAATGGGTAATAGGACTGCTTCCTTGCAAGGTATGACAGCTGCATGCCTGTGATAATAATAAGCAGCACTTACTTCTTCTCCCCAGCCCCCCTGCTTTCCAGTCAGTCTCCTCCACTGCTCCATATCTTTTCATTGGCTTGTCTGTCTCCAAGGTGGCTGAGATGGATTTCTTTAACTCCATGGACGTCTGCATGGTTCCTGCTTCTCCTGGGTGCTCCTCACTATAGAGATTCCTTGCCTGTCTGTGGGTAGGCTGAGAGGTGATGGCTAGGTGGGTGGGATGGTGAAGGGAGGAGGAGGACTGTGCCTGCTCCCACTCACTCCATCCTAATGCTTCCCTCTTGGCTACTCAGCCCAGTATTTGGGGAAGGAAGAAGGGGGGGAAGGGGGGCAGGAGGGATGGGTTGTGACGTCACTGCATCCCTACGGGGCTCTGAAAAGCAGAAAGGATGCTGCACGCATGCGCAGATCTGCTCTTTCTGAGTACCGCAGAAGAGGACACTGGGTTAACCCGTAGCCTGCTGGGGTGCTCCCAGTGTGACTGACCTCTTCACTTACCTCACTTAAGGCTGAGAAATTGGTGCTCAAATGGCAATTATTTTTTTTCATTTTTCATAATCAGTGGATGTGGAGCATAACAAAAGAAAAACTGCTTTTGTTTTAATTCCTCAGCTTTTTTTTTTTTTTTTTTCAAGATCTCTGCTTGCTGTCAGCAAATGGGGGACATCTACCCTGAAAAATCTGTCCTGGTCATGTGCAGCTAAATGTATGGCAAGTCATGGGAAGTGGGGGAGGGGGGGGGGGTCACCTGTAGAAACTTCTGCAATTAATGATCAGTTGTCAGGGGGAGATTGATGCAGAAATTTTACAAATCTCATTCACATCTATGGAACAGATCTGGCATGTGTGACCAGGACCACATGTCTTCTATAGGCTCCAGTCCTTACACACATGAATTTAGCACTGCTCATTTTTACCAAAACACCAGAATACGCTCATGCCTTTTTTTTCTGCTACAGTTTTTGTAGCTTTTTTTGTGTTTTTGCGTGAACTGCATTTTTATTCTTTTTTCCCCTGAAAAAAACATCAGAGCTTCTGCATACTGTGTTTTTGATCTGCAATTTATTTTGGCTTTTTTCACCTATACTGAAAAAAAATGCCAGAGCTCCAGCACAAGAAAGACAAAAAATTTCACCTGATGAACAAAAATATCAGCGCCAAAAAACACTTCTTTGTCCTGCATTTCATATTTCACTTAGGCCTCTAGCTATCTGGAGCTTGCAAAATAAGGGCTCATGCACACAAACATATTTTTTTTCCATTCCGTTTTTTTCAGGTCCGTAAAAAGAATCAGTCAGTTGAATCCATGTGTATTCGGTGTCCGTATGTCCGCATGTCTGTTCCGCCCAAAAAATAGAACATATTATATTCTTGTCTGTTTTGCGAACGAGGACAGGCATTGTTACAATGGAACTGCAAAAAAAAAACGGATGTCACGCAGATGTCATCCATTTTTTTGCTGATCTATGTTTTGCAGACAGCAAAATACATATGGTTGTTCTGCAAAAACCACAGGTGCATATATATATACAGTATACAGTAGATATATATACAGTACAGACCAAAAGTTTGGACACACCTTCTCATTCAAAGAGTTTTTTTTTATTTTCATGACTATGAAGGCATCAAAACTATGAATTAACACATGTGGAATTATATACATAACAAACAAGTGTGAAACAACTGAAAATATGTCATATTCTAGGTTCTTCAAAGTAGCCACCTTTTGCTTTGATTACTGCTTTGCACACTCTTGGCATTCTCTTGATGAGCTTCAAGAGGTAGACCCCTGAAATGGTTGTCACTTCACAGGTGTGCCCTGTCAGGTTTAATAAGTGGGATTTCTTGCCTTATAAATGGGGTTGGGACCATCAGTTGCGTTGAGGAGAAGTCAGGTGGATACACAGCTGATAGTCCTACTGAATAGACTGTTATAATTTGTATTATGGCAAGAAAAAAACCGGCTAAGTAAAGAAAAACGAGTGGCCATCATTACTTTAAGAAATGAAGGTCAGTCAGTCAGCCGAAAAATTGGGAAAACTTTGAAAGTAAGGGCTATTTGACCATGAAGGAGAGTGATGGGGTGCTGCGCCAGATGACCTGGCCTCCACAGTCACCGGACCTGAACCCAATCGAGATGGTTTGGGGTGAGCTGGACCGCAAAGTGAAGGCAAAAGGGCCAACAAGTGCTAAGCATCTCTGGGAACTCCTTCAAGACTGTTGGAAGACCATTTCAGGGGACTACCTCTTGAAGCTCATCAAGAGAATCCCAAGAGTGTGCAAAGCAGTAATCAAAGCAAAAGGTGGCTACTTTGAAGAACCTAGAATATGACATATTTTCAGTTGTTTCACACTTGTTTGTTATGTATATAATTCCACATGTGTTAATTCATAGTTTTGATGCCTTCATAGTCATGAAAATAAAGAAAACTCTTTGAATGAGAAGGTGTGTCCAAACTTTTGGTCTGTACTGTATATATATATTTCCTGCTGTCCCATGATCCTCATAATCCTGTCATAGGACAGCGGGCAGGAACACTTTGCCAATATGTTTGTAGAAATTCTTTTCTACATTATCTAAATGTGTTTTCACCGTATTTTCTGTTTCTATAACATCCAAATATTTCAAAAGGAGCCCTAATTGTCCAATAGAAAGTGCAGTCTTTTTGGTATGCAAGAAAAATCAACACCAGACCCTTGTCTTAGGGCTCATGCACACGGCCGTTGCCTGGCCGTGGCCGTATTCACTTGAATGGGTCCGCAATCCGGGAGATGCGTTGTGGAACGGAGGCACAGATCGGAACCGTGGGTTTTCTGTCCGTGTCTCCGTCACCACAAAAAAGTAGTGCATGCAGTACTTTTTTTGCGGTGCAGACCGTCGGATGCGGATCGCGGACCCCAATCAAGTGAATGGGTCCGCGATCCGCATGCGGCGGCTCCACGGTTGGTGCCCGTGCATTGAGGCCGCAAAATGCAGATCGGACACGGCCCAAAAATCCGGCTGTGTGCATGAGGCCTTAGACTACCTGCACATGGGCGCAGTTAAACATGCAGAAGATCCACCCAAATTTCTGTGCATTTCCACACCAAAACCCTCATGTGTTACTTGCGGGTTTTGGTGTGGATTTGATACGGTTTTGCAGCAAATCTCACCCGTCTGTGTGGAAATTGACCTGCCGTGCGGATTTACAAATCTTAGCATGTCAATTATGTTTGCGATTTTTGGTGCGGATATTTCATCCTTTTCAATGGAACGAAAAAGCAAAGTGCCCATGAGATCTGTCTAATCTCATACACTTTGCTGGTGCTGTATTGTATGTCCATGACTTTACTGGAAAAATGAGCATTGCATGCTGCAGTATTTATTTCCAGCTAATATGCAGAATCTATGATGGCAGGTAGGTGCACGTGTGAACAGAGGCGGAATCCAGTTGGATGTTGCATTGACCAGCCTGACCATTTTGGGATACGTTCAGATGCTGTGTATATGAAAACACCCTTTCTCATTTATTGCACTAGAATTTTTTTGCAGATTTTCAATGCAGAACCCAATAATTCTGCCATGTTGTCTGAACTCGCCCTTTGGGTTGGCAAAGTGTAAGTTTTAGCATCTGATTGGTCTTTTTGTCTTTAATTTCTCTGCATAGTAGAGTGTTTTATAATGTTACACGTTTTGGGCTGTTATAGAAGCCAGTACAGACATCACGTATTATATCATACCTGGATTGTATTTCTATGGATCTATACACATAGATGATTGTATATGCCACATCATGTGTCATGACTGTCTGAGGGAAAATTGTGCTTGTTGCAACCAATCAGAATTGAGCATTTGCCCTGAACATCATACAGAATGAAAGCTGAATTCCAATTGGCTAATGTGGGCCATGGGGGCTACATTACCTTATTCAGGTTACTATAGTTTAGTGCAGGCAGCAATGTACATAGAAGAAGGGGGTGGGGGACTATATCAAGAATCAAAATGGGTTCTCCTCTCACTGGCCCCATTGTAGCTGCCATGGCACTTTTTTTAATGCCCGTGCAACCTATTTTGTCACATGGGCATTTTTGTACCATCCTTGCCATTTGGGTGTGGCAGGGGGCGGCCCCGGCAAATTTATCATCTTTTAAACCTGGAAACTTGCAGGATAACAGGCCGAACTGGATGGACAAATGTCTTTTTTTGGCCTTATATACTATGTTACTATGAAACAGATATAAAACACTACAACTAGTTTTCACCCTCGGCGCATGAACTGCTGGAGGTGCACCTAATTTTTGACGAGACGCCCGCCTCCTCATAAATTAGGCAACTCCTCCAGCAACACAGAGGGAAAGCAAAAAACCCCCGATGTGTCATCATATACCTTGATCTAAATCTGCCATGGGAGATGTGCGCTGGTCACCACATTCTAATGCCGTTGATCCCTCTCTATACATGCCCCCAATGTGGAGAAATCAGCCCCTTATTTTTATGCAAATTAGCCCTAGGTGCAAAGAGGGTGTTGCCGTTGTACCAAGAGGTTCTACTCATTCTCTTCTCGGTCGCATTCCCATCCCTTTGACTCACAGGGATAGGCAGTGAAGAGATACTCATGCCTGGCCCTGAAGTCTCACGGCAGAGCGTTTGGCGCACGCGCAGTACATGGCTGGAGATCACTGGGCAGATGGATTTATGTCAAGGCATTTGATGATGGATTTCCTTTAAATAGCTCATTCCCCTGACTTCACCTTTAGGGTCCATTCACACGTCCGTTGTTTCTTTCCTGATCTGTTCCGTTTTTTGCGGAACAGATTTGGACCAGTTCTGTACCCATTCATTTTCAATGGGTCCTAAAAAAAAATCAGACATTGAGCTGTCCGATTTTTTTTCAGGACCCATTGAAAATGAATGGGTACAGAACTGGTCCAAATCTGTTCCGCAAAAAACGGAACAGATCAGGAAAGAAACAACGGACGTGTGAATGGACCCTTAACATGAATTCTTGGCCAAGCATTTCCAATGGGAAAAGGGAAATAAGCCGCTACCAGACTCAAAGGATCAGGAATGTTGAAATCCGGCATAACTGATCCTTTTTTCCACCTACATCTGCTGTCAGTTGAGAATTAGGAGACCCCCATAAATATTAGCCAGCCAGTCTAGCCAAAATCAGCCGGTTCAGCCGACTTTCACATCATTTGTGTTTCTTCATACCTGCGTATCACGGCTAAATTTCCTTGTCGTCGTGACTTTTTTTTCCATGCACAACCTGACAGCAGATGATAGAAGTGCAGGCATGGTTTATAAGTGTCCTGGTAAATAATACTTTGTGCTATGCTGAGAAGAGATTACACTGAGTTGGGTTAATGTGCTGCAATGATTTTATTGACATTAGTAAGCAAATATTTATCTATTCACTATCGCCCCCTGCTGCTGAAAGAAAATATCATCTCTAAAAACCCAATTCAAGAGGCAGATTCTTTCTCCCTGCATTCATTAAATTCATCCTGTAACACACGATTCTGCAGACTGCAGCCTGTCGGCCAGGTGCGGTCCTCCGCTGCTCCGCACATACTTTCTGGAGCTGTCAGCTTTGCTGAAGGCTTCCCAGACGAATGATAAAATAAAAAGGAACATTGTGGCAGAATTATGAAGCGTAATTTAGGCGCAATGATGTATGTATGGAATCTGTATGCTAACTCTGCTATTATGCGCAACTTTTGTGCCGCCCTCAGCAGATTTGTAGATGTATTTTACTATAGCGTCCTTTTAATTTCCTGCTGCTTAGTGTGTTGGAGTTTGCACAGCATGTAATTAGTCTCTTGATTAAGACCTTTCTACTTAAAAGTATATCAATCTCATTAAAGGGGTTTTCTAAGTGTTTTCTACTGATGACCTATCCCCTGGATAGATAATCAGTATCTGATCGGTGGGGGTCTGAAACCCAGGACCTCCTCCGAATAGCTGTTTCACAAGGCACTGGTGCTCCTGCGAGCGCCGCAGTCTTCCCCCCGCTCACCAAGCACAGTGCCGTACATTGTATAGCGGCTGTGCTTGGTTTCACAGATGAGCTGCGCCTAGGCCATGTGACCGATGAACGTGATGTCATTGGCCCCTAGGCTAAGCAGCCAGAAGGCCGCTGGGCTACTGCGAGCAGCTGCCTTCTCAAACAGCAGATCTGCAGAGGTCCCAGGTGTTGGACCCCCACCGATCAGATAGTCTCGGAAAACCCATTCATTTCTATGGGGCTGTGCACATGAGCGGTGATTTTCACGCATCACTTGTGCGTTGCATGAAAATCGCAGCATGCTCTATATTGTGCATTTTTCACGCACCGCAGACCCCATAGAAGTGAATGGGGCTGCGTGAAAATCACAAGCATCCGCAAGAAAGTGCGGATGCGGTGCGAATTTCATGCATGGTTTCTAGGTGACGATCGGGATGGGGACCCAATCATTATTATTTTCCCTTATAACATGGTTATAAGGGAAAATAATAGCATTTTTAATACAGAATGCTTAGTAAAATAGTGATGGAGGGTTTAAATAAAAAATAATATATTTTTAACTCACCTCATCCACTTGTTCGCGCTGCCCGGATCGTCTTCTTTCTTCTTTTTTGATGACCTGGGAGGAAAAGGACCTTTGGTGACGTCACTGCGCTCATCACATGGTCCATCACCATGGTGATGGACCATGTGATGAGCGCTGTGATGTCACCAAAGGTCCTTTTCCTCCCAGGTCCTCAAAGAAGAAGAACGAAGACGAGCTGGGCTGCGCGAACAAGTGGATGAGGTGAGTTTAATTTTTTATTTATTTTTTTAACCCCTCCATTCCTATTTTACTAAGCATTCTGTATTAAGAATGCTATTAATTTTCCCTTATAACCATGTTATAAGGGAAAATAATAAAATCTACACAACACCTAACCCAAACCCGAACTTCTGTGAAGAAGTCCAGGTTCGGGTCTAGGTACCAAACATGCCGATTTTTCTCACGTGCGTGCAAAATGCTATAAATTGCTTTGCACTGGCGCAAAAAAAATCCTGCATTTTCCCGCGACGCACCCGCATCCTATCCGGCCCTCACACGTGGCGCCTGCGTGAAAGAAGCCTTACTCTAGCTGAAAAGATTGCACACTGCTGTATAGCTCTTTTTGGTGCACAAGTATGGCAGATATTCATACTTTTAAGGCCTCATGCACACGACCATATGTATTTTGCGGTCCACAAATGGTCATCTCAGCAGCAGGCCCTCGCCCCTAATGTTTTAAAGAGTCAGCTCAGCAGCAGACCATCACCCCTAATGTTTTAGAGGGTCAGCTCAGGAGCAGACCCTCACCCCTAATGTTTTAGAGGGTCAGCTCAGCAGCAGACCCTCACCCCTAATGTTTTAGAGGGTCAGCTCAGCAGCAGACCCTCAACCCTAATGTTTTAGATGGTCAGCTCAGCAGCAGACCCTCACCCCTAATGTTTTAGAGGGTCAGCTCAGCAGCAGACCCTCACCCCTAATGTTTTAGATGGTCAGCTCAGCAGCAGGCCCTCGCCCCTAATGTTTTAGAAATTTAGAGGGTCACCAGCAGGCCCTTGCTCCTAATGTTTTTGAGGGTCTTCAGCAGGCCATCAATTACAATTTTTCAAGGGTGTGTAGGATGCCCTCCTTTATGTGTAACAAAGGGTGTATTGAAGTGCCGGTTCCTTGTAATTTTTGGCAGCCCTTTCACTTAGTGCATAGGCTTTATGAGTGTAGGAGTCCCACTACCTGAACAATTGTACCACAATGTGAATTAGGGCCTCCTTTATGTGATATACAGGTTGTATCGGAGTGCCTCTTCCTTGTAATTTTTGGCAGCATTAGCACTTTATATACAAGTAAATATACAGGAAAGAATGTTTCCTAACAATTTTTCCTCTGAAATCGATTTTATCTTCGGTTTTGTGCGGATTATTGTCAGTCTGTAAAAGTGGTGCACTACTCGGACAACATCGTTCCCAGCAGCGACCTGGGAGTCCAAGATGCATCCAGACATCCTCCCCATGCTGTTCCCGAACCATTTCAGTGGTGTTTCCATCAATTTCTTACCTTTTCCTGTGAACCAGACACCCTCCCCTCTTCAGAGCAGGGGGTGCCTGGTTTAATGCTCTCCCATTGACTTCCATTGTGCTTGGCATCCCGAGGTGTGCTACTCGAGCACCCGAGCACTATGGTGCTCGATCAACACTACTCAGAGTGTTCAAGACAACTTGTAGTTTATTGACATCTTCCATAGACTGTACAGTACTACATAGCTTAGTGTCATCTGCAAAAATAGAAATGGTGCTATTAATCCCATCCTCAATATCATTAATAAATAAATTAAATAATAGACGGCCCAGCACTGAACCTTGGGGTACACCACTTATAACCCAGGACCATTCTGAATAGGAATCATTGACTGTAGCTGGCCAGCTAAGACCTGTCCTAGGTTGCTAATATAGCTTATATGTTTATACAGCTAGACCTGCCAATAACCTTAATACCATTTACATGTTTATATGCTAAAGACAAAAGCAGAGTTATTTACTGTGACTTCATGTTCGGATGTCATGTAACTGGTATATATATTGTGTTCACAGAAGCAGAAAAGATCATATGCCTTTAAGATTCATCATATGGATGTGAGGTAAGCTCAATGACACAGCAGAAACAACAGAAAGCATAGAGTTAAACTGTTGTTGCTGGGCAGGAGTCTAGACCAATCACAGCCAGCCTCACACACAGCAGGAGTCTTGGCCAATCACAGCCAGCCTCACACACAGCCTGTGTGGGAAATTCCCTAGCAGGAGCTGCTAGGAATTATTATTCCCCAGAGAGAGAAGCTGAACAGACATTCACTCTACTAAGAGCTGTGTTTTATGGAAGCAGAGAGGCCAAAATAGGTATTTAAAAACAGTTATATAATGTTCCTACTGTTAATATAGTGATTAGAACTGTATACTGAACCAGTTATATGTGTGTTTACTTACAGTTCCACCAATTGCAAACTACAAAGTTCACAATCCAAATTCAAATTCCATATTGCAATCCAAATTGCATACAACCATACCAGATCATGCTCAACCAATCTGCAAATAGTTACTGCTAACTGCATATTGCAAATTGCAACCAAATTCAGCAAGTAAACTATTAGTTAGACCTTTGATATAACTCTCAGAAAGATCATAAAGTGCTTAAATAACTTAAAGTGAGAGTACAGATACTCAAGAGAGAAATATATCCACCATTTTATGTTGAATGACAAAATTGAACAGTTGAACCACAATCTTATGCATACCGCCATTTTATGATACTTTATTCAGCATGTGTTGTGCACATGGACTATCTGCTGCGGAGGCGGCAGTGTTATATATGAAGAAAAGTTGAAGTTAATAAAGAAGTTATTTCAAGCATTCGGTGTGCTCTTTAAACCTACTGTTTCCATAGAACGGCGCTACAGGAATTACAGAGTAATAGACAGTCTAGTTAGACTAAAAAGTCAGTGATATCAAAATTCTTCTAATGCCCCAGCGCAAAAGGCACTTCATAGTGTTGCGCCTGCCACAATGACCACAACTCTCTGGACACGGTCCTTCAGCCAGGTTTCAATCCAATAACAAACTATACTTTCCAAGCCTGTAGACCTTACTTTGCCTATTAAACGTCTATGAGATACAGTATCAAAAGCCTTTGCAAAATCCAGAAACACTACATCCACAGCCGCCCCTCTGTCCAGGCTTCTACTCACCTCCTTATAAAAATAAATCAGATTAGTCTGACAACTTCTGTCCTTGGTAAACCCGTGTTGTTATCACTTATGATATTATTTACAGTTACATACTCCTGTATATAGTCCCTTAAGAGTCCTTCAAACATTTTTCCCACAACAGAAGTTAAACTAACTGGTCTATAATTACCTGTGAATATGGGCACCACGTTTGCCTTGCACCAACCAGTTGGCACTGTACCAGTACCTAGAGAATCTTTAAAAAATATAAACAGGGGCACAGCAAGGACTGAACTGAGCTCTTTAAGCACTCTTGGGTGTAATCCATCTGGACCCGGAGCCTTGTTTACATTTACCTTATTTAACTTATCTTGGGCCATATCTACAGTTAGCCAAGTGAGTATATTACTGGATGTACTAACAGCCCCAGCACCACAGATATCAGCTCCTTTCTCTTCTTTTGTATATACAGAGCTAATAAATCCATTTAGTAACTCTGCCTTTTCCTTATCTTCAGTGACTACCATTATTCGGACCTTGGCTTTTTAGCATTTATATATTTAAAGAATTTTGGGGGATTTGTTTTGCTCTCTTTTGCCACCTGCTGTTCGTTTTGTATTTTTGCAAATTTTATCTCCTTTTTACAGATTTTATTAAGCCCTTTGTAATCTTCAAACGTCACAGCAGACCCCTCATATTTGTATTTTTTAAATGCCCTTTTTTTGTCTTTTTTTCCCCTTTTTACAGCAGCTATAAGCCATGGGGGGTTTAATTTTATCCGTTTATACTTGTTACCTAAAGGAATACATTTTTTAGTGCAATTACTCAATGTGGATTTAAAGCTCTCCCATTTATCCTCAGTATTATTATGTGACAGTAGCTGCTCCCAGTCTATGCCCTGAAATGCTGCCCTCAACCCAGGGAAATTAGCCTTTTTAAAATCCAGTGTCTTTGCTCTGCCTGACAGAGTTTGCTTCTTATAGTGTAGGGGGAATATAATGATATTGTGGTCACTATTACCTAGTGTTTATCGAACAGTAACATTATTAACCAGCTCTGCATCATTAGAAATTACCAGAGCCAACAGAGCATTACCCCTAGTGGGAGCTTCTACAAACTGGCCCATAAAGTGGTCCTGCAGCAAGTTGAGGAATTTTCTCCCCTTTGTGGTTGAGGCAGAAGAACCATGACCCCAGTCAATGTTTGGGAAGTTAAAATCTCCCATCATGACCACTGTACCAGCCTGTGCCGCCCGCTCTATTTGGTTATACAGTTGCGTTTCTATCTCCTCTGTGATGTTAGGGGGTCTAGATTATACCAAGTATTATTTTTTCAGTGTCTATATACCTTTTGAACTTCTACCCATAAGGTTTCCACATACTCAAAAAAATATTGCCATCAAAAAAATCCTATGTCACCAACTTGCAGAAAATACACAGTTTTTATGTAGCATAATTATATTTATGAACTGTAAAATTGGGTTTGAAGCTGAACATACACTTTCAGGACAATATGTGTTATGTTTACTTCGTAAGGTGGATCCATGAAGACCCTGGCCTAGATGAACAGGTCCTACACATCACAAACAGGTGTTGCTGGTGCGGCGGGGCAGTAGGAGCATGACTTCTTTCAGTCACTGTATGCTGGATGGCCGACCACCTCGAGAATTATATCCACTGTGCGTGAGTTGTCGTAACTATTCCTTAGATTCATATGGTTCATCAGAATTGACATGGTTTCGTTTTGCGACTGGATCACTTGGCTAAAACCACATCATGGAAGACTATAAGCACTGGGCCATCAAAATAACCTACTGGGAGGAACAACGTGTCACCAGCTCAGAAGTGCCATTGGTGCTCCACTACTACTTTTTAAGGAATAGCCTAGTCACCAAGGAATTTGTGTTACACCAATCGGTCAGGCTTTCATTATGGGGTAATAATTTGCTGGTTGTGTAGTACCCCAGACCATGGTTTGTAAGGCAGCGAAATGTAATGTCATGCTATTCACTTTTTACACCAGCAGATAGGGTACCATTGGCAGTGTTTGGCAACTGGAATGGGGCTTAACATCCAATTCCTCCCCTCTTGGTAGGAGCGGGTTGGTCTGACTTCCTGCCAAGGGAGAGGCAGAGCTAGTTAGAAAGTAAGGAGTAAGGGAACCTGCAATCCAGCTCCCGCTCCTCCAGGCCATGAGGACCCCAGAGGCATTTCATCTAGCCTGCAGGGTCCCAGGCTACAGAAGATCTGTAAGTTACGGTGTATTAATGTCAGCAGAGATATCAAGCTATACAGACTCCGCTGCAAGGTGAGGGAAAATACGTTAAGACACCACCACTGCAGCTCAGGACAGGCATAGCTAGAAGCCTGCATCATACAGTGGACAGCCACAGGTGCCAGAGTACAGCTTTAGGGAAGGAAATCAGGAAAGAGATATTGCTAGCTAGCAGACTTCCGAGTGTCATCTTCTACTACATAAGCCACCATACTTCATTATCTGGCATTATCTGTGTTGCTATTTGTTTTTGCAATCAGAAAAGAAAGACATTCTTTGTTCTATAATCTCTGCCTGGTTCCTTCACATCACTTATTCATTGTACTGGACCTCAGGGAGCGATGGCCTGATGGAGCATACCGTGAAACAACACTTCATAAGGGCCACTACCACTCCCATCCTTTGCATCGGCTCCTCAGAGGCTCACTGTAGTTGTATCAGTGGGAAGTGATAAACAGTGCAACATATCACCCTATAATAGATCTCAGCCTGAATAATAAAGGCTATGTGCACCTTTGGGAACAATTTTTTTATGATTGCATTTTACTAATTTCAGGCAAAAAAATATATAAAGGTTCTAGCTGTGTGCATCCTACTTTCACTTTGTGCTGTCATCTAATAACCCTTATCTTTAAATTACTAAGAGGTCATAAACACTTTTTTGAAGGCTATGTACACTTTTTTATTATTGCCTTGTACTTTTTTTGAGCTTAAAATAATTTTTTCAATTGGTCTTTATTAATAATATGGAGCCCTTTATTTCTGTACAGAGCTGACATGCTCTAGTAGCAGTCTGTGGATTTTCTGTCTTTTCCATCATTTGGGGAGCAGACGGACTTCTTATCTCTGCTCTCTGACATTATTGTCACGCTCTAGTGTGGGAGGGAAACCCCACACCGAACATAGGAGGGAAAGGGGAAAGGAAATAAGGCCTGAAAACTAGGGAAGGAAGATGGACACCTCCTAGCGAAAACCCTAACCAAAGCCCTGATTGACTACCAGTATGAACAGACCCCAGAGGTAGGTGAGTTCATACACAGGAATACCTAAAGTCCTATCTAACCCTAAAGGACCCTGGTACTAATGACAGGAATGAGACAACCTGTTCCTCCAAAAGAAAAGATGAACGGGAGTCTCCCTAAGGCCTAATACAAAACAATAGGGAAATGCAACACAAAGAAAAGCCAAAATACAAAGGGAAAGGTAACACTTAACTTCCAAGAAGCTATGGCAGCACCAGGAACTAGGGATCGACCGATATAGATTTTTTAGAGCCGATAATCTGTGAACTTTTAGGCCGATAGCCGATAATTTATGCCGATATTCTGTGCATTTTCATTTTTGAAAAAACAAAAAATTCCTACACAAATCTGCTGAAAATGAACATGTTTATTGTTAACGTTTACCTTTTTTTTTGTAAATCTTTCTTTCATTTATACTTAATATTTTGGTGTTTGTGTTTTTTTTTTTACTTTTATTTTTTTTTTACTAACTTTTAGCCCCCTTAGGGGCTAGAACCCTTGTCCTATTCACCCTGATAGGACATCACACTCTCCCTGCTGCTCTGTGCTTTGTGAACACAGAAGCATGGAGCTGACTATGGCAGCCAGGGCTTCAGTAGCGTCCTGGCTGCCATGGTAACTGATCAGAGCCCCAGGCTTACACTGCTGGGGCTTCGATCAGAAGCTGCCACTGCACCACCAATGAGGAGAGGAGAGAGGACCCTGTGGCCACTGCCACCAATGATTAATACTGGGGGGCTTGGGTGGGGGGCACACTGCGCCACCAATGTTTTTAATACTGGGGGGTGCACTGTGCCACCAATGTTTTTAATACTGGGGTTGGGGGGTGCACTGCACCACCAATGTCTTTAATACTGGGGTTGGGGGGGGGGACGCACTGCGCCACGAATGAAGATAACTTGCCCATTAATTCATATACAGGAGGCCGGTGCTGGCTGCAGAATCATATAGCCGCACTCGACCTCTATGAGCAGTAGCTGCGATCCACGGCAGATAACCCCTCAGGTGCGGCAACTGAGGGGTTAACTACCGCAGATCGCAGCTACCTGTCATAGGGATCGGGGGCCGGCTATGTGAATCTGCAGCCAGCTCCCGCCTCCTGTTGAATGAATGAGTGAGTTAACATCATTGGTGGCGCAGTGACCACAGCCCCTCCCCTCCTCTTCTCCTCTCTCCTCTCATTGGTGGCAGCGGAAGCAGAGGCACAGGGGGAGGGAGACACTGCTTCCCTGTGCTGCTGAGGGAACACGGATCGCGCTGACAGCAGCGCCATCCTTGTTCCCGATTCGTTACCGGCATATCAGCAAAATAAATGCAGATACCGATAACATTGAAAATCCTGAATATCGGCCGATAATATAGGTAAAACCGATAATCGGTCATTCCCTACTAGGAACTCAGCCGAGATCCAAACACCAGCAATCCACACGTCCAACTGAAGCTATAAACCGCACAGCATTGTGGGAGAAACAACTATAAATAGGGAAAGTTAAGTGACCGCAATAGCAACACCTGGAGGTTAAGGGTGTGGCCAATATCAGAAACAACACAGACGTCTATTGATCCACAAGGTAAATATATCAAATCAAACCACGTGTTGCCAGTCTCAAAGATCTCCTGCCACTCACTGTCGTGGGGAAGTCCCTATGTCTCGGTACGTCGGTGACAATTATAAACACTCAAAGCTCAATCCTTATCTTACTGAAAGGAATATGGCTTAAATAAGTTTTTTATGACCTCTTAGTATTTTAGAGTGGCACAAAGTGAAATTTCCAGTCACACCCTTTGTGACAGAATGGTTCAATATTTTTAATAAAGGCCAATTGAAAATATGATTTTTAGCCAAAGATTTGTGAAATGCAATCATAAAAATAAATTGCCTCCACATATTTATCCACCTAAACTTCATCTCCTGTTCTGCCTACCAAGGCGACGTGTATACTGGAAAAGTTCCCGATTCACATGCTAAACGTGTCCATAGGGTTATTTTAGCCAGATGAGGGACAACGGTTGTATCGTTTTGGCTTCCATCTTGCCAGTACATGCCAGTATATTGCAAGAACGAGGTACGGTAAAGCTTACAGTAGTAGACTATGCAATTCTGTGACTGTGCAAGGTACTAATGAGATTTCTTCCTGGTCTGCAATGTCCTCAGAGACAAATATCAAGCCAAAACGGCAGGATTTGGGCGTGAAGACCATGACTTCTTTCAGCTACATTTCCACCGACTTGACTTCCACCGATCTTTTATTAGAAGGCACCTCTTAGGGCTAATAGGAACATCTTTGGATACTAGATGAGCAGAAGTGGCAGGTACTGGTGGGGGGAGCACATCTTCTGATATGTTTCTTTAAGGCACTTGACATCCAAAGACTGGTGATATCCATAATATATGCGTACCAGAAGGTTTTTCTGTTCTGTTTCAGTGGTTGCAGGAAGATGAAATCAATAACTGAGTTTGATGCATTATTTATACCAGGGCACTTCCATTCATAGAAACCAGAGGCACTTCTTCCTTTCCTCCTTTCAGTCACAGGGTTGTTGAGAAAGTAATCATAGTCTTGCAGCTCTCTTGACATATCCAATTATAGCCTTGAAAAAAGCCCAAATTTATAGTTCAGTAAAGGTTTGGTGTATGCAGCTTCCCTGTACAAACATTTACAAGGCGATCTGCTTTACTGTTGGCGGACTGTGTTTCACTTCTCTCTGAAGGGTTGTTCTGGAGGAAATGTCAAGATTTGCAGATCTGCTGTAAGATGTGAAAAGCAACTCAAGCCCAGCATGTAATGTATACTGCTTGATCTGCACCATGAATTCATTCAGATTGTGCAGGTTGAATGTTAGTCCCGCACCAGTTTGTTTAACTGGCTTCAATTAAAGGGGTTTAAGGGGTTAAAAAAATTTAAATCATACATCCTGTAGTATAATAACCTCTTTCTAAGGGCGCAGGCGGCCCGTGCCTGTATTTGGCCCGCAAACAGCAGGTCCGCAATATACGGGCACCGGCTGTGTGTGCACTGTATCACAGAGGAGGACCCATTCACTTGAATGGATCCGCAATCTGGGAGATGCGGTGCGGAACGGAGGCACGGATCCCAAGCCCAAAGAAGCACTCCGTAGTTTTCTGTCCGTGCCTCCGCACCGCAAAAAAAGTACTTGCGTTGCACTACTTTTTTTGCAATGCAGACCATCGGATGCGGATCGCGACCACCATTAAAGTTAATGGGTCCATGTCTGGAAGACTGCAGGAACGCAGTGCCCGTGCATTGCGGGCCGCAATTTGCGCAGCACTGGCATGGCCGGCACACTGTCGTGTGCATGAGCCCTAACAAAGCTAGAACCAGCAGAGAAATAAGGAAAGGAACAAACAGCAGGTGGCGCTATACAGATGCATTTTATTAAATAGCTCAGTGGCTAAACTAAGTTTTTAATACAAAAGTATTCAGATCCAGAGGCTGGTTTTAAAACTGTAGAATATTTTTTGTGTTGCAAATAGGGCCAGAGTGGACTTCCGGTGGCACACATGGGCTAGCGTTAGTACTAAGTGCTAATATGAAAGTAGCCTAAGCCTGGTTCACACTAAATCAATATAGTAGTCACGCTTCAGCGTAATGTCATGACTAGAGATGAGCGAATCGAAGCTGACGAAGTGGAATTCAATATGAATTTCAGGAATTATTTGGTTCGCACCGAATCCGAATTTCCTCATGCTTCGTGGTAAAGAATAGCATTTTTTCATAAAATGGCTGCTGCAGATGTGAGGACATGGGGCAAGGAACTCTGGGAACGAGGGATCACCCACAATGCCATGCATGCAGCCAATCAGCAGCCAGCCAGCCCTGTGATGTCACTGCCCTATAAATAGCCTCAGCCATCTTGGATTCAGACATTTTCCAGTGGACTTAGTGCAGGGAGAGACGTCAGCAGGTGCTAGGGACAGTGCTAGGAAAAAAACGCTCCAAACCTAGACACTGTAGCGGGTCTATAACCGGGGGAGCCTTCCTCCGCAGATAACGGCAATCCCCAGCAAAAAATGCGTACAATGGAGGATGCCGGGGTGGACCGCATGCACCACAAGGACATCTTACACAAAATGATACATTGTGCAGATAAAAAAATTTACATACACAAATCACTGCAAAAAATGCACCAAAATGATACGCAACTGACAATACTAGCTAATTCCTCAGGCCGATGGTAAAAGCTCAGAACTTTGCCAGTATCTTCCAGTCAGGAACATATCGGAGCCCCTCATGCACCACGTCACGATGTCTCAGCAGCCATGGGGTCCTACCACTCAACTGCCCGTGGTGTGTGAACAGGGTCTGAACAGTGCAATTAACTCACAGCCAGAATCTCACCTGCCTCCATAGTGGGACCACCAATGCACTATGAGGTAGAATAAAGCTGTGAGCCGCACCCACAACAGACCACGTGACACAGAAGCCGCACCCACAACAGACCATGTGACACAGAAGCCGCACCGACAACAGACCATGTGACACAGAAGCTACCAGGTGCAAAAGAATGTTACCAACAAACAGTGCTAGGAAAGACTTGAAAACGTATATTTTGCTCTATAGAAGTTCAGGGAAAGGGAATTAGAAGTGTAGGGAAAGGATAGGGAGGAATTATTCCACAGTATTGAAGCGGAACAGGGTTCAATACGGGGGTGTACAGCCTGGGTAATAGGAACAATCCTATTACACCTTGCTGCACCAACTGCAGATCCAAATTGCCATTATACTGCTGCTCATTTCAGATTTGCAATAGATGACACCTCTGTAATTCCAGCAAACCATTCTTGTTATTGGGGTCTTATTAGCCCTTGTGCGGTGCAGTCATATATGTTCTAAAGCCTTTTTTTGTTGCGTATTAGTGTGGAGAAAAAAAGGGGCTTATTAGCCGTTGTGTGGTGAAGTGAGAAAATTAAAGCCCTTTTTGCCATGTATTAGTGGCAAAAAAAAGTATTATTTGCTGTTCACTGATGCAGTTATATGTTCTAAAACCTCTTTTTGACGTGTATTAGTGGGGAGAAAGAAAAAGGGCTGATTAGCCATTGTGTGGTGAAATGAGAAAATTAAAGCCCTTTTTGGCGTGTATTAGTGGCAAAAAAAAACTTTATTTGTCGCTCATGGATGCAGTTATACAGTATGTGCTAAAGCCTTTTTTTGGCATGTATTAGTGGGGAGAAAAAGGGGGGCTTATTAGCCGTTGTGTGGTAAAGTGAGAAAATTACAGTCCTTTTTGGCATGTATTAGTGGAAAAAAAAATATTATTTGCCATTCACGGCTGCTGCCGCCTCCACACTATGTCACCTTGCCACTCTGTGGTCTCCTGATGCTACTGCTACCTCAACACTATGTCACTTTGCCACTCTGTGGCCTCCTCATGCTGCTGCTGCCACCTCCACACTCTGTCAATGTGCCATTCTGTGGCCTCCTCATGCTGCTGCTGCTGCCACCTCCACACTATGTCACTTTGCCACGTTGTGGTCTCCTGATGCTGCTGCCACCTCCACACTATGTCACTTTGCCACTCTGTGGCCTCCTCATGCTGCTGCTGCCACCCCCACACTCTGTCATTGTGCCACTCTGTGGCCTTCTCATGCTGCTGCCACCTCCCCACTATGTCACCTTGCCATTCTGTGGTCTCCTGATGCTGCTTCTACCTCCACACTATGTTACCATGCCACTCTGTGGTCTCCTGATGCTTCTGCTACCTCCACACTATGTCACATTGCCACTCTGTGGTCTCCTGATGCTGCTGCTACCTCAACACTATGTCACCATGCCACTCTGTGGTCTCCTGATGCTGCTGCTACCTCCACACTATGTCACATTCCCACTCTGTGGTCTCCTGATGCTGCTGCCACCTCTACACTATGTCCTTGAGCCACTCTGTGGACTTCTCATGGTGTTCCCTCTCTTTTTTTTCTTTTTTTCTTTATACATTATCAAATACAACATATAAAATCAATAATCATTACCATTACACATGACATATTTATCCTTTCCCCTCAGAACCCACCCCCCAATCCCGAAACACAGTAAGCCCCATATAGGTAGACAGAGGAGGGAAGAAAATAAAATAAAAAAAATACTTACTTTTTTATATAACCTTGAACCATTGATTCCATATTTCTATAAAGCATTTTTCCCCCAATTTTCTTAATCATCCTTTACATTTTTATCATTTCATTGACAGATTTCCTCCATTCACTTACTAGTGGTTGATCTTTTTGATTACATTTTTTTAAAGATAAGCAATCTTGCCTGAAAAAGTAGTGAACATAGTGCTTGCTAAACTACTTTCAGTAATCTAAAATGTATTGTGCCCCTCAATATACATGTTACCGAATCCCTGTATATCCGTACTCCCAAAACTTTTTCAATAATCCCTGCCATTTCTAACCAGTACCTAAACAGTTAAGGGCATCTCCAAAATAAATGTATTAGGCCTGCCCGTTCTTCCCTACATCTCGGGCATTTATCTGTCGCTCTTATACTCATTCTTTTCAGCATTGACGGTGTACGATGTAACCTATGAATTAGAAAAAACTGTGAGGCCCTTGACGAAACCAAAGACCCATTATTCAAAACATCCTCCCATTTTTTATTTTAGTCCTTGTTTTTACCCCTTTCATCAGTAATTTGTATCTCCTAGATATACTGCCTTTAAACTTTTCATCCCTGAGAAACCGATCAACCCCTTCCGAAGAGGCTCTTTAAGGGTACCTTCACACTTGCGGCAGAGGATTCCGGCAGGCAATCCGGACGCAAACGGATGCATTTGTCAAATATGCATTGCAATACTGGATCCGTCTTTCCGGTTGTCATCCGGAAAAACGGATCCGGTATTTACTTTTTTCTCATTTTTAAAGGTCAATTAATGCCGGATCCGGCATTCCGGCAAGTGTTCAGGATTTTCTGGTTGGAGAGAAAACTGCAGCATGATGCAGTATTTTCTCCGGCCAAAAAATGTAAGAGGGACTCAACTGATGCATCCTGAACAGATTGCTCTCCATTCAGAATGCATTAGGATTAAACTGATCTGTTTTTTTCCGGTATTGAGCCCCTGTGAGGGAACTCAATACCGGAAAACATAAACTCTAGTGTGAAAGTACCCTTATATAATTTTGAATTGGTTGTTGAATTAATTGCGTCCCTTATTTGTAAATATTTAAAGTAATCCTTTTTTGGGTTCCCAAACTCCCTAATAAAAATCTCTAAATCCTTCAATTTGTCTCCATCAAAAATGTGATATAACAAACTTATCCCTCTATTCTCCCAGTTTACATATTGTTTAATCATCTGAATTTCACTCAAATTTATATTATTCCACATTGGAGTGCTTTTTAGATAACCCTTAATACCCATTATTATTATTTTACCTCTCTCCAAATAGTCCATAAGATTTAATATTTGATTATCTGTGCTCCTATTCCCCAATAAACCTGACTCTAATATCTCCATTATACTACTTTGCTTAGTCTTAATCCCTATTTTTATAAAATACCCTCTCATAAGTGAACTTACTTCATTCTCTTTTATATGACAAAACTGTGACACCAGGAAATATAAAAACAATTTGGAAGAGATAACCCTCCCTCCCTAACGGGTATCTGAAGTATTTCATTTTTTAATCTAGCTACTTACCCTTTCCAAATAAACTCCCTCATTAATTTATCTAACATTTCAAAGATCTTTTTTGGCAATACAATCGGGGCATTCTGCAATATAAACAGGATCTTAGGAAGAAGGACCATCTTTACTAAATTAATTCGAGTGGCAATCTCTTCCAAATATGAATCTTCTTTCTCATTTCCTTCAAAAGAGGAACAACATTTATCTTTCCGTGATCTTCCACCTTTCTTTAAATATTTATCCCTAAATATTTAAAACTACTTGCTTTATCTACTATATGAGCACCAAAAATCTTATTCAGATCTCCCTCCTCTAGTAACATCAAGTATGTTTATTCCCAATTTATTTTTAATCCTGAAAAATATCCAAACTTATCTATTATATTCATTATTTTACCTAATTCCACCTCAGTGTTACCCAAATATATCAAAATATCATCCGCATATGATATGCGGATGATATTTTAATACCCCCATATTGGAATCCGGCAAGTTCATCACTTTCACGAATTATACTAGCTAATGGCTCTATATCAATTGCGAAGAGCAATGAGGATAGGGGACATCCCTGCCGAGTGCCCCTCGAAAGGGCAAAAGGCAGGGACGTGACCCCATCCACCGAAACTCTAGCTCTAAGATAATAATATATAAATTTAATCCAATTTATAAAACATTCTCCAAAACCGAAACATCTAAGGACCTCCCACAAATAATCCCATTCTATACAATCAAATGCCTTAGTTGCATCTAAAGACAATATACCTTTTTTAGTATCCTTTTGTTTATTTCCTTTAATATTAATAAACAACCTCCTAATATTGGAATTGATCAGTCTCCCTGGAATGAAACCTGTTTGATCTTCATTTATCAGAGTTTTTATTATTTTTGATAATCTATCCGTTAGAACCTTTGCGAGTATTTTTATATCCGTATTCAACAAGGATATAGGTCTATATGACTCTACTTTTAATTTATCTTTACCCTCTTTAGGGATCATAACTATAATAGCTTCATCCATTGAGTCCGGTATTTTTTTTTATCATCCTAGCCTCACACAGGGTTTCCCTTAATTTTGGCAAAAGTATCTGACTAAAATCCTTATATATCTCAAATGGTAACATAGTTTATAAGACCGAAAAAAGACATTTGTCCATCCAGTTCGGCCTGTCATCCTGCAAGTTGATCCAGAGGAAGGCAAAAAAAAACTATGAGGTAGAAGCCAATTTTCCCCAATTAAGGGGAAAAAATTCCTTCCCGACTCCAATCAAACAATCAGAATAACTCCCTGGATCAATGATCAATCTCTAGTAGCTATAGCCTGTAATATTATTACTCTCCAGAAATACATCCAGGCCCCTCTTGAATTCTTTTAGTGAACTCACCATCACCACCTCCTCAGGCAGAGAGTTCCATAATCTCACTGCTCTTACCGTAAAGAATCCTCTTCTATGTTTGTGTACAAACCTTCTTTCCTCCAGACGAAGAGGATGTCCCCTCGTAACAGTCACAGTTCTGGGGATAAATAGATGATGGGATAGATCTCTGTACTGACCCCTGATATATTTATACATAGTAATTAGATCTCCCCTCAGTTGTCTTTTTTCTAAAGTAAATAACCCTAATTTTGATAATCTTTCAGGGTACTGTAGTCTCCCCATTCCAGTTATTACTTTAGTTGCCCTCCTCTGGACCCTCTCCAGCTCTGCTATGTCTGCCTTGTTCACAGGAGCCCAGAACTGTACACAGTACTCCATGTGTGGTCTGACTAATGATTTGTAAAGTGGTAGGACTATGTTCTCATCACAGGCATCTATGCCCCTTTTGATGCAACCCATTATCTTATTGGCCTTGGCAGCAGCTGCCTGACACTGGTTTTTGCAGCTTAGTTTGCTGTTCACTAAAATTCCTAGGTCCTTTTCCATGTCAGTGTTACCCAGTGTTTTACCATTTAGTATGTACGGGTGACTTGCATTATTTCTTCCCATGTGCATAACTTTACATTTGTCAGTGTTAAACCTCATCTGCCACTTATCTGCCCAAGCCTCCAATCTATCCAGATCCCTCTGTAGTAGTATACTGTCCTCTTCAGTGTTCATTACTTTACACAGTTTAGTATCATCTGAAAAAAAAAAAAAGATATTTTGCTGCACAAGCCTTCTACAAGATCATTAATAAATATATTGAAGAGAATAGGGCCCAATACTGACCCCTGAGGTACCCCACTAGTGACAGTGACCCAATCTGAGTGTGTACCGTTAATAACCACCCTCTGTTTTCTATCATTGAGCCAGTTACTTACCCACATGCAGACATTTTCTCCGAGTCCGAGCATTCTCATTTTATATACTAACCTTTTATGTGGTACAGTGTCAAATGCTTTGGAGAAGTCCAGATATACGACATCCATTGATTCGCCGCTGTGAAGTCTAGAACTTACCTCCTCATAGAAACTGATTAAATTAGTTTGACATGAACGATCTCTCATGAAGCCATGCTGACAGTGGCGTAACTAGAGTGTTATGGGCCCCAGTGCAAACTTTGGATCGGACCCCCCCCCCCCCCCTTTTTACAAAGAAGCGGCAGATTTTCTTACTAAAGGCTCTTTCCCGTGCGGCTAGTCCGCTGCGTGAATGAGGGCCAAGCCCCGCTCCAGACAGCAGAGACACGGAGCAGTAACATGATTGATAATGCCCCGTGCCTCTCTGTGACCTTTTTACTACAAAATCACAGGGAGATAAAGTTGTCACCATGATTTTGTAGCAAAACGATCATAGAGAGGCAAAGAGCATTATCAATCATGTTACTGCTCCGTGTCTCTGCTGTCCGGAGCGTGGCTTGGCTCTTTCACACAGGGGATTAGCCACACTGGATCCGCTCGTGTTAAAGAGCGCAATGCATGGCTACACTAACCCAGTCCTAATAAAATCTGGTCCTACCTCATCCAGGGTGTCGCTGGCGTCGGCGTGATGTCCGCTGGATCCAGAACAAGGTCCCTGTGGTGATAGAGAAAAAAAGAATAATCACATAAGGAAGCGATGGTGACTGCCCCTATGAAACTACCAGCAGGGGGCGCTGTGCTGGCCTGGTAGACTGAGCTATGCCAGTGCTACCACACAGTACTAATGCCCACCTTGTGGCCTTTCACAGTAATTAAGCCCACCTTGTGGTCCCTTCACAAAAGTTATGTCCTTCTTGTGGCCCCTCACAGCAGTTATGCCCACCTTTGTTCCTGTCACAGTAGTTATGCCCAGATATGTGCCCCTCACAGTAGTTATACCAAATATGTGCCCCCTAACAGTAGTTATGCAAAATATGTGCCCCCTCACAGTAGTTATGCCCAGATATGTGCCCCTCACAGTGGATATGCCCAGATATGTGCCCGCTCACAGTGGTTATGCCCAGATATGTGCCCGCTCACAGTGGTTATGCCCAGATATGTGCCCACTCACAGTGGATATGGCCAGATATGTACCCCCTCACAGTAGTTATGGCCAGATATGTTCCCCCTCACAGTAGTTATGGCCAGATATATGCCCCTCACAGTAGTTATGGCCAGATATGTGCCCCCTCACAGTAGTTATGCCAGATTATGTGCCTCTTACAGTAGTTATGACCAGATATGTGCCCCCCTACAGTTATGCCAGATTATGTGCCCCTCACATTAAATATGCCCACATATGTGCCCCTCACAGTGGTTATGCCAGATTATGTGCCCCCCTAGTTATGCCTTCATATGTGCCCTCTCATAGTTATGCCTTTATATGTGCCCCCCTCGGAGTAGTTATGCCAGATATGTGCCCCCCTACAGTGGTTATGCCAGATTATGTGCCCCTCACATTAGATATGCCCACATATGTGCCCCTCACAGTGGTTATGCGTTATGCCAGATTATGTGCCCCCCCTCACAGTAGTTGATATATGTGCCCCCTCATAGTTATGCCTTTATATGTCCCCCCCCTCACAGTAGTTATGGCAGATTAGGTGCCCCCTCAGTAGAGATGCCCACTTTTGTGCCCCCTCACTCTAGTTGTGTCCATCAACCCCCCCCCTTCCCCTTTGCCCCCAGTCTGCAGAGTTAGGAAACGAAAAAAAAAAACACATACTTACCCTCTTCCCTGATGTTGCGCTGCCACACTCCCAGTTTCCCAGGCTTTCAGAGCTCCTCCCACAGCCAGCAGCGCGATGTGCGGCCAGCAGAGGGAGCGCTGGAGCTCCTGCTTCACTGATGATCTGGATACAGCCCGGCAGTGACAAGAACTGCCTACTTATCTACTTAAAGAAAAAGAGACAACAGAAGTAGCAGAAGAAAAAAATATCAATTCCCCCATTAATTATACCCTATAATAGCCAAGCGTCACATTTCAGAAAAATAGGCAAAAAGCATTGGGACACCCTTAAGGGCGATAAATTAATTGGGGAATTTATCCCGGAAGAACCGAAATTTGTATTTTGCAAGGCTAGAAACATAGGGAATTTAATTGCGTCCACAAATAAATGCATAGAAACACTAAATAGCCAGGGAAAACAGGGCAAAAAAGGTCAATTATGTGGTTTCTACCTGTGTATAAAATGCATGGGATGTAAGAAATTACGGGACAATAAAATTAAAACACAAGTAGAAAGCACAGTAGGTTCATATAGGCAGGACATTAAGCAATTTCTAAACTGCAACAGTAGTGGTATAGTATATGTAATAATCTGCCCTTGCAACAAAATGTATGTTGGCCATACAAGGAGACAACTGAAAAAAAGGATAGGGGAGCATGTATACAGCGAAAACATGAAGGACATCCGTTGTCACGCCACTACAGAGAAAAACATAATGGGAATTTTATTGGCTCTAATTTTTGTGGAGTGGAAATGGTTGGGAAGAATAAAAGGGGCGGAGATTTTGTAAAAAAAATGTCTAGAGCTGAATCAAAATGGATTTTTGATATGGATTCCTTGATACCAAACGGCCTGAATGCTGAAATATCAACCCAATCAAACTCTGTAATTAAATTAGCCAGGTTATTATTGCAAAGTACTTTTTTACTATCAGATAGTCTATCTTTGCTTGAATCCATAATCGCATTAAAATCTCCTACTGCAATCAACATGCAATCTTGTCTGTCTAACATATACCTATGTAGTTCATATATCACATCAGGTTTATATGGAGGTGGAATGTAAACATTTGCAATTACCATCTGTACATTCTCCATTTTACAATGTAAGAAGAGATACCTGCCGCTGTCATCCGCTTTACATGCCACATGTTCAGCATTAAGTTTATTATGGACCAAAATTGATACCCCTCTAGAGTATGATGTATATATAGCATGGTACTTAGCCACTATCCACCCACCTCAGGGAGTCCCTATCCAAATGTGTTTCTAGTAAGCAGATAACGGCTGGCATGTATTCCCTCAACCAGTCAAAGACAGGAAACCTTTTTAGTCTCTCTCTTAATCCCCTTACATTAAAGGGAACCTGTCACCAGGATTTTGTGTATAGAGCTGAGGACATGGGCTGCTAGATGGCCACTAGCACATCTGCAATACCCAGTCCCCATAGCTCTCTGCGCTTTTATTGTGTTAAAAAACTGTTTTCATCCATATGCAAATGACCTGATATGAGTCCTGTATCCGGAGATGAGTCAAGCGGAAAGGAGCCCAGCACCGCCCCGTGTCCTCCGAATCTCCTCCTTGCTGGCTGACGTCACAGAGCTGGAGCGCCGAAATCTTGCGATGCGCGAGCTAGCGCATGCGCAGTGTCGGCATCATGTTCATTCCCTGTACTGGCATCAGCACAGGGAACGAACTACGCATGCGCTAGCTCGCGCATCGCGAGATTTCGGCGCACCAGCTCTCTGACGTCAGCCAGCAAGGAGGAGATTCGGAGGACGCGGGGCGGTGCTGGGCTCCTTTCCGCTTGACTCATCTCCGGATACAGGACTCATATCAGGTCATTTGCATATGGATCAAAACTGTTTTTTAACACAATAAAAGCGCACAGAGCTATGGGGACTGGGTATTGCAGATGTGCTAGTGGCCTTCTAGCAGCCCATGTCCCCAGCTCTATATACAAAATCCTGGTGACAGGTTCCCTTTAAGCGATACATATCTCATTATTCAGACAGGAGGAAAAAAGAAAACGCCACTGTCCCTCCTCTCTCTTCCTAAAACATCCCATCTACCTCCCCTCCCCCTTACAGCTCCCCTCTGCATAACAGAGAGAGCCCCTAAACCTCGCATATTCCACCCCCCCCCTTGCGTTTAATTTATAACCATCTCACAAGCCATTTATATTTGCCCAATCAGTTACGTCTTCAGGGGACTGAATTTTTTTTAATTTGTCCTGATATACAACTCGAAGTTTAGCAGGGAAAAGCAAACTGTACTTCAGACCCGCTAATATCAGCCTCTTTTTTTATTTCCATATATTTTTTTCTACACTCATTGGTAGCCACTGAATAGTCCGGGTATAAATTTATCTTCCTTCCCTCAATCTGGCATTTATCAGAAGTTCTAAATTCTAGCAAAATGGCGTCCCGATCTTTGGAGAGAAGGAACTTAACCTGCTATACTCTTTTTACTAGAGATCCTATGGGCTCTCTCTACCGCAAAAAGACTAGATAGAGTACCCGGTTTACAATTATCAAAGGACCATTTTTCCATAAATTCTCCACATTTAGATCCCTCTATACCCTCTGGTATTCCCACACATCTTAAATGTGTTCTCCTTGATCTATCTTCAAGATCTATCAATTGTTTCCCATATTTTCCTTTACCTGCTTTAACGATGTTACCTCCTTCTCCATTTTATATACAAAGTCTTCCATCACTGATGTTCTATTCTCCATCACTTGCATGCACGCTCTCAATTTTACTAAATGATCTCTGATCAGACTCACGTCTGTCTGTACCGACCCAATCTGAGTTACTAATTTCCCCAACACATCTTCAAGTCTGGTCACAGTATGGAAGATCTCTTTAACCATTTTATCATTAATTTCAGTTGTTACATCATTCATTTCTAAACCCCTTGAATCATTTAAGTTCTGCTTTTCCTGCGACTGTGGATCTACTCCCTCTGCTGACCCTTCTTCAGAGTCAGCAGACCTCAGTATAGAAGTAGAGGGAACCAGATACTTGTTTAAGGCATTTTGTTTCTGTCTGGTTTCCAGACCGGTTCCAGATCTCCTATTGTTATTGGATCCCTGCTGATCCTCCCTTTTTTTGGGGGGGCATTTCTACAAAAAAAGAGGGAATTTATCGTATATGATAAATACAGGAAAAAACAATAATAAAACACGACAATCAGCAACTGTCCACTTTTAGCACCTTTGTTAGTGCTTGTTAGCAAATGTTAGTTGTTATATTAAGACTGTGGGTGCAGACCACCCTCTCCTCCTCAGTCCATCCGGTGTATCTCCAGGACAGCACCCATTTAATCTTCCCTTCTCAGATCACATAAAGTCAAAGTTAATAGGTGAGGGAAAAAAGAAAAGCCAAATAGATCTTAGCCAGGAGTTACCCCAGTTCATCAGTAAAGGATTATCCTGAAGGGTAAATCATCAGATATTTTCCAATAGTGTTTTTTTTCCCCCTTCTTTCCCTTTCCCCTCCCCCTTCTCCTTTTTTCCCATTTTCTAATTTTTTTTCCTTTCTTTCCCTTTTTTTTCTTCCTCTTCTCCCCCCTTTTCTTATCCTTTCCTTTTCCTTCTCTTCCTTTTTAAGCTTAATTCAGTCTTCTTTCAATTAACCCCATCCACAACAAAGTCCCGGGATTAGCAACCAGGAGACAGATAAGTAGCAGGCAATCAGATGAGTGCTTTAGTTAAGGGGGTTAGTCTTCAAAGAGAGCAATACTGAGGGGGAGGGGGGGGAGTGTCAACTTTTAGGTAAATGTCCAGTTAGTAACCAGGAGTTAGAGAAGTGGCAGGCAATTAGACGAGTGCTTTAGTAGAGGGGTTAGCATACAAAGAGAGCAATAGGGAGGGGGGGACGGACGTATTGTCAATGTTTCGATAAATGTCCACAATCCCTCTTCCCTCATACAGTGGTGTGCCTAGGGTGTTTGGCACCCAGGGCAGGTCCTTTCTCTGGCACCCCCCACCAATACTTTTAAAAATATTGTACCCTCTTACAGTAGTATTGCCCTCATTGTACAACCCTCACAGTAGTTTTGTCCAGATATGTGCACTCTCACGATAGTTATGCCTATATTGTGCCCCTTCAAGGTAGTTATGCCTTCACTGTACAACTTTCACAGCAGTTATGCCCACATTGTGCCCCCTTTAAAGTACTTATCCCTTCATTGTGCCCCTTCACAGTTGTAATGCCCTCTTTGTGCCTCCCTCACAGTAGTTATGCCCTCTCTGTGCCCATTTCAAAGCAGCAATGCCCTATCTGTGCCCCCTTCACAGTTGTAATGCCCTCTCTGTGCCCCTTCAGAATAGTTATGCCCTCACTGTGCCCCTATAACCGTAATAATGCCCTCTGTGCCCCTTCATAGTAATAATGCCCACTCAGTGCCCCATAACAGTAATGTCCACCCACTTTACAAGAGCAATGCTCTCTGTGCCCCCTTCACAGTAGTAATGCCATCTGTGCCCCCTTCATAGTAGTAATGGCCATTGGGCACCTTCATAGTAGTAATGCCCATTGTGCCCCCTTCATAGTAATAATGCTCACTGTTCCTCCTTCACAGTAGTAATGCCCACTGTGCCTTCTTCACAATAGTAATGCCCATTGTGCTCACTTCATATGTATAATGCCCATTGTATCCCATTTATAGTAGTAATGCCCATTGTGCCCCCTCCATAGTAATAATGCCCATTGTGCCCTTTAATACTAGTAATGCCCTTTGTAGTAGTATTTCCCTCTGTGCCCCCTTTGCAGTAATAATGCCCTCTGTGCCCCCTTTGTAGTAGTAATGCCCTCTGTGCCCCCTTTGCAGTAGTAATGCCCTCTGTGCCCCCTTTGTAGTGGATATAATGCCCTCTGTGCCCCCTTTGTAGTAATAATGCCCTCTGTGTCCCCTTTGTAGTAGTAGTAGTAATGCCCTCTGTGCCCCTTTGTAGTAGTAATAATGGTAATAATGCCCTCTGTGCCCGCTTTGTAGTAGTAATGCCCTCTGTGCCCCTTTTGTAGAAATGTTGTCCTCTGTGCCCCCTCCATGGTAGAAATGCCCTCTGTGCCCCCTCTGTTAAAAAAAAAAACACAGTACCTACTCACCTTGTTCCGCTCCTGAAGCTCACAGTCCTGTCTCCCCTGCAGATACAGATCGCTCTGTAGTAGTAATGCCCTCTGTGCCCCCTTTGTAGTGGTTATAATGCCCTCTGTGCCCCCTTTGTAGTAATAATGCCCTCTGTGCCCCCTTTGCAGTAATAATGCCCTCTGTGCCCCCTTTGTAGTAGTAATAATGGTAATAATGCCCTCTGTGCCCGCTTTGTAGTAGTAATGCCCTCTGTGCCCCTTTTGTAGAAATGTTGTCCTCTGTGCCCCCTCCATGGTAGAAATGCCCTCTGTGCCCCCTCTGTTAAAAAAAAAAAAACACAGTACCTACTCACCTTGTTCCGCTCCTGAAGCTCACAGTCCTGTCTCCCCTGCAGATACAGATCGCTCTGTAGTAGTAATGCCCTCTGTGCACCCTTTGCAGTAGTAATGCCCTCTGTGCCCCCTTTGTAGTGGTTATAATGCCCTCTGTGCCCCCTTTGTAGTAATAATGCCCTCTGTGCCCCCTTTGCAGTAATAATGCCCTCTGTGCCCCCTTTGTAGTAATAATGCCCTCTGTGTCCCCTTTGTAGTAGTAGTAATGCCCTCTGTGCCCCCTTTGTAGTAGTAATAATGGTAATAATGCCCTCTGTGCCCGCTTTGTAGTAGTAATTTCCTCTGTGCCACCTTTGTAGAAATGTTGTCCTCTGTGCACCCTCCATGGTAGAAATGCCCTCTGTGCCCCCGCTGTTAAAAAAAAACAAAAAACACAGTACCTACTCACCTTGTTCCGCTCCTGAAGCTCACAGTCCTGTCTCCCCTGCAGATACAGATCGCTCTGTAGTAGTAATGCCCTCTGTGCCCCCTTTGCAGTAGTAATGCCCTCTGTGCCCCCTTTGTAGTGGTTATAATGCCCTCTGTGCCCCCTTTGTAGTAATAATGCCATCTGTGCCCCCTTTGTAGTAGTAATGCCCTCTGTGTCCCCTTTGTAGTAGTAGTAATGCCCTCTGTGCCCCCTTTGTAGTAATAATGCCCTCTGTGCCCCCTTTGTAGTAGTAATAATGGTAATAATGCCCTCTGTGCCCGCTTTGTAGTAGTAATGCCCTCTGTGCCCCCTTTGTAGAAATGTTGTCCTCTGTGCCCCCTTTGTAGTAGTAATAATGGTAATAATGCCCTCTGTGCCCGCTTTGTAGTAGTAATGCCCTCTGTGCCCCCTTTGTAGTAGTAATAATGGTAATAATGCCCTCTGTGCCCCCTTTGTAGTAGTAATGCCCTCTGTGCCCCCTTTGTAGAAATGTTGTCCTCTGTGCCCCCTCTGTTAAAAAACAAAACAAAAAAAAACACAGTACCTACTCACCTTGTTCCACTCCTGAAGCTCACAGTCCTGTCTCCCCTGCAGATACAGATCGATCTGCAGCACTGTGTGGGCGGAGCCTATGTAGAGTCATGGGCTGCAGGCTCCACCCACACAGGCCATCAGCGCGATCTTTACCTGCAGGCTGAATGGTGGAGCAGGGAGAAGTCTTCCTGCTTCACCATTCAGTGCGGGAGAGATAGGACTGCAGCTCCCTGTGCTCCAGCAATGAGCGCTTCCATCTATATTGATGGAATCGCTCATTGCTTCTAGGCTCTGGCACCCCCTGAGAGCCGGAACCCGGGGTGGACCGCCCCCACGCCCCCCGCCCCTTGGCATGCCACTGCCCTCATATAGTTCTGGAGGAAACACTTTCCAACCTCAAACCACCTCCTCCAACAGGTTATCTTCACCTCCTCCTTCCAATGCAAGCACATCCACCTGTCACGGTGCAGTGTGGTAAATACACTCCACACTGAACACAGAAGGGAAGGGAAAAGGCATTAGGCCTGGAACCTAGGGAAAGGAAAATGGTCACACCTAGTGAGTCCCTACGCCGAGCCCTGACTGCTATCAGTATGAACAGACCTTGATGGTAGGAATGTTCATACATAGGAAGCTAAACCCAATCTCACCCTGACAGGGCCCTGCAGATAGTGTCAGGACACGGATGGCCTATTCCTTCCCAGATGAAGGAATAGGAGACCCCCTCAGGCCTAATATCAGCAGGTAGGGGAAAACAACAAACAACAAAGAAGATACACTTAACTTCCAGAAGTATGCGGATGAGCAGGAACTCAGAGAGAACCAACACCAGGACTTCCACAAACAAGGAGCTATAAACCGCATAGTATGATGGGTGAGGCCAGACTAAATAGAGGAGAAGGAATGATCACTTAAGCTACACCTGAAACAAGATGTGTGGTGATCCCCAACAACAACACAGAAACCAAAGAGGCTGTCAATCATGTGTTGCCAGTCTCCTCAATCTTCTAGTCCCTGTCACAGGCGGGACCGTGACACCACCCCTGACACCATGCAATGTCCCTCTCCCCACCTCCACCGTCCTTGACCTCTACCTCCGCAGTTCTTAGGAACAATCGGTGCCCTGCCACTTCTTTCTCCCAAGTTCTCAGCCTAACGGGATGCAACCGGAATCCTCCGCCGCACACCGCAGATCCTCTACGCTGTGTCCCTCCTAGGCTGCCTCAGCGTGCGGGGGCTCTCAGCTTTCCGGCGTCTCAGGTCTCAGCATGCACACATGGCCAAAGCGCTCCATGTGGAATAGAGAGGGGGCGGAGCTTAGCGTCAAATGTCAGACGCTCTCATGACCATCCCGCAGCCTTATGCTGTTCCCCCCCCCACTGCCTGAACCAGCCTCTGATAGGCCGCAGGCATTAGTGCCTGCGGCCTATCAGAAGAACAGGGAAGGGAGACGCCTCTCCCTCCCCTGCCCCTCTGCAGCACAGCCATCTGTATCGCTGTCCTGAAGACGGCGATACAAATGAATATGGAGATGAGCGCTTCCACAATGGAAGCGATCATCTCCTACTGCCCCCCCCCCACCGCCGACGGCAACTAGAACCAGGGCTGCGCAGCCTGTGGGGATCGGCGGTGCTGCCCTGAGGGATAAAAAATAAATAAATTATTCACTGGTTGTTCTGGACCACCCCTGTCGATGCACCACTGCCTGTGAAAGGCATTAGAACCTCATCCTTTCACAGTCAATGAACAGCTCTCCTGATCGCCACGTGGGGGAGCCGTTCCAGGCCCGAAAGCACATTGATTCCGGGTTTTGCGCTCTGAGATGCCATAGTCACATTTGACCACGGTATCTGAGGGGTTAACTGTCTGCGATCGACATTACTGCCACGGGTGCCTGCTGTATGAAAGCCATCTTTAAAGACCCTATTTCCGCGGTACTAATAGGGGTTGAGACAAAAATCATGAAAAAAAAAAATTAACATAAAAACATATTTTAATGGTTTTATAGATGAAATATTTACCAGATTTTATTGACTTTACAAGAAGCATGGATTTTCCTGTTTTTCTGCATTGTTACAAGACATTTATTATACGTACTGTGAGGCAGTGACAGGCCTCATATATGAGGGAAGGTATGTGTCTCCTAGAATGGTGCAGGAAACCTATTAGAGGAGATGCATAATCATGGTTTGCTGTGTTTCACTTGAATTAAAAGCCAGTAGCCAGTGCGTCCACTAGGATAGATAGTGGACACTGTTGTTACAAAGGTACTTTCACACTAGCGTTTTTCTTTTCCGGTATAGAGTTCCGTCCTAGGGGCTCTATACCTGAAAAGAACTGGATTCTGAATGGAGAGCAATCCGTTCAGGATGCATCAGGATGCAGGGCCGGACTGGCCTGCCGGGATACCGGGAAATTTCCCGGTGGGCCGGCAAGCCTGAGTGCCGCAAGGCCGCGGCCCTGGTGACAAGTGGGGGCGGCCGGCGGCAGGGCAGAGCAGGAGATGAGCGCTTCCATTGCGGAAGCGCTCATCTCCATAGTCATCTGTATTGCCGTCCTCAGGACGGCAATACAGATGCCTGTGCTGCGGCAGAGGAGGGAGAGGTGTGTCCCCTCCTGTTCCTCTGATAGGCTGCCGGCCTAGTGCTGGCAGCCTATCAGAGGCCGGTGCAGGCGGCGCGATGACGTCATCGCGTCGCCTGACTGCCGTATAGCGAGGGACACAGACGGAAGAGGCGGCCTGCATCGCATCACATTGCTGGAGGTAAGTATAAGGTTTTTTTTTTTTTTTTTTTATTTATATAGGTACAATACTGGGCTGGGCTGGCACATAAGGGGGGACTACTGGGCTGGCACATGATAAGGGGGGACTACTGGGCTGGGCTGGCACATGATAAGGGGGGCTACTGGGCTGGCACATGATAAGGGGGGACTACTGGGCTGGGCTGGCACATAAGGGGGGCTACTGGGCTGGCACATGATAAGGGGGGACTACTGGGCTGGGCTGGCACATAAGGGGGGCTACTGGGCTGGCACATGATAAGGGGGGACTACTGGGCTGGCACATGATAAGGGGGGCTACTGGCACATGATAAGGGGGGCTACTGGCACATGATAAGGGGGGCTACTGGCACATGATAAGGGGGGCTACTGACACATGATAAGGGGGGCTACTGGCCCATAAGGGGGCTACTGGCACATAAGGGGGGCTATTGGCACATAAGGGAGGCTATTGGCACATAAGGGGGGCTTCTGGCCCATAAGGGGGCTATTGGCAATAAGGGGGGCTACTGGCACATGATATGGGGGGCTACTGGCACATGATATGGGGGCACTCTGGCTACTGGCACATGATATGGGGGCACTCTGGCTACTGGCACATGATATGGGGGGGGCTCTGGCTACTGGCACATGATATGGGGGCACTCTGGCTACTGGCACATGATATGGGGCACTCTGGCTACTGGCACATGATATGGGGGGGGCTCTGGCTACTGGCACATGATATGGGGGCATCTATGGGGGCACATCTTACTGCAGATTATTGGGGGGCACTATAGGGGCATCTACTGAGGCTAAAAAAAAGATATTTTATATGGGGGGCTCTGTATAGGGGCATTTTATACTGGGACACATTATGGTGGGTACTATGGGGAAGGGGGGAGCACTATGGGGGTCATCTACGGGGGCACTGAGAAGGGGTATTTTATGTTGGCACATTATGGGAACATTAGCTCAACTGGGGGCATTACAAAGGGGTATGTTTTGCATATTATAAGGAGAATTATTACTACTGGGGGGGGGGCATTATGGTGGGCTTTATTACTCCCCCATGGTATGACCCCCTAGTAGCAGCACCAGCCTCTCCCTGCTCTGCTATTCCTCTGCCCCTTCTCCAAATCCTTATTATGAAATCTTTCTCATTAGGATAAAGCACAACATCAGCTCCACCGAGCCCCCGGCCAAGTGTTGAAGTGGTGTCCGAGATCCCCAAGGGCCAAGTCAAGTAACTGTAAGTTTTTATGGGGGTTCTACAAAAGAGCTATCGTGGGGCAAAGTTCATATTCGTGTTTACACACGTGTTTTAAAATGAATGCTTTCTCCTATTATAAACAAGTAAATAATGACGCAATGCTGTGGGGCTGGTGTGCAACTTTTTCCAGGGCTGGTTTTTATCCCCAGTCCGGTCCTGTCAGGATGTCTTCAGTTCAGTCTTTTTAACTGATCAGGACAGAGATAAAACCGCAAATGCATTTGTAAGGGCTCTTTCACACTTGCGTTCTTTTCTTCCGGCATAGAGTTCCGTCGTCGGGGCTCTATGCCGGAAGAATCCTGATCAGTTTTATCCTAATGCATTCTGAATGGAGAGAAATCCGTTCAGGATGCATCAGGATGTCTTCAGTTCCGGACCGGAATGTTTTTTGGCTGGAGAAAATACCGCAGCATGCTGCGCTTTTTGCTCCGGCCAAAAATCCTGAACACTTGCCGCAAGGCCGGATCCGGAATTAGCTATGGATTGGCGGGATTGGCTACGGATGCGTTCAGTAAAACTAGCACCGTAAAAAACGGAAAGTTTACAAACAACATCAGTGAAAAACGCATTGCATCTGGACTTGTTTCCGGGTGCAATGCGTTTTTCACTAAAGCCCCATTCACTTCTATGGGGCCAGGGCTGAGTGAAGAACGCAGAATATAGAACATGCTTTGTTTTGCATGAAAAAAATGAATGGGTCAGTATTCAGCGCGGGTGCTATGCGTTCATGTCACAAATTGTACCCGCGTGGAAAACTTGTTTGTGTGAAAGAGAACTAAGGGAGGCCCAAGCCTGTATCACTCTGTTCTTGTGTTATAGACTGACTACCTAACCCGGCTGCGATCCGGCTGTACTACATTGTAAGTTGGCTGGAATTATCAATAAACCGAATTGAAGTGACTTTGTTGTGTCCCTGCCTTTCTTCAACACTAGTCGTAGGAACTGACGATTTACCTAAGTGAGTCTGGTATAACCAATACTGTATATACTGTGATGTTGCTAGGCCCAGTGCAAAATCTGTAACAGGACCACACCATTAGTATCCTGTTATGTAACTGAGATGCTCTCGTGCCACCTCAGGTAGGATTCTCACATGTAACTCCAGGCTCTGCATCTCTTATACCTACATAATTATTCATACTCCTGGCAAATTTTGACTTAAAGTTACTTTTATTCAACCAGCAAGTAATAAGGCACACAAAAGCTCGCTTGGCCTTTGCAAAAGCTCATCTGGACAAAGAAGAAGACTTCTGGTCTTCTGTGTTATGGTCAGATGAAACAAAAATGTTATTGTTTGGTCACAATGATGTTTCCTTCATTTGGTGTAAAAAAGGAGAAGCCTTCAACCCAAAGAACACCATCCCCACTGTCAAACATGGTGGTGGGAACCTAATGCTTTAGGGGTGTTTTTCAGCCAATGGACCAGGGAACCTAATCACAGTAAACGGCACCATGAAAAAAGAGCAATACATGAGGATTCTCAACGACAACATCAGGCAGTCTGCAGAGAAACTTGGCCTTGGGCACAAGTGGACATTTCAGCATGACAATGACCCAAAACACACAGCAAAAGTGGTGAAGAAACGGTTAGCAGACAACAACATTAACATTTTGGAGTGGCCCAGACAGAGTCCAGACTTGAACCCAATTGAGAATCTGTGGAGGGAGCTAAAGATCAGGGTGATGGCAAGAAGTCCCTCCAACCTGAAAGATGTGGAGCTCATTGCTTAAATTGAATGGGCAAAAATACCTGTGGAGACATGCAAAAAGCTGGTCTGAATTATAGGAAGCGTTTGATTGCTGTAATAGCCAATAAAGGCTTTTCTATTGATTATTGAGAAGGGTATGAATAATTTTGGACTGGACACTTTTTGCTCAAATGTAAATAAAAGCTGAGAAATGTTTTTCTTTCCACAATAATGCCTCTTGTACATCGTCTTATTATCTTTTGGGAGACACCTATATCATTTCCCATCAAAAAATTACTTGCTGGTTGAATAAAAGTAACTTTAAGTCAAAATTTGCCAGGGGTATGAATAATTATGGGCAGCACTGTACACTTTCTATAATCACACTTGTAAAAAATGCACACAGTAATGTCAATGCTCAGGAAAAATTATGTTACGTCAAGCAACCTGGTAATGCACACAGTGATATCTCACCACAAAGACAGCCAATGCAGTGATGTCACAGTGCAGAGATAACAGACAGTGATGGCTCTGCACATGAATAATAAGCAGTGATGTCATAGTGCAGAAATAACAAACAGTGATGTCACAGGGATAAAGAGCAAAGTGAAGTTATAACACAGGGAACAGAAAAGTTAAATAAAAAATGAATGTCACATTGATGTCACAGCATAGAAAAAAGAAACTGCAGTAAAATATAAGAATAATACACATAATGATGTCATAGTTCAGAAGTAATGAGCGCACGGATTTAACCCTCTCAAGACCCTGGGATTGTCCGTTTTGACATTTTTGTTTTTTACTCCCTGTCTTCCTGGAGCCGAAACTTTTTTATAGATCCATTCACATAGCCATATGTTGGCTTGTTTTTTGCGGGACAATTTTTACTTTCTAACGGCTCTATTATATATTGCATGCAATGTAGTGGGAAGCTGGAAAAAAAATTACAAATCGGGTGACATTGGAAAAAAAACAATTTCTCCATAGTTTTATGGATTTTGTTTTTACAACGTTCCCTATGCTGTAAAACTGACCTGTTCCCTTCTTTCGCACGATCAGTATAATTACAACAAAAACACATTTGTATAGTTTTTCTTGTGTTTTAATACTTAAAAAAAATAAAAAACTTTTAAAAAAAAAATATGATTTGTGCTTAGCATCGCCATATTCTGACCCTCATAACTTTTTTATAGTTATGCCTGTGGAACTGTCTGGGGACTTTTGCGGGAGATCTGTAGTTTTCAGTGATACCATTTTAGTGTGTATGCCTTTTTGATCGCTTTTTATTCAGTTTTTGGGGAGGTGAAGCAGCGAAAAAAACTGCCACTTGGCCATTTTTATTGTTTAAAATTCTGTTACTTTACTGTATGGGATAAATATGTTTACATTTTAATAGTATTTGGGATGCGGCGGTGCAAATGATCTTTTTATTCTTTATTTTTATTATGGGGAAAGGCTGGCGATTTGGATTTTTATTTTTTATTTATATTTTTTAAAACATTTTCATTTTTTTTGTTTACACTTATATTAAGTCCCCCTAGAGGACTTGAGCATGCAATCTTTAGATCACTTGTTCTATAGACTGCAATGAATTATTGTATGGGACATTCCTTAGGAACTATAGCCTCGGATCCTTCAGAGGGACTGAGCCTACCACTGCAAATGAACGGCTTTCCCGATCTCAGCACGGAGAACTGACATCGCTCTATTCAGAGAGGGGACTCATGGACGCCTGACTCTTGGGATCCGCCACGATACATTGTTTATCCGTTATCCTGTGGGTAGGGTATAAATCATTTTTGTAGGATGACCCCCTTTAATAATACCTGTGTATGGTGCCAGTTAGAAAAGTGTTGGACAGTGCTGACTTGCTGTAAATTACTCAGTTGGCACTTGGCAAGGAATGAAATAGATGTCATCTCCCTGCATTTGTAATTCATCTTGAATAGCTTTGATGGGTTAATACGTCCAGTTTAAGTTCTAAAAGTAAAAGCCCTACGGCGGAGCAAGACATGAATCTGCAAATACATCTCTGAATATCTCCAGCCGCATCCCAAGTGCCACTCTCTGGAATACTTCTTCATTCCTGTATGTTTCTAGTCTGCTCTAATCTTACAGAAAAAGAACCTCATTAACCATGGCACAAGCTAGCCGCAGGAAAAAAATGCTAATTATTTTCCGTTATCTTTACCTAATTCCTGCAGGGAGAGCAACAAAGGCCTTCCGCTCCTATCTTTTATGGAGAGGCACGTCTTCTGTATAAATGAAATCATTATGCATTCAGTTACTCTGAAAACCCGATCATTTACATTTCGTGTGATGATTTATGAGTCCTGCATAAAGGTGACAGGTATCACAACTTCCACAGATGTGAACCTTTTCCGATGCTTTCAGACAAGCATATTTTCTGCTGTGCCGCCATTATTACACGAGCGAGTGGTCATTTTTATATATGGTTAGGTAGCTGACGGCAGGTGGTTTCTGGAAATAATTCATTTTCTTCTAGTTAGATAGTCTCTGTTTCTTTAGGGGGCGTTTTTCATAAAATGAGCAATGAATTTCGGTGGCCCTGGAGCAGCAACATGATGAATGTGCAAAGTATATGGCAATTCTGCAAATATAGTCTGGTATTCTGAAAATACAGAAAATAGATCTTATGGCGACTAGTTCATTAAAATACCCATTTATAGTGACCAAGTCATGAAAATATAATGGAACTGAAAATGCCGTCTGGGATAAGGAACAATAAATTATTTCCAGTTATGGGTCCTGCAGATCAGCAGCATCAAGGAGAATATACAGAGCAAAGGAAGTATTTGGTTAATTGTTAAAGGGGTTATCCCATGATTAATGTAAAATGAAAACCAGAAACCATATATTACATGACAATCTCTTCTAACAAAGCTAGAACCAGCCCTGTACCTCACATGGGTCCAGAGATCTCCCCATTCATTGCTCCAATTGTTCTGCTAGGTTTATTTCAAGCTGTCAGCTCAGGGGACGTGTCCATTCTCTGGAACGCTAATACATATTACTGGTTTATTCACAGGCACAATATATGATTATAAAGATACCAGTAATTTGTATTAGCTTTCTAAGTACAGAAAACCTCTATTCTCAATATAGTAAGGCTATAGCCTTTTATTATGGGTTAAATGAGGGAGAGAAAAAATAAATGAGAAAAAAATCTAGAAGTCTCTTCTGAGAATTGAACTTTGGACAATTACATTCAAGATAAACCTGCATATATCAAGGGGAGAAAAACAGAACTGGATCGCACATCCACAATGCTATGCTTAGATCTAATTCAACTCGCTTCTCAGCGCCATGTTGAAGTGTACAGCCCCCTATACTGCATTCTGTACAAGAGGCATTAGTGTACTACCATACATGACCCTGGGTCCCACCAACCCACCAGCACAGCGCCACAAAAACAAAGGCCACACGCAGTACTGCACCATGTGAACAGTTGTCTAACACAACATGTCCATTGCTATCAGGAACTGCAGGTCAATTACCACTTATATGCAGACTTCTGCAATTAAAACCACCTGTGCCGAATGGGAGGAGTGCTGATACCAGTAATAAAAAAGAAAGATTAAACATGCATATATCAAGGGGAGAAAAACAGAACTAGATCGCACATCCACAATGCTATGCTTAGATCTAATTGAACTCGCTTCTCAGCGCTATATTAAAGTGTACAGCCCCCTATACTGCATGCTGTACAAGAGGCATTAGTGTACATTTTGATCAAAAGGCATAAGCCCACTCACCACGCCAAGGTGGCCTCTTTGAGTGGGACCTTCTCTGACAAAGAAGGTCGCAGCACACTGCGGTGACAAAACGGCACTGCCCTAGTAGGTGGCAGGACCCAGGAGTCAAACAGCAACCCTGCTGTCTGACCCTGCCACCCATGGCCCTAGGTCCCACCAACCCACCAGCACAGTGCCACAAAAACAAAGGCCACACGCAGTACTGCACCATGTGAACAGTTGTCTAACACAACATGTCCATTGGTATCAGGAACTGCAGGTCAATTACCTACATTCAAGATAAACCACTTACCTCCAGGCTATAGCCTAATCATATTTAGAAGAGTCTTTTTCTATACTTAGAAAGCTAATGCATAATACTGGTTTCTTCATAATCATATATGGTGCCTGTGATTAAACCAGTAATATGTGTTCGCTTTCTAAGCATATAAAACCTCTATTCTCAACATTGTAAGGCTATAGTAAGTGGTGTATATGATATGTATATGCTAGGACACAGCTCTGCCCTCAGCATGCTGATGTCTAGCCCTGTCCATCAAGAGGAGGGGGAAGTGTGCAGAGAACAGGGGGTGTTACAAAATCAGTGCTCCAAGGATTCATCCCCACCCACTGGTGTCCTAATGTGCTCATTTGCACATGAATAAAATTCTGATATCTCTGCAGCTGTTTAACATACAGACAAAAGAAAGTTCTTGTTTTAATCAGCATGATGAGCCCTACCAGGCAGTATGCCTGGTTTAATAGGGTTGATCATGCTGACAGAGGCTCTTTAATGACAAATGCTGAGAACAGGACTCATGAGCCATTACATTGCACCCCAGTCCTTGTGCTTAAGTTAATCTCCTGTATTTGTGTACACCTGACAGGAATGGATTTTTAGGAGAAAATGTTCCATGTGATAGATTTCTGAATTTGTCAAAAATCTGCAGCTACTCACATTTCTTTTTCTGTATTTATGCACAAACAGAGTAAGGTCCTGATTCCCCAAGAGCTTTGTTTTCACTGCCGGAGGAGCCTTGTAATTTATGACTAGTTGCAGGCCTCATCATAAATTACGTGGCTCCTCTGGCAGTGCATGCGTCAGAATGAAAACTACAACAGCTCGGTGCTGCTGTAAGTTTCAGTCAAATAATGATAAATGAGTCGGTGCCCTTGTAGTATACGGGAGTTGTAATACCCGTTACTACCAAAGGTCACTTGGTGTGCTGTCGTCCCTCCTAATTATGGGGAGTTGTTGTATGTCAGTTTTATAAAATGTAATGTAATGTGTGTATTTCCCTGTCATTGAAACTTGCATGCACAGGCCTGCTAGGGGTGTAATTACAACTTCTAGTCCATAGAGGGAGCTAGGGAGCCCTAGTTTATAAAAGGCCCAGACAGGGAAGTGCAAGGCAGACGGAGTCTAGTGTCTGTAATCTACAGTTGGAGTTTAGACAATGTCTGAGACCAGTCCAGGCCTGAAGCCTGCTGTTCAGGAGAAGATTCCCTCCTGAATTCCCACATGCAGAAGCAGGAATACCTTAGCCTGAGGAACCATTCAGAAGCTAGGAGAGACTGAGGCAAAGATCAGAGGAGCCAGAGGTACTGAGAGAAACAGAGGAGGTACTTATTTAAGCCATAATCAAGGATATAAAGCCAGACTTAGGTTAATGGGCCTTGGTGAAGAATTGCTACATTCCAGGATCAGACAGAGTTAGAGTGCAAGCTCCTTTGCTGCAAATCCTGTGTTCAACACTCTGTAATTACCCTGCTGTACTGAATTGCCTGCATCGACCGAATTGCAAAATCGACTGTATGCTGAGGAACTGCGTTTCCAATATTGTCTCTGCCTGCAAACTACTAAAGTTGAAGTTCTGTTTTAACACCACGTTTCCTCAAATTATTCCTGCATCCGCAAACGGCGTGCCACCGTCTACTTGGCACTGGCGTCACGAACTATCCCTACCTATACCTGCCCTTGCAGAGAGTCAGCTGTACCAGGTTAGTGTACATTGCACTACTACACTCAGAAACACCTACTACGCACAACTTGAGTACACTGCACCCTCTTTTTGTAAAATTGGCGAGGGAGGGCGTAAAATGCTAATTGCAATCAGGAAAGGTGAAAAACATTGAAAAGTGTATGCCAAAAACCGGCATTGGGTAAATAATTAATTTCACCCATATACACCATTTTAGGTCACCTTTGTCACAACAATGTAGTACTACATTATAAGCTACTGCAAAAAAAGAAAAATATTGCTGCAGTCAACTGCTGCCTTTTTTTTTTTTTAATCTATACTAGTAAGTTTTCCTTAAAGGGGAACTAAACCCAGAATCAAATAAACTATCGAAATCTAACAATCTCCTTATGTGTCTTTGTTATTTGCTCTTGTTTCATCAGATATCACAATTGAAGATCATGAATAATAAACTAGAAAAGCAGAGCATTGTTCTGTCAGACTGCGGCGATGTCTTCTCCCCCCTCCCTCTCTGATGCTAGTGCACATGAGGCTAAGTCTGGATAATTTTTGTCTACACAGTAAGAGTGGCCATTTTGTTGGAAGGAATCTCCTAGTTAGTAATATTACAAAGCAGATTTGGTAACAGCACCAGCCACAGTGCCAATTCTACCAGTGTAGTACATACACAGCATCAGCCATACTAAAAACAGCTGAATAGCCAATCTGTCCACACAGTGATAAATTCTGAATTCACAATTGCGCAGATTTGCCTTTCAGCAACTTCGGAAAGCTGAGTAGCATGCAGAGGTATAGTACAGTATATACTCACGGGTGTCATGATATTATATTTATGGATATAGTGTTTACAGAATGTATGTACCATGTGTGGACTCCATTACATCTCTGCAGAGCTTCCCTAGGCTGCTGACTTCCGAGTTATGTAGTGATCAATCCCTTCATATAGCTAGACCAACTTGGTCTTTATTAACAACTAGCTGAAGGACCCGGCTTCGCTCGGGTATATTTAATCTATTTCATTTAATGTTTGTGTGTGTCGTTAAAAGATATCAACACTATCCACTATAACAGTGACATCTACAGCACCCCGCCCCTTTAACAGTGACCTCCACAGCTCCCCACCCCTTAACACTTACCCCCCACAGTGCCCCATTCCTTAAAATTGGACCTCCAAAGCAGCCCACCCCCTTAACTTTGACTTTTACACCAGCCTTCCCCTTTCATAGCATACCACCCCCTTGACAGTGACCTCCACAGGGGCCTGCCCCCTTAACAGTGGCTTTTACAGCAATCTGCCCCTTAACACGGACCTCCATAGCGGACCATCCCCTTAACTGTGACCTCCACAGCAGCCAGCCTCTAGGGTGGCCAGAGGTCCAGTTTTAGGCCGGACAGTCCGGCTCCATCTGGCGCAGGGCCTGGACGAACACAAGGATGTCCTTTTGAACAGCTCACTCTCAGACAGCAGCACTGTGCTGTCTGAGTGTGAGCTTCAGGAATAAAGTCACCGTCCCTCCCACCCCTGCAGCTGACAGAAGTTGATTTTTAACTTCATTTTTTCAATCTCTGTCAACTGAGGAGTGGGAAAGGGAATGTCCTAACTGGATCGGGGGCCTGTCCTTTTGAACAGCTCACTCTAAGACAGCAGCACTGTGCTGTCTGAGCGTGAGCTGCAGGGAGAAATTCACCCTCCCTCCCTCCCACCCCTGCAGCTGACAGAAGGTGATTTTTACCTTAATTTTTTGAATCCCTGTCGGCTGAGGAGTGGGAGGGGGCATGGTCTAACCAGATCAGGGAGTGGCTTAGAGGGATCTAGAAGTTGATTTTTAACTTCATTTTTTGAATTCCCGTCGGCTGAGGAGTAGGAGGGGGCGTGGTCTAGCTGGATCAGGGGCGTAGCTTAGCGGTACCTGGGGGCGGAGTTTTAAGTTCGTATTTTGAGGGTGGACACATTGTGGCAGAGGACGTGTCTGGACTCCTTCCTTTTATGAATTGTAGATCCAAAGGAGTCATTTACAAAATAACCTGTTCATGTGGCAAAGAATATATCGGAAAAACCATACGAGAATTTAGGCGGAGGGTAGGAGAACATCTGGGTGACGTAGCAAATTCAAGGGACACTACGGTTTCACGTCATGTGAGGAATGACCATGAGGAAAGGCCAGAATGTCTTTCATTCATGGGTATTGAGCTGATTAAAAAACCAATGAGAGGAGGGAATTGGGATCAGAAAATCCTCCAATGTGAGGCCAAGTGGATTTATTATCTTAAAACTGTACAGCCCAACGGACTGAATGAGCAGCAGAACTTTAGCTGCTTCATTTAATGAGGCAGGCATGTGTCACCGTCCGTGCGATAATAAAACTGTCCCATATGGCCCCATTAGGTGATCCCACATCCACTACTACTGTTTGTGAGCTGCTGAGTGTGTAACGAGATTACACATACTTGAAATGTATGGTGTGGTTTTGTTACACACTTAGTAGATCTAAATCTCTGTTTGATTGTCTAATTTAACCATTATCACCCTAAAATACCACTGTAATACAGTCTTGGTCTTCTAGACCACCCCTACTGTGAACACAACCCCCCCAAAAAAGGGGGGGGGCTGGTCTAGCGGTACTACTATTTGATTATGTCTGTGCTATTAACCAGCCTAAGTGAATCTGTTTAGGAGTCCTTCTTATGACTTCATGTTTATGTAGACTTGCTGTCCATCATCTGCGGCAGCAGGCAGGAATCAACGCCCTTTTGCTCACCTAGCAACTGGGGACGCCGAGCCCAGGCTGCGCCATGTGACGAGCGGCCCCGATATCACGTGATCCCTTACTTCCAGCCTGTGGAACGCACACTGAGCGTTCCACAGACACATTACAGAAAGTAGGGGAGGGGCGAAAAAGCGAGGCGAATTCAATAAAACGGATGAGACGCAGGCCTGCGCTCTCCCCACTTGGTTACACCAACGGTGAGGCGGCAAGATATATGGGACACTTCCCTACATCTAGACACAGCGGGACCACTGTCGGACTGTGTCCACCCCTGTTTGGGAGTTGATGTGATACCCTACTAGTAAGTAAGAGGTGTTTAATGTGCACTATTTGCATGGTGTTTATTTGACTGAATCCTGTGAAGAATGGAGTACTGGTAGTTACTATGGTTGTCTGTCTTTTGTGTTTTTCAGTTGAACTTCACTAAATAAATTCCCCTGATGAGTCCCGTAGTAAGGACGAAACGTGGCATGTAGGGATCTAGTAAGGGCAAGCATAGGGAACAGGCCCCTAACTAGGGACAGGTTCTGTATGGGGTCGCCCCTATCGGGGCGGGTGCTCTGTGTCTGTTAAGCAGCTAATGTACTAGACTCCCTCCTTGGAATCATCTGTGAGGGAATTTTAACTAGGGTTACTAGTATATTGTTGCTCTTTACACTCGCAAGCAAGGCACCCTTCCTCAATATCCTTGGCCACTGCGTTTTAAGGATACTCTTTTATCACACACCTGATACCCATCTGCGATCTACACGTCTGGAGGCGGTAAGACTGTATCTCACTAATTTTGTGATCTGTCCTCAGGCAACTAGACTGGATCTGAGGGTATGAGAAGATAATAGTAGGGTGTGCTGATAGTGGTTCAGTCTTTTTGATTTGCTCACTGTTTTTGGTGTTATTTTTAATTTTATTGACCTATTATTTTATGGCATATCTAGTAAAAGTTATATTTTAATATTATAAATACCCTGTCCACAAAGGAATTTTTGATTTATTTGGGAGTGTGACTACATACCTCGGCACGCTCAATCGAAGTGCACTGAGGTTGTTCGATAATTTCTGGGCTCCTTCCTGCAAGAGTGACGCCCCTATGGGCACCTTACTGGATCATTTGCATACCAAATAAACTGGATTTTCAGAGGATAAAAACATCTATTGCTGGAACAAAGGCACATCTGGAAATAAGGTACTAAGTACTATTAGGCCATGGATTTAATTCAATAGCGATTATCCTGGTGACAGATTTCCTTTAAAGCTGACCTACAGCAGTGAAGAAAAATGGCTGGGTTGTTATGGAAACCTGGTCTAAAACTGTGTGTGTGGAGGCTGGAGGGCCCACGAGCTTCTATTGGCTGATAAGGGTCATGTGACTAAGCTTTTATTGGCTATTGCAAATTTCGTGATTGTAAATGCGACAGTGCGGATTCCTTTAGCGGACATACACACACACACACACACACACATGCACTCAGCTTTATATACTGTATTCGATTTTCAGCAGTTTTTGCTCTACAGCTTTCACGTTCATTGCCTCTGCAGACGACTGCTTCCCCTTCTCAGTGAGTCCATCAGAGAGGTCAGATGGTTTGATGTGCAGCCCTTATCTATACTTTCCTAACAGCTCATAAACATTCATTATAGCTAAATTCTTATCGGTTTGATACGATGGTGGTAAATGTGGACATCGTCTAACGCTACAAGAAACACCAATAAAGCATAATCTATATACATTGTATTCCAGGCACTGATCTGTAGAGCAAACAGACTGCATGGCAGGACATGATATATGGATATTCTGTATGTGTTTAAGTAGGATATATCTGTCAGCAGCGTGCCTATGAAATAACTGCATGTGCCTTGTGGTCCATCAATCTTATACAAATCCCTGAGCAAGCAGACAGTAATGAGAATAAATGTGTCCTTTGGGATAGTGTGACTGCTGGTTACCAGGATCTCTTTCATTTGTGCAGTTTAATCATGACATGCACTGAGAACTACACCCTTATCACTCCAAGGACCCGATTCGGAAATATTCATTAAATCGCAGCCGTTTCTAATATTTTAATCTCTTTTTTATTTTGAGCCCTCAAATAATCAGACATGTGTGATAAAAGATTACCGGTAATTATCTTCTACCACTGAGGTGAGCCCCCATGATAAAACGTATAGGATTCGGCTGGTCCATACTCAGTGCATCTATGGAGACAAAATTAATGATTGTGACCAATAAAAGCTAATCCATGAATCTATAATATATTGCAAAAATGTGTTACGCTTGCATAAATGGTGGTCATCCTGTGTTTCAAAATATCCGTAAGGCTGCGCTCACAGTTCTATTGGGAATTCAGTAGCCTGATCATACACAGGGCCGTCTTTAATATTGATTGGACCCTGGGCAAGAATTTACTTGGGCCCCCTGGATCCCGCCTTCCCACACCCTAGCATGTAATCACGCCCTCCACCACAACACACACACACACACAAAAATCCACACACCTCGTAGAGTAGTAAGCTTTAATAATGATGAGTGGCCACTAGAGGTGTTCCTTGGCAGTATTGTGAATACCGCCTTTTTTTCTGAAAAGGCAGTATTTACAGTAAACAGCTTGCAGAGACATGCTATAGACACCAGAACTACTACGTTTAGCTGTTGTGGTTCTGGTGACTATAGTGTCCCTTAATATAGAAAAAAAAAATAATAATTAGCACAATAGTATCAAATAAAATGGCTGTATCATTATTCTAAAAATTAAAAACACACAACTTCTGACAAAAAAAAAATAGTATTTTGCAGATTACTTTTTTTTTTTTTACAATGTGCAGATAGTACTGTACTACTAACCCCTCCATCCACCCCTACATACAGGCAGGGATGGACTGGGACAATAAAGTGGCCCTGGACTTCAGCCAGACCGGCCCACTTTATTTTTCCCAAACACACTCAAAAAAAAACATAAGTAAAAACATTCCACTGTAAGTATAAACAGGTTTTTTATTTTTACTCTTAATTTAGAAAAATGGCCCCCTACACCACATTACATTATTGACAACTGTAAGTTTTACCTTGACTGGTGGTGGCCTAGGTGTGTTTATCAGCAGGTCTGCTCCAGTCACTGTTATAGGGGATCTGTGGATGACACTTATGGGGGGGATCTGTGGATGACACTTATGGGGGGGGGGGATCTGTGGATGACACTTATGGGGGGGATCTGTGGATGACACTTATGGGGGGATCTGTGGATGACACTTATGGGGGGATCTGTGGATGACACTTATGGGGGGATCTGTGGATGACACTTATGGGGGGGGGTCTGTGGATGACACTTATGGGGGGGGGGTCTGTGGATGACACTTATGGGGGGGTCTGTGGATGACACTTATGGGGGGTCGTCTGTGAATGGCGCTGTTATGGAGGGGATCTGTGAATGGCACTGTTATGGAGGGGATCTGTGAATGGCACTTTTATGGAGGGGATCTGTGGATGGCACTGTTATGGAGGGGATCTGTGGATGGCACTGTTATGGAGGGGATCTGTGGATGGCACTGTTATGGAGGGGATCTGTGGATGGCACTGTTATGGAGAGGATCTGTGGATGGCACTGTTATGGAGGGGATCTGTGGATGGCACTGTTATGGGGGGATCTGTGGATGGCACTGTTATAGAGGGGGATCTGTGGATGACACATACCGTATATAGCATCTTATGCTATGTGTCATCCACAGATACCCCTCCATAACAGTGCCATTCACAGATACCCTCCATAACAGTGCCATCCACAGATCCCCTCCATAACAGTGTCATCCACAGATCCCCCTCCATAATGGTGCCATCCACAGATCCCCCCCCATAAGTGTCATCCACAGACCCCCCCCCCATAAGTGTCATCCACATGACAGACCCCCCCCCATAACAGTGCCATCCACGGATCCCCCTCCCTATAACAGTGCCGTCATCCATAGATCCCCCTCCCCGCCACTCACAGTAGTATACATTAATAAATCGGTATCCGGCTGCAGGCTGCAGACAGTAACTTTAATTTTAACACAGCGCTCATTTCATCTCTTTACTACAGTACCTTACATTCATTCAGCTCCCGCCTCCAGCCTCCAGTAACAAGTGCGGGCGGCAGCGCTCACTCACTGACGTCACGCGCCTGCGCCGCCTAGTGGGAGGAGCAGGCGTGTGACGTCAGTGAGTGAGCGCCGCGCTGCCGCCCCCACACTGCCTGCTGTTACTGGAGCTTTACCCCCCTGATGGCGGCCCTGGCCGGCCCATAATTCGATCGGCCCACCGGGATTCTCCCGGTACTCCCGATGGCCAGTCCATCGCTGCATACAGGGTAATACAGCGCCACATACCTCTTACATCCAGTGATGTCTCTTTGATGTAGATGTTCTCTTTCCTCATCTTCTTCTTTCAGACCTTCAGACCAGACCACCATTTTTCAGCCATTTCTCGTCTCTGCAGTTTGACAAACAAAATCTTAGTTTACTACTTTTCCATCATCCTCCCATCTTCTCGACAAATCATCCTACCACCCCCAATACTGTGCCGCTGTGCTCCCCAATACTGTACTGCAGAAACAGATAAACCCCCTGATAATAGTAGTACCATGCAGATAGTGCCCTTCGATAATTATTGGCACTCAGTGCCCTAAAATAAATGCGCCCAGCAAATAGTGCCCCTGACACTAATAGTGTAAACATTACGTCCCCCAAAAATAATTGTGGTAAGCTGATACTGTGCCAAGGTGCCCCCACAGTAGTAGTGCTCCCAAAAGTCCCACCAATAGGAATAATTCTCTGCTAGAGCACACATGGTAGTAATAGTGCTCTTACAGTGCCCCCCAACATGTCCCCACTGTGCCCCAGAAGTAATAATGCTCCCATAGTGCCCATACTAGTAATCATATTCCCCATAGACCCCCAGTAGTAATAAGGCCCATCATAATTCCCCCCAGGAGTAATAATTCTCCTTATAATGTGCCAGTGCAAAAAATACCCCCTTTTAATGCCCCCAATTGAGCTCATGTCCCCATAGTGCCCACATAATGTGCCAGTATAAAATACCCTTATATAGTGCCCCCAGTAAATGCCCTATAGTGCTCCTCTCACCCCTTATTCCTAGTGCCTCCCATAATGTACCAGTATAAAATGCCCCATATATAGTGCCCCAGTAGATGCCCTCAGTGTCCCCCATAATTTGCAAGTATAAAATACCCCTTTTTAGTGTCCTCCATAGATGAGTACTCCTCTCTCCCATAGTACTCCTCTCTCCCCTTCCGCATAGTACCCACCATAATGTGTCCCAGTATAAAATGCTCCTATACAGAGCCCCCCATATAAAATACCCCTTCTTTGTGGCCTCAGTAGAAGCCCCCATAGTGTTCCTCTCCCCCTTCCCCCATATAAAATACCCCTTCTTTGTGGCCTCAGTAGATGCTCCCATAGTGCCCCCAATAATGTGCCAGTAAGAAGTTCCCCCATAGATGCCCCCATAGTGCCACCCAATAATGTGCCAATAAGAAGTGCCCCCATAGATTCCCGCACAGTGCCCCCAATAATGTGCCAGTAAGATGTGCCCCCATAGATGCCCTCCAATAATGTGCCAGTAACAAGTGCCCCCATAGATGCCCCCAAATCATGTGCCAGTAACAAGTGCCCCCATAGATGCCCCCTAATCATGTGCCAGTAACAAGTTCCCCCATAGATACCCCCCAATCATGTGCCAGTAACAAGTTCCCCCATAGATACCCCCCAATCATGTGCCAGTAACAAGTGCCCCCATAGATGCCCACCCATCATGTGCCAGTAATGAGTACCACCATAGAAGCCCCCAATCATGTGCCAGTAACAAGTACCCCCATAGTACCCCCATAGAGGCCCTCCAATAATGTGCCAGTAACAAGTACCCCCATAGATGCCCTCCAATAATGTGCCAGTAACAAGTGCCCCCATAGATGCCCCCAAATCATGTGCCAATAACAAGTGTCCCCATAGATGCCCCCCAATCATGTGCCAGTAACAAGTGCCCCCATAGATACCCCCCAATCATGTGCCAGTAACAAGTACCCCATAGATGCCCCTTAATCATGTGCCAGTAACAGGTGCCCCCATAGATGCCCCAATCATGTGCCAATAACAAGTGCCCCCATAGATGCCCCCAATCATGTGCCAGTATCAAGTGCCCCTATAGATGCCCCCCAATCATGTGCCAGTAACAAGTACTCCCATAGATGCCCCCCAATCATGTGCCAGTAACAAGTACTCCCATAGATGCCACCCAATCATGTGCCAGTAACAAGTATCCCTATAGATGCCCCCCAATCATGTGCCAGTAACAGGTGCCCCGAAAGATGCCCCCCAATCATGTGCCATATAAAAAAAAAAGTAGTACCATATAAAAAAAAAATTAACACTTATACGTACCTCCACCAGGCTGGCAGCGATGCGATGCAGGCTTCTTCCGGCCTGTGTCCCGCACTGTACGGTTTAGGCGGTGCGATGATGTCATCACGCCGCCTGCACCGGCCTAGTGCCTACAGCCTATCAGAGGAAGGGGGAAGGGAGACGCCTCTCCCTCCCGTGCACTTCCATCTGTATCGCTGTCCTGAGGACAGCAATACAGATGACTATGGAGATGAGCGCTTCCACAATGGAAGCGCTCATCTCCCTGTGCCCTGCCGCCGCCCCCCACGTCACCAGTGGCCAGCGGGGCTCAAGAGGCAGCTGCCTTGGGCCCCCCAGGAGCAACTGGGCTCGGGGCAGTTGCCCCTTTTGCCCTGCGTTAAAGAGGGCCCTGATCAGACAGAGGATCAGCCTACCAGACCTCACCGTATTCGGCATTGCTGGTTTGTGGCATAAATTTAGGAATGCGAACCTTAGGGCTCATGCATGTGGCCGTTGCCCTGCCATTCCATGCATTGGTGACTGCAATTTGCGGTCCCCAATGCACGGGCAACATCCGCGCAGATTTCGCAGATGGATTTAGACCCATTCAACTTGAATGGGTCCGTGGTTCGTCCGCACCGCAGAAAAATAGAACATATTCTATTTTTTTGTGGTGCGGAGGCACGGAGAGAGAACCCACAGAAGCACTACCTAGTGCCTCTGTGAGGTTCCGTGTGTCCATTCCACACCGCTCCTTCTGGATTGCGGACCCATTCAAGTGAATGGGTCCGCATTCATGATGCGGTGCGAATATGGGGGTCTGTATATTGCGGACCTGCGGTTTGCGGGCCGCAATACGGGCCCGGCTAACACACTTTTGTGTGCATGAGCCCTTAGGCTCCTTACACACATGAATTTTGCATTGGCAGTTTTTTATTACCAGTCAAAAAAAAAATCCAGAATATGCTCATGCAATTTTTTAGGACACCTGCCTTTTTTTTTGGTGCAGTCATTTTTGAAGTGACAGTGTGATTTGGGTTTATTTTTATGGATTTTTCCCCTACAGTAAAAGAGAGAATCCTCTACTATATGCACGATGATTGCGTATAGACAAAAGGTCCAACCTTTATACATAGAATAAATCCTTAGAAAAAGGACCTCGGCTGAGTACATATAAAACGTAACTTTTACTTATGATATTTAAAATAGAAGACCTCCCATGGTGAAAATATTAGAAGTAGAAAAGAAGAGAAAAATAGAAAAAAGAGATATAAAGGCACCAAAGCTCTAGCATGCTGCATTTTTGAGGAGAAGGCAGAAAGACAAAAAAATAGCACCTAATTAAGAAAAACGACAGTAGAAAAAAGACAAAAACACGCTGTCCTACATTTCATATCTCCCATAGATCTTCAGCTAGCCTCTGGAGCTGGCATTTTTACCACACATAAAAATGCAGCAAAAAAAAATAAAAAAACGCTAAAAATTTAAAAGTGCAGAAAAATGCCAGCACAAGCATCCTTATTCCTCCTTGAAATGTTTCAGTAAGGCCTCATGCACACGACCATTGTGTGTTTTGCAGTCTGCAAATTGCGGATCCGCAAAACACGGATGGCGTCTGTGTGCGTTCCGCAGTTTGCGGAACAGCACGGACAGCCATTAATATAACTGCCTATTTCTGTCCGCAAAACACACACAAGAATAGGACAGGTTGTATTTTTTTTGCGGACCACAGAACGGAGCAACGGATGCGGACAGCACACGGAGTGCTGTCCGCATCTTTTGCGGCCCCATTGAAGCTAAAACTGCGGCTCGGATGCGGACCAAAACAACGGCCGTGTGCATGAGGCCTAAGGTTCAGTAAGGCTGGGGGCGCGGCCTAGCTCGCATGGCGTAAGGAAGCAACTGTGAAGAGCTCCGTCGGTATCCCATGTTTATTCTGCCATCAACCAGTGATTTTTCGGCCTTTTGTGCCTCCGTCTTGAGCCCCAGTGTGCCTGGGAAGTAGGACAGCGCAATGAAAATCAATCCTGCCTAGTGGAGACTGGAGCCCTGACACAGAGAGTGGCGCCTGAGCAGGAGCTGTGCTGCCGGTAGAAAGAGCCAACAAACTCTATACATAGCTACATATATAGCTACCTGCCCGGGTTACCTGTCGAGCGGCACCACCTTGAACCCCGCCGGAGACCTGCACAGCTGATAGCAGGACAGAGGGGACGGAAGTGAGGGAGGTAGGGGAGACACGTGGCGGGCGCCATTTTGGATGCATGAGCTATGCGCTGGGCCCGCTGCTCAGAGCCGGCAGGAAAGGAAAGTAGCTGTGTGGAAGTGAGGTGAGGAGGGTCTAAGGAAAGCATCTCCCCAGTAAGGGACTTTTGGAAATACAGTCAGGTCCATAAATATTGGGACATCGACACAATTCTAAAATTTTTGGCTCTATACACCACCACAATGGATTTGAAATGAAACGAACAAGATGTGCTTTAACTGCAGACTGTCAGCTTTAATTTGAGGGTATTTACATCCAGATCAGGTGAACGGTGTAGGAATTACAACAGTTGCATATGTGCCTCCCACTTGTTAAGGGACCAAAAGTAATGGGACAATTGGCTTCTCAGCTGTTCCATGGCCAGGTGTGTGTTATTCCCTTATTATCCCAACTACAATGAGCAGATAAAAGGTCCAGAGTTCATTTCAAGTGTGCTATTTGTATTTGGAATCTGTTGCTGTCAACTCTCAAGATGAGATCCATAGAGCTGTCACTATCAGTGAAGCAAGCCATCATTAGGCTGAAAAAACAAAACAAACCCGTCAGAGAGATAGCAAAAACATTAGGCGTGGCCAAAGCAACTGTTTAGAACATTCTTAAAAAGAAGGAACGCACCAACGAGCTCAGCAACACCAAAAGACCCGGAAGACCACGGAAAACAACTGTGGTGGATGACCAAAGAATTCTTTCCCTGGTGAAGAAAACCCCCTTCACAACAGTTGGCCAGATCAAGAACACTCTCCAGGAGGCAGGTGCATGTGTGTCAAAGTCAACAATCAAGAGAAGACTTCACCAGAGTAAATACAGAGGGTTCACCACAAGATGTAATCCATTGGTGAGCCTCAAAAACAGGAAGGCCAGATTAGAGTTTGCCAAATGACATCTGAAAAAGCCTTCACAGTTCTGGAACAACATCCTATGGACAGATGAGACCAAGATCAACTTGTACCAGAGTGATGGGAAGAGAAGAGTATGGAGACGGAAAGGAACTGCTCATGATCCTAAGCATACCACCTCACCAGTGAAGCATGGTGGTGGTAGTGTCATGGTGTGGGCATGTATGGCTGCCAATGGAACTGGTTCTCTTGTATTTATTGATGATGTAACTGCTGACAAAAGCAGCAGGATGAATTCTGAAGTGTTTCGGGCAATATTATCTGCTCATATTCAGCCAAATGCTTCAGAACTCATTGGACAGCGCTTCACAGTGCACATGGACAATGACCCAAAGCATACTGCAAAAGCAACCACAGAGTTTTTTAAGGGAAAGAAGTGGAATGTTATGCAATGGCCAAGTCAATCACCGGACCTGAATCCGATAGAGCATGCATTTCACTTGCTGAAGACAAAACTGAAGGGAAAATGCCCCAAGAACAAGCAGGAACTGAAGACAGTTGCAGTAGAGGCCTGGCAGAGCATCACCAGGAATGGAACCCAGCGTCTGGTGATGTCTATGCGTGCCAGACCTCAGGCTGTAATTGACTGCAAAGGATTTGTAACCAAGTATTAAAAAGTGAAAGTTTGATTTATGATTATTATACTGTCCCAATACTTTTGGCCCCTTAACAAGTGGAAGGCATATATGCAAACTGTTGTAATTCCTACACCGTTCACCTGATTTGGATGTAAATACCCTCAAATTGAAGCTGACAGTCTGCAGTTAAAGCATCTTGTTAGTTTCTTTTCAAATCCATTGTGGTGGTGTATAGAGCCAAAAATGCTAGAATTGTGTTGATGTCCCGATATTTATGGACCTAACTGTAGATACTGTATCTTGAAGGGGGCTTATTCTCCTAGCCACAGTGAGCAAAACATCCAGGTCTGCATTTATGTGGTCAACCTTACTTTTGAATAGAACCCCAGACCCAAGGGACTGTTCCTGCTAAATCCAATACTATATCTCCTTATACGTCTGGCTTCTCTTGTGTTATTACCTACTGCAGATAGACTGTACGTTTTCTGTTGATAACACTCTGGGGACTATCCTGTAAAGATTGCTTGCTGTATTACAAGTGCTGTCTCTACTTATACTCCATTGTGGCAGCAGCTGTGGGCTTTTATATGGGCCGCAAAACTGCGACATCTGTTGCTCCCCCTGTTGCAAAAATGTATATGGATGCCATGAGTCAAACAGAGCAGGGAGACGGAGAGCTTCATCTTTTGGAACCCTCCACAGAGGCCTCCCAAATTATGTCAAGCAGCTTTCACTGCAAAAAATCAACCATATTCATTCTGACCTTAGTTGCCTGTGGAACCACAGAACCACCGAAGTAGAGCGCAGATTAAGTGATGTGGAAGATATGACCCGAGCTGGTGAGACTGACACTAGACAACTGCAGTAGTAAGTTAAGATATTACAAGCCAGAGCTGAAGACGATGAGAATCGTAACAGTAGGAATAATATTCGAATTTTGGGCCTGCCAGAGCGAGCTGAGGGATTTACCCCAGAGATCTTTGCGGAACATCTTTGCACAGACGAATCAGTGAATAAATTAAATGACGTAGTGGGGAGGGGGCGACGCCGTTCGACAAGTATGTGGGAGGACATTTATTTATGAGGAGGCGTGCTGGGCACTGCAGGGGGGCGTTACTGGGCACTAGAGCAGAGTAATAACGCCCCTCTGGGCACCTTGAGACCTCATTTGCATATCAGATTTTTTTTTAATAAGAATGAAAAGTTGAATAAAAGAAAGAAGACACATGTAGGTAAGAAGGTACTTTATTGCACATTGCTATGTAAACGGTTTTATATGGTCAAGATAGGTGACAGATTCCCTTTGGACGCAGCTGCATTTATTTGGTGGTTGTATGGCGTCAGTTAAGTTGATGTCCTGGAATGTCAGGGGTCTTAACGATAACGTCAAACGTTCATTGGTCTTTAATTACTTAAAAGGCTATAGCCCTGATATAGTAGTACCACAGGAAACACATCTACGAGGTCAGAAAGTCTTGGCTCTTAAATGCCCAAGGGTGGGATCCACTTATCATGCGGTATACTTCAATTATGCGAGGGGAGTTTCAATTTTAATTGCTAAAAGCCTTCCATTCCAGCTAATGCCAGTTCAAATAGATGTCTCTGGAAGATATATGTTATTACAGGCCAGTATTAGAGAGTTGCAGTATGTGATTGTAGGTCTATATATACACCCCCATTCTGTAGGGAACTTCTCGATTCTATTATAAACAAAGTCGCAATGTTTTCAGCAACTCCATTTATCATTATAGGTGATTACTCAGAGGTAGGCTACATCTTCAGGCTTCACACAATAGATCTCTCTTACATTGGGCAGAAGAACATGGACTCAGAGATCTAACGCCATCTTCATCCTACCTCTACACAATTCTCATGCTACTCGGCCTCCACTGGTTCTATGTCTCGTATAGACTTAACTTTTGTCAATAGAGATCTGTTACCATATATTAGAATCAAATAGATAAAGAGAGGTGACGCACTGGATTTGGAGCAGATTATGGTAGAGGTGCTCTCAGTAAAAAGGAATCACCCTTCATTTGATAAAATGTGCAAATGAAAAAAGATACTGGGCACTCTCTAGAATAAAAGGAACCTCACAATTTATTATCAATAAGACATATAATCATATAGACAATTCATTTAATACCATTAAAACACAATAACTTAAAATCCGGATAAATATAATAAAATATATATGTAAAACTAGATTCCTATTGGTCTAAAAAATGTATATATATAGGAGTAAGACCGCCTCTGATTGTTCGGGGATAAAAAGTCTTTTAAATAAATGTTCCTCCAACTTATAGTTTGGGTATATTGTAGGAAATATTCTTTAGGGTATTGATAGCCCAAATATAACTTCTCCTCCGCAAATGAAATGAAATCTCAGTTTTTCAATACAGTGATTTAGTTGTGCGGCGTCCCGCTTTACTCACTGTTCAGTTGAAATGCTTTATTCCGCTGCTGTGCCGGTACTTTGAGTTCAGGGATATCACATATGAGTTTCGTTCCCCTCTCTGTCTCGTAGGCACCGCTCTATCAGTAGAAGAGCCGGCGCTCGATGAATGTTGCAGGCTCCTTTTTCTGCGCTGGATTTGATTTATGGATGAGGGTACGATACTCCTCAGAAAATTTTGGAGTGCGCATAAGGTCTGCAGTGAGACACAGTTGATCTGGGTATCGATGATACTTCAGCACGGAAAATCAATGTCCATCAGGGGGGATCCTAGCACCAAACGCGTTTCGGGGTCTGTTATCACCCCTTCCTCAGTGGTAATGAGTCCCCCTTCTAAGTTTCTTTATATAGTCTTAGATAATGACACAACTATCATCTGCTGTGTAATTGGACTTGTTTCACAAAACCTGGTGTAGATTTTGGAAACGCCTAATTTTCAACAGTTTCTTTTATTCTCTATACTAAATTTGTATATACTTCTTTTTATCCTTCAACTATATCCCAATATAGGCAATACGAAATGTGAAAAAACATATTAAGTTGGCTTCATACAAATACCAATTTTTATCACTACATCCAATGTGATTTATCGCCATTTCTATAGTATCTTTATCTGCAACAAAACGCAATCTCTCCCGCGGTATTCATGCGGTTTTCTTTCCGACTTATTAATATCACCAGAATTTACTAGCATCCAATAAAATTTAAAATTAAACAAATGCACAAGCATCAATATAAATATGCATAAATAAATATATAACTAATAATTTTATACATTTTATCAAAAAATCTTTTTAATTTCTGCAAAGTTTTTGCGTAGGGTAAGGGCGAGTTCGTGGTTAAGCAGAGTATACATGAATAGTGTCGGATACGGGACTGAAGTGCCGGTGGAGGCCCGCCGCGGAGGACCGGACCCCCCCCAGAAAATATTTCACTGGGAGGGATCCCGTCCCCCGCCGCGGGCCCCCCATCATAAGAATCCGAATAACTCGAACTCTGAGTTCAGTCCTCCCGGCACAAGCGTGTTCAGTTCATAAATTCTCTGCGTCTCCACTCTCGACATTTTGCCTATATGATCTCCCCCCCTCCATTCTTTGGTCACCTTGTCAATTGCGGCAAATTTTATCCCAGATGGATTCTGATTATGTAGCATTTTAAAATGTTTGGACAATACGTGTGTCTCCAATCCTTTTTTAATATTAGCTACATGTTCGGAGATACGTTTTTTCAACATTCTTTTTGTTCTTCCCACATATTGCTTCCCGCAGGGACATTCTATAATATAAATTACGTTTTCAGAACTGCAGGTTAAAAAATCTTTTATAACATGTTTGTGGTGATTCACTGTTGAGATCACTTCTCCTGTTTTGCGTGGGAATGTGGTAATTTTGCAATTGCCACATTGCCCACATCTATAGAATCCTTCCATATGAATCCAGTTTTGTATGGAGGGTTCAGGTATTTTATTCTTTTTTATCGTAGGTGCCACTATATTTGCCAGGTTAGGGGCCTTGGTGAAAGTAATGCATGGATTAGGTGGGATCAGGGGGCCTATTATTTTTTCTTTCTTTAATATGTGCCAATGTTTGCGTATGATTCCCTGAATTTTTCTATATTCATTATTAAATGGGAGTGTAATCCTAATTTGGTCATTTTTGCAAACTTCATCTTCCACCTTTTTATTTTTATTTTCAAAGAAATCTTTCCTTTGCATTCGTCTCACTTTGTCTAGTGATCCCTTAATCAAACTCTCTGGATATTCTTTTTCCCTAAATGCTTCTGACATTGCGACTGCCTCCTTCTCAAATTGTTCATCCATCGTACAGTTACGTTTTAATCTTTGAAATTGTCCCTGTGGGATATTTGTCAACCAATTGGGAAGATGACAACTACTGTATAAAATATAACTGTTCCTGGTTGCAGGTTTGATGAATGTGCAACTTTTTAAAAAACCATCTTCTACATATAATTTTAAATCTAAAAATTCTAAAAAGTCTTGACTAATATTGTTGGTAAATTTGAGGTTAAAATCATTTACATTAATAACATTAAGAAATTCTTCCAAACTACTTTTGCCAGATTTCCAAATAAAAAACACGTCATCTATATATCTTTTCCAGAGCACCAGGTCCGTCCCCAGCCGGGGCGTTATGGCCAAATCTTCCCAAAATGCCATAAAAAGATTGGCATAGCTGGGGGCGAACCTGGTGCCCATCGCCGTGCCCTGAATCTGTAAGTAAAAATTTCCCTCATAATAAAAATAATTGTGCGTTAAAATGAAATCTATCCCTCTTATTAAGAACTCTATTTGGTCATTTTTTAAACTTCCTTCTTTTTTTAGTTGAGCACTCACTGCCTCCTTGCCCTGTTCATGTTTAATAATCGTGTACAGTGAGTGTACGTCCAGAGAACCCATCCACCAGCCTTCCTCAAATACCATATTTTCCACAGTTTTAATTATTTCTGTGGAATCTTTCGTATAGGAGGGAATTTTTTTAACTTTTGATTGTAATAATGTGTCTATATACTGGGACAGATTGCATGTTAAGGAATCTATCCCTGACACTATTGGACGACCTGGTGGATTTATCATATCCTTATGGATTTTTGGGATGCAATAAAAGATTGGGATTCTCGGGTATTTATTTAAAATGAAATTATATTCCTCATCTTTTAAAATGCCCTTCATTTTACCTTCTTCACATAGTTTAACCAGTTCTTCAAAAAATTCATTTGTGGGATCTTTAGTAAGTTTCTGATATGTATTAGTATCAGACAATTGTCTAAGACATTCCGAATTGTAATTTTCCGTATTTTGTATTACTATCGACCCTCCTTTGTCGGCAGGGCGGATAATAATATTGTTGTCCTTTTGTAACTGTTTCAAAATACCAATTTCGCCTTTCGTTAGATTTTGGCGTTTAAACCTATTCGTATCTTTAATCTTACGTATGTCATTTCCTACATTCTCCCTAAAAGACGCCATTTCTTGGCTGATTTCGTTTCTCGGATATTTTTTTGAACGATTTTTTAGGTTAGTGTGGGTATATTTTTTGCTTTCTATTCCACTTATTTGTAATTCCCTTTCCATAGGATTTTTAGCGAAATATTTTTTTAAACATAGGCGTCTTATGAATTTTTCTATCCCAATAAACGTTGTGAATTTGTTTAATTTTTCAGTTGGGGCGAACTTTAAACCTTTGTTTAAAAGATGACTTTGGACTTCTGTTAAAATAGTGGAACTTAAATTTATGATAGCGTCGTTATTTAGTGATGTGTTTTTTACCTGTGATAGTGATCCCTTCCTCCTACCTCTCCTTGTTCTGACCTTTCTTCTTCGTGAAATCGTCTGATTTGTGCATTGTGATTGTGTGCATTGGGGTATTGGTGATATCTCCCTGATCTCTGTGTTTTGTAATCTTGCTGTGTCCAATGTGATTGAGGTCTGTCCCTCAAATTGTAGTGATGATCTATTGGTGAATTGTGGTGAGTTCTGTGTGTTTTATTTGGAGGTGATGGGTTTCTCGTGCGTGTGCAGTGGTGTGGGGGAGTTCGATCTAAAAAAGACTCCCTTTCTTCCAAAGCTTCAAACCTATTGTGTACTGGAATGTTGAAATTATGGTGTTTATTTAAATCTTTACTTTCTTTTTCTTTTATTAATGTGCTCGTGCCTATTTGAGTGTCTCCCTTACTTGCTACCATTATTTGTTCCGCATTTTGTTCTTTCCTTTCTTTTCTTTCTCTTTTATGGAAAAATAATTTTTTTATTTTTTTGTCCATTATTTCCCGTTCTATTCTGTCCAAATTGTTGCACAATCTATTCTGCAATGTATTAGATTCTTCATTCTTTGGAAATTTATCTGTTATAATTTTAATTTCAGCAATTTTTTGCGTAGTTTCCTCCAAGATTATGCACCGCCTTGTAATTATCAGGTGGGTTAGAGCTACGGATTGCTCCTGTAATAATTTATCCCACTCCTGATTAAAATCTGGACTGCATAAATCCTGGGCCGGGGTTTTTATATGTAATAACCCTTTAGGGATCCGATTTATTTCTATATATCTTTTGAGGGTTTTTATTTCCCATCGTTGTTTCAATTGACGGATCAACAGACTTTCCAATTCTCTAAAAACTGTGCCCATATGTACATCTTCCACATATTCCCCACTATTAGTATCTTCAAACAGGAAATTATCAACTTTTTGTTTTTTTGACTCTATGTGGTTCCATATATCCATGTCTGCTTGCAATCCGTGCTGTCACCAGGGTGCATTGGAAAAATAAAATAGATAAAGAGAGGTGACGCACTGGATTTGGAGCAGATTATGGTAGAGGTGCTCTCAGTAAAAAGGAATCACCCTTCCTTTGATAAAATGTGCAAATGAAAAAAGATACTGGGCACTCTCTAGAATAAAAGGAACCTCACAATTTATTATCAATAAGACATATAATCATATAGACAATTCATTTAATACCATTAAAACACAATAACTTAAAATCCGGATAAATATAATAAAATATATATGTAAAACTAGATTCCTATTGGTCTAAAAAATGTATATATATAGGAATAAGACCGCCTCTGATTGGCCTCCACCGACACTTCAGTCCCGTATCCGACACTATTCATGTATACTCTGCTTAACCACGAACTCGCCCTTACCCTACGCAAAAACTTTGCAGAAATTAAAAAGATTTTTTGATAAAATGTATAAAATGATTAGTTATATATTTATTTATTTATGCATATTTATATTGATGCTTGTGCATTTGTTTAGTTTTAAATTTTATTGGATGCTAGCAAATTCTGGTGATATTAATAAGTCGGAAAGAAAACCGCATGAATACCGTGGGAGAGATTGCGTTTTGTTGCAGATAAAGATACTATAGAAATGGCGATAAATCACATTGGATGTAGTGATAAAAATTGGTATTTGTATGAAGCCAACTTAATATGTTTTTTCACATTTCGTATTGCCTATATTGGGATATAGTTGAAGGATAAAAAGAAGTATATACAAATTTAGTATAGAGAATAAAAGAAACTGTTGAAAATTAGGCATTTCCAAAATCTACACCAGGTCTTGTGAAACAAGTCCAATTACACAGCAGATGATAGTTGTGTCATTATCTAAGACTATATAAAGAAACTTAGAAGGGGGACTCATTACCACTGAGGAAGGGGTGATAACAGACCCCGAAACGCGTTTGGTGCTAGGATCCCCCCTGATGGACATTGATTTTCCGTGCTGAAGTATCATCGATACCCGGATCAACTGTGTCTCACTGCAGACCTTATGCGCACTCCAAAAGGATATTTCTGAGGAGCATCGTACCCTCATCCATAAATCAAATCCAGCGCAGAAAAAGGAGCCTGCAACATTCATCGAGCCCCGGCTCTTCTACTGATAGAGCGGTGCCTACGAGACAGAGAGGGGAACGAAACTCATATGTGATATCCCTGAACTCAAAGTACCGGCACAGCAGCGGAATAAAGCATTTCAACTGAACAGTGAGTAAAGCGGGACGCCGCACAACTAAATCACTGTATTGAAAAACTGAGATTTCATTTCATTTGCGGAGGAGAAGTTATATTTGGGCTATCAATACCCTAAAGAATATTTCCTACAATATACCCAAACTATAAGTTGGAGGAACATTTATTTAAAAGACTTTTTATCCCCGAACAATCAGAGGCGGTCTTATTCCTATATATATACATTTTTTAGACCAATAGGAATCTAGTTTTACATATATATTTTATTATATTTATCCGGATTTTAAGTTATTGTGTTTTAATGGTATTAAATGAATTGTCTATATGATTATATGTCTTATTGATAATAAATTGTGAGGTTCCTTTTATTCTAGAGAGTGCCCAGTATCTTTTTTCATTTATATATTAGAATCAGTGATTACTTGCCTAGAGGCATTTCGGATCATGCCCCCCTCCTCTTGATTTTATCGCAGCCATTGACCTCTTCCACTAGATGGCGGTGTCTAAATCCGATATGGCTAGATGTCCTCCCAGTGGCGAGCAGATGCTACGAGACTATGGAACAATACTGGATGGAGAACGAAGGGTCCTCAGACCCTCTGTTAGAATGGGATGCCTTTAAGTCTGTGATGAGGAATGCATTAATCCACGTGATTGCGTCACACAAGAAAGAATTACACAAAACGCGGACTAAGCTAGAGGTAGTGGTCTCCAATAAGGAGCAAGAATTTCTACAAGATCTGAGCAGCGAGAAGCGGGGAGATTGGCTGGAAGTACAGCATCTGTCCTGTCTACACCCAGAAGAAGCTTCTAGCCCAGAGGCAAGCAGTTTTTTCTGATGGGGATCAGAATGGTAGGGCTCTGGCATACTTAGCTCGCTCAGAAACCCCCCAACCAATGATCGCCAATGTTATGTTTGACCAGGGTGAACTAGTGGTTGAGCCCCGGGATGTGTGTCGCCAATTTGCTTCCTACTATTCTGCTCTATATGCTTCTAAAACCACTTGTACTACAGCGAATATAACCTGTTTTTTAGCCGGAATTCCACTTCCCACTCTTGCACGAGAGGATGGGGAGGCCTTGGCGGCACGGATCACGGATGCAGAGATTGAAAGGCCATTAAATCCCTGGCAGTGAGAAAGGCTTCTGGTCCGGATTGCTTCCCGGCTGAATGGTACAAACTTCACTCTAAGGAACATCGCGCCAGACTCCGGAAGCTTTTTGACTATGCTTTTGAACATGGCTCTTTACCTCCTTCCTTTTCAGAGGTTACCATTGTGGTGATACACAAGCCGGGGAGGCCCCCAGACCAATGTAGCTCTTATAGACCTATCTCGCTTCTAAACCTACACTGCGTGCAGAATTATTAGGCAAATGAGTATTTTGACCACATCATCCTCTTTATGCATGTTGTCTTACTCCAAGCTGTATAGGCTCGAAAGCCTACTACCAATTAAGCATATTAGCTGATGTGCATCTCTGTAATGAGAAGGGGTGTGGTCTAATGACATCAACACCCTATATTAGGTGTGCATAATTAGTAGGCAACTTCCTTTCCTTTGGCAAAATGGGTCAAAAGAAGGACTTGACAGGCTCAGAAAAGTCAAAAATAGTGAGATATCTTGCAGAGGGATGCAGCACTCTTAAAATTGCAAAGCTTCTGAAGCGTGATCATCGAACAATCAAGCGTTTCATTCAAAATAGTCAACAGAGTCGCAAGAAGCGTGTGGAAAAACCAAGGCGCAAAATAACTGCCCATGAACTGAGAAAAGTCAAGCGTGCAGCTGCCAAGATGCCACTTGCCACCAGTTTGGCCATATTTCAGAGCTGCAACATCACTGGAGTGCCCAAAAGCACAAGGTGTGCAATACTCAGAGACATGGCCAAGGTAAGAAAGGCTGAAAGACGACCACCACTGAACAAGACACACAAGCTGAAACGTCAAGACTGATTTTTCTAAGGTTTTATGGACTGATGAAATGAGAGTGAGTCTTGATGGGCCAGATGGATGGGCCCGTGGCTGGATTGGTAAAGGGCAGAGAGCTCCAGTCCGACTCAGACGCCAGCAAGGTGGAGGTGGAGTACTGGTTTGGGCTGGTATCATCAAAGATGAGCTTGTGGGGCCTTTTCGGGTTGAGGATGGAGTCAAGCTCAACTCCCAGTCCTACTGCCAGTTTCTGGAAGACACCTTCTTCAAGCAGTGGTACAGGAAGATGTCTGCATCCTTCAAGAAAAACATGATTTTCATGCAGGACAATGCTCCATCACACGCGTCCAAGTACTCCACAGCGTGGCTGGCAAGAAAGGGTATAAAAGAAGAAAATCTAATGACATGGCCTCCTTGTTCACCTGATCTGAACCCCATTGAGAACCTGTGGTCCATCATCAAATGTGAGATTTACAAGGAGGGAAAACAGTACACCTCTCTGAACAGTGTCTGGGAGGCTGTGGTTGCTGCTGCACGCAATGTTGATGGTGAACAGATCAAAACACTGACAGAATCCATGGATGGCAGAAAGGTGGCTATATTGGTCACTGATTTGTTTTTGTTTTGTTTTTGAATGTCAGAAATGTATATTTGTGAATGTTGAGATGTTATATTAGTTTCACTGGTAAAAATAAATAATTGAAATGGGTATATATTTGTTTTTTGTTAAGTTGCCTAATAATTATGCACAGTAATAGTCACCTGCACACACAGATATCCCCCTAAAATAGCTAAAACTAAAAACAAACTAAAAACTACTTCCAAAAATATTCAGCTTTGATATGGAGTTTTTTGGGGTTTATTGAGAACATGGTTGTTGTTCAATAATAAAATTAATCCTCAAAAATACAACTTGCCTAATAATTCTGCACTCCCTGTAGATGTTAAAATTCTAGTGGTACTGGCATTACGATTGAGGGAGGTGATCCTCTCTGTAGTGGGAGTGGACCAGTCGGGCTTTATGCTGGGAAAAACTACTGACATAAACCTGAGGCGTTTGTATACTAATCTCCAGGTTCAACATGACAATAGGGGTATGAAGGTCCTAGCGTCATTAGATAATGAAAAAGCATTTGACTCAGTGGAGTGGGACTTTATGTGGGCTACGCTCAAACTGATGTGTTTCCCCCAGAACTTCCAACGCTGGTTGCAAATACTTTATAAGTCCCCAACTGATCCTTCTACAAATGCGGATCCATCTACAAATGCTATCTGTTGCACACGGATTTCCGGATCCGGCAGGCAGTACCGGCAACGGAACTCCCTGCCGGATCTTCACAACGCAAGTTTGAAAGTACCCTAACTCATCTATAGAAGGCTGGGAGGTGGCGGGTATAACTGAGAAACTTTCCCTTTATGTGGATGACATGTTTGTATACTTGGTGAACCCAGGTAGCTCTCTGAACGCCCTCTTGGATACTGTAGATGAGTTTGGTAGTTTTTCTGGTCTGCGGGTTGTAGATGAGTTTTTGGTAGTTTTTCTGGTCTGCGGGTAAATTGGTCTAAGTTGAGTCTCTGCTTGATAGATGATTTCGATCCCATTCATATTTCATTGCAGTCTAAACCCCAAGTGGTAGAGCAGTTTAAATATTTTGGGATTCATATTCATAGGGAGGCCGCAAAGTTTTACCAGCTTAATGTAGTTCCCACCATGGCATATATCACTAGGAATATTGAGGCATGGGAAAATTTGCCACTGACTCTGATAGGTCGTGTTAATGTTATAAAGATGATCCTCCTGCCTAAATTGTTATATCTCTATAGAGCGGCACAGCTGGCGTTACCGAAGAGACAATTTGTTCTTATGGATAAGATGTTTACCCCATTTCTGTAGCGCAAAATGTGCCCCAGAATAGCGAGACATACCCTTCAGGCGTCGTATGGGCGGGGAGGCTTGCCGCTGCCTAATCTTTCCCTATACTATGCGGCACTACAGCTGAGCTATGCGGTGTGGTGGATCAGAGCTGCTCTGGTAGGGTCTTATGAGTCTCTTACGAACTTAGTATATAGGAAGGGGGCCTATGCAGCATGCCATTATACACCTACTATGGCTGCGACAATGGCGATTTGGGTTAAGTGGGTGAGCATACAGTGGTGAGGTGAACAGGAATGTGTATTGTAAAGCCCTGGAAGGATGAGATAAGTAAAGTCCAGGAAGATGGCGCTGGCTTCAGCAAAACTAGTTGCTGAAGCTATTTTCTTTATTTATTGAGGGCTGGATTTTATTTAGATTGGGATGGTAGGCTTGGTAGTGGGACCTCCCAATCCACCCCCATTCCAGGGCATGGTTTTCCCTGACAGGTGATCACAGGTGAAGACTGCTGTAATCAGTCTGGCATAAAACGAGCCCTCAGTGTGTCAGTCTGGGAAGAGAGTGATTGTGAAGCAGAGACCTGCAGAGGCTCTGGGTGGTCTCAGCCAAGGAGGGCTGAGGGGTGATGAGGCTAGGTGAAGCCTGATCTCTTCCCAGGGTGGACTGTGGGTTGGTGAGCAGACCGACTAAGGCCTCCTGCACACGAACATGTGCGCCCTGTGGCCGTGCTGCGGGCCGCAATGCACGAACACCGACCGTGGGGCAGCCATAGCGGATCGCGTACCCATACACTTTAATGGGTCCGCGATCCGCCCGTTCTGCAAAAAGATAGGACATGTTCTACCTTTTTGCGGAACGGAAGTACGGGACAAAACCCCACGGAAGCACTCCATAGTGCTTCCGTAGGGTTCCGTTCCATGCTTCTGTTCCGCTCCATTCCACATCTCTGGATTTGGGTCTGCATCCGTGATGCGGAATGCACAAGGAACGGTGCCCGTGTATTGCGGATCCGCAAATGCGGTCCACAATACGGCAACGGGAAACACACGTTCGTGTGCAGGAGGCCTAAGACCCTGTGCATAAAGTTATGATTATAGGTGAGTCAGGGAAACCATTATATGTATTAGTTAGAACCCAGACGGGCAGGTGTTTATGTTTGTGCTTGTGCCGCAATAAAGCACAGTTTGGACATGAAAAATCCATTGTCTGTGAAGATATCTGTGAGTGTGATCCCTGAAAGAGAGCTAGCCCTCACAATACATACAGTTCAGGATGGTGGAGAGAGATGGTCGCCGTATGTGCCGATATGGAGGAATAAACATCTGTCAAAATTATTCTCTCTGACAGACTTTACATTTTGGCCTCCAGAAAGGTTTGCGGTACCTCACACAACTTTATGACAAGGGTCTATTCAGGTGTTTTAATAGTCTGAAACAAGAATTTAATTTATCTCAATATTGCCTATATAGATACTTCCAGCTCAGACATGCCTGATTTAGGGTACTTTCACACTAGCGTTGTGAGGATCTGGAAATCCGTATGCAAACGGATATCTTTTTTTTCCGGATCCGTTAGACTTACTATTTGAAATACCGGATCCGTCTTTCTGGTATTATCTGGAATAACGTATCCGGTATTTTTTTCTTTCAAAGCTAGTAAGAACTGCGGATCCGGCGATGCGGCAATTTCCGGAACACTTGGTACCGTTTCCAGCATGAATACATTTTACATTTTAATGGAAATTAATGCCGGATCTGGCAAGTGCGGTAGTGTTCTGGGATTTTGGCCGGAAAAAATACCGCAGCAAGCTGCTGTATTTTGTCCGGTCAAATACCATACAAGGTACGGAACGGAAGACATCCTGATGCAAACTGAACGGATTGCTTTCAATTCAGAATGCACTGGGACAAAACTGATGCGTTTTTCTTTCCGGTATTGAGACCCTTTACCGGATTTTAATACCGGAAAAGAATAACGCTAGTGTGAAAGTACCCTTACTCAATTTGGTAAGGGTCCACTGAGGCTGGAATGTGGCCCTGTGGAGGCGGTGATAAGAAGAGCACAATTAGCTAAACCATTGTCCACTTTATATGCAGCACTAATGGCTAAGCAAGAATCTCCGATTGATAGATCTGTTACAAAATGGAGACACGATGTAGCAGATTTGGAGGCCTCTCATGTGAGAGAACTGAGCCACACGTGGAGATCCACAGTTGTTAGTGCCAGGGACCAACTTCATACAGTTGAAATGGTTACATAGAGCAGGGGTCTCCAAACTTTTCAACAGGAGGGCCACATTGAAGATTTTACAAGTATTCGGGGGCCGGAAAAAAAAATCAGTTATGTATTAAATTAAATGTATATATTTTACATGGATCGTTTTTGTAATCAGCATGATATGACTGAGAACAAAAGAGAAAAAACTTTAGCAAAACAACGCAAAGACACCCGTGTCCCTATCAGCGGTGTCCCCATCAGCACAAAAATGTCCCCATCAGCACAGCAATGTCCCCATCAGCACAGCAATGTCCCCATCAGCACAGCAATGTCCCCATCAGCACAGCAATGTCCCCATCAGCACAGCAATGTCCCCATCAGCACAGCAATGTCCCCATCAGCACAGCAATGTCAGCATCAGCACAGCAATGTCAGCATCAGCACAGCAATGTCCGCATCAGCACAACAATGTCCCCATCAGCACAGCAATGTCCCCATCAGCACAGCAATGTCAGCATCAGCAAAGCAATGTCAGCATCAGCACAGCAATGTCAGCATCAGCACAGCAATGTCCCCATCAGCCGTGTCACCCTTAAGCACAGCAATGTCCCCATCAACGATGTCCCCATCAGAACAGCAATGTCCCCATCAGCGGAGTCCCCATTAGCAGCTGATAGGGGCCACCACTGATGGGGACACTGCTGTTGGGGACGCGGCTGATGGGGACACCATTGATGGGGACACCCGTGTCCCTATCAGCGGTGTCCCCATCAGAACAGCAATGGCCAAATCAGAACAGCAATGTCCCCATCAGAAAAGCAATATATTACCATAAAAAAAACAATATTCCCATCAAAAAAACAATATTCCCATCAGAAAAACAATATTCCCATCATGGGGACACCCACTGATGGGGACGCTGCTGTTGGGGACATTGCTGTGCTGATGGGGACACCACTGATGGGGACGCTGCTGTTGGGGACATTGCTGTGCTGATGGGGACACCACTGATGGGGACACCATTGATGGGGACACCCGTGTCCCTATCAGCGTTGTCCCCATCAGCACAGCAATGTCCCCATCAGCGGTGTCCCCATCAGCACAGCAATGTCCCCATCAGAACAGCAATGTCAGCAAACTCAGAATACATTTTATTTTGCCCCCTCTCACTCAGAATACATTTTATTTTGCCCCCTCTCACTCAGAATACATTTTATTTTGCCCCCTCTCACTCAGAATACATTTTATTTTGCCCCCTCTCACTCAGAATACATTTTATTTTGCCCCCTCTCACTCAGAATACATTTTATTTTGCCCCCTCTCACTCAGAATACATTTTATTTTGCCCCCTCTCACTCAGAATATATACAATGTGAGAGGGGGCAAAATAAGATATATACAATTTTGCTCCACAGGTGGGGAAAGTGGAATATCGATAAAGAGGGGAAAATGGAATATATACAGAGGGGGCAAAATGGATATAAATAGAGGGGCCCTGTATATATCCATTTTGCCCCCTCTGTATATATTCCATAATCATTTATCCCCTGTGTGTATATATTGCATTTTTGCCCCCTCTGTTATCTGTTTAATTTTTTTTCCATTTTTTTTGCCTTTTTTTCTTATTGAAATATATTTTTGTTCCCCATTGGTCCCCTGTGGAGGATTTCTTGCCTGACATTTAGTTCCATGCCAGGTGCCCCCCTGTGAGTTATAGCCAGGCAGTGGTGGTGTGCACATTTAAAAAAAAAATACTTACCTCGTCAGACTGCTCCGCTCCCGCCTTCTTGCTCTTGCTTGCAGCCCACAATCCTGTCTTCCAGCGTGCGTTGTGTGATCCCGCGAGACCTGGCTGGCGCGATATCACAGCGCCACCAGGCCTGAATGGGTGGAGGCGGAGCCCGAATGGATGGAGGCAGGGCTGGGGTTGGTGGGGCGGCGCAACTACTCACAGAGGCCGGGGGCCCAAGCGACCAGCCATTTACATAAAAATGTTAAAATTACTTGCGATGGGGCGACGGAGCTGCGGGCCCCCCCCACCGCCGGGCCCGGTCGCGGTCGCATCCTCTGCGACCGCGATCGTTACGCCCCTGGGCGGTTGTGCGGATTTGGTTCCTGCAACCTGCCAGCTGCGGGCGGGCCGGATCGAACGCACAATCGGGCCGGATGTGGCCCGCGGGCCGGGGTTTGGAGACCTATACACCTGGCAGATTATTTAAGATGCGTAAATTGACTAGTCTTCAATGCACCCGTTGCGGGTACGATAGTGGCTGTTTCTTTCACATGGTGTGGCAGTGCTCGATTATTCAGAACTTTTGGAAAGAGGTGCATAGTTATATAAACACTAAACTTGGCTTTCCAGAGGTCTCCATGCCAAAGGACGAGTCTCCTGGGATTAGTTAACGATGTTATCCCCTCTAAATACGGTAGGCGACTATACAGGTTACTTCTACATAATCCAAGGAAAACCATCCTTCTGAACTGGAAGACCTCCAAAATACCCACTAAACAACATTGGATACAATTGGTTAACTCTGATCTAGGGCTATACAAGCTTGGTTATGAACATAGGGGGATCCCTGACCGTTTCCTTAAAATATGGGATTCTTGGATCAATGCTCAAACAGTAGTACCTTGACTGCGTAGGACTCCCTTTGTCTGGTCCCGTGGGGAGTGAAGGTTTGTTTGGATGTGGGTCTGAATGACTGTGTTTGTGCACTTTGTATTTAATATCGGGGTTTTGCTACCATTTTTCCCAGAGTGGTGCTTTATGTAAATTCCACCCTGTACAGTGATATGGACTCTGCTCAGGGGAGACCACTGGACTAACTGTGCTAGTGTGATTGTCTGTGTATTGTTCTATCTTAAGAGTTTGTTGTACTCTTTGAAATTTAATCAAAAGATACTATTAAAAAAAGGTTCAGTGAGGCTGAGTTCACATTACCGTTTAGATTTCCGTTCTTCTGATCCGTCAGAAGAAAAGAGAGAAAAAACTTCTATTATGACGGATCAAAACAGAATGCTTCTAAAGGTTTCCATTTTGACTTCCGTCTTATGGATTTTGTTACTTTCCGTTATAACCATGTTATAATGGAAAACAATAACGGAATTCATAATGGTGATGTGATCCCGCCCTAACTGATGCAACAGGATCTGTTTTTTTTTTGTCTTCTGAAGGATCAGAAGAACAGAAAGCTAAACGGTGAGGAACTCAGCCTAGTGACTACTGAGTGTTACCATTTCCTCTTGTCAGTGTGAAACGTGCTTATATATTCTGCTGCTATAAAAAAAATATGGAAATTGCTGTTTTTTGTTCAACTCCATAAAAAAATATTTAAAAGTCGCATATACCCCAAAATAATATTGATGAAAACTTCAAACACATCTTGTAAAGAACAAGCGCTGATGTTTTTACAGAGCTTCACTGTGCGGTATAAATAACATGTTAACGTTATTCTGCTGGTTGATACAATTACGATGACACTAAGGGGCACATTTATTAAGAGCGGAGTTTTAGACGCCAGTCTTAATAAACCCCTATAGCTGGTGGTGGATCCGCTGGAGTTAGGAAGAAGCGCCAGCCTCTCCATAACTTCAGCGCATCCAGCGCCACTTCTAAATGTAAGACGGCTTCCTTGCTGTCTTACATTTAGACCTTTTTCTACGCCTGAAACAGGTGTAGAAAATAGTAAATGAGACGGGCCGGCCTGCCCACCCCCTTCTCTGACCACTTATTCAGACCTGGCGTGAGCGGGGCGAAGTCGCAGATTGGGGCGCAACTAGCTGCTGTGCCCCAATCTGCACCTGAAAGATTTCTAGTATAGTCGTATTTCAGCTTATTTAATGACTCCCTAAATGATTTGATTTTTTTATGTTTTTGACAATAAAAACCCTTCAGAAAAATAATTTGTTTTTATGTCGGCATATGTTGAGAGCTTTAGAAGGGTTTTCTGGATAGGTCATCAATATCTGATCGTGGGGGTCTGACACCAGGGACGCCCACCTATCAGCTATTTGAGAAGGCACTGGCGCTCCTGTGAGTGCTGCGTCCTTCTCACAGCTTACCACGCCCAGCGCCGTACATTGTATAGCGGCTGTGCTTGGTATCGCAGCTCAGCCCCATTCACTTCTATGGCGCTGAGCTGCTCCTAGGCTACGTGACACATCTCTGGCCTAGGAAAAACAGAGAGAAGGCCAATGTAGGCCTCAGGATAGGTCATCAGTATTATAATCTCGGAAAACCCATTTAACCACTTCACATCCGGACCATTTGCCCCCTTCCTGACCAGGCATAATTTTGCAAATCTGACTTTGGAACGCCTTTACTTATCCGAGCCATTCAGAGAATGTTTTCTTGTGACACATTGTACTTCATGATAGTCATAAATTTGAGTCAATATATTTCACCTTTATTTATGAAAAATCCCAAATTTACCCAAAATTTTGAAAAATTCGCAATTTTCTAAATTTCTATTTCTCTGCTTTTAAAACAGTTGGCATCATTTTGGAAATGTCATTTTATTTTTTATTTTTAAAAATAATTTTTTATTTATTGCACCAGCACATTGTAATATATTACAAAAGTTGACAAGATAAGAGTAAGGATGGTACAAGATTCCATTTTCTTCTTTTTTTTTCAACAATGGCATAATAATCAATTTACAAATCAATATGTTCACATATTTGAAACTCCCCCTCTCCCTAACCCTAATCCCTAACAGCCAAAATCCCTGTCTGCTCTGACCAATCAGCTAAACATACAATTCTAAGTTAAGCCTGTTGGTATCAGTGTGATCCATATATATATCTATCTCCCACGGAATTAATCTATACATAGTTTCCCTAGGGTCCCTTTGAGAGCCTCTATGTTATACCATTCTGTATACCTGAAAGACTGCATAACTAACTGTCTTGATCTCATCTTGGGTAAGATGTTTGGTTATAAAACTTTTCCAATATTGGAAAAATCTTTTATTTTTTTTTATCTTTGCTTGATTCTGTATTTAGCTTATCTAGGTACATAAAATGTGACATTTGAGATATTATCTCCTGAAGTTTTGGTATCTCTGGTTTCAACCAATTCAGGAATAAACACCGCAGTGACACTAATAGCGCTGCGTCTACTGACTTTGGGGGCGCTGATGCATCTTCAAAAATGTGGAATAGGCTTTCCGGGGAAAACCTTAATGTACAACCCCAAGTATCAGTGATCCAACTTTTGATCTGTTCCCAAAAAAGTTGGGTCTGGGGACAAAACCACACACAGTGTGACAAATTGGCTTTCTCCAACCCACATTTTGGGCATGCTGTAAGATAATTGGGATTATCCATCTTTTTAGGAAGGTTGAAAGCATAAATAGCATGGTGTAGTAGTCGGAGGTGAGATTCCCTCCACTTTTCACAAGGTGCAGCTTTACAAACTCTTGCCCATCCTTGTAGGACATCTTCAGAAGATATATTAATATTTAGTTTTTTCCCCCATTTCCTAAAAAGGGTTGATGCCAACACTTTATTTCCTGATTCCCTTAATGTTTGATAAATATATGAGAAATATAATTTCGTATTTGTCATCCCTAAAGAAAATATTAGGGAGGTTTTGTCACACTCCCCGGCGACATCCCTTAATCTCTGTTTGCAAAAATGGGATATTTGTTGGAAGGGAAAGAAATGCGGACTGTCCAAACCATAGATATTGCAAATTTCAGGGAAGGTGAGGTATCTTTTTTCCACAACATGTAAGAGTTTTTGGAAAGAGGTAATTCCTCTATACTTCCACTCAGCAAACATTTTGTTTGTTGCCCCTTGTGGGAACTCGGGGTGTTGCCACAGATCCATTATCTTAGATGCAAGAAATGATTTTGTAGCCAGCTTACGTGTTTCCTTCCATGCCACCATGGTATCCCTAATGATTATGGAATGTTTTAGATGTGGCATTAACGTTTGTCTCCTTGTATGCAGCAGTGCATTTAAGGACCATGGGCGTGCTAATTGGGTTTCCAGAGTAGAATTGGAGTAATGATGTGTCATATGAATCCAATCCATGCAATGTCTAAGAAGGCACGATAGATTATAAAGTCTAACGTTTGGTATTTTCAAGCCTCCCCTATCTCTAGGTAGCATTAATTTTGAGATGGCTATGCGGGGCTTCTTTCCTGACCACAGGAAATTGGTAAACACTGATTGAAGCTCCTTAACATCTGTATGTTTTAAAAGCGTTGGAATCGTTTGGAGGGGATATAGCAGCTTGGGGAAACAGATAATTTTTATCAAGTGACTTCTGCCCGTCAGCGACAGTGGGAGATTTTGCCATCGTTTAAGATCTTTTGTAATCGTTTTAAAGAGGGGAAGATAGTTTAGATTATAGAGTGAGGTAGTCGATTCCCCTATCTTGATGCCTAAATATGTAATATAAGAATTACTTAACGGAATTTTTTTACAGTTTTCTGGGAGTTTGTCTTTCACTTTTGAGGATGTCAGGGGCATCAACATACATTTATCAATGTTTATCTTGAAGCCCGAAACTGGCCCAAAAGAATCTAGAAGTTGTAGAACCCCCTCAAGGTCTTCCGTGGGGTCTGCCAAAAATAATAGCAGATCATCTGCAAAAAGTGATGTGTGTACTTCCTGATTGCCTATTTTGATTCCCTTGAAGATGTCTCCTCCCTCTAGTATACGGATTAGTGGTTCTAAGGCCAAGTTGAATAGAAGAGGGGATAGAGGACACCCTTGACGAGTTCCTCTACAAAGTGGAAAAGGTGTTGATAGGAAACCTGGAATTGCAATTCGGGCCTGGGGGTGCAGTGTATAGGGCGGATATAAATGTTCTAAATGAAACAGAGAATTTCATCCTGTCCAGGACCTCATTCATCCAGTCCCACCTGACGTTATCAAATGCTTTCTCCGCATCTATTGCCAGCAACGTCGGTAAATTGGAATTACACAGCTTCCATTGTACTGCATCCAATACCGTCAGAACTTTACGTATGTTGGACACTGCGGATCTGCCCTTGACAAAACCAGATTGGGACGGAGACACTAGATCCGGCATGATGTTAGAAAGCCTGTCAGCCATAATTTTGGCCGCTAGCTTAAGGTCAACATTTATCAGAGATATTGGGCGATATGAAGAAGGTTGTATTGTGTCTTTGCCTGGTTTGGGGATTAGTTTTATGTGTGCTAGATTATCTGATGCTGATAATGGGGTGCCTTAAACACTGCCGCCAGTGGACTTTTAAGTTCTTCACTCATCATTTTATAGAATTCGCCAGTATATCCGTCAGGGCCCGGGGCCTTATGTAAATGCAATTTTTTTATGGCCATGAGTATCTCATCTTCTGAGATTCTGGAATTTAGTGATTTCAATTGGTTCTCAGTGGGTATTGGTAGGGATACACAACGCGACAAAAACGTCGACAAGGATGTCGGGGGCCCAGGGTTTTTATATAGTGTCTTATAATAATCACCTAGAATAGTTACAATTTTATCTGGTTTGGTGTGTACTGTTCCATGAGAATCAACTATTTTCAAAATGTGGTGTTGTCGTCTGGAGTTTTTTATTAGATTGGCCAATAGTTTACCTGACTTATTACCCCCTCTAAAGAGTTTAGCTTCTAAACTAGATATATCTAACCGCGTCTTCCGTTCGTACCACAATTCATATTCCCGTTTCGCCTCTTCCCATATTTTTTTTGTCTGTTCAGTTAGTAAATTTAAATGCGTTGTGTACGCTTTACGCTTTCCTTAGAGAAAGGCTTAGTTCCTGTAACTTCTGAGCTACATTTCTTTTCAGACCCCCCACATAGGCCATGATCCTGCCTCTAAGTACCGCTTTGGCTGTATCCCAGTACAGGGATGGATTATCTATACTTGAGCTATTATCCCCTTTAAATTCTAGGTACCATCCTCGAAGGATGTCCCTGAAATTGTCGTCAGAGTATAGATGTGAAGGGAACCGCCAGACAATACTTTGACCTTTCGGTATTACATTTAGGAGGGAGATGAAAATGGGGCTGTGGTCAGATATTATCATATTGTGTATTTGAGAGTCGACTACTTTAGACTTCAGGATGTCTGCTATCAAGAGGTAATCGATTCTAGACCAAGAACCATGTGACGGAGAATAAAAAGTAAACTCTCTTTCATCAGGGCTCATAAGCCTCCAAATATCTGTCAGGGCAGTGTCATGGAGAAAAATCTCCAGAACTTTGTCATGAGCATGTGTTAGACCTGATTGTGCATCAGTTCTCTTTCTGTCTTCCGCAGTATTGACAACCGTGTTCAGGTCACCACCTACTATCTTCGCTGGTATTAGGTCTTTGTTAAGTCTGACTGTGAGGTCAGTATAGAACTGCTTGTTATACCCATTGGGTCCATATATATTGTAGAGGCTGATCTCACCAGCATCTGTATTCAGGTGTAGAGAGCACCACCTTCCGTTATCATCCATCTCTGATCCTAGAATATCATACGCTAGATTTTTGTGTAAAAGTATGAGTACCCCCGCTTTGTGTTTGACCGCTGGCAATCCCACTACCTTCCCCACACATGGTCTCTCCATCCTATGGAAGTCATCTAATAATAAATGGGTTTCCTGTAGCATAGCTATATCGGCTCGGAGGTGTTTTAGGTGCCTCAAAATCTTATTACGCTTTTGTGGGGAGCGCAACTCTTTAACATTCCATGAGACAAGTTTCATAGTAGTGGCAAGTTGAATAACACATCACTGAAATGGTCAAAAGGAGACATTTAACATTGTCCAACCCTTCTTTGTAACCTTCCCTTTTAACCCCTAAACGGAAAAAACTCACAACCTTAAACTCTAACATAGAAAGAGCAAGGAACGCCTTATAGTATATCAGAGGCCTCCTCACAGCTCTTACTGACTTCACTTTTTTCCTCGTGAGATCAAGTCCAACAATACTTGTGTATTACTTCCTGGCATTAGGAGAAAATTGCAAGGCAAAACATCTTGATATATTCATATTACTTTACCTTACCCCTTATGACTTCTGATAACCAGAATGGACAAGCGACTATGGAAACCACAAAATTAAACTTGGCATATTCCCTAATTAGATCTCCTCCCCCCAGTTTTTCAATGAAGCTATAAAACATAATTACAGGTTCTTCTAAAAAAATTAGCATATTGTGATAAAGTTCATTATTTTCTGTAATGTACTGATAAACATTAGACTTTCATATATTTTAGATTCATTACACACAACTGAAGTAGTTCAAGCCTTTTCTTGTTTTAATATTGATGATTTTGGCATACAGCTCATGAAAACCCAAAATTCCTATCTCAAAAAATTAGCATATTTCATCCGACCAATAAAAGAAAAGTGTTTTTAATACAAAAAAAGTCAACCTTCAAATAATTAAGTTGAGTTATGCACTCAATACTTGGTCGGGAATCCTTTTGCAGAAATGACTGCTTCAATGCGGCGTGGCATGGAGGCAATCAGCCTGTGGCACTGCTGAGGTGTTATGGAGGCCCAGGATGCTTCGATAGCGGCCTTAAGCTCATCCAGAGTGTTGGGTCTTGCGTCTCTCAACTTTCTCTTCCCAATATCCCACAGATTCTCTATGGGGTTCAGGTCAGGAGAGTTGGCAGGCCAATTGAGCACAGTAATACCATGGTCAGTAAACCATTTACCAGTGGTTTTGGCACTGTGAGCAGGTGCCAGGTCGTGCTGAAAAATGAAATCTTCATCTCCATAAAGCTTTTCAGCAGATGGAAGCATGAAGTGCTCCAAAATCTCCTGATAGCTAGCTGCATTGACCCTGCCCTTGATAAAACACAGTGGACCAACACCAGCAGCTGACATGGACTTCAGGCATTTTGGCATTTACCTCTCCCCAGTCTTCCTCCAGACTCTGGCACCTTGATTTCCGAATGACATGCAAAATTTGCTTTCATCCGAAAAAAGTACTTTGGACCACTGAGCAACAGTCCAGTGCTGCTTCTCTGTAGCCCAGGTCAGGCGCTTCTGCCGCTGTTTCTGGTTCAAAAGTGGCTTGACCTGGGGAATGCGGCACCTGTAGCCCATTTCCTGCACACGCCTGTACACGGTGGCTCTGGATGTTTCTACTCCAGACTCAGTCCACTGCTTCCGCAGGTCCCCCAAGGTCTGGAATCGGTCCTTCTCCACAATCTTCCTCAGGGTCCGGTCACCTCTTCTTGTTGTGCAGCGTTTTCTGCCACACTTTTTCCTTCCCACAGATTTCCCACTGAGGTGCCTTGATACAGCACTCTGGGAACAGCCTATTCGTTCAGAAATTTCTTTCTGTGTCTTACCCTCTTGCTTGAGGGTGTCAATGATGGCCTTCTGGACAGCAGTCATGTCCGCAGTCTTACCCATGATTGCGGTTTTGAGTAATGAACCAGGCTGGGAGTTTTTAAAAGCCTCAGGAATCTTTTGCAGGTGTTTAGAGTTAATTAGTTGATTCAGATGATTAGTTTAATAGCTCGTTTAGAGAACCTTTTCATGATATGCTAATTTTTTGAGATAGGGATTTTGGGTTTTCATGAGCTGTATGCCAAAATCATCAATATTAAAACAAGAAAAGGCTTGCACTACTTCAGTTGTGTGTAATGAATCTAAAATATATGAAAGTCTAATGTTTATCAGTACATTACAGAAAATAATGAACTTTATCACAATATGCTAATTTTTTGAGAAGAACCTGTATATATTCACCGCTAACAGCTCTTGATCATGTCCTCGTATACTGGAACATTATATATATTTTTTTTATATTAACAAGCAGCGAATTCTTCAGCGAACCCTGCCATATCTTCCCATCTGTTCCCGGTCATCTGCTGGGTTCTTAGCAACGCGGTCACCTGTACGGAAGTCCGGAAAAGAACTTTCTGATGCTTTCTTGTTTTGATCGCGTTGATTGCTCACTCTGGAGTCGAAGATCCCTTCCATCTCGATAGCTGCCTCTTCAGGTGATGTAAAAGTCGAGCTGGATCCATCAGATCTGAATACTTTCAAAGTTGCTGGATAGAGTAATGTGAATCTGATGTTGTTGCGATGAAGTTGGGTACACATCGGTGAAAAGGCTTTGTGTTTTTTTGTAACTTCTGCGGAGTAATCTCCAAAGATAAAGATCCTCATCCCTCTAAGTATAACGGGTTCTTTGCGGGCTTTAAAGGTTTTAAGAAAAGACTCTTTGTCCGTGTAGTCCAAATAACGCACAATTACATGTCTCGATTTATTCGACTGACGTTCTTTGGGAGATAAAGCTGTTCCCACTCTGTGCACGCGTTAGCTCTGATTCGCAAATGGATCGCAGGTCTCCTTGTGGTATGGATTCTTGTAGGCCCACCACTCTTAGGTTGTTGCGCCTTGACCTATTTTCTAGGTCTTCCAGCTTTTCCCACAATCGCTTGTTTTCAGCTTGGGTTGTCTGGAGCTTATGCAGGATCGATTCAGTCGTGTCTTCGATCACTTGTATCCGGCTTTCTGCCTCTGGCAGCCGTGTGTCATGGTGCTGCACTTCTTCTTGCAGCTGCTGCATTACATTCGTGACCGAGGCAGCTAGAGTTTCCCGCAGGTCTGGGGCTAGATGTGAAGCCACTTCTATTGCCAACTCTTTATAGTCAATCTTGTACGATCGTGTATCAGTACTTTTCTCCCCCGGCGAGTCAGGAGCGTGTATAGGTATTATTGCAGTCTCCGTCTCTTGTGAGCTGGGTGCCATGATGAGAGGGGCCGGCTCGTCACATTGCGCTGGGGAGGTTGCTTTGCCTCTTGTTTTCTTGCCCATGCTGAGGATAAATCGCTCCATTCACTGAGGCTGAACTCACAACGAGTCTCCGACAACTAGGTCTCGATGCAGCACAGGTAATATGTTCAGATTAGTGTTGTACTGCCGCGGAGCTAGCACGCCACACTTCTTCACATGTCGGCGCCGGAACCGGAAGTCTCTCATTTTATTTTTTTAGGACGTTAGAAGGCTTAGAAGTTTACAAGCAATTCTTAAAATGTTTAAGAAAATTGGCAAAACCCACTTTTTAAGGACCAGTTCAGGTCTGAAGTCACTTTGTGGGGCTTACATAATAGAAACCACCCATAAACTGGGTGGATAAAAATCAATGATTTTTTAAAATAAAATCAAAAAAAAAAGATTTTGGGGATTTAAATCAGATTTTTTTTTTTATATATAATGCTTTTTGAGAAAAATATATTACCATCCAAAAGTTATTCCATCATGAAATAAAGATTCGTTTTTTAATTATGTAGAATAAGGCTGTATATGTTTAATTTTTTTGGGTAAATAAATTCCATTAATCTATTCACAATGTCATGCTCTTCCAGAGGTTTTTGTAAGATTATTGGTCAGTTTATCTGCCTACAAGATATTATCACAGATGCTTGGTTTACTTTTGCAGTTCTCAAAACTGAATTTGACTCAGCAGAGATCACATGCCTCTTCACAGCAAAAATGTTATAACATGAACAGAGTTGAGAAAAATACCTTAATACTAACTTCTACAAACCTATGAATACAGAATCAACCTAATCAAACTAATATGAAATTTGCTATTCTAAAAATCTTCATCTACTTGCATATTATAAGTTATACCAGCAAGAATTTGTCTTTATGTAGAAAACTATGATTTAAATCTAGCTTTACTGACTAGTGATTTAAATCGTGATTTAAATCAGTTTGATTAAAATCAAATCTACCCTGCCCATGACTCCATTGTAGAAACTACACCCCTCAAGTTACTTAAAACTGATTTTACAAACTTTGTTAACCCTTTAGGCGTTTTTACAAAAAATGTTTTAGATTTATTACCCAGATTCTGCGGTTTACAGAAACACCCCACATGTGGTCATAAACTGCTGTAAGGGCACATGGCAGGGTGCAGAAGAAAAGGAACGCCATATGGTTTTTGGAAGGCAGATTTTGCTGAACTGTTTTTTTTGTTTTGTTTTTAAACCAAATTTTTATTAGTTTATTTAGGTCATCAAACATCTATTGCATATACAAAATACATATATCCAATATTCACAATGTCATACAAACATTAGTAAAATCAAAAGGCAAAATTCAAATCTTGCACATTTATCACGTTAAGTAAGCGCCACAATATAAACATGCTTTCCCATTCCCCTTCCCTCCCTCCCAACCTTGAAGAAGCCCCAAAAGTAACCTGTGCCAGTACTCTTTTTATCCCTAATCCATCCCAGACCTTGTTTTATCTCTAACGTTATCTCTCCAGGCTTTATTGTTCCAATTTCCCTAGAGTGCCCTTCAGTTGTTCTAGTAGGTACCAGGACGTCTGCTTCAAAGGGTCTATAATTGCTTTTATCTCTAATGGATCCAACACATTGCTGATAAATCCTCTCCACCTATTCATTAATTTCTTTAACGCTTTTTCTGTGCCTTGTTCCGCCGCAAAAATCTCCCTATGTAAACACCATTTTATTTGATTAACAATCTCCCCGATTGATGGGACAGTTTGGAGTAACCAATTTTTGAGTATGCAACGTTTCGCCGCCATGATGCAGATATGAGTACTTTGCGTCATTTTTGTACCTTCAGGGTAAAAATGAAACAGTATTATGTCTGGAGATAATGGAATTGTGATATGCATTACATCATTTAGCCACTTTATAAAGGATGTCCAGAATTCCACTATTTTTGGACAATTCCATAAACCGTGAAGTAAGTTGGAATTTTCCAACGCGCATTTTGGGCAATGCGTAATTTTATTTGCTTAAACCGCTGAACTTGTGTTATAAAACCCATAGATCGCTCTGTGTGCTATCTTAAACTGAGTCTCCCGCCATATTTCATTGGGGATCGCGTTCCTCAGACTCAACCACCCCTTCAAAATGCTCTCGTGGTCTCCTTGTCTATCAAGCTCCTTACCCCATGCCTTGAATGGTTGAATAGGGAAGGTCTCATGTTTGACCTCTTGTAATCTGCTTTGTAAATCTGACAGGGATAATGATGAGGTATTTGTACCTGTCAAGAGATCGAACTTATTTGTGGGGAATTCTTTACTCAAGTCAATTACCCTACTCTTTAAAAAACTATATACCTGCCGGTATGCCAAATAATGGCTAGAATTCAGATCATATTTGGTGCACAGTTCCCTGAAACTGAGATATCGTCGGTCCGCACTGTGCCACAAATCAGCTACAGAGCGTATTCCCCTGTCTCTCCAAATGCGAAACTGTTTGTTTAGTCTCCCCTCCATGAATTCAGGGTGTCCCCAAATAGACATGTGTTTAGATAGTGAAAAAGGCAACCCATATTCCTTCCGCACTGCCTTCCACACTGGCCGCCGTGTCCTTTATGATTAAGCTGTTTCTCAGAATCTGAGGAATCTTGGCATATTTAGTGTGAATCAGTGCAGACAAGGACCATGGGTAAGCCATATGTGATTCCAACTTGTAATTTGAGTAACTGCTCCTCCCCATCATCCAATCTAAGACATGTCTAAGATTGCTGGCAAGGTTATATCTCCTGATATCTGGGAAGTTCACTCCTCCCTTTTCTTTAGGAAGTTGTAATTTCTTTAGTGATATTCTTGGGCGTTTTCCTTTCCATAAGAAATATCTAAACGCAGATTCCAGAGTCTGGATATCTGAATGTCTAATTAACAATGGGATCGTCTGCATAGGGTACAATAATCGCGCGAAACTGATCATTTTTAGTAGATGACATCTACCCAGCAGGGAAATTGGAAGATTTAGCCACCTGTCTATGTCCTCCTGTATTTTCTGTATCAGAGGAGGATAGTTCAACAAGTATATAGATTCTGGGGTAATCCCTATATTAATTCCGAGGTATCGGATAGCCTTTTTTACCATTTTCACTGGAAGAGCCCGGTATTCGATATCTCTAGAGTGACGTTTCTGTGTAAGCAACAAAAGTTCACTTTTGTCTGCGTTAATCCTAAAGCCTGATGCACTTCCAAATTTTAGGAGTTTATCTATCAGATGAGGCAAATCTCTCTGGGGTTCTGATAAGAACACCAGTAGGTCGTCTGCATACAGAGCGTTTTTAACTTCTTTCGAGCCTATTTTTATTCCTTCTATTTCCTTGGTATCCCCCAGATAACGGGACAAAGGTTCTAAAGCAATGTTAAAGAGTAACGGCGAGAGGGGGCATCCCTGTCTCGTTCCCTTGCCTATTGGAAATGTTGCTGGGGTGTGGATTCTAGCTGATGGATTGGTATATAGTACTCTCAGGAAAGTTTCCTGTCAGACCCACCTTATCCAGGACTTTGCCCATCCATCCCCAGCTCACATTGTCAAACGCTTTCTCCGCGTCTATAGCCAATAGAGCTGGGGATGCATGCTGTCCTGGTCTCATTTTTACTTCATCCAATACAGTCAGGACTTTTCAGATATTCGCGACTGCTGAGCGGCCCTTAATAAAGCCTACCTGTGAGTCCAAGATAAGTTTGGGTAAGATAGTCGCTAACCTGCCTGCCAAAATTTTGGCTATTATTTTGATATCTGTGTTTATTAAAGAAATCGGGCGGTATGAGGCAGCCTGTAGCGGATCTTTGCCTGGCTTTGGGATTATCTTTATATGTGCTGTGTTGGCAGCATCAGGTAACGGAATACCCGTCGTATAGGAATTAAAAACTTTAGTCAGAAGTTCTGAGACTCTTCTTCCCCAAATTTTATAGAATTCTCCCGTATAGCCATCCGGGCCTGGAGCCTTTCTCAATTTTAAGCCTGAAATAGTTGCTTGAACTTCCTGTACTTTTATGGGGGCGTTAAGATCATTCAGATCCTCTGAGGATATACTTGGAAGAGAAGTAGAAGCAAGCCAGTCATCCCCCACTATCGTATTTTCTTTCTCATAATTATAGAGATTGCTGTAAAAATCCCTAATTATCTCGTTTATGTCTTTTGGGTCGTGTTTTAATATCCCACTCTTATCTTTCAACGCTAGTATCAGAGATGACTGATGGAAGCCCTTCGCTAAGTTTGCCAATAACCTCCCTGCTTTATTTCCGAATTTGTAAAACTGCGCGTCTGCTTTTGACCTGAATAATAGTTCCCTCTTCCGTAGCCAAAGTTCATACTCCTGTTTCTCTGCTTTCCACGCTGTTTCCGACTCCAATGATGGGTTAGATATAAAGGCCCTATAAACTATCCTAAGTTTTGAGCCGTGTGATTCGATTTCAGTTGTTATTTTTTTCTTGAGACCCGCTACATGAGAAATCAACCTCCCTCGTAGCACCGCTTTCCCTGCATCCCAAGTTAACTGGGCGTTGTTAGGTTGGTCGTTAGTACTAATGTAATCATCCCACCACCCCATCAGTAATTTATGGAAGTCTGTATTTTCGTACAAGTCTGAAGGGAAACGCCATATGTAATCCGTTCCTCTAGGTGTAAAATCTTGTAGTCGGATAGTAATCGGAGCGTGGTCTGATATCAATATATCCTCTATAGTAGCAGATTCACATCTCCCAAATAAGGACCCTGAGGCTAATAAGTAATCTATGTGAGACCACGATTTGTGCACTAAAGAGTAGTGTGTATATTCACGTCCTTCTGGATTTAGTGTCCTCCATACGTCTACCAGCCCTAAAGTTGACACAAAGTCTTGTAATACACGCACGTCCCGCATTTTAGGAGGAGTCGTACCTCTGTCAGTTCTTCTGTCTTCCCCCCAATCCGCCACTACGTTTAGATCACCCCCAATTATCTTATCAATTGTCTTGTCCCCTAGCAATCTTTCTGAGACCTCTCTGTAAAATTTTCCGCTAGAATCATTAGGGCCGTATAGATTATAAATGCTTACATCTTTCCCCAAGGATTGTATGATGATCTGAATAATTCTACCCTCTTTAACACAAGAATGGGAGGACACCTGCCATCCTAAGCTCTTCCGAATCAATATCAATACTCCAGCTTTTCGTTTACATGCTTTAGAGCCATATACCTCCCCAACCCAGATCTTTCGCATCCTGTGAAAATCCTCCTCATTTAGGTGAGTTTCCTGTAATAAAGCGATATCAGCTCCTAATCTATTTAGGTGTCTTAATACCATTAGTCGCTTTTGCGGGGATCTCAACCCCTTTACATTCCAGGAAACAATTTTAACCATTTTCTTGCAGTATAATGTTTAACTTATCAGGCTTCTTAGAGAAATATTCGAGTCTGGCACACAATTGGAACTTCATAGAGCTGAACTGCTGTAATGACCCTCCCCCCCCCAACTTAAGCACTTAACCTCCTTAGACCCCTCAAAATCTCGGGCTTCTCTTCTTCCCAACATAGTAAGATTAACATCCAACACATGTCCCGCGCTTTTGCATAACAGTAACATACATAATAGAGTGAGCGCCATCTTGTGATGACGAAATGCAGTATTAGAAATCTGACCCGGATTCAAACCGGATTCATGCGCATATTTCCAATAACGCATAACAGTTAGCTACTTAACAGACAACCAATATCATATTATCTCATTCCTAAATATATAACATACTGCATATTTCATGCTCTCTTTTTGTGCACCACGTTTCTCTATATCACTGCCAGTCATGTCAGAGTGAGCATCGGCCGACATTGATAATTCGCCTCACCAGTGTTTCATCATGAACTGGTTTTTAGATGCCATGTCCCATTTGAAGCCCCCCTGATGCATCCTTACAGTAGAAACTCCCAAAAAGTGACCCCATTTTGGAAACTAGGGGACAAGCTGCCAGTTTTATGGGTACTATTTTTGGGTACATATGATTTTTTTATCATTCATTATAACACTTTATGGGGCAAGGTGACCAAAAATGTGTTGTTTTAGCACAGTTTTTATTTATTTATTTTTACAGCGTTCACCTGAGGGGTTAGGTCATGTGACATTTTTATAGAGCAGATGGTTATGGACGTGGCGATACCTAATATGTATACTTTTTCTTGTTTATTTCACTTTAACACAATAATAGCATTTTTAAAATAAAAGAATTATGTTTTAATCTGTCCATGTTCTGAGAGCTATAATTTTTTTAAATTTTTTTAGTGATTTTCTTATGTAGGGGCTCATTTTTTGCGGGATGAGGTGACTGTTTTATTGGTAGCATTTTGTGGGACATACACCTTTTTGATCACTTAGTGTTGCACTTTTTGTGATGTAAGGTGACAAAAATAGATTTTTTTGACACTGTTTTTTTTTTTTTTTTTTTACGGTGTTCACCCGAGGGGTTAGCTTATGTGATATTTTTATAGAACTGGTTGCTACGGACGCGGCGATACCTAATATGTATACTTTTTTTTATTTAATTCACTTTAACACAATAATAGCATTTTTAAAACCCAAAAAAATTATTTTTTAGTGTCTCCATGTTCTGAGAGCTATATTTTTTTTAATTTTTTGAGCGATTTTCTTATCTAGGGGCTCATTTTTGGCAGAATGAGGTGACGGTTTTATTGGTACCATTTTGTGGTACATATGCCTTTTTGATCACTTGGTGTTGCACATTTTGTGATGTAATAGCTTTTTTTTTTTACACAGTTTTTTTATTTTTTATGGTGTTTATCGGACTGGGTGGATTATGTGTTTTATTTATAGAGCCGACCGTCACGGACGCGGGAATACCAAGTATGTCAATTTTATTTATTTTTCTTCTATTTTTAACATTTATTTTTTATTTCCTTACTTGGGGAATTTTTTTTTTTTACAAGTTAACCCCTTCAGAACCGGGCTCATTTTTACCTTAACCTCTTAAGGACATAGGGCGTACAGGTACGCCCTTGTGCCCTGGTACTTAAGGACACAGGGCGTACAGGTACGTCCTATGTATTTCCGATCACTGCCGTGCGGCTGGCAGTGATCGGAACCCGGTGCCTGCTCAAATCATTGAGCAGGCACCTAGGCTAAATGCGCGGGGGGGTCACGTGACCCCCCCATGTCGGCGATTGCGGCAAACCGCAGGTCAATTCAGACCTGCGGTTTGCTGCGATTTCTGCAGTTTCTGGTCCCCGCGGTCCCTGACCGCGGGGATCAGAAACTTTATATGTCTAAAAAAAGTTTTATTCACCCCCCCCTGCACCCCCGAATGATTTTTATGGTGGCGGGAGGTGCAGGGGGAGGGTTGCGGGCGGTGTGGGCGGTGCGGGAGGCGGGCGGTGCGGCAGGCGGGATCGCGATCCCCCGCCCGCCTCCCCTTGTATAATCGTTGGCTTCTAGTGGGGATACCAGGGTGCCAGCACATTGCTGGCACCCTGGTATAAACGGCTGACATCTGCGATGCGATGTCAGCCGTTTAACCCTTTCCATACAGCGGTCCGTACGGACCGCTGTATGGAAAAGGTTAACAGCGCAGGGAGCTCCCTCCCTCTCCCATCGGGGGGCTGCTGTGCCTTTGCAGCCCCCCGATGGGGAGGGAGAGAGCCCCCAGAGAGCCCCCCGAGAGATCCCCTCCTTACCCTTCCCCGTCTGCGAAGTTCTGAGCAGTACTAAGCAGACGGGGAAGGTTCCCATGGCAACAGGACGCCTCTCAGGCGTCCTGCTGTCCATGGTGCTGAACAGATCTGTGCTGAAAGCATAGATCTGTTCAGTGTAAGTAAAATACAGTACAGAACAATATATATTGTTCTGTACTGTATTATACAGACATCAGACCCACTGGATCTTCAAGAACCAAGTGGGTCTGGGTCAAAAAAAAGTGAATAAAAGTGAAAAAAAAGTAAAAATCAAAAAACACATTTATCACTGATAAAAAATGAAAAAAATAAAATTCCCTACACATGTTTGGTATCGCCGCGTCCGTAACGACCTGATCTATAAAACGGTCATGTTACTTTACCCGAACGGTGAACACCATAAAAATAAAAAATAAAAAACTATGATGAAATTGAAATTTTGCCCACCTTACTTCCCAAAAAAGGTAATAAAAGTGATCAAAAAAGTCGCATGTACGCCAAAATTGTAACAATCAAACCGTCATCTCATCCCGCAAAAATCATACCCTACCCAAGATAATCGCCCAAAAACTGAAAAAGCTATGGCTCTTAGACTATGGAAACACTAAAACATGATTTTTTTTGTTTCAAAAATGAAATCATTGTGTAAAACTTACATAAATAAAAAAAAAGTATACATATTAGGTATCACCGCGTCCGTATCGCCCGGCTCTATAAAAATATCACATGATCTAACCCCTCAGATGACCACCGTAAAAAAATAAAAATAAAAACGGTGTAAAAAAAGCCATTTTTTGTCATCTTACGTCACAAAAAGTGTAATAGCAAGCAATCAAAAAGTCATATGCACCCCAAAATAGATGCCAATCAAACCGTCATCTCATCCCGCAAAAAATGAGACCCTACTTAAGATAATCGCCCAAAAACTGAAAAAACTATGGCTCTTAGACTATGGAGACACTAAAACATTTTTTTGGTTTTAAAAATGAAATCATTGTGTAAAACTTACATAAATAAAAAAAATTGTATACATATTAGGTATCGCCGCGTCCGTGACAACCTGCTCTATAAAATTACCACATGATCTAACCTGTCAGATGAATGTTGTAAATAACAAAAAAAAAACGGTGCCAAAAAAGCTATTTCTTGTTACCTTGCCGCACAAAAAGTGTAATATAGAGCAACCAAAAATCATATGTACCCTAAACTAGTACCAACAAAACTGCCACCCTATCCCGTAGTTTCTAAAATGGGGTCACTTTTTTGGAGTTTCTACTCTAGGGTTGCATCAGGGGGGCTTCAAATGGGACATGGTGTCAAAAAACAAGTCCAGCAAAATCTGCCTTCCAAAAACCGTATGGCATTCCTTTCCTTCTGCGCCCTGCCGTGTGCCCGGACAGCAGTTTACAACCACATATGGGGTGTTTCTGTAAACTACAGAATTAGGGCCATAAATATTGAGTTTGGTTTGGCTGTTGACCCTTGCTTTGTAACTGGAAAAAAAATATTAAAATGGAAAATCTGCCAAAAAAGTGAAAATTTGAAATTGTATCTCTATTTTCCATTAAATCTTGTGCAACACCTAAAGGGTTAACAAAGTTTGTAAAATCAGTTTTGAATACCTTGAGGGGTGTAGTTTCTTAGATGGGGTCACTTTTATGGAGTTTATAATCTAGGGGTGCATCAGGGGGGCTTCAAATGGGACATGGTGTCAAAAAAACAGTCCAGCAAAATCAGCCCTCCAAAAACCAAACGGCGCACCTTTCACTCTACGCCCCGCTGTGTGCCCGTACAGTAGTTTACGGCCACATAAGGGGTGTTTCTGTAAACAGCAGAGTCAGGGCAATAAAGATACAGTCTTGTTTGGCTGTTAACTCTTGCTTTGTTAGTGGAAAAAATGGGTTAAAATGGAAAATTAGGCAAAAAAATGAAATTCTCAAATTTCATCGCCATTTGCCAATAACTCTTGTGCAACACCTAAAGGGTTAACAAAGTTTGTAAAATCAGTTTTGAATACCTTGAGGGGTGTAGTTTCTTAGATGGGGTCACTTTTATGGAGTTTATAATCTAGGGGTGCATCAGGGGGGCTTCAAATGGGACATGGTGCCAAAAAAACAGTCCAGCAAAATCAGCCCTCCAAAAACCAAACGGCGCACCTTTCACTCTACGCCCTACTGTGTGCCCGTACAGTAGTTTACGGCCACATATGGGGTGTTTCTGTAAACAGCAGAGTCAGGGCAATAAAGATACAGTCTTGTTTGGCTGTTAACTCTTGCTTTGTTAGTGGAAAAAATGGGTTAAAATGGAAAATTAGGCAAAAAAATGAAATTCTCAAATTTCATCGCCATTTGCCAATAACTCTTGTGCAACACCTAAAGGGTTAACGACGTATGTAAAATCAGTTTTGAATACCTTGAGGGGTGTAGTTTCTTAGATGGGGTCACTTTTAGGGAGTTTCTCCTCTAGGGGTGCATCAGGGGGGCTTCAAATGGGACATGGTGTAAATAAACCAGTCCATAAAAATCTGCCTTCCAAAAACCATACGGCGCACCTTTCCCTCTACGCCCCGCTGTGTGGCCGTACAGTAGTTTACGGCCACATATGGGGTGTTTCTGTAAACGGCAGAGTCAGGGCAATAAAGATACAGTCTTGTTTGGCTGTTAACCCTTGCTTTGTTAGTGGATGGGTTAAAATGGAAAATTAGACAAAAAAATGAAATTCTCAAATTTCATCCCCATTTGCCAATAACTCTTGTGCAACACCTAAAGGGTTAACGACGTATGTAAAATCAGTTTTGAATACCTTGAGGGGTGTAGTTTCTTAGATGGGGTCATTTTTGGGTGGTTTCTATTATGTAAGCCTCGCAAAGTGACTTCAGACCTGAACTGGTCCCTAAAAATTTAGTTTTTGTAAATTTCTGAAAAATTTCAAGATTTGCTTCTAAACTTCTAAGCCTTATAACATCCCCAAAAAATAAAATATCATTCCCAAAACAATTCTAACATGAAGTAGACATATGGGGAATGTAAAGTCATCACAATTTTTGGGGGTATTACTATGTATTACAGAAGTAGAGAAACTGAAACTTTGAAATTTGCTAAATTTTTCCAAATTTTTGTTAAATTAGGTATTTTTTGGTGCAAAAAAAAATAATTTTTTGACTTCATTTTACCAGTGTCATGAAGTACAATATGTGACGAAAAAACAATCTCAGAACGGCCTGGATAAGTCAAAGCGTTTTAAAGTTATCAGCACTTAAAGGGACTCTGGTCAGATTTGCAAAAAATGGCCTGGTCCTAAGGTGTAAAAAGGCTGTGTCCTTAAGGGGTTAAGGACCAGGCCATTTTTTGGAAATCTGACCAGTGTCACTTTAAGTGCTAATAACTTTAAAACGCTTTGACTTATCCAGGCCATTCTGAGATTGTTTTTTCGTCACATATTGTACTTCATGACACTGGTAAAATGAAGTCAAAAAAATTATTTTTTTTGCACAAAAAAATACCTAATTTACCAAAAATTTGGAAAAATTTGCAAATTTAAAAGTTTCAGTTTCTCTACTTCTGTAATACATAGTAATACCCCAAAAAATTGTGATGACTTTACATTCCCCATATGTCTACTTCATGCTTGAATTATTTTGGGAATGATATTTTATTTTTTGGGGATGTTATAAGGCTTAGAAGTTTAGAAGCAAATCTTGAAATTTTTCCGAAATTTACAAAAACTCTATTTTTAGGGACCAGTTCAGGTCTGAAGTCACTTTGCGAGGCTTACATAATAGAAACCACCCAAAAATGACCCCATCTAAGAAACTACACCCCTCAAGGTATTCAAAACTGATTTTGCATACATTGTTAACCCTTTAGGTGTTGCACAAGAGTTATTGGCAAATGGGGAGGAAATTTGCGAATTTCATTTTTTTTGTCTAATTTTACCTTTTAACCCATTTTTTCCACTAACAAAGCAAGGGTTAACAGCCAAACAAGACTGTATCTTTATTGCCCTGACTCTGCCGTTTACAGAAACACCCAATATGTGGCCGTAAACTACTGTACGGCCACACAGCGGGGCGTAGAGTGAAAGGTGCGCCGTTTGGTTTTTGGAAGGCTGATTTTTATGGACTGGTTTATTTACACCATGTCCCATTTGAAGCCCCCTGATGCACCCCTAGAGTAGAAACTCCATAAAAGTGACCCAATCTAAGAAACTACACCCCTCAAGGTATTCAAAACTGATTTTACATACGTCATTAACCCTTTAGGTGTTGCACAAGAGTTATTGGCAAATGGAGATGAAATTTGAGAATTTCATTTTTTTGCCTAATTTTCAATTTTAACCCATTTTTTCCACTAACAAAGCAAGGGTTAACAGCCAAACAAGACTGTATCTTTATTGCCCTGACTCTGCTGTTCACAGAAACACCCCATATGTGGCCGTAAACTACTGTACGGCCACACAGCGGGGCGTAGAGTGAAAGGTGTGCCGTTTGGTTTTTGGAGGGCTAATTTTGCTGGACTGTTTTTTTTACACCATGTCCCATTTGAAGCCCCCCTGATGCACCCCTAGAGTAGAAACTCCATAAAAGTGACCCCATCTAAGAAACTACACCCCTCAAGGTATTCAAAACTGATTTTACAAACTTTGTTAACCCTTTAGGTGTTGCACAAGATTTAATGGAAAATAGAGACACAATTTCAAAATTTCACATTTTTGGCAGATTTTCCATTTTAATATTTTTTTTCCAGTTACAAAGCAAGGGTTAACAGCCAAACAAAACTCATTATTTATGGCCCTGATTCTGTAGTTTACAGAAGCACCCCATATGTGGTCGTAAACCGCTGTACGGGCACACGGCAGGGCGCAGAAGGAAAGGAATGCCATACGGTTTTTGGAAGGCAGATTTTGCTGGACTGTTTTTTTTGACACCATGTCCCATTTGAAGCCCCCCTGATGCACCTCTAGAGTAGAAACTCCATAAAAGTGACCCCATCTAAGAAACTACACCCCTCAAGGTATTCAAAACTGATTTTACAAAAGTTGTTAACCCTTTAGGTGTTCCACAAGAATTAATGGAAAATAGAGATTCAATTTCAAAATTTCACTTTTTCGGCAGATTTTCCATTTTAATATTTTTTTCCCAGTAACAAAGCAAGGGTTAACAGCCAAACAAAACTCTTTATTTATGGCCCTGATTCTGTAGTTTACAGAAACACCCCATATGTGGTCGTAAACTGCTGTACGGGCACACGGCAGGGCGCAGAAGGAAAGGAATGCCATATGGTTTCTGGAAGGCAGATTTTGCTGGATTGTTTTTAGACACCATGTCCCATTTGAAGCCCCCCTGATGCACCCCTAGGTTAGAAACTCCAAAAAAGTGGCCCCATTTTGGAAACTACGGGACAGGGTGGCAGTTTTGTTGGTACTATTTTAGGGTACATATGATTTTTGGTTGCTCTATATTACACTTTTTGTGAGGCAAAGTAACAAAAAATAGAAATTCAGAAATTTCATCTCCTTTGCCATTAACTCTTGTGGAACACTTAAAGGGTTAACAAAGTTTGTAAAATCAGTTTTGAATACCTTGATGGGTGTAGTTTCCAAAATGGGGTCATTTTTTGGAGTTTAGACTCTAGGGGTGCATCGGGGGGCTTCAAATGGGACATGGTGTCAAAAAACCAGTCCAGCAAAAACTGCCTTCCAAAAACCATATGGCGCTCCTTTCCTTCTGCGCCCTGCCGTGTGGCCATACAGCAGTTTACGACCACATATGGGGCATTTCTATAAACTAAAGAATCAGGGCAATAAATATTGAGTTTTGTTTGGCTGTTAACCCTTTCTTTGTTATGGGAAAAAATGAATTAAAATGGAAAATTTGCCAAAAAATAGCTGTTTTGGCACTGTTTTTATTTTTTATTATTTACAACGTTCATCTGACAGGTTAGATCATGTGCTATTTTTATAGAGCAGGTTCTTACGGACGTGACGATACCTAATATGTATACTTTTTTATTTATTTAGGTTTTACACAATAATATCATTTTTGACACAAAAAAAAAACATGTTTTAGTGTCTCCATTGTCTGAGAGCCATAGTTTTTTCAGTTTTTTGGCGATTGTCTCAGGTTGGGTATCATTTTTGCGGGATGAGATGACGGTTAGATTGGTACTATTTTGGGGTGCATATGACTTTTTGATCGCTTGCTATTACACTTTTTGTGATGTAAGGTAACAAAAAAATAGCTTTTTTGACACCGTTTTTATTTAATTTTTTTTTACAGTGTTCACCTGAGGGGTTAGGTCATGTGGTATTTTTATAGATCAGGTTCTTACGGACATGGCAATACCTAATATGTCTACCTTTTTATAATTTATCAGGGTTTTACACAATAATATCATTTTTGAAACCAAAAAAAATCATGTTTTAGTATCTTCATAGTCTGAGACCCATAGTTTTTTTATTTTTTGGGCCATTGTCTCATGTAAGGGCTCATTTTTTGCGGGATGAGTTGACGGTTTGATTGGTACTTTTTTGGCGTACATGCGACTTTTTTGATCACTTTTATTACCTTTTTTGGGAAGTAAGGTGGGAAAAATTTCAATTTCCTCATAGTTTTTATTTTTTTATTTTTATGGCGTTCACCGTGTGGGGAAAGTAACATGACCGTTTTATAGATCAGGTCGTTACGGACGCAGCGATACCTAATATGTGTAGTGTATTTTTATTTTATTTTTTTATTCAGTGATAAATGTGTTTTTTTGAAACTTTACTTTTTTAACTTTTTTTTACTTTTTTTTTGACCCAGACCCACTTGGTTCTTGAAGATCCAGTGGGTCTGATGTCTGTATAATACAGTACAGAACAATATATATTGCACTGTACTGTATTTTACACTTGTCTGAACAGATCTATGCCTTTTAGCATAGATCTGTTCAGCACCATGGACAGCAGGATGCCTGAGAGGCGTCCTGTTGCCATGGGAACCTTCCCCGTCTGCTCAGTACTGGTCAGAACTGCGCAGACGGGGAAGGGTAAGTACAGGGCTGAGGGGGGCTCTCTGGGGGCTCTCTCCCTCTCCCATCGGGGGGCTGCAAAGGCACAGCAGCCCCCCGATGGGAGAGGGAGGGAGCTCCCTGCGCTGTTAACCTTTTCCATACAGCGGTCCGTACGGACCGCTGTATGGAAAGGGTTAAACGGCTGACATCGCAGATGTCAGCCGTTTATACCAGGGTGCCAGCAATGTGCTGGCACCCTGGTATACCCACTTACCATCAACGATCATTGAAAGGGAGGCGGGCGGGGGATCGCGATCCCGCCTGCCGCACCGCCCGCCTCCCGCAGCTTACCGCACCTCCCCACCGCCTGCGACACCCCCCCTGCACCACCCGCCCACATATCATCATTCAGGGGTGCAGGGGGGGGGGTGAAAAATCTTTTATTTTAGACATACTAAAGTTTCTGATCCCCGCGGTCAGGGACCGCGGCGATCAGAAACCGCAGAAAGCGCTACAAACCGCAGGTCTGAATTGACCTGCGTTTTGCAGCGATCGCCGACATGGGGGGGTCACAGGACCCCCCTCGGCATTGACCCAAGGTGCCCGGCTGTGTGTGACAGCCGGGATCTCAGCGCTGTCACCATGTCTGCAGACATGGTGACAGTTTACAGCCATGACGTGTATACTCATCATGGCGCGCTAAGTAGCAGTGCTCCATGACGAGTATACTCGTCATGGGTCGGGAAGATTTTCACACTATCTCCTTCTCTGATCGCTTCCCTGACAGGAATTGGGGCGATCAGAGAAGGAGAAGCACATAGTCCTTCCCTAACCCCCCCTTACCTGCCCCGATGCGCTGCGATTGGTCCCTCTGCAGTAATGGACCAATCACAGCGATCGTGGGTGGGTCAGAGCTCCAATACAGCTCCTGCCGGCTTCTCTGGTTGCCTAGCAACCCCAGCACGCCGGCTTCACTGGAGCTTCAGCGCTTCGCTCCCTGCGCTGACAGTGAAAGCCGATCACGTACATGCACGTGGGGATGCGTGAAGGGGTTAAACCTTTTTTTCATTTTTTTATTTTAACACTTTCTTTTTTTATTTTACACTTTGCGTCCCCTATAAGGTCATACTAGACCTCTGGGGGACATTTAACTTCACTTTTTTAATTTTTTCACTATTGATTTCACCTGTAACTGGGGCTGACATAGTAGCCTCAGTTACAGGGGAAATACACCCCCCAGAGAGGCTGTACAGCGGTATACTGCGCTGTACAGCCTCAGTGCAGGGCTGAACAAGGTCTCTGAAAGACCTCACACAGCTCCTGCACAGCTCCGCATAGCGCTTCCTGCTCTGTATACACAGCGCTCGGTGAGCGCTGTGTATACAGCGATCTAGAAGGCAGGGACACCTGGGAACTGTCCTGCCTTCTCTAAGGGTTGCCCTGCTGTCAGGGGCGTTGCTAGGGTCTCAAAAGATCCGGGGCCCAAGCCCAAATGTATATGGCCCAATTCTCTAAGTCGACCAACCGACCCCTAAGCCCTCTATAGCTATACAGCAGCACGTACCTCTCACATCCAGTTCCTCCCAGGTGACGTCTCCTCTGATGTAGATCTTCTCCGTTATCATCTTCTTCATTCCGTCCGGACAACTTCTCTCAGCCGCGCCTTGTCTCTACAGAGTGTGACACACAGACATCTTAGCTTCCTCATTTTTCTGTACCCCAAATACTATCCTGAAGAAAAATGAGTGCCCCCCATAGTAATAGTGCTCCTCATAGTCCCACCAATAGTAATTCCCTTCTAGAATGCCCTCATTAGTAATACTGCCCCCTACAATGCCCTCAACTGTGATAATGCTCCCCAAGAGTGCCCCATTAGTTGTAAAGCCCTCCAGTATTAATAATGCCCTTACAGAGCCCCTAGTAGAAATAAGGCCCACCTATTGTTCCCCCACTGGTAATAAAGCTATCTACGGACCCCTCAGTAGTAATAAGACCCCCACAGTGCTCTTAGTAGAAATAATGTGGATTTATAAGTCCCTCCTTTAGAGCCCCCAGTAGTAATAAGAACGTCTAATGTCTCCTGGATTTAAAATGCCCCCACAGTGCCCCCAGAATTTATAATGCCCCCTACTGTTATAATGCTCACCCTGAAGTGCCCCAGTATTTATATCACCCCCTACTGTTATATCGCTCGCCCTGAAGCCCTCCCAGTATTTATAATGCCCCCTGCAGTGCCCCCTGTAGTTATATCCCTCTGTTTACTGTCCTCAAAAATTATATTTCCTCAGCCCCTCCACCATACAGTCCCATGTAAATAACATTATTTCCCTTCTCTGCCATAGAGTGCCATGTAAATACCATCACACCATCTCTCCAGCCCCCTCTAATATACAGTCCCATGTCAATAACATCCCTTTCTATCTACAGCCCCCTCTAAAATACAGTCCCATGTAAATAACATCACACCATCTCTACTGCCCCCTCAATATACAGTCCCACGTAAATAACATTACCCCCTCCCCAGCCGTCTTCAACATACAGTCTCATTTAAAGAACATAACCCCC